>NC_084903.1:4081228-4713728 GCF_949316345.1 Pungitius pungitius
GTGTGTGTTGTGTGTGGTGTGTGTGTGTGTGTGTGTGTGTGTGTGTGTGTGTGTGTGTGTGTGCTGGGGGGTTGCTATCACAATCACTGCTCATATTAATTAATGGCTGGCTGATGAGCAAAGCTGGTCTGGTGTGGCCCCCCCCCCCATCGTCCCGATCCCAGCTGACTGGGGCCCTGGCCTTGCAGCCGGTGCAGCTGGAGCCCCTCTCCCTTAGAATTACACAAGTAGGTGGATGGGCCCCCCCCCCCCATGGTACAGCGTGGCGTGAGTGATGTGTTGTCCGACCGAATACTACATTGTGTCATTTATGCGCCCCCCCCCCCCCCACCCCGTCTGATGTGGCGCTGCGTGCCGCTCTCTTTATGCACATTTGTTTAACAAGTGTGTGATTTATTTATATTTTTTCTTCTTCTTCTTTTTTTTTTTTTAAAAAAACAAAGAAAGGGAGAAGAGTAGTTTAGGTCCACGTCCTCGTGCAAAACGATGCACCGGCTTCAGCGGAGTGGGTCTCCTCCCCCGCCGAACTGAGTGGCTGACTGACAGCCGGGTGAAAAGAGGACTGATTCCATGCCATTCTTTGCATGCCAGCCCCCCCCCCCCCCTCATTACTCTCTCCACCCTGGTGTCGGGCTAGGGGACGTGTATCGCTGCAGTCAGTCAGCTGACGCGGGGCACAGGTGGCAGAGAGCAAAGGGAGAGGCGAGAGAGAGAGAGAGGCGGCTCACGGGGGAAAGTTGCGGCTGGAGAAGCGATACGTCGCATTCCACAATAGAAGAAACGGAAAAAAAACAACAAAGGCCTTCCGTAAACACTGTGAACTCGTCTGTTTGACTCGAAGGGAGGATAAATAATGCATAGTTCATGAAAACATTTTTTCTTAATGACAACAACGCCGACAATTAATTGGATAATTCATTAGCAGGTCGTATGCAATATTAAAACGTAACCCGACTGGTGGGTGAATGCAGGAAAATCCAAAGTGGGACTAATGAATATGAAATAAATTGCCAAGACAAACCACGGAGGCCTTGACAACAAAAACACACCAACGGAAATTCCTTCCACGGGCCAGTCGGCAAAAGAGAGGCCTTTTTCTGAAATAAAAAGAAAGAAAGCGTCTCTTTCCTAATTTTTTTTTTTTTTAAACAGCCGAGAAGCATGACAACATTTCTAACTTGTAGCGGCAGGGAGAGAGGTCCAGCACAAGGCCAAGCAGGTCTGTGAGGAGGGGGGGGGGGGGGGGGGGGGGCAGCTATCCATTTGCTATTGCATCTCCAATGAGGGAATGAAAGGAGCTGACAAAAAAGGGTTTACGCCCAGACACTATTTCAGACATAATATCCGCCCTGTGCATACCATTAAACAATGACAGTATCTCAACTCGCACACTACATCTATTTATCCCCTTTCCTTGCACAATGAATACGAGGAAGAGGCAATATTATTATTTTTTTTCTCTCCGGGCTGGAGAACACTTGAGGGGAAGGTTGCGGAGAGAGAAACAGTGGGAAACAACGGGATAAGACATTGTCGGGTATTTTAAGAAAGGATGACATTGTGCTGGTCGGATGTGGCCTGGTAAGCCAGGTCAGACCACTCAGGGGTCAACTCCTCTTCCGAGGAAGAAGAAGAAGAAAAAAGGTCCTCCCAAACCCGGGCTCCACGGTGAGACAGGAGGATTACGAATGGGATTACGAGCAACTTCCCTGGTGCCACATATTTCTGATTATTTAATACCTCCCTAACCCACGCCGACCCCGGCGCGCCATGTCACTCCAAACACACATTTCGGCCACGAAGGAATTCGGCGACCGTTTAATCGGACACGCTGAACCTGCCGGTTCTTCGGGGTATCCGTAAATAATACAACACCCTGCGGGGGAATTACAGGAAAAAGGAGAATCGCTGACACGTGTCACACCCGACCTCCTCCATTCCCGGGAAGCAAATATACGGGATTGTTTTACGGGCTCCGTCATTTTATATCCCCCCCACCCCGCAGAGCCTTTAAGCGAGTGCCTCGAACTTTCTCCCCCCACCCCAAAAAAATAAAATAAACCAACGTTACCCCGCATTCGAAAGTGCTAAAGGGTCGTCATCTCCCCCAGCTTTAAAAAAAAAAAAAAAAACATTTGACCGGCGCGGACCCGCGTCGTTTACCGCCAGAACGCGGGCTGATCATCTTAAGAGAGTCGATCACTGCACAAAATGGCAGGTCTCAAGTTCTTTCTGACATATGGCCCGTAACCCCCCCACCCCCACCCCCAATCCCGGCTCTCTATCGGCACAAGTGCCGGGGTGTCGGGAGAAAAGTTTTTGTCGTGCACGCTCTTACCGGCGAAGGAGCGGGGGGGGGGGGGGGGGTCACGGGCAGGGCTTTTCTAAAGGGGGGAAAAAAAAAGAAAAGTCTCGTGCTGTTTCGCTGTTATCTGTAGGCGCAATTATTAAAAAAAAGACCCCATCGCCGTATTGAACACAGCGGCGGTGTTACAGAGTAGAAGCACGCACGCGCGCGCGCACACACACACACACGCACACAACTTTTTATTTAAATCCTACTTCCATGAAGGAATAAACCGATCTATTTGGTCCTCGCGTGAGCGGTTTGAGGTGCCGGGGCATCGCGCCTCGCGCCCCGCAGCATTTCTTACGACCATCACTTGCTCCCCGATAATTGTTATTTTCTAATCACGTTCGGGGAGACGTCGGGGGTCGTTGGGGGTTTGCTGGTGGGGGGGGGGCAGTGAGGGGGGGGCGGTAGGGGGGTGGGGGGGGGTAGGTTGTTAAGGAGCTGTAGTGATGCACCCCGCACACGACAACCCCAAATACTCCCCAAAAAAACTGACTTCCCCGCGAGTAATGCACTTCAAGACCCGGCAGTTTAACAAAAAACAACAACAAAAACAAGGAGAAAACAAAGCTCCACACTTGTTCTTACCTTTGAAATGTGGCGCAGCGCCGGCTAACTCCTGCGCGCGAACGGTGCGTTGCGAGAGATTGTGTTCACCGAATAACGAGGCATGTCCGTATGATTTGACTGGATCATCTCGCCGACGGATGGCACGGGGAGGGTGTGGGGGGGGGGGGTGGTGGTGGTGGTGTTGAAAAGTGCGCTTCGGACCTGTTAGAGAGCCCGTCCACTCCTCCAACCTGTCCCTACAGCTGCTCCCCGCCGAGCATCCCGAGTTACAAATATACAACAACAATAAAATAAATAAATAAAACGGTGTGGGGGTGGTGGGGGGGGGGGGGGGGGGGGGGTGTATTGTGGCTTTATTACTCGCTGTGCTTCCCCGTCCCTCTCTGCCGCCGCCCGCTAAAAAGGTGAACGTTTGCATTGATGCCGATCACCCGGCATCAGCGTTTTCCCTTCACGGGTTCATTCTCGGACTCCCCCTATCTGGTAGGTGAATTGCATTGTACCGTTAAAAGAGAGAAAGAAACGCACTTCCATTGTAGAAAGCGGATCCGGATGGCAGCCCCCCCCCCCCCCCCCCCGGGTGTCTTGCGGTATTCGCCGTTAACGCGGGGATTAGAAAATAAATAAATACAGCAGCTGATGCGGAGAAATAATCTCCCCTCTCCGTTGCATTCCCCGTGGCACGAAAGCCCAAACGCCGATTCGCCTGCGCCTTAGTTTGTTTCTTGACCTTGAACTGCCCGCAAAACACTCTTTATTTTCGTTAAATGTGCCCCCCCCCCCTTGTTGTGCGCGGACATCCACACGCAGCCTCGCCGCTTTGGCACCGTGCGTTTTCCCCCAAATTGCCTCGCTTAACAACCCCGGTCCGCGTAAAAAAAATAAAATAAAATAAAATAAAGAACACACGCGGCTGACAAAAACACTTGTAAAAAGAAAAGTAGAATTCCTTACCTTTTTTTTTTTTTCCAAGTGAACTGTTTCGAGTGTTCCCCTCTCTTCTCTCCTCGCCTTAAAACGAACTCCAGGATAAATGAGTGTTGCCTCCCTTTGCGCGTCCCGAGCGTCAGTCACCGCTTAAGAGAAGTAATGAGTGATACAAAAAAAAAAATGACGCTCATCTCTCTGCACTGTAACCTTGCGGCGCATTTAATGTAAATAAGCCCCGTTGTGTTGCCAATCCCCGTGCATGCAAACAGGGACACCATCACCACCCCACCCCACACCCCCCCCCCCCCTCACGCCCCCCTCACCCTCTCTCAATGTATTGACGTTTTATTCTTACTGTCTGGGAGCGCAATAGGGAATGAGCGTCATTATATGAAAATATGATACATCAATAGGGAGACTGGTGAATGAGTGCATATCTGACACACACACACACACACACACACACACACCTCTGCGGCGCCTTTACTCTGTCTGCAGAACAACCAAATACTTGTTATGTTTGGGGTTTTTGGTGTGTGTGTGGGGGGCGGGGGGGGGGTATTTACAAATAGAAGCCCTCAAACTTGAAGTTGGCAAAACTTTTCCGCGAAGCGTAAAAACTCTCTCTCTCTCTCTCTTACACACACACGCGCGCGCGCGCGAGGCAAGAAGACGTCCCGCATAGGACGAAGTTTCGTGCAACTAAAAAGCTTCCTTGCGGGAATGGTTTTGATATATTATGCTTCTATAAGGGGGGGGGGGGGGGGGGTATAATGCAATTATAGATTCAGTGTCCCAGCGTTGACAAAAGACAGGACTTCAATGGCGGCTTTGTTATAGGATTATATAATGATTACGGGGTAATTATGGGGAACGGTTTGGTAATAATAATAATAATAAAAGTTTAAAAAAAAAAAAAAAAAAAAAAAAAGTGCTCAAGTGCTCTGTTGCAAGGACAGCTTGTTTTCTAGAAGCGCACGAGGAGAGCGAGTGTGATAAGACAGACAGACGGTGCTGCTGACAGCTAGTGGCAGCATGACGGCAGACAGCCCCGATTATTCAAAATGTCCAACCGAGAGACACATTAATGCCACTGACTGAGATGCTATCGGATGTCCCCGGGACCGGACACGGGCGCACAATGGAATATCTCTGGGTCATATTCACAGCAGCCCTGTCCGTAACGACCCCCCCCCCCCCCCCACACACACACACACACACACACACACACACGCGCACGCACACGCACATCGTCTCCCCTCTCCACGACGCTTGTGCCATGCTGAATGTGTCACAGAGAGAGAGAGACACGCAGTAAATGGTCAGTCAGAGAGAGAGAGAGAGAGAGAGAGAGAGAGAGCGGGAGCACATGACACTCCATCTGTGGGTGAACAAAAACCTTATACAGCTTATTAGGATGGTTATAACCACGTTCAGGAATGTGCTGAAGCCTTTTTCTTAAACTGCAGCTCAGAGAAGATATTCACTCGTGTTTCTAATTTCAACCTTTTTGTACATGCAGACAGAACAGGCGTGTTGAGATATAAAGTGGTTCAATATAAGCAGTTTCTCTTCTTTGTTTTGACTTATTGACACTTGTATTCATTTTAATGAATTTTATTTCTACGTTCTCTTGGAAGTTAATAGATAGCCTAAATATGAAATGCTTCTTTCCCATCCCAGACAAAACACATCTTCCTCTTTAAAAGATACTGCATCCATTATGCGCTATGAAAATCTGATTCTCATGCTGCTCCTTTAAATGTTTAAATGGAATTAAGCTTGATGCGTATGAAATTCGCTTTTTTTTTTCTTTTTCTTTTCCTTCTCTTTATTTTTTGAGCATTTTCCAAAATAAAAAAAAAAGAAGTTCCCTTCCCTAAAGAAATTAGCATAACCGTTCCCCCATCAATAATATGGCTATCTCTATGGGAGTGATAGCAGTGAGCAGTAGGGGTGTTCCTTTTGCCGATTCTCCATGGATCAACAGCGCGTCATCAGCTCCTTTTGAACTTGTTATAGCAAGTCAAGTGATTCTTTATCGGCTGACAGCCCTGACAATGCATCCGGGATGGGAAAGCAGGTCAAAAGGAAGTTGCCATATGGACTTAAGCATGCAAATTTCTAACAATGCACAGCAGCGAGGGTTGGTACCCTCACATGCACGCCACCATATATGTGTAAGTAGCCACGCAAAAGTGTTTGCCAGCCGCATTGTGGCGGCTGACAGGGATTTCAGTGGCTCGAATTAATTGTGTGCAGGGTATGAAACTACACGAGGATCAGGGGGCTTTAAGGGCGATAAAAGCAGCCATGAATGCATTCTGTGAACATAATGATTTAAAATGAAAAGTTCAAACTTTTCCTTTTCTAATGATCACTAACACGGGGGCTGAACCCAGGAGATTCAAATTCTAGAAAAAAGTTTCATACGAATTAACAATATTCATGTGTTGAGAGGTGAGTTTGCAGCTTTATCTGGTATGTGCCCAGAACTTTATCCCAGCCTAAATCCTTCAGTCCGCTGGGCGGGAAAGTGTTTTTTTGAAGTGACCGGATGACACCATGAGAGGATGAGGGTCTGACGCTGCATCGTGGGATGCCTTTGGTTTCTGTGAGCCCTGAGGCCTGCTGCAGTCCCGAGCGCTTTGCTCTCATTGATTATCCTTCAGTGAGTAAATTAATGTCACACATTTTCATGTAGCCTTAGTGGTCAAATTTAGGTCTGTGCCGTTTACATTTTTTACATTGGTGCTTAAGCGTTTTATGGAAAATGAATGTGCAGGCAGTGGAGATGATAAATCGAGAGACATCCGGTGCTGGACTGCATATCTGTTCAAGAGCACGGCCCTGTGTGTGTGTGTGTGTGTGTGTGTTTTTGCCGAAGGGATGGTAGGGAGGGGGAGTGTTGGCCGCCAGTCCTGGGAGGGTCATCACTGCCTTATTACTGCCATGTTAGTGACTAGCAGCTGAAGATGGCTCTGCTCCCTGCCCCTCTGCTTGGGAGTCATCCAAGACAGCGTGCTCCAAAAAAACAGACCGGCCACTGTTCACTTCTCAGATAGATTAAGATGTTATTCCACTGCTTTGGCCATCTCCCTCTGACTTTCTGCCCCACCACCGCCACCACTCCCCCCGGCCCCTTATTGGACCCAGATTTACAACATGCCCGCCTGTGCTCCGACATCTCCAGAGGCCCTATTGCTAATTCCAACTATTAGAGAGTAGACACAACAATCTAAGAGCTGTTTCACGCTGTTGTCTGTGCCAGTTTAGATGGAACTACTAAATTATGAAGTTGGGGTAGATGTGGGGGGGGGGGGTGTATATGCATATGGCATGTGTAACCCATGCCTCTGTGTTTGTGCCCCGTATGACTGCATGTGCCATTAAAGCCAGATATTATGCCCGGTTTATATTTAAATGCAAACACAGCAGAGATTCTGGCTTCCCCCCCAGAGGAAAAAAAAAAATGCTTTTCTTTTTCCCTTCAAATTGAGTTTCTCAAAGTCTAATTTGTAGCAACCCTTTGATGAACAAATTTTTTTTCAGACTATCCCGCTTTAACCGAATGGAAGCGAGCGCAATTTTAAACAATCCGGAGCTCTGAACCCTCTGTGACTGTAAACTTTAAAAATGAAACTTTAGAATTTGTATCAATTACACTTTCAAGTCGTGACAGAGCCCTTCAAATAAGAGCCAGGAGCGTTTGGCCGTGGAAGGCATTTAGCACACCAGATTCATTCCCACTGCACTCGTCTCCACCGTCGGTGACATCAATCCCTCATGTGAGGCGTTTACGTTTTCAACAAATACACACTAAATACACACTACTGTCCCGGGCCCTCCCTCGATGGCTGGGGTCAATGGGTGTGCATGTTTGTCAGCTCGGATCGTTAATGAAACGCTCACACAAATACAGCGCAGGCAAATATTTACAGCCCGGCCTGGAGATTTCATCACAGACATATCTGTGATTCTTCAGGAAGCTCTGTATTTCTCTTTATTTGCCCCGGAACAGAGTGTACGCTCAAGTTCGGACCGGACTGGGACTGATGGATGTGGGGGAGCAGGAAGTATACTGCATTTGACTTATAAACCAGCGGGTCTTTAATTTAAATCATATGAATCAACGGCTGCCCGGAGCAGAAATATGTCTAAGTGAAAACATCTGACTCTAATTGATTAAGAACAACGATCTGCATGGTATGTCTGTCCTTGTTTTGTTTCTGATTTGATTTCTTTTTCAATCCGTGACCAAGAGCAAAGAAACTTTGAGTTCATCTCATGCGTGTGTTTCTTTAGTTAGAGATGCAATCACAGTGCTGTTAAACAGCCTTTTGCATTTATCAGAAAACGCAGGTTAGGCATGTTTTGAGTTGAAATCTTATTTTCAGCTCAGCAACTCCCATTCACACTTCCCTCATCAAATGCTGACGTTTGGTTCCAGCATCTGATATCGACAGACCTGCCCTTTTCCCTGTGACACGCGCTATTTGCTAACTCCAAGTTGAACTCTTCCAAAGACGCATCACCAGTACCATCGATGGTTGGAAATGGTTTACACTTCTTGTCTTCAAAGTGGGTGTGGTCAGGGCTGCTGGAGACCCGGGTACATATCTTTGGGCCTGACGGACGGACTGGAGGCAAGGGGAAACTGGAGGAACAGGGACCCTGCTGCAGTTAAATTGGAGGTTTGCTAGGGGGAATCTGGCGCAAAACAAAAGTTCTGCGCAGTAGCTTTAAATCTACTGCCTAAACCTATTTCTGTCCCGCATGGAGACCTCAATAACCCAGGAAATCTGCGGTGGAAGTTTTGAAAAGTGAATATTTGCATGTAAGGAGGGTAAACTTTAGGCCTCCTGTGATCTGTCAGGACGGCACCCTAACCCCCTAACCCTAGCCCCCAATGGTATGAAGTCATATTTGCTCTCCTTTAGGCCCTTTAGGACCCCCGCTGCATTGAACAAACCCGTGGGACAGCGTTGGTACGTTCTAATCAGTTCCAGATTAAGCTCAACTTTTTTTGTTTGGTTAATCAGTCAGTTGTTCCCCTCAGTCCGCCTTTCCCCCCCTCGGGTAGGTGCTCTCAAGCACTACCCCTCACTGTCTCCTGTCCTCTCACCTTTCCACCAGAGTCCATATTTTCTGGATAGTGTGCTATCATATTTTACTATTACCTATCAATAGGTTTCTAATCGCGGTAACGAGGCAGCTAGCTGGCTGGTGACGGAGCGCTAACGGCCTCGCAGGGAACATTAAGGAGGCTGGGTTATGCTCTGGGCCGTTAACTATCTACAGGCACTGGCTAATGGCTCCAAATGACCTCCTCAGTGGCTATTAGCACATAATTAGAACCTGCAGACCAGTGGTGACCTCCGCCGGACACACGTGATTACTCCTCTCTCCCTGTGTTCACCCATGGTCGCCTACTCTCTCTCCTCCTTTCCTTTCCTTTGCCTCTCCAATTCCTTCCCTGTCCATTCCTCCTTCTTGTTTCCTTTTCTCTAATGCTCTGTAGGATTACATTGACTCCCTGGTGGGAAGACTACCACTAAAATTAATCTTTTTATAGTGCCCCAGTACAAAAATACTCCACCATTGAGTAGGTCCTGTGAAATTGCATTAAGTAAGAACGTTCATTGTTACATTCATACAAGGTCTGATTATTGGTATTAAATGGTTTCAGTGTCGGACTAAATTTAATCTTTCTTTTCTTTTCTTTTTTTTAAAACCTGGCCAGTGAGCATAGGCGCTACAGGCCTTTTTTTTTTTACCTCACTGACAATTGCCAGCGCCTCCTTGACCTGATTCAGCAGCACTTCCTTAAATCAGCGGATAATGCACCTCTCCAGTGAGAAAGGGAAGCTAAGCGGCGGATAAAAGTGCAAGGTGCCGCCGCGCGACAAAAGGGCTCAGTCACGCTAACCTCTGTCTACACTTCAGCTACGGTCTCCCGTTACCCAGAACAAAAAAGACGCTTTACTAGGTTAGAGTCAGCTGGGGAGCAGCAGGGAAACAATGCAAAAACACCGGAGGAATGCACTGATTTCCCTGTGTGTTAGGGGAGAAATGCTACACAGTACCAGTGCCTTAAATTATCAGTGAATTATCTCTGAGCCTGTGGGAATTATGTGGGTTATTTGTAACAAGCAGTCAAGGACAAGTGGGCCTTGTGTTACAACTATGAATACTAAAACCCTCAAAAAGTCCCGGCCAACTATCCATCTTTCCAGGCCATCTTCTAGCCTTGGAAATAAGAAACAGGTACAGTTGCTCAATTGAGCTGAATATGAGTGACGCTGGTGAGGACGTATGGCACGGAGCGAACACTGCAGGACAAACGCAACTGGCACTACCACCGACACAATAAATACCGCTGTTGTACCCTCGACCATGTCACTGGCTTGGCACAGTGCCTCAGTATTCTGATGCTAAAAAGGGAGCAATGGGGAAAGTCAGTGTGTTGTGTACAGACAGGCGAATGCCCCGAGACCACCACTCGACCCAAAGCAGGTCAGGGATCCCTTTTTACTCTGTTTCAAGGTTGTGTCTCACTAAAACTGGTTATTTAACAACCTTTAATTGGACACGATGAGGCAATGGAAGAAATGTTCTGACAGCAGAGAAGGAAAGAGTCCTACAATATTTTATGGTGGTTGAAGTTGTTGAAGTTGTTGAAGTTGTTTTACTCAAGCAATGGAAACAGCTCTGTTGTACCAGGTAGGTAAAAGTAAACAGTAGGTCAGGTAAAATGTAAAAGTTACTGCGTTACATTTCAAATTTTTGGAGTGACGCAAAGGGGTTCATGATGTATTCAATGTTGTCCGTAGATTCTTAGAGAGATTTAAAAATGCAAATGGCCAAATGCCGTTTGGGAAACCCAACAGAGACAAAGCTTAAATGGGGATATTTCTACAAAAGCATTTTATTTTACATTCTACAAATGAACTCTAAACAGATTCTGTAAAAAGTATTCAATTCTGTGCCCTTCAGCACAACTAGGAACCCATGATTGGTGTCCCGCTCACACACAGCGACACACAGACTTGTGCGCACACACACACACACACACACCGGTGAGCACACACTTACCAGCGGAGCGCCTGTTCGTACAATTATATATATTATAAGTAGAGACCACCTCCTCCTAACAGTCTATTTAACCAGAAAAAGAGAACAGCGAGACAGACAAACCAAAAAGTTCACATAATAAAACCCAGTATCAATTAGTAAGTCACTTCTGGCAGATTCAATGGTCGAATAAAGTACCAAGTCAAACGACACGTATGACAGGTACGGACATTACAAAAGACAAGATCGGAGGTCTTCAACAGGGGGTCCCGCGGAGGTACTGCAGGGGAGGGCAGCGAAAAACACATTTAGAATCAGAATTGTATTTATTTTCTTTAAATACACATTAACATGAATTCAACAGATTGTAGCGAATGGATATATTGATGAAGAAGATGTTATTTTTCAGTCCGCAATACACACATTCAGCTCCCCACAGGAAATCTGTGAAGCTGGGCACCAGCAAATATGGCAGCACAGGCACTAGCCAATCAGATTGCGTTTATGCTCACGTCAAAGAGCGCGAAGCTCAAAGATAAAAGATGGTGGACCAAACTCCTTAGAACAGGCGGGGTTCCTACTGCATCTCGGCATTAGTTTGGGGGACATTGACCTAAAAAACATGAAAGACTCATGGACTAGAGTCTAGAGACTAGAGTTGTAGCCCAAACACACATGTATGGAAGCAAAGTTCAGCTGTGCAGTTATTAAACACCGTAGGGGTCACAGTACCTGTTGACTTCAGAGAGCACATCCATCATTGAGCAGGTTGTTCTCACCTGTTTGAACTTGCATGTTTTGCCCTCGCACTGCAGAGTCCTGCAAAATCCGCTCATTGGCACGTTCCCTTTGAAAAATATGACCAATCCAGTTGACTGAGTATCCTACCACACTCCTGTTTTCCAACATTTTGACCTGAAAAAGCGCCCTGCAAATGTATAATGTATAATATAATCAACTGTGGCAGGTTATGCACACCTAAGTGAAGGTAAAAGTTACTCAGGGAATATGAGGATTTTAGTATTTAGACCCAGCATGAACCTGATGGTAACAAAACGTCCCTGGGGGGGGTTGGATTTGGGTTACTTGACTTGCTAGTCTGGTGGTCCATTGAATCAGCGGAAAATGTCCTTTATAAACATTTGCAGGGATAGATTAATGCTAACGTTAACCAGAAAATGTAACAGCATGGAGCTCCACCCTCTGAATTATATACCGTCCTTAGTTTATCAGCTTAACTTTTTAATTTTACAGGGTCACAGATTCGACTGCACCAGACAGGATGGGACAATGAAAATGACTTGATTCAAAAATAACAAAAAAAAAGTATCCAAAAAACAGACCTTGTTACAGTAACGAGAGAAAAAGTACATTTTGTTACTTCAATAAGAGGCACTTTCAGTCACATTATCCAAACACGGGAATTTAGTCACTAGTCTTTTGCAGAAGGTAGCTGTTTTGAATACTATGGTTTTCTCAAAGGTTTCCTTCAGACCTTTTACATATTTGTCAATTATTTGTGTGTTATTTGCCTAAAAGAAAAGTCAATAAAGGAAAGAATAATGCTGGTGAATTGGACAATGGGTTTTCTTAAATATACTGGACCATCCAGGAGGTTATCATTCGCTGTTCAAACTCATATTGAACAACAACAAATAATACACTCATTAATATTACATTAATGTATTTATCACTTGACAGTATCATGGCTTTGTATTTAAAAGACACAACATGCACCTAGGGTGACTCCTCCAACAGGACTATTATCGCTGTGAACCTATCTAGGTTAGACCTGTACCCGGTACAGTGCCCACTAGAGGCTGACGGCTGCTACTGCAAGGAGAGCCGGCGGGCTTTAAGGGCCTGCCATGTGTGAGGCCAAGCCATGATGCCTCCAGAGGATTCAGAGGTCCCAATTTCCTGTCTTGTGTCACCAGGTCTTAAGAAGCCGTTTTGGACTGTGTCATGGGTTAGACACGCAGACTGGCAAACACACAACCGCACGCACACACACACACACACACACACACACAGACCTACAGTAACAGTGCTCACTGAATTAATGTATTTTCATTTGCACTCTGTCAGTAGCACTGTGGTCTCTGCTGCAACGAGATGTCTTAAGCAATGGTTCCCTATTTCTTTTTCTACAATTCTAAATCAGCTCGCTGCTGCTGTTGTTGCCCTTTTCTAAGATATCAGATGAATATCCGTGATTACACCAAGAAATCACACGGAAGATGCACTCGCTGTCTTTCACATACATGCAGTGCCACTTGGTGCGGCATTAATAAGAGCAATGTTGGTGCAGTGTGCTTGATGGTTAGAGATCATGGCTTGCGCGTTGGCCAATTATCCTGGTGAAGGCATTGTGTCCAAATATAGCCTCTGCTTTGGATGCTGTTTTGGAGGGGGTGGTGGGTGTGTGGTGCCCAACTGAGTGTGGCACAGCAGCTGTGCAGTGTGTCGGTCAAATGTTGGGGATGCGCACATAAACAAGCACACTGGTACAAAGATTGATAACACAAACTGCAACCACCTTTTCCTAAGGAACGGATCAAAAAACACGTGAACGCTTTTGCCCGCATGCGCAGGAACAAAGAAAGGTTATCTGTAGTGCACGGCCATGAAGGGTTGCATGGGTGGGAAAGAAAGCTTTAGACAGTAAGAGAAGAGCGAGACGCAGGGAATTGCACCTCCATGTCATCCATTTCCTGGAGATGGCTGAAAACCCCTGGACACACTTAATCAGGAAAAGGGCACACCTCCGAGTATCCATTCTTTTGTAATGGCATTACACTGCACAAGTAAGATTTAGAGATCCTTTAATGTGCCAGAGTCTTCTGCATAAAAGTATATACAAAGGTTAATATTGCAATAATATGTTCCTGGAGGGCATTGTAATCATTATCTCTCTGGTGGTATCAATTAGAAGCACTTTACTGCAGGTAATGACTAAGATTCCGGTACAAAATGACATTATTATTATTATCCCCATCTATAATTTCAGAGTGGATACACAAGACATGGGGAGGAAAAAAAGAAAAGCATAAGTTCAACCAAAGGTAGACTTAAAAGTGAGAGGACTTTTACTGTTGAACTCGAGGAAGGAAACTGAGGCTGGGTGGCTGAATCCGAGCGCTCGGCCATGTGTGTCTACGTGCACTTGCGCGTGCACATGTGGATGTGCTGGAGGTTTTCAAAGGGCCACATAATACAAATAAAAAACGTGCATCCTCTTATTCATGGGTTGCCTGTCTGTCCCAGTTTCCTCAAAGCAGCCTGTGTGTGCGTTTAGTGAGGGGGGGGGGGGGGTGAGAAAAAGAGATGCGTACAAAAGAGAAAAAAAAGAAAGCTTCAACAACCTGGCGACAAATATTTGCATTCCTCAAAGCACGGGAGTGCTGTTCTTTGCTCTGCTCTGTTTATCCAGAGAGAAAAGAGTTAGAAACGTCTGAAAAGATGTGTATTTGTGTGTCTGTTTTTGTGTTGTGACCTTTGCGCTGGGCTCCAAACATTCATAACGAGTGCTCTTTCCCTTATTGACCCCCCCTCATCAAAAACATGAATAATTGAGGGCTAAAAAATGCACTTGGTTGTCCTAGTCGGCTTTAAGCGCAGAGAAAGCGGGCCCTCAGACTTTTGATGTAGCTGTTTTATATTTAATAAGCACACACTAGAGGCGTCTTTTTTTAGAAGGATTTAATTGGACGTGGGTGACATCCATCACAGGGTTGTCATGACGTTGACCTTTCCACAGCGGCTATTCATAACCAGGAAGTTACATGGGCCCGGGTTGCTGCCTACTCCGTCACACCCACCACCATGACGCTCTATCAGTCAACCCGTCCCCCGTTTAGTAGACCTCGCAGGTGCCCACCGACAAACAAATTTGCTCGTCTTTGCTAATTTTGAGAACACGGCTTCCTATTGTTTCACGTTGGGGCGATCTCCGGACTGTATGCCTAATGATGATTAATGTGCACGCTCTTGGTGGAAGCCTCTGTCTTTTATACGCTACAAGTGGATGTGAGGCTTCAAGGCAAGTGGCCCCAAACAGCATGGAGCCCGTAGGATGGGGGGGGCATGGAGGGCGAAGGTCGTGAATACCGATTGAGGTACCATTTAAAGCTACTCTTCAGGAGCGTTGGTTTTTTTTTTTGGTCTCTGCTCAAAATTGCATTTACACATTAAAACTGCCATATCTCTGCAACTATTATGTTTATCGGCACAATTTGGGGTCTCATAATAAAGGGGAACACTGTGCTTGGATGGGAAAGTATCAGTGTATATACAGTATATACATATATATGTATACATGTTTGTATGGCACACAGAAAATAAAAACAACAATCTTTGCCTGGAAAAGAACTTGCAGGGGCTTTATGCCTACATCATATAGACTAAATGCTCTATAGACAGACAGATAGACTATTGTGTGGACAGTAGCTGTGTAAACCTGTACTGACAACGTTCTTACCCAGGTAGAAGAGAAAACGTGTAGAGCGAGTGATGATGCTCTGCTCTGACGCCAAGTGCCCAAGTTCTTTGCTCTATAAGAAACACAGACATCTGTTTAAAGGTAAGGAGCATTTATGAAGTACGATGTTCATTTTAGGACATCCTCAGATCTCAGATTCAAGTATCAGACTAGGGCGAAACAACATCAGGTCTCAGAAAAACCTTCGCCATTCTTAGACAAAACTCCGTCAAACCAAACGGGGGTCAAACGAAACGGCGTCAGACGAAACTCCGTCAGACGAAACTCCGTCAAACATTCTTCCTCCATGTTGCTCAAGCTAACGTTGAGTGGTTTCATCGCTAGCTTACGCACTGCCATTGGAACATAAATAACAACGTCGTAATGACAAGTAGACTTTTGTACTTGCTAACTTAGTATTGTATTTAAGAGTTCTAAATCCATTCAAGCACATAATGTGACAAGAAAAATAAATTATGACTTGCAAACTCACCCTATTAGAGGGACGCCGCGTGCAAAAAGTGGTCCGAGGTTCCTTTTTCAGAACAGCAGGTTCTGAACATTGGCCAAATTACTTGTTTCAGGCTTTATGAGCAAATACAGAATCCCTTTGTGTTCATTTCTAAAGTCTCGCATTAAGTATAAATCCAATACTAAGTTAGCGAGTACAAAAGTCTACTTGGCATTACGACGTTGTTATTTATGTTACAATGGCAGTACGTAAGTTAGCGATAAAACTGCTAACGTTAGCTTGAGCAACACGGAGGAAGAATGACGCGGTTTTGGTTTGACGGAGTTTCATTTGACGGAGTTTTGTTTGACGCGGTTTGGCTTGATGGAGTTTTGTCTAAGAATGACAGAGGTTTTTCTGAGACCTGACTCCATTTCGTCTGAGTCTGATACTTGAGTCTGAGATCTGAGGATGTCCTAAAATGAACACGGTACTGAAGGTTTGTCTCAGAGAAATGCTACAAAAATGCACTTTCTGTTTGGCGTCTCGGTTCTTTCGTTAGCTTCACGCTTCGATCAATGGGTTTTCCAGTTTCCGAAATTTGCATTTGAAGTTTTCTAAATCGTGTAACAATTGTTGCGTTTGGAGCGTGTTCTTTTTTTCCCACACTCTAAGCTTTCCAGTGGTGTGTGGCATTATTATATCCGTTCACGATGAGTGCCTCTAACTTGATTAGAACTTCTGAAAGTTATCAAATATTGCAGTAATGGTAGCTGCAGCTGCATTGTCATGTTCCGCACATAGCAACGATCACGAGTGGTGCGAAGCATGTATTCTGTCAGAAAGCTACTTATTACAACCATAACACAACAAAATGAGATCATTTTAAAGCTGGGTCCATTTCATTACGTCAAACGCAAATTATTGCATTTTTGTTTGATTCAAGCTTAAAGTGTTTTAAACTGCATCCATAAGAGGGAGTGAATATGTCTTTATTTGCAGGTCACTTAATGAATTTATCAAATTTCATATAAAGTTTCATATTCATGTAACAATTCAAACTTCAGAATGAGAACTAATTTGATGCCCACAGCCAAAGGCATGCAAATGCAAGAACATGTTTGTTTTAAATAATTACCTCAAACTGCAACTTGTATGTCTGTATGTTTGGCCACTGGAGGTCAAAAATCCGTAAACACACCAACAGACTATTTTATCACTACGTTACTACTATTATTACTACATACTGTTATTCAATGGCGGACGGTGAATAATCTGATGAATTTATGACTCCACAGTTACAGGTTATCATGTGTTTCATATTCCCACAAGACTATAACATTTAAAGTAAAATAAAAGGTTACATGAATCTCAACACCTACAAATACACAAATAGCAGATACGCAAATACCTCAAGA
Source organism: Pungitius pungitius (assembly GCF_949316345.1). Taxonomy (NCBI): domain Eukaryota; kingdom Metazoa; phylum Chordata; class Actinopteri; order Perciformes; family Gasterosteidae; genus Pungitius; species Pungitius pungitius. The sequence goes on from NC_084903.1 coordinate 4,098,505, forward strand.
CGGGGTGCGGCATTATTAACAGACAATGCATATTCAAATGTGTTTATTTAACTCACCAGACAAGTCACATTGATTTACAACAGAGCATGACAAAAGAATCCATCCAAAGTGCAGCACTAAAACACTCAAATATTAAAATCAGAGGGAACGATATCAACTATGAAATAAAAACAACACGATAGACCAATTAACACGCTACTGCAGATGTTAAAGCACAAAAGCAGTTCACCGTTCAAACGTTCATCCTGAACGCTGACTAAATACAACGATCTGCCAGCTGCTTCCTGTTTGACACAAGTCACGCTGGCCCACCGACCAATCAGAGCGCACGTCAACAGCGCGCTGCATGTGCAGACGTACCCATGATGCTACATTGGTACAAATGGCAGATCTTGTTTCGCCTCACAGACCGGTTTCGTGTTAGACAATACTTTGCAGACCAGATGCGTGGCGGATAAAAGCGACGAAATAACCAGCCGCCCGCAAGGGGGGCGTGCAGTCGTGCACTCCCCCTCCGCTGCTCCGCGCTCACCTGTGGGTGTCCATCGAGGGCGGACCTGCCGTGTTCAACTGGAGTGGACAATTGTAAAGGCTTGATTGACGCATGGGAAATCTATCAAGAGGAACAAGATGTCACGGTTTAGTTCTTCCTGTTATATTATGTAGTTTCATGTCTCTTGTGTTCCTGGGTAACTTCACTTCCTGCCTTGTCCTGTGATTGCCTGATTGTTTCCACCTGTGTCCAATCACCTGCACCTCCCTAGTGTATTTAAGCCCTGTGTGCCTGTTGTCCCCTGTCGAGTCATTGTTAAGTCTACCCGTCGTTGGTGCACGTCTTCCGCTTTGTTTGGATTAAAGAGCACTTTTTGGAAACTCTGTGTTTGAGTCCTGCCTCCCTTCGACCTGCACCAGCAGAACTCCCCCTGACACAAGCACATTCAATTGAGGGAGATTTTCAAAATAAAACATGCTTTCGGCCCGGTACCAAATGGCCCATGGAGCGGTACTGGCTGGGCACCACTGCACTAGAGGACCTCTGTCTTTTCTTACATATAAACACAGTGGCTGAATGTGATTGGATAAAAGCTCTCTTTCTTTAACATACTACATGACGGCCCATCACGGTCGTTGTTATGTAAGGATGACATGTCATACCGTGTATGTTACAGCTACATTTTGTTTGTCCTAATATAAATATATAGAAACAGAGCAACATTTACATTCATTTGGAGTCACGTTTCATTTACATAATGTATGCAATAAATATCAACTTTCCCTTTACATTTAATTTGGTCTTCACCAATTCCCGGGGGAAATGTCTTGTGTATTAGTTTGTATATCTCTAACTATTTGCTAACATTTCCTGTTTGCTGGCGTAGCACAATATGTTAGAAGACACTGTAGAGCAGTCCGACATATCTTCTCGTCACTAACACGGACCCCTTTCTCTATACATTGTCGTTTGTGCTTACTAACTAATATATTTTACTGACAGCGGTACTTGCTCCTGATTGGCCACCCCCAGAATCAAGGTACATGGTAGCATTTGATCTGGAAAGCCTGCAGTCAGCAGGTTCGCTTCCTTTCAATTAGACGAGCTGGTAACATCGGCCAATCGGGGCGCAGCATTGCGGTTGTTCTGTCTGCGAGTTCTCTGAAATACCTTGATAAATAGCCTTTTAACTAAACAACAGGGGGTGGACAAATTAATGTAAACACTTCACGATAAAAGGCCTTTGAAGTAAGTGAATCATCGTTGCAGGCCGAGGTGGATTGTGGAAGTCAGCAGTCAGCCCCCATCCCCTGTATATATATACTGTACATCTGTCATACCCACGTTGGTTCCTTTCAACTTCCTCTTTATCTAAGCAGTTTTCCTTTGTTTTGTATACGCTGTCATTTTCCAGACCGCTGCTCATGACATATGACATACTTGCAGTTTGGTTGACCGGTGCACCTGTAGTTTGGGAACAGATGATTTGGTCCAAGCTTTTGTTAGTCGTCACACAAACACCAAAATGTGCATATCAAAGCCCTGTTTGCCAGACATTGTTTATAGCGCATGTGTTTACCTTATTTTCTGACCAGTGTATATGTATTTGTGAAACATCACAAAGAACATTATTCTTACACTGAGCCAAAAACTAAAAAAAACAGGAAATCTGATCTATGGGACCTTTAAAGCATCGTGCTGGAGTTTAACAGAAGGACAAATAGTGTGGTGAGCGGCAGTGAGATTTGGAAGTACTGCACGCTATACTACGTGTGAACGGAGACGAGGTCGCAGTAATAAAATATCTGTGTGGTCGCCTATTTAGGAACAAATGCTGTGTTCTCCGTAATCAAACCTCAGCTCGTAAGAAAAAGAAAACACAAGCCGCCATAAATCCACGTTATTTCCGTTTCTGTCCATAAATTTTGAACTATTTTGGTTAAGAAACATGGCGTGGTGAGTTCAAATCCTGAACATCTCCCGTTCAGAAGCAGATGAGGTACAACCGAAGGAATCTGATGTAAATAATCAAAAGTCGAGCTGTTAGCTTTGTGGCCACGGAGCCATCGGTGATGTTTAACGGAGGAGTAACAACAGAAAAGAGGGAGTTCTAATCTTAAGTGTCTCCTCTGTTAGTGGAGATGAATCTAAAGTTAATACGAACAGGGGCGAGGTTATAGCACCTTGGTGAACGGCGCCGCAGCGCACCACGGCACAGTGGAGCCCGGGGGCAATAGGCAGGAACATAAGAGAAATGGAAAGGCTGAGCAATTCACCCAAAGGGATTAGATTTTAAATAGATATCAGCCCATATATGATTCCCTCTTCCTTTTCCTCGTCTGTAAGTGGGTGTAATTTGGAGTGTGTAATGAAGGGGGGAAAAGGAGCTATAGGTTAATCTCATTGACCTCCACCCTCTGGGGACTACGGGTTATAGCTAGGAGATATACACCCATCTCCCCTGCCAACTAGCTCAGGCTGCCCTCAGAGAAGTAATGAAAGTTGTGAAAGTGACTCGGTGCATAGGAGGGGGGTCGGGGAAGTGGGGGGGCGTTGCTGCAGACGTGAGCATGAGAAGGAGAAAAAAAAAGAAGAAAAAAACCTGAAAAAAGTGGGTCTGCTTTGTTAGCCTCATTAGAGAGAAGGAAAGACTGGCTTAAGTGTTATTGCTTGATGAACATCCACCCTAAAACTAAATTTACATAATGATCTAAAGATAGGTCTCGTTATGTGGCGCAATACCACTCCATTTTCAGATTTTATCTGATTAAATTTCCTTTGTACGACAATGGAATTTGTTCTTTAAAGAGTTGCCTACATCGAATGCCTCATTATGCTTCATCTGCAACCCCCTTTTCAACCAAGGGGTCAGACAGCAAAGCCAACTTGTATGCAGCGATTGGCCAGGTGAGGGTCTCTCAGAACCAGTTAGCCAGTAGGAGGCAACCGTGGCCAGAACACTGGAAGACACACACAAGTCTGCATTACTGGAAATTAATAAAGGAACCTAGGAATACCTGCACTATGATCATAAAATTCCCATGTCCGATTGTTTCACGGATCAGAGTCATGGATCAAAACATGAGTCAAAACTGCCCTGAAGTCTTTGTGGACCATCAACATTTGGAATTGTTATCCTTTCACTTTGTTCATGTCAGCTATTGTGTACTTTTTTATCATTAAAACACACAGTTCGTATGTTAAGGAAATAAAAGAGCACTTTTATTGAAAAAACTAATATTGTCATCAGTATCTTTTATTATATGAGCTACTTCGAGGTTTTGTAAACAGGTCCTAAATCATTTTGTTGCACACTGATATTGTAACTGAATAAAACCTGGTTCTCCTCCGGCCAATTTAACATGGATTGGTTTTTACAACATTATCAGCTATCAGAGACAAGAAAAAGATTTTAAAAATGGCATAGATGATCGGTTGAATATCGGCAGAAAACAATACAATAACAATAAAACGTTTTTTAATCTGATAACTCGGGTCGACTGCTGCAGAGTGATAACTAAAGACTCTGCTCTCTTGTTCCTGTGCCTGACCTTGGGGTCAGTGTGTCAAGTGTCCCTTTGCAAAGACAGACTTGGTCTATGTTACAAATATCCTCGAGACAATTGAGTCAACTCTTTGTCCTCTGTACCTCTGGGTCCCCTCTCTTCCTGAGACACATCTCTTTAACAGCTCAGTATTTTCATGACACGTAATCTGCACACATGTGCCCATCTGTGTGCAAACGTGCTAGTCAGCTGCCTGCTCGTTTGTGTGTCTGTGTGGTTTGTCCTGTCCCCTCAGTTCAGCAGACAACCACCTGATCTGCTCCTCCACTTTGTCTGACTTTGTAACTATATCTGTCCTTACCCTCCCACGGAAATAAATAAAAAGCTCTCCTGCTACTCCCACTACGGGGAGGCTTGCCTCACATAATCGGTTGAGACCGGGACAAACTCGGCCCATTGATATCTGTGTATTTATTACGCCTATGGCAATATGAGGCAGGGCCGAGTGAGATATCAGCTTACCCAGAGAGCAGCAAGAGAGTGAGCGTTTAAGATAAAGGATATTTAATATCCAGTGCACATAGGCATGGGCCTAAGCCTCTAATAGCACTTGGGGTTTCTGAGCAGGTAATGCCTTCATCTTTGTCTAAACACACTTTTATGGACTTTAACTGTAATGATATAAAGAGAGAGGGGGGTCACAGATAAATGTAGCGTAATGGCTCAAAGCCGAAGATTAGCCATGTTTCCTGTCTGGGGGATAATGCTTCAAGGCAGTTCCTCCAAAAAGGTGTTATCTCCTGCCGAAGAAAGACGAGAGACGGAGACGCACACACACACACACACGCTAATATATTAAATAATAACCTCCTCTTCTTTCCAGTCTCTTTTCTTCCCCTCCGCCTCTCTTTTAACAGGCTTTGCATTTTGTCACATTGCGTTAGAATCAGCGGCGGAGGCGTTTTCGAGCTGTAATGAATCTGAGAAGCCAATGTACATGTACATCACAGGCAAATAAACATTACTGGGGCGCCTCCTGTGTTCTAGGACACATTACGTTCCCTTATTTGGTGTCTAAATGATAATGAGCATTCACGTGATAACCTTTATCATTTAGAACTGAACGGAAAAAATAATAATAAAAGAACCGCTGCAGCGCTTAACGGCCATTCGACGTACTTTTTTTTCTTTCAAAGATCAATCAAGTTGCCTCTACGTCCATTAGAGAGAGGGAGGAATCAAACAACAGCTACGTAGTTATCTGGAAGCGGGAGTGAGAAGAAAGAACAGTGCTGTTGTCCTAATTATGCGCAGGGGTGATGCATTATTTACAAAAACAACGTACATCGGCGGGGCTGGATATGAGTAAAATAATTTATGACATCCTTCTCGTTCGCTCCTGCCTTTGCCTCCGGTTTCTGTCCTCCATTTTTACACCCTCACTTTGTAAATCAAACTTCAATAAAACGTGCCACCCCTATTCATTTTGCATGAAGCTTTCCCCGAACAAAAACCACGATGGCAAAATCCGTTATTCAAAACCTCGGTGCAGGGTCAAAACAACAAAACAGGGGCAAGGGAGATGTTGATATCCATCCATTACTCTATTTCTTACCTTGGGCGACTGCAGCAGCCTGAAAGAGAGCAAGACAGACAGATGGGGGGAGAAAAGAAGGTGGCATCATGGAAAAACAGCAAAAACAGCATTCCAACACTGAGGAGCAATAGCCACAAGATCGAGTCTGCTGGAAGTAGACGCCAACGCCGTGACCTCCAGATCCACCTCGGGACCAAAGTAAAGCTCGGGAAGTCTGAGGCATTGATTCGATTTGTACACTTCAAAGTCAAAAGCTGCACCTGCACGGTTGTATTTATTTTAGACCTTTAATGACTTAACTCGAGGTCGGAAACACAAAACAGTCCCATCACTGTTATCTTTAACCCCATTAAAATCCGGGTCGTGGATGTGTTAAGGCGGCTGGAATCCTCTGCTATAAGCGGGTAAAAGTTACGTAGTGTCCAGGTGTTAGAGGCTCTGAGGCTAATGTTTAAACAAAGTAAAATACATTAACACATATCACTAATGTAGCCTCACAATAACAAGAATTTTGGACAAACACCCAATTACAAATACTGTATGAATAGTAAAGAATATATTTATATATATAAATGAACAATATTAAAAGCCACACCATTCACGTCAATGATCCTCTGCATTTCCTTCCAGCTTAAACGTCATTGGTTTATGACCAAATAGAACTAAAGGACATTTTCATCAGCTTCTTTGTCTTTACTGCCACATCTACATTTCAACAAGCTAAGATAGTGATGGCGGTTAACATTACCTGCGTGACATCAGCATGAAGCATTTTAGCACGCTGACATTAGGATTAAGCTCAAAGCCCCGCTGAGCCTTAGAATAGTCTCACTAAGCACGGCTGTGGACATCGTCTTGTTAATTTTTATTGGACCTAATGACTCAAATTGTAATAAAACAAAGTGTACCTTTGGGGTGTTTGTCATGCTCAGGAACAGTGTATTAATGAATACAACTCACAGTAGTAATTGTGTGTGGGGACAATATTTTTGGGCCTGCGCCCTTCAAGTGACACTTCTCCTGTGGCGCCTACATGCAACAATCTCACAGGACAGGACAGTTATTTAATGCTTGATAGGGGTGGCTTTATAGGGTACCTGACTATCAGAGGGTACCTGAACCCACGGCAGTAATGAAAGATAAGAAAAAATATTTCTAAAAGAGATGTTCAAACAATTTAATGTTGCTTTAAAAAGACCGCAGCAGCGGAGATTGAGATATACAAACTTGAATCCCTACGATGGGTCAATCTCCAAAAACCCTGGAGCCTTTACAGTCCAGACTGCAATTAAATATCATCTTTTAATATCCCCCTCCACCCACCCCCCACCCCCCAGCTACATCTCTATCATACTCTTCTCCAGTGTGGAGTGTGGCACACCTCCACTTTATAAGTCATTCTGGTGGAAATTTGTAGCTTTCAAACCCAAGCGGAGATAATACCCAATGACATCATCAGCGTTAGTTCCCCAGCCCAGTGTGCATCCAGAAATAATATACAACCTTTTATATAATGCATATATATGCTGCACCCCCCCCCCCCCCCCCCCCCTCCGCTCTGTCACACACACACATACTCAAAAAATCACTGCTATAGCGCACTGTATTGATTCAAGGTACAGCTTGGAGCTTTTGTCTGCATCAATGGCTGCATACATGTAGACATGTGCGAGAAGAAGACCTTAAATGTGTGTGTGTGTGTGTTGTGTTTGTATATCTGATTGCGGGGGCGTTCACGTGCACACACACATGTTACAGTATGCCTGCACCACCTTTGGCTAATGACAGATGCAATAAAACATTTGCAACGGATGGGACCATCCATCATGTCGCGCACAAGGAACCAAGTTTGCTTAAAAGCACAAACAAGAGTCCCACGATCAGGGCAGGGACAAGCGGAGGGGCGGGGGGTAACTAAATTTATATCATATTACACACTGAAACGTGACCTCGTAATGACATCAGGGAAATTCAATCAAGTCTTTGACTCAGTATTACTTAAGGTAAACCAGTGTCCTTCCTGATGTGAAATGAGAAAATTGAATACAGTGCTGTTGTTTTCAAGTCATCGCTTTAACTTTGGGCCAAACATGAAAAGATAAGGAAAAATATTAAGACTTGCAACACCGCCATGGCAGCAAGAACAATGGTAGTTTTGACTGAATCTACTGTAAATTGCAGTTGTCGTCGTTCGATTTAAGGTGCTTCATCTGGCACTTTATGTTAGACCAAATTTAGAATGGAATGCTCCAATTTCTACACCAATTCTTTTATACGTTTAATAAATGGCAACAATGTTTTATAAAGACCGCCTGGAAAAAAACGGACCACATTGCGGGTTTGCAGAGGCTGTTTACCGAGTGAAACTAGCCTTTTCAAGGTAGAAACTTATGTGGAGGGGGGGCAGAATTCAAGACAAAATGCAAGGCAAGATGGAAAGCAATGGCTTGATATTTAAAATGTTGATTATGCACATTTCTCACCAAATCATATTAACCAAGTCCAAAGCTCTGCCTTATAGTTTACTAAATGTTAAAATATTTATATATATATACATGTGAGTCAATTGGAAGGAACTTGATGAATCCCAAAAAATAAATAAAATCATTAATTTTAATTTACAGGCGACTTGAAGCCACGGGTTTAACTCTTCATAGCTAAAGTGAAAGTTATGTATGTAAGTACGGTTTTATGAAGTGCTTCACTCTGGATTATCTTCAGTCCTGCGCATGAGTCTTTATTCCAACAAAGTTAGCTGTGACCTCGGATGACCCCCGTCGTGTATAAGTACCGTTGTCATCCTGAGATCTGTCCCATGGAATCTTCTCGTGAGTTCACGGGATGACTAACGAGTGACTAAGAATTCTGGCGGTCATCAAGGATTCATAGAACCGTAGTTACATAGTTATTGTTCTATTTCATCCTTACTGACCGCCAGAGGCAGTGCTTCACACTGGATGAAGTTTACCCCCCAAGGATTACAAGTACCCACCTTGTATTGCTTAGGCAGAGGAATGGGGCCAAAGAACCCTCCCCGGCGGGTGAGGGTGTCAGCACGGGGGGTGGGAGGCCAAGGAGGGAGGACTCAAATGCGGAGTTCAGAAAAAAAAAGAAAAAGACTTTAATAGTCGAAAAATCAAAAATAATTCAAAATCCCCCCAAAACTCAAAATCGCTCCAACAAAACCAAGACGAGAAGGAGGAGGAAAAAACAATGACGAGGACCTGGAACAACAACATTACATACACTATGAAATAACTTGGCGAGACGAGACGTACCAGAAGCACATGTAGTGTAGACGACAATGAAATAACTTCCTATTACACCCCCTCTGACGTTGTAAACCTGCAGAAGGCAGGCCAAAAGAGCGAGGACACTGCCTTCACTAGAATATTTACTGTAGATATTACAGTATACAAACTGTAAAGCCCTCTGAGGCAAATTTGTAATTTGCCACTTTGGGCTATACCAAAGGCCCGGATTTTATACATGACAAAGGGTCATCAGAGGTCACAAGCACTGCCTTTGGCGGTCAGTAAGGATGAAATAGAACTTATTCTCAAGCTCAAAGCTAAGTTTATATTATTTCCTACATTTCTTTTTATTAATGGTTTACGTTAATAAATATTATGCATAATAGTAGACACATGTCAGGTGGCTCTCTGGGGAAACGGATTACATCTCCCACAGATCAAATAGGATGGCCCCTTTGAAGTCTTTTGTCAAGCTGAGAAATGTACTGATGCTAACTAACTACTAGCTAATGAGTAAGTCTCTCCCAAGTTTGGATGGGTTTAAATAGAAACACAGTCGGCGTTAGTCGAGCTGATTTGGGAAAATGCTCATTCAGTGCACCTTTTTAAGGCCTGTGTGTGTGTGTGTGTGGGGCGGGGGGGGGGGGGGGGGGGGAGTCCTGCCCGAGTATGGAAAAGTGAAATCTCCTTAATGGTTTCCAACCATGACGTTGAGTTAACAAGACCAGGCGTCAAGGCATTATATTAGTTCACAAATTATTAAGTGATTAATAACATTACCCATTACTCCGCTAAGCCTCATTCCCACTCAGGGAAATAAAATCACAGTAGCAAAGCTCTCACATTGCAAGATGCATTTATGATTAATTGATTAATCCAAGTTCAATATTCATTCTTGTTTTTAGCTCTGTTTTGATATTTTGGAGGGAAATACGCTGCACCATCTTAAGCAGCTAACTGCGTCTGCCTGCTGTGTATTAGTGAGCATACAGAGTAAAGTGAGTTTATTGGAACGGATGGAAATGGGCCTGGTTTGTGCTTTGTCACATTAATAGAAAATACAACAAAGTAAAAACAGAAAACAAGAGAGCATTTTCTAGGGTGATCGCACACGGAGGCGTGAAAATACAAATATTGAATGGAAGTAATGACATTACAGTAATGTATTACTGTTTTGAAGCTCAGCACTAGTAATACCACTGCCAGTTGCGGTTTGTACTTTTACTACAAGGAAAGTAACAACTTCTACAAAGCCAGTTTATACACAACACCTGCCCGTTATCAGCTCTAAATCCTCCGACACCCTGGGCTGATGGAAGGTAACATGGATTCAAATGAATTCACAGCAGCGGCTGTCAATAAGCAATACCGCTGTCACTGCATTAGTATCCACAGTGACAAGCCAGCTACACAACCAGGAGAAACGCACAAAAAAAGCTGTGTCTCGCTGACAATTTTGCTGTGATCAAAGTGAGCCTATCTGCTGAAGACGTGGATTAACAGCCATTTAATGATGAAGTTAAGTTAGTGTTGTGCTGCACTTGTTTGGTGTTTGTTTGTCTTTCCCATCCAGCTCTGAACAAGACAAGCCGACAGGGAATGTTTTTTTTATTTATACATTTTTTTTGGGGGGGGGGGGGATACAAACTCGTGGGTGTGTGCATGCAGGCACCGTGTTGCCTGTTGAATCACATCATCAGCATCAACAATGAGGAGGGAAAAAAAAGGAAAGAAGAAGAAGAAAACGCCAGGCAGATATAAATGAATATTCCTCACCTGTCTGCTCGTGTTGACTCCTCTTGTTTGGATTTCTCAGTGGGGGGAAAAAAATAAAGGCGTATATTTACTTTTAATTGAAAGGAAATTAAAGACGCATCCACATCCGCATGTGACAAAGGAAGATCACAAGGCTCGGGAGTGATGATAGCTTTTGTTTAAGATGGATTTCATAAAGAAAACCCCCCACTGATAATGATGAAAAAAAAAAAAAATCTTGGACATTTCTCCAAATACAATTACCTCGGCATCACCTGATTCAATCAAATGCATTTGCATTCTGTTTGCATGCAGCGTTCCGTGAACCGGTAAACAAGGCAGGCAGAATAAATCTGATGTGTTTTCATGCTTATGGTTGCTCCTTTGTTTGCTACATTTTATTCGGAGTATTTGAATTCTTTGAATTGGTAAATAACCGCACAAGCGTTAACGCGTGGGTGGATGTTCAGAAGTTGCGAGGGGCATGTTTCCGCTGCCAAAAGAGAAAAACTGGGAATGTTAGTTCACGTCTCGAGGCAGATGTTGTTTGGCCCGGCGAGCCGTCGGCGGATTACTGTTTGACCGCGTCTGATGTGTGCTTAAGCATGTATCAAAAGAAGATGCATCGTTTCCGGGCCGGCGCTGCGACAGAAAGCGCCGGGGCCAGACCTGGCAGCGGTCGGTCTCGTGCTCACAGCATCAATAGCTGGACAGAGAGACGGCGTGATGCAGGTCGGTCGTGTTTAGCTTTAATCCTTGACCTTCCTCCCTGGACGTAAGATGTTCAATGTTTAATTAATAATTGTCCTCTTTTTTTTTTATGAACTAATATGATGAGCTTCGAGGTCAGAGAATCCTGGCGGACATGTTTATCAGATAGTAACTGTAAATAGTATAATTGTTTCATTTCATAACTAGCAATTGTGTTTGAACATAACCTTGAAATTAAAATGATAATAATATTGTATTTAATATTGTTCTAGAGTACAGAACTGAAAGAACAGAACAACTTTTTGTCTATACTGTAATGTATCGCCAGTTAAGAAAAGCCAGACAAATAACGCTGCAGCACCACATTATCAATTACAGATATTGTATCGCCACCCTTCATTTGCACCAATTAGGATGTGATAGTAAAAAAGTGTAATCTTAGGTCAAGCAAACAAATTCCTTCCACCCCACAGCCCGGAAACTAATCACAAAAACCTAATCCTCATTGTTGCAGAAATGTTTGTGAATGATGATTTGAAAATAAGTCAACGATTACACACTCATTGTGGCACCACTCCCTTTATCTGCCCTCTAATTACCTCTCGGATCCCTCCTCCCACTCTCGGCCGTCCAACCGCTCATCGTGATCTCGCCTCCATACAGGAAAACACAAGTGGGGTCAAATGCCATTACAGGCATTGAAACACTATCACTCCTCGTCATCCATTAATTCAGGTAATAATGATCATCATCCCGCTCCTGAGATCACTGCTCTGACTGATAAATGACCCCGGCTCTCACAATTAGGCGAGAGCTTATTTGCCCTATGAGTTGTATCTTTTCTACTTGTTCAATGTTACGTCCATGCACAGTCAATTATGCAGTGGATTGCGCTTAGTTCTGGTTGCTGACCCCTGTTGGCCCAGGCACTCTGCACATACATTAAACATATTGCAGCACATCAAACAATGTGATAGAGGAATGGCGGCGATGCACACGCATTATGGCATAAAAAGTCAGAATGTACAGTTTCATCGCTGATGTAAAATGCAAAGATTAATATAAAAACAATCTGCCGTCGTAGGCACTTCTATTTCTGCAGCAAATGTTTGAGAATGTAATACAATGGCGTGGTGTCAATGAAGGAACCTACTTGTGGATATATCAAACACACGCCTGTATTCCCTCATGGTTTCTAAGTGCGTATTCTCTATACAATATGACTGTTTCTTTTCAAGATCGAGTCCCCAGGCAACGAGGAATAATAGGCCCACAGTGAATACCCCTAAGCTTTGGATAAAAAAAAAAAAATGAAAAAACAAAGAGCCAGAGTTAACCCTCAATAGACAGACCGACTGTTTAAAGCGCGCCATTCACAAAGAACTGTTTAAAGCAGAGAAGGAATGAAGTCATGTCCTTTTCCGTGCGCATGCCATTATAATGAGGACTCACAAATAAGCACACCGTTTTTCTTACGTTAAATGCCGGTTACCACGTTGCTGCGCTTAAATACAGTTTGTGCAGAGACAGTGAAGAAAAAAAAAAAAAAAATAGGGGGGCCGGGGGTGCAGCACAATTGACGGCGTACCACTGGGCTGTAACGTAATAACTAAGGAGATTATTTACTCTTAATTGATATGGCCTTTCTTAACCATGAAAAGAACAATTATTTCTAGCGCTGCACGCTTCTCATGTGCACAGTAAGCCATCAACACAGAGTGCTCTGAGTGAAATGAACAGAACTCACCAACAGCTTACTCCAAATGAAGAGAGAAAAAAAAAAAGAGCTGTTTTCATCTTTTCTCTCAGTCCCTCTTGATGTAGAGGTGCCGGTAAAACAAAAGGCTTAGACGCAATGATGAAAATGCGGCAGTGTAATACTAATTTAAAACATCAATGGTGTTTTTAAGGTATTAAAGTCAATGACACATGGCGAGCGGCGGCGTAAAACAAAGAGTCCTTGTTAAACTAGATGCACACCACTTTCATGGCACGCTGCATCATTTTGTTGGAAAGCATCCTTCTGAAAGTAATCAGCAGTGCTGCTTGGCACCAGGCACAACAGTTATGTTGATCACACAGATCCCACATTTTGAACCCGTACAGAGTCCACGTTTAGACTATTTTTTATTAAGTAACAAGTAAGGAAGTGGAAGTGCACAATACGATGAGCGCACAAGGTTACAGATTATGAAGGATAAAGGGTTGCCGCTGATGTGGAATAAGGAGTTTATTTCAGCTCTGTTGCTGCGCAGGGTGTGTCTCACTGACTTTGAATTGGACCGAGTTATGACAATTAGGCCTTTTGGGTGACAAACGAGCGCCGTATGAGACCACGGGTTTTCAGATGATTGGAAGAATGACTTAATTTACAATTTTTTTTTATTTTATCCGGAACGGCCTCTTGACAAACACTTATGGGAATTTTCTGTTGTTACTTTTGAAAAGCTGTAATGAAATGGTCCATTTCAACAGAAGTTCCTCCCATGGACAAAGTTCCACAGAATTTATCAAAACTATGTTTCATTCAAGTTCCTTTTTAAACCAGTTTCGTGGAAGGACTGCCAAATTTAGGATTATTTTTGTGCCACATTTTAAAGGGTTCTTAAATAAGCTTAACTATTGAATGTAAACATGGCTAATGTCTTTTTAAGTGAGTAGGTAGGTAGTGTTTTTGGATTGCATCAGGTTAAAAAAGGAATTCATGGCCCTTAAATCTTGTGCATTTCAGGAGTTTTCATATTTATGTCTCTTGGAAAAGTGCCATTTATTTCCCCACGATGTCAGCAACAAAATGTCACAGGTTAAACTGCTCAACGGATGTCCACTTACCATTCAATAGTTTCAATTCAGATATGGGATTTAATCAAAACTTTGAATCAGCAACAAGCAGAAACAGACATTGTAATGAAGCTTCTTTTGCTCGTTCATTAGCTTCTATGAATTAGGTCCGAATGGCAGAAACCTTGAGGATCCAGAGTGAGACATAATCCCTTTCATCAATCCGTTTCCCCCACTCATAAGAGATATTGGTAAAGGGTTTTAATAAATGTATCCGTCATCAGTTTACGTGTGATGTTATTTTCTCAGGAAATTACATTTCATATTTGTCCTTATTTTTAACATCCAAGCAGAACTTTCAAACCCGCCCGTATTGGAACAATGTTGTTTCTTTTTCGTCGGGAAGTCAGTGCGGTAGTACATAAAAGCAATCAGTCTGTATGATTTAACAAGAACCTGAGCATATTAAAATGAACTCCAGTGCTATTGGAGGAAAAAAAAAAAAAAGAGATCCACAGCACATCAGCAGTTTCCCCACCGTCCCCCAGACAGCTGAAGACGGGGGCCGGCTCTCCGAACGCCACTCCTGCCTGGAGAGAAGGGAGGACTGAGAATAATGCGCTGTGAGTTATCTATGTACAACATCTCCAATGGAAAAACAATTAAATGAGATTGATGGAGAGATGGGGGGTGGGTGCACGGGGGGATAGGGGGGCGGGGGGGTAGTTGGATCTGACTATGTCTATCCCTGTTTGCGTACCTCCTGGAGGCACAAATGTCAGCTTTGAGCAGTTTGTGGACTCCCCACTAAGCTCTTGGCCCGCTCCGATCCAGACTGGTTCTGTCTTCTGGACTCTTGGCATGCCGCGAACGAGCCGTGGCCATCAATGTGTCATTCAAATGCCATGGCTTCACAGCCACCACTTACGTCTGTGCTCATGGACATCGGGGTTAGCTTCTTGTGCTCACGCCTCCCGCTTTTACCAATGTCTGGAGAAAAAAAGGGTCCATAATTCCATTACAGGTCGCATTGCGTGCACTTTGACTGACGCTTATGTCAAGATTTAGCTTCAAATTTGACATCACCAACATTGCCGGCAAGTCACGGCTAGAAATCAGAGGGTCAATATATTGATGTAATCATACATTCCATTATCAGGAATCAGGAATTAGGAACATTTATTGCCAAAATATGTTAGACATACAAGGAATATTTTAAAAGAATAATTTGTGCACCTTGTGATTTGGATACAGTCCAGAATTATCTGACAAACCTGCCGATTGTACAAACGCTGTGGCACAGGTAATCATTTATGAATATATACATATATATATTGTCTACCAACCATACAATGTGCTTTCATTATTACTTTCCTCAAGATTTGTCAAGTTTCTAATTGTATCTATAATTTGTGATTAGATTTGGAAGAGGGCTCCTTATTCATTTAGAATAAAAGACCATATAATCAGGATGTTTACAGATGTTTGATGTGTCTGGCTAAATGATTCAACAAAATCCCAAAATATTTCAGTTGGTAAAAACAAAAAAAGCTGAAAATATTCACATCGTTGTTTCTGATGAATTCATAATTGATTAACTACACCTTGTGCTGTCAATAAGGCGTTTTCTTTCTTTTAAAGACATGGCATCCAAGAATTTGCACTAATGCTGGTGTGCTATGTGAAATTTCCTCTCTGGAAGACATCCTGTGCTCCATCATCAAAATAAGTCCAGCTATGTAGTGCTTACTAGTGCGATCAATATCAAAGAAGTTATCAAAGTTTATTTGTGGCAAAACCAAGGAAAGTCACAAATTGAATCACATATTTGTTCACAAATTTGTTTCAATAGAGTTAAACTAAAGTTCTGCACCCGACAGATTGAAAAAAAGTTACGTAATCCATCCATGCGTCCATACGTAATCAAGCTTATCATATAGATAGGATTGTGTTTTAGCTCTCAGCTATTGCGCAACACTTACAGTGACTGAAAGGAAAATGTGGAATGGTTTAATGAATCAGTTTCTTCGCACTGATTCACATCATGTGTCACGTTTGGTCTGGGGACACGAGAGAGGGAGCACTCAAACGCAGACTTTATTTATATAACCTCTGCCTAGAAGCAAACAAAACCAACTCTCAAACAAGACTAACAACACTCACCAACATAGACAATACAATGAACCGACAAGAGACAAGGGACAGAAGTGGTTTAAATACACTGGGAAGGTGCAGGTGATTGGACACAGGAGGAAACAATCAGGGACACGGCAGACAATAAGCGACAGGAGACAACACACCAGGGCAGGAAGTGAAGTTACACCCGAGGACACGAGAAGCAGGAAACAAAAAACAACAAAACAGGACATGAACCCACACTGTGGCATTAAGATGGTCAAATGCACAGTATGCACAGTATACACAGTATACACAGTATACACAGTATGCACAGTATGCGCAGTATACACAGTATGCACAGTATGCACAGTATACACAGTATGCGCAGTATACACAGTATACACAGTATGTGCGTCGGGCCTAAACCGTTACATTATTGGGTGACAAAGTACAGCTTCTCGTACTTTATTGCTTCATTACAGGTGCATGCCCCAGTGAATAGTACAACTACTAAACCATGCCATTTATTGTGGATCTAGTACATGGTCCAACGTAGCCATATAACAGTAGATCGAGTATTTACTTGATTCATTTACTGAAGATTTAATTAATGCTAGCTTTAATCTCTATTAGCTAGTGCTCATTCACAATCTAGCTCTAAACTCCTCAGTGCTAGGTTGAAAAAAGGTGTATTTTTACTGCTTTGTGAGTATAAGAAAATGATATTTCACATTTCTCAGATGTGACAGTATCACCAAAAGCATTTCCAAAAGCAAGTAGGATCAGGGAAAGCCAAAGTCTCTACTAGAACATGTATGAATAACACTTAGCTCACAGGGTTAACGCTTGTGGTGGAGGACAAAATTTACCTCCAGAATGAAACTAAAACAACGTCTCTTTTGCAATGTTTTGCGATGTTTGTCACCCCTTTCTGCTGTGGCATTAACTATTGAAGACAACTGCCAACGAAAGTGATGATGCTAAAAAAAAAAAGAAAAAAGAAAATAGAGTAGGAGGAGGCAAAATAAAGACACAGCTAAAAAAAAAGTGCTGCTACTGTAAAACGCAGGTATTGTTTAAAGATAAAGAACAGAAAAAAGAGAAGCAGAAGTGAGAACATGGAGCCAGTGGCGAACCGAGCAGTGACAATGCTGCTGCTAAACAGCTTTCGCAAAGGATGACAGGAAGCAAGTCAAAGAAATAAACAGTCAACACACTTTGTTTCTGCTACTTAAAAATATCCTGTTCCGTTTTAAATCCTGACACATTCTGTGATGGGGCTGTTTACGGATGAAGGGGGGGGGGGGGGGGGGGCTAGCTTTTCCAGCGTGCGTGGCGGAGATCGTACTTTTCCCCCATAGCTATTACTACCACAATGTGAATCCTGGGGCCCCCCCTACGGATTCCCCACCACATGGAGTGCCAGCACTTGCTAAAGAAAAAAAAAGCCCACATGGAATAAGCTAATCCCTTTCAAACGGGTTGTGACCGGCACGGACACGACTTCAGAGCGAGCAAAGCGCTGAGGGCAGCGGAGAGGATGAAGTCATGTGCTTCAAGTTCATAACGCTGTGCCCTTTTTGAGTAGCGTGCCCCCCCCCCCCCCCCTTTGATTCCCAATAATCAGCTTCTCCAAGCATTCATCAGATAGAACACGGGGCAAGATCGCGTCGCGAAACAAATATGCGTCCCTTTCATCCTGCCAGAGAGGGACGCACGGGGCTGACAATCGCAGAGGTGATGGAGTGCGGGTTGGAGACGAGGGCGGAGAGGAGGGGCGCAATGTGTGGTGTAAGAGGGAAGGGGAGGGGGGGGGGGGCGTAAAAGGGTGCTTGTTGAGTGGAGAAGAGCGGCAAAACGACAACTCATTATCCCCAACCCCCGAAAACATCCCGAGCCCACGTAAACAAACACTGCCACAGAAAGCAGCCGGGCTTTTTGCACCACTTTGGTTCGCGTGCTCCGTCTCCGTCGCTTCGACTCACTTATTTATGAGACTTTACAAGTTCCTTGACGGAGACGAAGAGCATTGCAGTTTATGTCTAATTTAGCAAATATTCTTTCGCCAGTCAGGCCTGTCAGCCATTGTTCTCGCAGCCCCTCCCCCCCCCCCTTCATCCCTCAACTTCCCTCGTCTGAAAGGCGGAAATCGAGCCCGGATTGAAACACATGTATATATTCTCTCTGATTTGCGCCCTGTTTGGTTGTTTGTGGGCGTCGACAGACGTCGACAGACGTCGACAGACGGGGCCACGGACAGGGCTACAGACGGGGTCACAGACGGGGCCACAGACGGGGCCACAGACGGGGTCACAGACGGGGCCACAGACGGGGCCACAGACGGGGCCACAGACAGGGCTACAGACGGGGCCACAGACGGGGCCACAGACAGGGCTACAGACGGGGTCACAGACGGGGCCACAGACAGGGCTACAGACGGGGCCACAGACGGGGCCACAGACAGGGCTACAGACGGGGTCACAGACGGGGCCACAGACAGGGC
Source organism: Pungitius pungitius (assembly GCF_949316345.1). NCBI lineage: Eukaryota > Metazoa > Chordata > Actinopteri > Perciformes > Gasterosteidae > Pungitius > Pungitius pungitius. The sequence continues at coordinate 4,117,223 of NC_084903.1, forward strand.
TACAGACGGGGTCACAGACGGGGCCACAGACGGGGCCACAGACAGGGCTACAGACGGGGTCACAGACGGGGCTACAGACGGGGTTACAGACGGGTCCACAGACAGGGCCACAGACAGGGCTACAGACGGGGCCACAGACAGGGCTACAGACGGGGCCAGGTAACTGGGCGAGTTGTCGAGCCCTCGTTGTCAGACAGGCTAGGGCCTCCACACGAGTCTCTTTTGCAGTACCCTTGGTTAACGATCACAGCGTGGCGGCGGCATACAAAAGGGAGAGCGAGAGAGGCAAGAAACAAGGGCCAGAGAGATGAAATATATTTTGAATGTTTTATGGAAAAACAATCTGACGCAAAGTAATATTCATCTCCTATGAATCCAATATTCTTTTTGGAATGATATTAGACGTATCTATTATATCTTCCATTGTGTTCCCATCTGCCCTTTTCAGGATCTAAATTATGTGCATTAGTACGTAAATGGGCTAATGCCTGTCTGTATTTAGCTGGCTACATGCCGTGAATATATTCTCTGCTTCAAGAAGTAATTGGTAATTACAGTGGTCATTTAGGCAATCACTGTCTCCCCGAGATTCATGTCATTCTTAAAAATAACTAGCTCTTAACCTTTGACAGAATTCTACAGAAACTGTTCATCATCGCCCCCGCTTTGATTAATTTTTACACACATACACACACACACACACACACACACACACTATTGCACACAATGGGCACAAATATGCTCAAAAACAAAGATGGACACACACCTACTGCAGACACAAAACGTGGGAAAGAGTACATAGAAGAAGAGAAGCACCTTCATGCCCTCTTGATATGTAGAGAAAAGAGACATTTCCCACATGCAAGGAGGAGAAGAATATCCCACCTCTGACATCATTAGTTCCATTTCATAAACAGCTGGACTATATATAGGCCTTTTAACGTCCTCGGTCCTCCCTCCCTACATCCGTCCATCGATCTTGCTTCTCCAAATTCTCACTGGATTTATCCCACCTCATTGACAGCAAACAGTTAGGTCTTTTCATCCCTCAATCTCTCCTCGGCGCAGCCTCTTTCAGTTTAAACAAGCTCTCTCAGACTACAGTTATTTCCATGCATAATGACCCTCTGTAGACAGTGGCGGTGTGTATAACTGGTGATGTATGTGAGAGACAGCCAGGTTGGCGGTATTAGCATTGGAATTCTTCTCCGCTTACTCTGATGCCCTCTATTACCGCGTGTTCCAAGAAACTCCTTTTGCATCTCCAGTGGCTTCTGTGTGCGGAAAAATGTATCTTCACTTTCTTGTACTGTCATCCACCTGCAAATCAGCAATTCTTACAATAATAAGCAGGCAGAGGTAGCATTTCCTAAATCCTCCATATCCCTAGTACTGTTTTTGATGAATCTTTAATGTGAGAGCCAATGACCTCCGTCTCGATGTATAGAGTAAGGAAATACAAGCCTTTTATAATGATGAGTTAGACACAAACAACCCCCTTTGAGTTATAGTCAGCTCATTTGTATCTTTTTTCTTGCGTTAAATAAAACCGGGGGTTTTAAACCTCACGCAAATGCAACACATTGTTTTTGTAAAAAGGAGATTCATTAAGAGGAATCATAAAACATGCAGAAGAATAACTGAGAAACTGGCCTACTTAATTTGGACTGTGCTTGTACACCCGATGCTGCTAATCCTGGGTGCCCTCTTGTTAGACAACATTTAGTGCCTTTATTAAGAAGTCAACCAAACATAGACGTCATTCTGCTAGTATTTAAGAAGACGGACCTCACCCAACCAATGTGTTTGTTTGCAGGTAAGTGATTCAACGTGCTACAGCGGGAGAGCTGCTGGTTATTTAGCTTGCAAACTTCCAATCTGCTGGAAAAAGTGTTAAGTCGTGGATCATTTTGAGTGACTGGTAGTCTGTAGAAGAAGAGGTAAGTAATCTAAGGCCCTTACTGTCAGATCTCTTCAACGGCACATTCATCTGAACAGTCGATCGTCCGAATAATGCCAATTGAACCCAAACACCATTTGTCTAACACCCCCAAAAAATACACACCCCCCAAAAACAGAGTTGGCAGTTCATTCCTCAGTGCCTCTTATGAGTATGTCAAAGTGTCTTCAGGTGAAAACACTGCAACTTAAACTCCACAATGGGTGGGCCAGTATCATGCATGGTAGCTCATCCTCGGGGGTTTGAATGAATCAACAGAAGGCAAATAATGAAAGAATTTGTGTAAAAGCGAGACAGAAACATTGCTGCCAACAGCTTTTTTGACCGATAGATGTTCAGTTCTTGATAAATTGTATTAAGTCTACTTTTAGGCTATTGTATTTTTTCATACATGACACGATTACATCGCTATTGTAAGCTGCGACATGAAGCAACTCAGAACCTGGATGGCCAAACAGCTGAGTCTCGCCCCGTTTGCAAGAACCTGGAAAGACTGAAAAAAAGCAATGTAGATTAAACAGGGACGATGATGAGAAAAATGAACATGTGCTTTTATGAAGGAGGCAGGAGGAAAGGAGGAAGGGAAAGGTTAAAACAATTCTCTTCTTATTTTGTACACTGGACCCGAAAATGTGATTTTCACACCTTGTAATTCCTCCCTCCTGGGACATTTGTCCTCACTCAGATGGAGAAAGTAAATGAAATGAAGTCAAAGAATAGTCCCTGTAATATTAATGAGACACCAGAGTTTTGGATGGTATAATTCAAGATGCCTTTTTTTTTACATGCCTGACTTAGTCACAGCTCTGAATTATGCGTTGAGAATAATTTAAAATTGCGCTGTCTTCAAGTGAGCAGATGTACCTGCCGCATGTGCTTTTTAAGTCTCAGCGGGCCTACGATAATGGGTCATTTTCCAGAAACTGTCAGTACAATAAGTATGACCTTTTGATTACCCCATTTACGAAGTAATCAAACCTATTTGCTTTCATTTCACTCATGTCACGTTTTGAAATGCAAAAAGTACATGTTTTGTTTGTTGCAGCCAAATATTATGGGCTGTTAATGGCCTAACAGACGTCCTTGATTTCAGCTTTCTGCTTTGATTAAAAATGAATCACTGAATAAGTCATAAGTCGTGAAAGTAGAGACAATGGAAAAACCCATGAAGGTCTCAAACCATATCTACGTGCACAATTTGTTGATAAACCCATCTTTAAGCCACTGGAACTGCTTTCTGAAATCTCACAGTAAGTGGGAATGCACACCTGCAATCAACACATTCATCTTAGTACATAATGAAAAATTAATATTTTGTTGACTGCATCCCCATGCATATATTTAACTAGTGCTATACAGAGTCTGAATGTCATTTACGGATCCCTCCCAACATGTAATATGCTGCATTTGCACCTTGGATCTGAAAACATAGTCCGACCCTCCTTCTATTGGTTGAGTTTACAGAGAACATTCATTTTTTTGTTATAGCGGGAGAAGACGTGGTTTCTAGTAACAATAAAGCTGGGCTGTATTTTAGTTTAGAAGATCAGCTTTCACAAAAACAAGGGCCCAAAAAAGTCAAATACCATGATGGATGTTGTTAGTTTCACCTGTGTGTGATGGCTACAGGCCAAACCAGGATTTAAATAATATACATCCAAATGTTCCTTTACAAAGCAATCACCCAAACTATTGGGGGCTTGGGATATATATGTACAGATTTTCCCAGAGTCCAGCTTTTGTGAGTTCCAATATTACCTCGTAGAGCTACACCATAGTGATCAAGGACTGTGAGGGGGACTGCCCCCTTGTTCTGAGAGGCGATTATTCCAGAACAACATTATTCCAAAAAAAGCTCTCATTGGTCTGGAAGATTTATTCACATGACGTGACCATCGGACCTTCATGATTTTTTTCCTACTATGGTTAGGCATGCCCCGCCCTACTGAACCGCTGATTGGCTGACAGTTGTCCCCTTTGTTTGTTCTGTTTAGTCACGAGGGGATCGGTTCGGGTAAGGTTAACGGGATCGGCCAATCATAGATGGTCAAGCCTGGCATGCAAAAATAATATGGCAACCAGGAAGGTCTCCTCCGTAATTATGCATAATAATTAGTTTTGTGCTCCTGTCTGTTGCAGGAAGAGTGCACATGGAGCAGTGGGCCATCGAGACAATGGTCACTTGTTATCTGGATACTACGTCTCCCTATTACGTCCCTATGTCACCAAGCTTGTTTTTCACATGGATTCACATGAATTGGCCGTGCTAATTGCTCAAAATTTGAAGATTTTTTTTTATCATTAACCAAGAGAAGGTTGAAAGAAATACTGTCAATGAAGCTTTCAGGCACTTAAAAGTTCATATCTTGACAACAACAGGATAAAATGCATTTGTATGAGCCCATATTTTCACTCCACATGGATGTGAACCTGTGACCAATTTGATGAGGCCGATTGGTTGGCGCGATGGTGGCGGAGGCCAGCAAAGTGGATTTGCAGTGATGGATGACACGGAAGGACTGAGCAATCGCAGGGCCTGTTCTGGCAGAACCATTTCTACGTGTCAATATTCATCAATGGACTCCTTCTGAATCCTCATCAAGGCCCGATAGCAAGGAGGAATTGAAGGACAAGAGGCTGAGGATGGGAGGGGCGATGTTAAGTAACGCGCAAGTGTGGATTTGTGCAGTAAGTGGATGATCGTCGAGAAAAGCCAAAATGTGTGTCAGAAACTTCACTCTCCATTTGGTAATTCGATATCTTTGCATGAAAGGGAAGAGATACTTACTTGCCCGACCCTGAATCCCCTCTAGAGGGGAGAGAAAAAAATCATCACTGATGGATTTAACTCTTGAGGAAAAATGAGTGAAAGAGGCAGAGAGAGAGAGAGGATATAAAAGCAGATTATGTTTAAGCAGTAATCAGGACAGTGAAGAGCTTGGGAGATTTTAATATGTTTAAATGTTCTTAATTGGGCTCAGTGGTGGAGTGGGGCCCCCTGAAAGCATCCACCCAAAACAGTGCTTTAAAGGTAAAAGGCAGATTGGCTTTTATTGAATTGTAATGAGAAGTGGGAAATTGGATGTTAATTCTGTCCCCGGAGTCAGAGAGCGCTCCCTGTGCTCGGCGTGAGGTGAAGCTGTATCGGGGTCGTGCAATTTAAGTTGCGTTGCACTTTGCTCACTTATTTAAGGTAAGGCACTTTGCCAAAACGCAATGAATTGGGTGTATTGTGGTCATGTGTGAACCAAAATCTGTGTTTGGTGCTGCTGCAAATGAATGGGCACACACACACACATCAGTGGCAAACACACTACACACTACACCACGGCGTGGGGTGTCTATGCGGCGTCATCACGTTGGGCGGCTTCACCCCATGGAGGCCTTGTAGGAATTACAGCCCAGTAGATCTGCTCCGGGTGCACTCCCCAACACACGCCAAGCGTTCTCCCTCCGCAACTCTGGATATTATCGTGATTTCACACTGGGAGAGGAGATATTACTGCGGTGAACGTATTTGCCAGTCCTTACTTAAGGCGTAGAGACAATGCGGCCCAAGGAGAAAAAAAAAAAACAGCATTTCCATGCACTCCGTCCCTTTCAATTGTAAAATCAGCTTGGCAAAATAAAGCGGCACCATAAAATTCAGCTGTGGTTTTCTTTCAGCCAAAGCGCTTTTCTTTTGTAGGGAGGGGGGGGGGGGTGGGTGAAGAAAAAGGAGGAAGAAAAGCCTAGGTCTTAGCTGTGAGAGCAAGAGTGTGGGGAAAAGCATGGGTCCATCTGGCAACCGGAGAAGGCAGCTTTGTGGAGATCGGGTCCAAGACACACTGCTACAGAAGGGTCCTTCTCCGCGGCACCTGCAGAATACCTCCGAGCTCCAACTGCCTGCGTGCTCGCATTGTTCTACACAAAGTACGGGCATACGCCTGCCGCAACCTCCGGTCGCCCCCTCGCCCAAACCAGGGAACAGAGGATAGGCCTCTCGGATTACATTATACCCACTGCACACACACGCACGCAGAGGGTCGGAGTCATTATCCCCCCCCCCCCCCCCCATCCCTCCCTCCCTCCTTCTGTCAGCTGTTATTAACATGAAGGAATGGATTGAGAGAAAGGTATAGAAGCGGCGGATGAAACAAACAGACACTGATAATGGCGAGGGTAGGGAGCTGCTGGACGAGTGTGTTGGGAGAGACCACGTGTGGAAAGATTGAAAGAGAGAGAAAGAGACGTCTCTTTTATTTACCCCCATGCGTCAGCGCTCCTCGTCAAGAAGGGGAGGACACCTGGGCCTTATCACCCAATTTGTCGCCCGTGTCCGCGTGTCTCTCAATTGATTTCTCCTCGACAAAGTCCGGCGTCATTTTTTTCATTTCTCCTTCATCCCTTTCCTTCTCCCTCGCCTGCGCCGTTGTCTTACTTTATCTCCTCTCCTGCTTTTCATGCCACCTCTCAGCTCTCATCGCCGTTTGACAAAAAGGGCGCCGGAGGTGCCTTGTCCGCGCCCGCCGTACATATAACGCTGCACATGGAGATGCCAGCGAGACAAGGAGTGACAATAGTGCATAAAATAGCCATCATGTGCGTTAAATATAGACTATTTCACAGATGTTTTATGAAAATGAGAATTAGGACATGCTTGAAGCGCACTGATGACAAATCCTCTCTAAGCTTTAATTAGGAACGTTGTTAAAAAAAAAAACAGCCAGTCTACCGGCACGTACAACTTTTAAAGTGTATTAAATGCTGCAATCATATTTAAAAACGTTATAATCTCTCTATATAATTACAATTTTATGCGTAATCGAGAGTGCGAGTCACAGGTCAAGGTGAATGTTAATTCTCGCACAAAACCTCATCTGCGGCACAATGACAACACTACTAGAGTTGGATTAATGAAAACTGCTGAAAAAAAGTATTCTTATTAATATTATTAAGCTTAAGATGTTCCCCTGCAAAAACAGGACGGTTGAAATCAAATCTCCTTATATGCTGGGTTCTTTTCCGGGGCTTTATTCTCACATTAAAACCAAGGATAATAGCCCTAAAAATCCATTTTATACACAGCTACTGTATTGATCAAAACAGCTCTACAACATTTGAAATGGAAAAACCTTCATATTACGTACTATAGAGCAGAAATAATACCTCAGTAAAAATAACAAGTCATGGCTTTAGAGGAGTGGGGGGCTGTTTCCACCAAATCAAATACAACCTGAGCAACACAGGCCAAAGATGTTGGTGAGACGTCTCTTCCATGTTTTAACATGCTGTTCACCAAGTGAGCTAGGCTAGTCTATAATATTGGTTTTAGAAATGTGACACCCCATCTTTTTTGTGTTAATGTACAACGTCCCACCCTTCCACAAATAAAGACATATAGGAATTAGCATTCAATTTGACCTACAAAGTATGCCATTTGGTTAAATAAATAGTTGTACAGTTCAAATGTGAAGCTGACTAAATAACGTTGCTTTCCACAGAGCAGTGTGCTAACACATGGTGGTTAACATGGGTTTTGCTACTGCCCGACATTTACAGCAGGACGTGTCTTTGCTCCTGTGGTGCTCCACATGTCTGTTTCATCCACTGTATAGAATACCCTGACTGTGAATAAGTACTTAATACAACGCCACTTAAAAGCATCCAAACTATCTTGTTAAAGCATCTTTTTGTTCACGAACAGCTGTGTAGAGTCCTGCAGTATCTAAGCTGTTGATGAAACCAAAGCACTGTTGGAAGTTCCTTCGTGCTGAGTAGGGGGGGAGGCGTGAAACCCAGCGCCTGCTATCCGGTGATCACTCGACACGGGTTAAGTTGTTAGACTGCCTTCACCAAGAGGAAAGGGTCACCCGCTAACAAGGCCACTTATGGCGGTGACGGCTTTTAGGTAAGGCGAGCCATTAGAGGGACATTGTTCACATCAACTTGAGTATGAAATGATATGTGTGGAGAGATGGCGTGGGGTAATATTACCATTATCCCGGGGTCACCCTGGGCAAGACACTGATCTAGAGGTTTGCGTTAACAAAAAGTAGGAAACTCTGACTTGTAATAACACTTGTGTGCTTGTTAATTCTTCCATTTTCTGATTAAGTGAAGGGTGCACGCGTTGGGCGGCATAAAACCACTGGATGCGCGAGGGTGAGAGGAAAAGCCGCGCGCTCTTTATCAATCGAGGCAACTCTGATTAGGAGAGACGCAGCCTCCTGCGGGACGACGGGATTTAGGTTTGAAATGTGACATTTGTCCGATTATCGGTCGAGTCAATGACCACTCTGCCGGCCTCTGTGTTGGGTTTCCACTCGTCAACATCTCCCCCCCAACCCTTTGCGAGGATCCTGGCCTCCTCCCCCCCCCCCGCACACCATGTCGGGTGAGATAAAGGCCCACTAGGCGGGAGAAAAGTTGCGGGCCAAAAGTTTTGTGCTGAAGAGAAGAGGAGAAGAAGAAGAAGAAGAAAAAAAAAGAGGGGGGAATGGAGGAAGTTTAAGCTGTGGAGCCCTTCCCCTGAAGGCAAGCTGGCTTGCCATCTGTGCAGGCTCTCTAGCCATAGCCACCACCCCTGGAAGAGAGAGAGGGAGAGAAAGAAAAGGGAAATGAAGCCAGGGAAGGAGAGAAGAAGGGTGGAGGGGGAGACAGACTGTGAACAGTGGATGAAGATTGAAGGAAGCAATGGATGGAGATTCAAAAAGGAGACATTAAATAAACTAAGGTAGCGCCTCGTCTTGAGTGGACCATTGGAACAAGCAGCTCAGCCCGACCTCTGAAGATGGGAACACAACCTCGTCCCTTCAGGCTCGAGAAGAGAGAACCGACCGTGGCCTCGGGCATGAAAGGCAGCGCTTGACAAGCGGACATGAGCTTTGCTTGCCTGCCACTGACACTGAGTCCACTTTCTAACCAAAAAGGATCCCACTTTTGTTGCCTTTTTTTTTCATCTTCTTTTCCTTTACTCCCCTTTCCTGGGAAAATCTGCCAGAGCTTATCCATCGAAGCCAACACATGAACTTTCAATCAGGGATTAGCCGGATTTTCCAATGTGGATCTTCTTTTGTGAATTTGGCTGGCGTCGCCTGTGTCGCTGGCAAAGGGAACGTAAATAGAATATGATCCCTGGGCCAAGGGATTGCCTCGCTTATTTCAAAGAAAGACTTCAAAAACAGGGCCCACTTAGGCTGCTCCATGAGTGTGATGTTTCTGCCGTTTTTTGAAGTGTGTGCAGCACGTCGGACAACCAAAAGTCACGCCACTGCTGTTGTGCCCTTTGTCCATGGGGATGGGGGGCGGGGGGGGAAGGGGGAGGCATGTAAAAAGGTGGAGTAAGGCCATGGCTCAAAAGAGCAGGAAGTGGAAGGACTCACGCTGAAACGCCGCTCCGGTCGCGAGTACGCCACCCGTCTATCTGCTAATGTCGCCCTCCACTCCCGCCCGCTCGCTCTATCTCCATCTCCTCATCCCGTGGCCTGCTCTCTCTTCTGTCACCATTGTCCCCCTCCAACCCCCCCCCATGCTGACGTCCGTCCAGTCTTCACAGATCTAGATGCTAATCCTAGCTTACCGTGCTGGCGACTCCGATAAGAGAGGCCCCGCCGTACGGCAGCAGCGCGTGCGACTCGCACAGACTCCAGTGCTCTATCAGACCGCTCCATGTGGCCGTGGGCCACCGCCAAAGTTGGACCGCGGTCCATCCGAATGAGGGTTTATATGCGAGGGGAACACACATGGGCATGCACTAGCACACACGCGCCCACACCCCGTGTGCACAGCCGCGAGGAGCTATGCGCAAGCACGTGCGTGTAAGTGGCGGCCGCTGAGCCGCCCCGAACGGGAAGCTACGACGGCCATACCAGAAAAGATTTGCACTTCCGCATGGACTGAAGTTTTATCTTTAAAAAGGAACAATGGGCAAATAGGCCACCCAACTGAGCATTGTGTTTGTTCTTTAAATGTCAGAGTGAAAATCCCCCGCTCTACTTTGAAGAAGATAGGGCTTTAATCAGCTAGCTAGCGCTGCGGCATCCGTCACTCGCCGCTTGGCTCGGCCGCGGCAACAGACTCAACAAACACAGCGTGTTTACTCAACGGCGGGTAAAAAGATTATCTATAACTTTCACTCCGTCTTTGCCTTGCTCTTCCTCTCTGTCCGTCTGGAAGGGGTGGTGCTGGGGACGGTCGGGGGGGGGGGGGGCTGATGGTCCACCTCCCGCGGCGAGGACCTCCCCATCGTGCTAGGCGGGCCTCCCGCTGGGCAGCGCTCAGGTATTCGGAGGGGCTTGTCACACGGAGCTGGCGGGGCCGTGGGGGTCCGCGGTCGGACGGTTCCTGCGCGGTGATCACACGCAGCGCCTCCTGCGTGGGAGATGCTCACGCTTTGAAGTGACACCGCCGCTGTCTCGTCTCATCCGTTGCGCAGAACGGAAGCGGCGAATGCAGACGCTGCGATCGGAGAAGAGGGAGAGAAAAAAAACGAGTGACTGACAGCGAGCACGGGGTTAAAGGCACACGTCTGGGAGCCGCCTTCTTTCTTTAGCGTTTAGAGGGTTCTTTTTGCAAAGTGGAGATCCTTGTCAAACAAACAAACTCTCCTTTTGTTTGCTTGTTTCCCAGTTCCTCCACGGTGTGTGGCACAGACGTGCGTGTGTGTTCGCACTCCGTCCGGGACGCCTTTATAAGAATCTGTGTGTGTATGTGATTACGTGTAGGGTGTGTGTGTTGCTCTGGCTCCCTTGGGGCGCTCCTCGTCGCCCACCTATCTCTCAACCACCCCCCCCCCCCCCCCCCCTCAACCGACACAAACTGGGGGAAAATCTACAACCACCAGCACATCGTGACGAAGGGTGGGGTGGAGGATTAGGTGCCACAGCTAAAAACCACACTAAATTGAGCCCTCACTGTTTATTTTTACACTTTGCATTGTAAATTAAAGAGGAAGCAGCAGAAAGGGGGGGGGGGGTAAGTAGGATCGAATTGGAGGTATTGTCACAGCAACATCTTTTTTTTTTCTTCTAATTTGTTTCCCCCGTAAATGAGATTGTTCTCCTTGACTTAGAAAAGCAAACGTTACACCCCATAGCTCACAGGAAGACGATGCATGAAGAATCTGTGCAAATTGTGTGTGTTTGTGTGTAAGTGTGTGTTTGCGTGAAGGAAATGCTCAAATGCACTTGATCTTGTATTTTGTAGCACTTTTTTACTCAGGGTGGTGCTCACATGCCATTATAAAGCACCGTGAGGTCTTTCTGGACAGATTATGAGATCTGTCCCTGTTTTAAGATGCTTTCATATGCTAAACAATGATGAACTAGACAATAGAACACAGTGATGATGATGATGATGATTATCATCACTCTCCTCATGTACAGTTATAGGTTTATCAGATGTGAAATTTAAGTTACTTTTAAAAACTCCATTTTAAACAGTGTAGATGTGTTTTTTTTATAATAAGAGTAAGTTTTGAAGAAATGAAAAATAATAATATCACAGGAGAAAAGTGAATTAGCTTGTAGTGACTTTTTTTTAAACGTATAATAAATGCATGAAATATTTGTAAATGAAGTTTTCTTTCAGTCTAGTGGAAAGAGACCATCCACAATTCACATTGTGTTGTTTTATTGTATTGTTAGCAGTATTGTATTGTACTATTATGTCTTTCTGTGTATTTAATGTATTTTTCCCTTAATTTCCTCATGTTTTACAAGTGGATGATTTAGCCTCATTCAGACAATCAATTACCTTAAGGTATTTAATGAACTGGGGAGGGTTTGTGTCTATTATTTCTTTAAAAAAAGTGGTTAAAAAAAGGGATTTTACAATAAATATCCTTGAGGATCACTCCTCTGAAAACAAAAAATTACCTTAATGTTAGTAATCAACTGAGGACATTTCATGTATATTCCAAGGTGTTTACTCTGCTTAATGTACATATAAAACAATTGGTCTATCTTCATACAAATGAATTTAATGAATGAGTAAATCTCTTCAGTGTGTCCATGTATTAAAAGTGATTCTTAGAAACAGAGTTTAAAGAACAGCCGTTACGTGTGACATATGGATGTGAATTCCAGTCTATTAAACAACGGATGAGGAAGAACACAAAGATAACACAAAACAAAACACAAAGTGATGATTTGAATGCTACACTTTAGCTTACATGCACACGCCTAGAATTGGAAAAGAGATCTCCATTCATCTCGCTCTCTCCTTAACTCGGATTTGTGTATGCAAGCGTATTTTCGGATGTGGCGGGATATCAATGCCAGCTCGAAAGAATCCGATTTTTTTTTTCTCCCTCCCCCTTTTAAATTACCAACAACCACTTAAACACAGTATATCCCCGAAAGACTTGATTAAGCAATTCACACACACAAAAGGCATCCTATCACCCACGCTTAAGATGTGGGCCAAGATGTCTGCACACATCATTTCTCTCCTCCCTTTAGACCGGAACATTTTACGAGGCTTCTCAAAATACGATAGTGCTTTTAATGTATTCTGCTATATTACTCTAAATGCTTTCATCAGCCCCTGAATGGTGTGAAAATATGCAGTTTCATTATCTTTCAATCGCGGGTGATGAATTTGTGCCAAAGGCCTCTAAACCGTACATGTGATTCAGAGTTGGACGTGCATGCGTGAACGTGCGCGTGCGTACGTGCACAGCCACAGCTGCGATTCCAGGCCCACTTGTGGTTCACCGGGTGAAATCTTTCAAATTTGTGCCTGTGTGTGTGTGTGTGTGTGTCTGTGCACATGCGTCTGCTGGTGAGGCACAATCTTCTCTCCCCTCTGTCTCTCCACAGTTATTTGTATCAGTGCTGCGCATCACTACCTTAAAGTCTCCATTAATCAATCTCCCCTCCGTTTTATTGTATCACCGTGCACTGTGCGGAGATTGCTAAATAAAAAGACATTTCTGTATGGAGGGGGTAGAAGAGGAGGGAGGAGAGACAGAAGGAGGGGGGGGGGTGAGGGAGGAAAAAAAAAACGCAACTGTATTCATTGGACCTTAAAATGTTTTGATGGCTTCTGGGAGCCACATTATATTTACATAGGAATGTGTCATTAACGTCAATGGTGCAGCAGAAACTATTAAACTAATACAATGCTAAAGCCAACAACCTTGAGAATTTGATTAAAAGGCCTTTTGTTGAGTTTTAAGAACGCTCCATTCTCCGGTTAAAACAAAAGACTGATGGATTCGGCTGCGGTTATAATTCAGCTGTCAACTTCTATTGACGCTTCTGACTGTCGCAGCCAGACGACATTTACATACTTTATATATAGACTGACGCGATGGGGTCTGTGCGCCTGCAATCATAATAGGAGGAAGGTTCTGAAGGCGCGCGCACACACACACACACACACACTGTTTGTCCTTCATTTTAAATTAGCCCGCTGTAATTTTGAAAGAGGCTGCAGGCGTTGTTTGCTTGGCAAAGTGTTGCTGTTATAGTGCATCTTTAATTCTGCTTTAATTGTGAAAAGCGTCTCCAACCCCCCCCCCACCTCGCTCCGCCGAGTGCTCTTTAGCTCTTTGCTAATCTTTGGCCTTAGCCCATCCTTGTGTGGATGTTAGGTGAGCTCGTCCCGTTTATTAGCCCACATGCGCTAGCAGAGCAAACACAGCCTCCCCAACTCCGCGCCTCTCTCCGGTGATTTACTCTCGTAGTAATCGGATGATATCGTACGCCTCGGAATAGGTGTGTGTGTGTGTGTGTGTGTGTGTGTGCGTGTGGAGAGGCGGGGGCATATTTAGCACCTAGATGCGTTATCCCCTGATCACATCTTCAATATAATTATGAAATTTCAGGAGTAGAAAAAAAGAAAAATGCACGCGGGAATGTTTCGACAAATAGGAGCCGAGGCAACCCGAGACCCTATTTGTGTTTCATTATCTGTTGGAACATATTTTACAGTCAATGCGAGATATTTAACATTGTTTTATCATACCCCCGAGATATCTTACACACCAATCTAATTAAAGTCACCATTTTGCCCACTATCCTATTTTAAAAAATCTATATATTCTATATAATTATGAAATGATGCATTATTTAATATATAAACCCCAAAGCTCCTCGCAAGTGGCGATAATTTTAATCAAAAGAAAATGAATAGATCCCCCCCCCCCTCACCCCCACCTTCTCCTGGTCCTGTTTGAGAGCCTAATTGGGGAATGGGGTAAGTCTCGATTGTTCTCAGAGTTTTTACGGCCAAAATGAAAAATGCGAGCGGGTGAATTAGTATGAAAGCATGCATGAAATCTAGTTTTGAATCATTTACGAGCCGTGTAACAAAGTGAATGCGATTACATCAACTTAGGCCACCACTTAACAAACTGTGTATGTGTGTGTGTTTCTGCTCTCTCACCTCCTGGATGTGTACATGTGTGCATTCCCTATAGGCGCACTGGCCTTATACGTGAAAGGCGCTGTATCATCAACTTTTATAGGAATATTACACGGAAGCACATTGTTATCCCCCGTATTGTTGTTAAAGTAGCCCATTAAAATGCAAGCATGTATATTAAAGAGCAGCGCCGCCTCTTGACGGATGGTCGTGGGCCCATGAATGAGGGTGCATATTGATTGGCGAAAAAGGTGAAAAGCAGTTTGACACAATTATTTCTGAAAGGCCCTGGTTATCCCGCATGATTTAAAAACCATTTTAAACGCCTGTCACTTACATTCCCTTCAGTGAGACCCCAATGACTCCTGAAAATAATAATTATGTAAAATGTCCCGGCGATATTGGATGTAGCGGGCTCTGTGCAGACGCCACGATAAGTATTGATATGCATCTATAAGAGAAGATGGAGGGAATAAGAAAACCATTACTGGAGCCTCGAGGAGAAGCGTCCCCTCAGTCTCTCTGGGTCCGTCCCGTCCAATAGATACAGATTTCTTGTGCCGATATGCAGACTGCTTTATTTCCTAACGAGGCATCGGGATCATTTTTAGCTCCATACTAGCATTTAGGGTTTTCTGCTAAAACACATTTACATGCTTTAAAGTTTAAAAAAAAATGTGTGTATTTATTCTCACCCTGTCCACCCAAATAAACGCAAATACTTGTTTTATTGTTAGCATTGAGGTTTGACATCATCATTAACAGATGAGTGGCCCGTTAGGTATCAAGCTACCTGGCTAGTTAGCTTGCTTTATAATCCCACCATGCATTGATGCTGCACTGGTTACCAGAAACCATTAGCAGAACAGGGACTGGTGGCTGGGCTGAACTCACCAGCTTTGATGAGTTCAAATGGCCGTCTGTACAAAGACATTTCTCCATCTATTAAAGGTTTGATTCTACTATTGCGTGCATCAACCTGCTTTACACCTTCCCTTAAAACCATATACGATATCATTGACTTCTTGCAAAACGCTGAAACATTTCCTCTGGAAATATGAAATACTTTGTTGCCTCCTGTGGAATTTCTTTCCGATACAATCATTTGTACGTGTGCAAGAAGGACTAAGGAACGGCAGGTGAGGATTTTCTCCTCTGAAAGGGGTTTGCAAGTGAAATCCATTGTCAACCATTCATCCCGTTTCTCTTCAGTTGCTCTTATTTGCTGGATTAGAGTGCAGAAGTGGAGATGTTTCTTTCGATTTTCAGATTTAATCAGCAAGAGATGAAGCCAATGGAGCAGATGCGCCCCGGAGTCTTCTTCGTGTTCTATAGACCCTGATACAAGGGGTCGGACACTGTCCGGTAGGACACAGCAGTGTGTTAAAACGTGAAAGCAGACCACCCCGGGACAGCAGTGAACGTGCATCCTGATACACAATCATTCTTCATGGAGATGAATTTTTGTAGTAATCAGTGTCTCGTGTGATATAAACAGCCTGGCATGTTCTGCTGTTTGCAAGTTCAAGAGGTGACAAAAGATGTGTGTGTGTGTGTGTGTGTGTGTGTGTGCGTGTGTGTGCGTGTGTGACTGCTGATTAGTGAGTGTTTCTGTAGCAACGTGGGGTCGTTAGCATAATCTTCCTCCCCACTCACTGCCATCATCAACATCATCATCGCTACATTCCCTTGTTGCTGTAACTGCTGTAACCCGGGACAAATAAAAGCTCCCCTTTGCTTTTTCTTTATAGTCGGACTGATCAACACCTCGGTGACTTCATCCAGCTACACATTTTAATCAGTGAATAGATCATAATAGATGTGTGCCTTTCATAGGATTTCTCCTTGGTTTTAATGACAGGAACCTTGACAGTCAAAATGTTTTTGCTTTTGGTGATCAAAAAGAGATCAGGAAAAGCACAACGTTGAAAGTGTTTGCCTTTTTTTACTTGAAACATGAGTTTAAACGTTCCATCAGTTTAGACATTTGCCGTCAGTTTAATTTTTGTAATTTCTATATATACACATCAATTAACCAATTTGTGAAATGAGGAACGGATCACACATTGTTTTCATTACTGAAACATACTTATAAGTATTAAAATGATTTTTTCTCATCCATCATACATTGTTTCCTTTTATTTGGTCCTTTGACACATCAAATCAACAATATAAACCCTACACAAAACCAAATGATGGCTCTGTAGCCTATTGATTCATTTCTGCTCTGTTCTAATGATCCCCTTTCCTTTCAAAATAAAATGACTGCTGTCCATGTTTCAAAAAACACTTTTTTTTATAACTTGTTGTTTTAATAATGCTTTAACGGACACGTTAAGACTGAAATCAGTCTCTATTACGCTGGAAGGAGGGGAGTAAGATCAAGAATGAACAACCAAAGTATCTTCTGCTGTATGCCTCAAATGTGCTTTTTGTCATAGGATTAGCAGTAGACAGGAAGTGTGTGTGCATGTACTGCTGCCCACTTGTGAGCTCTTGTCTTATTTTAATGTACTGTAGTTTCCGCTGGCGACGATCGTTCCGTACAATTAGCCCAATTCTAGCTCAATGGTCTGCTTTCTGAGGAGAGCAGCGCTACTCTGACCCCCACTCGTACACAGATATAAGTAAATGTCACTCTCCTCTCATGCTTACAACACACACACACACACACACACACACACACACACACACACACACCTCTCCCGACACTGCACGGTGCACAGAGGACAGCAGGTGCCTTGTCAGAGGAGTGTGTCAGTTTTTTCTCCCCTTCATTGCGACTGGGCACTCCTCTTCCTCTCCTCCTCCTCATCCTCCTCCTCCTTCACCGCCATCAGCCTCAAGTGTCATTTGTTTACCATAGCAACCGGATTAAATTAGGCAAAGTGATTACGGCTTATTAACAACCAAACGCTGTCAGTATATTCTTATAATTTGGTATGTAAACACTTTGCCCTCGTAGCGCTCTCTGCTAGAAATTGCTTTGTACAGTGTGGGTGTGTGTGTGTGTGTGTGTGTGGTGGGGGGGTGGGCCGCAAGCTCAGTCATAATAAAAGTATAATTAGGATTCAGACAAAGGCCACTATGAGAACCCCCCTGCCCCAACCACCCAGCCTCTGCCCCCGTCCCCACACCACAGTACACACCCACACCCACACACACACACACACACACCCATGGCCTGACAGCAGCACACCCCCCCCCCCCCCCAAAAAAAAAACAGTTAGCAGGTATCACCAGAGAACCACTTGTAACAAACAATAAAAATGCTCACCTCCTCAAATTTTTTTCCTCCTTAAACTAATAAACCCACTAGAATTAACATTCACACTTCATGTAATGAGGTGAGGGAATGGGGGCGGGGGGGACGGAAGGGGGGTCCAGACTCGAGTTCCCCATATTGACTGCTTGCGCCCTTAGCCCCACTTTGCATTAAATACAGTACTCGGGGCCAAAGTGATTGTCAAATTATATTCCTTGTTGTGGGGAGAGATATTTGTAATTAATATTAAAATTAAGCATTGCGCGGATCCCGGGCGGTGTGTTATTACAAGAGCTGCTACCAAAAGGCCGCTGCGTTTGGCCCAGCGCTCGCATCTCATTCCGGCTTCTTACTTTGGTTATTTCTCTCTCTCCTACTCACGCTTCTCTCCGTTGCTCATTTACAGTTTAGAGTTTTTCCTTCTCTTTTACTCCCCCCTCTTTCCTTTTTCACTTCCTCCCCTCTCCTCTCAAACATCAGTTACACACCCGCGGATTATGGTTTCATGGGCTGTCCCACCGGTCTTGGCGGAGTGCGTTACAAACACACAACCGTTTTAAATAAGCACCCACTCAGAGAAAAAAAAAGTAAAAAGTATGTGTGTGTGTGGGGGGGGGGAGAAAGGAGTATGAGAAATGGAAAGAGAAAATAGAAAAAGAGAGAGGGGGCTGCTCTAGGCCAAGAGAATATGAGCAGGTGCAGCAGGGAAAATGAGAGCTATAAACAAGCCCAGGTCCTGGTAATTTATCATTAATCTGGGAGCCTGAGCTCTCAGGGCCGGGCTTATTCTGCATGCTGATAGCTATGTCATATTTCTTATCGCAGATTTGTTTATGCTTTTATCCTTGTTTCTCAGGCTTTACACCGGCTGCTATGGCACCAGCCATTACCACGCCGGCATCTTTTGGGGAAAGAGAAGGGGGTGGGGGGGGTTTGGGCGGTAAATTGCATGTGTGCGATGAGCCACAAGGATCAAGAATGATCCATCAGGGTGTCACTCTGAGATCAACGGATTCAAACCATCAGGAGCCCTTTGGTTTTATGAAGCAGGTATATATATATATATATATATATATATATATATATATATAGCCTCTAACAGAAAAAAAAAGCCATTGGATAAAACACAAACACAGTTGTGGAAATCCCCTCTTTGTGATGAAACATCCAAGTTCCTTTAACTACAGACCAAATTCAGTTCAACTTTCAGGACCCTCAGATGAGCACCAAATGTTCTTTACATTGACAACACTCACCCGGCTCATCGTGAATTTCTCCTCTCGGAACGCTTCATTAAAAAATGTTCCAACTGTGTTTACTTGAATAATCAAGCCACTAAGTGTATCTAAAGCAACAACATGATCTACTTTAGAAAATTGTATCAGAGGCCTTACTATTTGAGTGACTGTCTAGAATGTTTATTTTTCATCAAAGTTAGGACGATTAGAATGCCCCCCCCCCCCCCCCCCCCACCACCACGGCCCTGTGTCCCCCCTCCCCTCCCCTCCCCGTCTGCATTTGAATTGGTAATACTGCTTCTTTGTTTACTCAGTGCAATTTACTAATGAAAAATATGTGCAGAAGTTATTGATTCATGACCGTAATTGTTTAATTATTAATCAGTTTAGTCTTATATTAGCATTTTAAATGTAGCAGACGGCTTGTGAAAACTGAGATGCAGGTTCAAGTTTTTTTCTTTTCTCGCCAAAGGGGAAAGCCGGAAGCACTGGAGACGGACTAGCCCGTGCTTCGACATGAAACTTCTCAAATGCCAGTGTCACATATAGACGTTGTGGGACTGAAAATATACTTCTAAAAAAAAAAGGATTAATCCAAAGCTTTCAGGCAATAAGGGGGAGTTGACAAGTGGACATGAAAATCCTCCATGGCCACCAGCTGGAGGAGGTTACTTGGTGGTGAGGTAGTAGTCGGCATCGACCAGACGTTCTGTCCCCAAAGGAAACAATTACAGCGAAGCAATTTGAAATAGAAAAGGACGAGACAAAGACACAAACTTCATGCAGCCAAAGATGCTAGAACATCTGTTTAGGTTTAGGCAACACAATGACATGGTCATGGTGAGAGAAAACATCCAGATGTTCAATCGCACAAATAGAATAGAAATGGCAGTAACAGAATTTCCTACCTAACGTTACACAGTAAGCATATATACTGTACATGAAAAGGTGTTTCAGTTCAGCACTGGACAACAACAGTGATCTTCAGAGTGTCGTAACACTCACCCTGAGGACCCGTTTACTGTGAACACCATGAATCCAACTGGATTCTGGCTGCAGATTCATACATCTGCTGACTTAGGTGGTTAACTTAATGAGGTAACTTATGGTCAATGTATCAAACAATTTAGTTTAGTAAACACATGATTAGGCTGAAAATATTTTTGATATTATTAATGTAGAGATTTGGTTATACAACTTTTCTTTTTGAAATGTCTACATTAAAACAATTCTTTGTTATAACAAAAATAATTCAATGGCAATATTTTTTTTTGGAGCTGAAGCTAGCGCACCGAGCTACGATGTGTAGCATTAACGTTCTCTGGCATGGATCTTCATGACAATTGAAGGATTGCTAGTGACACAGATTGTGTTCCTGTCTGTCGTATTCAATTGGTAAAACCACAAAGCACAAATTACCCACTGTGTTTTGGGGGATACAGAGATCCCCTGATGATTCAATCCAATATGAATCAAAATCCCAGTAATTTAAGATGTAATTTGTTTTTTTGTTAAATATATTCAAATGTGTTTTTTTTTTTTTATTATTTCTCTATATGCTTGGATTCTCCAGCCTACCTGCTGTCATGGTAAACTAGAAAAACTGCAGTAAGCAATACATTTAAATTTTTCAAATTTTGAAAAAAAATCAATTTTGTTTGTAATCACAGAGACGCCGTTTTTTGAGAGCTTTTAGCCTCTTTCAGATCATTGTTTTGATAACGTGTTCTACAAATTCCACTCTCCAACTGGTTCTACTTCACCCTTACTGGATTCTCTTCTGTGTCGCGTATGCACAGGATCAGGTCAAGGCTTTGTACCAACAAAGTCACCTCACAGAACCACTCACAAATGCACACAGGAGGATATACAAATATATATAAATGTATATTTGCGGATCGCACTTCATTTATTTGCGTGTCCAAAACGCGGTGCTCCTGACACTTCTTTGCCTACGTCATGTGACTCACAACAACTCGAGTTCTTTGCTCCACAACTCTCAGTGACGTAATGATCACGCGACTTAACGAATCGTTAATGATGGAATTTGTTGCAGCCCTACTACAACTTGTTGCGCGAGTTAAATCGTTTGAAAATTCGCTTCGCTTTTGGTGTGAACGCAGCATTAACAAGTGTACGCAACATTCCCTGCACCAAAACACAGACAAAGTTGACAACTAGTTAGTGAATATTGTGCTATTGGAGCAGAGGGCAGAGACCAAAACAGTGAAAATAACGTGTTTGTGAGGGGGCTGAGGAAGGCGGTTGTGAATATGTAATATGGATGGTGGTGATTTTATTTCAATGTGGTTTTGAGAAAGTTCCATCACACCAAAGAGTAAAACAACCTTCTAAAGCGGCTCTTTGGCCAATTCATATTTAAACTGCAAGTTACGAGTTCATGTTGTCTCCATATTATGCAACGCTAAATACAGCAAGCAACTGTATGAAAAATGTATTCAGCCCAAAAGTCTTTTTCCTCAG
Source organism: Pungitius pungitius (assembly GCF_949316345.1). Taxonomy (NCBI): domain Eukaryota; kingdom Metazoa; phylum Chordata; class Actinopteri; order Perciformes; family Gasterosteidae; genus Pungitius; species Pungitius pungitius. The sequence goes on from NC_084903.1 coordinate 4,138,521, forward strand.
ACTGTTTCTGTATGTGACACAGAGGCCCAGATCTCCACTGATAACACTAATTAAATCTACCTCTTGTAGTCAACTGGGTCACTCAATACAAAGTATCCTAAGTCAGACATTCATACTTGTCCGTCCCACTATTGTCCGGCAACAAAAGTGCTTCAGAGGTCAGGTTCAGGAAAGGATTTGGGTCAAAACAACTCTGTGCATGTTAGTTAGTTAAGTCAAGATGTGGGTTACATTCCAAATATAGTGCAACGTTTTATTTTTTAAAGTAAGAATTGAACAATGTACAGCCTGATAAATGATGCGTATATATTTCTACCACCACAACTGCTGGTGCCCTCACTATAATCTACCATTAGGCATAAGCGTGGGCTGTTTTAGTGTTGATATTGTAGAAAACCACCAAAAAAAACACACAGGAAACTTGGCACACTGGCAACATTTGCAGTGTGCTAACAATGCAAATCCGTTGCTTTAAACTGTCAGGCTGCTCCAAAAGTTATTTCCATGTGACGTGCATGCAACAATATGCTCATTCTTCTTATGAACTAAAAAGCGTGGACAGGACAATGATGTTTCCAAAGCACGATGTGGGAATACTGTATGTAGGCCCTTGTTCACACACAGAGGGAAAAAGGTCACCATAGGACTGTCACAGCCCAAGGTCAGAGCCTGCACTTATCCAGATTCAAGTCAAGTGAATAATTAATAACGTAGCTCTAAGGCACCAAACTCATTTTCGGCTGTGAAAACAGAAGGGAGGTGTCAAATGAGACATTTCTGTTTGAAGAGAGTGACACCTGTTCTAAAAATGATTTTTAGTACAATTCCAAGTTGAATGTTTCTCACCTTGGTTTGCATAAAATAAACAAATGCATTTTGAAATGTGACGTCATATTTTCTGTATGTATTCCTGCTTCAGCTTGAACATATTTACTTTCTTCTTCATGGTTTTGGTTGTTCTTTTACCAACTGATCATCTTGAAATAAAACCATTCCGACATCCAAATTTGGAACACACAGGCTTTTGGAAAAGACCTCGGGGCATGTTCCCATCTGATGGAAACGCAGGTGGGAGAGCAGGTGTCTTCACTCTGTGACCAATCCCCGTAATTAATGGATCGATTAAGTTCCAGGTAGATGAGAAACCAGCTGCACCCACCACCATCTTTAACATAAGTGACCTTTCTGTGAAGATCTCCATTTCCAAATAATCACAAGTTGGAGAGGACAGCGCATTATGGTTTACGGAGGTCCCTTCCTCACTAGTGTGTTTTCTCAAGCCACTAGTATGTTTTAATCATCGTGTATGCTTCTGTGAAACAGGAAAAATAGCCATTTGGTTGCATTGCAACACGTGATTTAGAGTCTTATCCAGTACCTGAGACTGAGAATGAGAATGAGAGTTCTATAGGCAGGAGGTTGGGCCTTGTCAACCTTCGTACATGTATGGCTAGAAAATGGCAGTAGATGCAGTTTATTGGCCCTTCAGATCCAAAATAAGTCTCATTATTATGTTAGTAATGTATTCATTGCAATGCAATATTTTCTTAGGTATTTTTTTTTTTTTTACCACACATTACTTTTTGCTTTTCATGTACGTATAATTTGACACAGATGCAATATTAGATGATCAGAGCAAGTTTTTGAATACAAGACTTTAACCGAGGAGGTGTGTGTGAATCCAAAAAAAAACAGGAGGTAATACTGCATATCTTAAGTAAATATAACTCCATTTATGTCACAAACTTGTATAATAAATCATCCATGATCACTTAATAATCCAGCTAATTTTAATTTATTTTCCATGGTTGTTTCAATGTATATATAATCATACTTATTTACAAATTTAATTTACATAAGCAACACACTTACTTGGACTTATTTACGTTTTTGCATTACACCGATAATTTCATAACATATGTATGTAACTCGAGTAAGATAACAAACGTATTTGATACGTGTTGAGGTATTTTAAGTTGACTTCATTAGGCAAAACCTATTTGTCTGTAACTTATATAAATTAACATATTCATGACACAAGATTTTTTATCAATAGTTCTACTGGCTTGTTAGCTAAAAACTTACTGGTTTAGGACACCCTGACGTTACATATCTCTCTTGATTTATATTATGAACACGTTTATTTAGACTTACTTTAAGTTCTCTGTGGGTACTCCTCCCATAGTCTAAAGACATGCTCTGGGGATTAGGTCGGCTCTAAATTGCACATAATATGTGTGTGACTTTTTCTTCTGTCTCTGCGTTAGCCATTGGTTGGAAACCTATTCAGGGTGCACCCTCTGTCTTTGAAGGTGGATGGTAAATGGTAAATGGACTGTGTGCCTTACTGGTGTCTCTAACAAAATAACACTTATTTCGACCAAATGGTGTTGACTACCAGTGGTGGCTGGTGGATTTTCTTTTGGTCGGGCAAGTCAACCACTTTCAGTAAACATCCCAGTATGATTCAATGCACAAAGAGGGTATCAAACACTATAATAATTAATACCCAATATAAATAAACTAAAGAATAAATATATTACAATATAAATACATGTTGTACTTGTTATATAAAATCTTTTAGAACATGTATATGTATATATATTGAAATGAAATCAGAAAACACCCAATCACTGTGTTGAGGAAAAACCGACTCAAAAGCCCCACAAAACACTACAAATTAATTTCGATAAAATGTGCCTGTTTTCATCCACGTCCTGGTTGTGTGTTCTTACAGCCCTGTGTGCGTAGCGATGTTAACTTTAACACGGTGACGCATCAGAGTTATCGCTAGCCAACGTTAGCACGTAGCTGACTAGCTAGCTACACCTCTCAACAGACGCCTTGTATGTTGATCTGATCTGAGCTGATCTGGGTCCAGATTCGGGTCGGGTCTTCTTGGAAGGACACTGCCGGTGGTCGCTCCTGTTATGTTGTGAAACGGCGCGTCTGAGACTCGCCCCGTTGAGAGCGCAGTGTGGCGAAGGGCAAGCCCAAATTTCAATGTGTTTTAGGATGCTGAAATGATAATGTCACTCATTAACTCTATCAGTGATTGGCCAACTGCTTCTTAGACCCGCCGCTTTGGGACAAGGCCTGAGCCCAGCTGAGACATGCAGAGAAGACCTATATAGTTTACAAAATAATGTAACCTTTGATGTGGCAGTAATACCACTTTCTTACAAAACATCTACAGAACCAGATTTGGGAATATTTCAAATTGTCTATTGCTGACAGGGTATTTGCTAGTCTTTTTCGTCACTGCATCTTTCCCCGACTGATTACTTCTCCTCTTGGTGCGTTGCCGCCACCTGTCGATGAGGCAAATGCTGTGACTCAGGATGTCTGTCGCAATACCTGCGTGTCTGACATGGACGTACTCATCAAAGCGTTGCTCTATTGTCTACGTTTTAACTTTTTAACAAGAAATGACATTTTATTTCCTTTTACCTTTTTTAAAGACATCCACGCACAAAAACCTCTTTCACTAGTCTAAATCAATAATTTAAAATGTGCCTGATACTGCTGACAGATTTGAACATAACTGCGCCGTGTGTTGAAGCTATATTTACTCTTTATTGAATATTCAACATGATCATGCAGACACACTTATTTCTAGAGGTTTATCTAGGACTGTGTTTGTTAGGCTACTTAATGACCTAGTTAGAGACTGGGTTAAGCAAAGAGCATCAAAATAGACGTTAGCAGGGGAGGCACATTACTTATTAGCACATCTCTTTTTGCTATCTCTCCCAGCATCTGTCAGCTAATATGTCTATTAGCGGCTTTATCTCTAAGGTCGAGTGTGTCCCGTCGTCACTATCAGTCCATCTCGCGCTCTCTTTGTAGCAGAGATCTTTCTTTTTTTTCACACCTCTCTGAACTTTGAATTCAATCCATGCTGGCCCTGTAACTGGTACCTACTTACGTCTACAGCGTCAGGTAAGTAGAGAGCTGTAACAGCACACGGAGTTTCAACTTTTGTCCGTACACACATATCTGCGCGCGCGCTGCATTCCTGCTGTCACATGCGACGCATACAAACAGGTGAACAGCGATGCATGCCTGCAAGAGGACACACAGACAAAATTGGTTACCTGAGCTTCAATATGTGCAGTGCTGTGAATGACGGGAGTGATTCTTTGGCACTGGGTTCATTTACATATTTGTACTTTCCTCACAGCATCAGCACACTTAATGTTTGTTTTTTCCACTCCTCACAAATTCCTCTGTGCTGATTGCGCCTGTGTGTGTGTGTGTGTCCGCGCCCCATCGGTGGATGTGTGTGTCATAGTATGTTATTACAGGGGGGGGGGGCGAGCGGCAGAAGCTTGTCTTTTTCAAGGAACACCCCCAGAACTAATGTTCCACACCTGTGCACAGTGCAGCACTCTTTATCGAGCATCACAGGTGCACTGCGTTAATTGTGGGAGAAACCATTTCATTATGGGGGGGGGGGGCCCGGGCGGTGTTGGTGGGGGCTGGCGGCGGCGTTGCTACGGGGGTCTCCTCTTTACTGGCACGCATTCAATCACTCAATATTCACATCCGAATTGCTTTCAGCATTGAGGTTGAAGGTTTTGAAGCATCTGCACAGAGGATATCAGAAGAAGAGCACCACCCTAGTTTTTTAAGTAGACATTTCTTTTTGTCTTTTTTTATTGTTGATTTGGCACAGGTCCCAGAGTGAGTTTGTGTGTCTTTTTAATGTGCATCTATTTGCCAGAGCTGGCCTTGCTGCTTCCCTTTATAACGGGCAAGTCTTGCCAAATGCCTGAAATGTTTGCAGTGTTTTGGATTGTGAGGGGAGCAGCGATTGTAATGTGTGTGTGTGTGTGGGGGGGGGGGGAGGTAAACACCTGCAGGACCCGAAGGTCAAACGTGTGAGACCGCCCCCCTCCGGTGGCGACGCAATTACCGTTCGTTAATACCTTCCCTGAGTTGCCTCTCCCTCTCTAACTCCAACTACACTTATGCTTTTTTGCCAACTGACCCTCAGTAACTCCTTCCACCTCTGCTCATTTTTACCCTTCTTCTGCCACCTCGTCCTCCTCCTACATCACCAGAGCCTTTTTTCTGCTCTTCATCACACCACCAGATTATTACTGTCTGTCAATCAGTCCATTTAACATCTGCTCTGGGTAAGGCGAGGCAGACAATAACACATCACGGTCACTGAACTGAATTCCCTAAAGATTTCGGAGGAGGCCTCATCTTTTGCATTTTCCTTTACGTCTCTATTCTTCTCCCCCATTTGCCTTCTTTTTTTCAGAGGTCCAGTAATGAGTGACAAAAGGTCATTGGAGCATTGCAGCTGCTCATCCACTCGTGCTGTAATCCACGGCACTCATGCCTGATTACCCCTTCAATGGTCAAAGGTAGGAGGGGGGGGGGGGGGGGGTAAAAAACAATGGGTGCAAGGCATGAGGCTCCTCCAAGAAAAATGTGCCAGGGGTGTTATTTTAGACGGCGGCAGTCAGAGAGAAATAACCCCCTGAGCAGATCCATTTATTCTTTTTAAATCAAAAATGCCTCAGCAGCGGCTATGCAGCGAGGGGGAAAAACATGACACATTTTCTCCCTTCCCCTCCATCAACAGCCATTTTGATCCCCGCAATTGACCTTCCATGGCATCATTTACAATGAGTCATATCACAGCCACAAAGTGTTAAAGCTGCAGCACACTTGCCTGCGTGCGAGCATGCACACACACACACACACACACACACACAGCTTAAACACACAGATAATCATTCTCTTTTCTCTGCCTCGCTGGCAGAAACGCAAACACACACAAAGTCGTGTTCTTGGGCGTGTGCGCCACCACGAGCGCCTCGACCATTAGCGCACACGCACTTATAGGCATAATAGCTTTAACTAGACCAAATTGTCCGCCCTTCATTTGTATGTCTGCGGCGACCCACATTCTCCGGGACTCGCCCTTTGACAAAGAGGGGTCATTCCCCCCAGCAAAGAAAATGAAGCCCAGTAGATATTGTTTGATTGGATTTTGCTCTTTTCAAGGTTTCAGGATCATTACAGGAATTCATTTGAAGTGTTGCTGAAAATGAAACCGCGACCTTCTTCCAGCGTTTAATTATTCTAATACCACATTCTTTTTTCTTTTTTTGTGTCCGTCTGCAAAGTGTGCAATTTCGAGAAATTAAAATCATCAGGCTAGCCTTAAAATGAGACCAGGATGGACCAATTTCCACCCAGGAAGTTATTTTGCTTCTTCTCTCCTCTGCTTGTACACTGCAGCCTTTAATTTTTTTTTGTATCATCTAAATTCCCTCATTTATTCCTCCTGAAATCCTCTGTATGTCCTCCGTATCAGCCCCGGATTTTTTTCTTCCTCTCCCAACTTCTGTCTTTTTCCCCCCTCTCTCACTTTCACAGTATTTCCATCACTTTTGTCTCAGCCCCCCCCTCTATCCACATTTTTTAAACACAAGCCAGCATTGGTTCCAAACCAAATGTGTTCATTCCAACATTTCAATAAATTGAGTAGGGGAGGCATTAACGTTAATCACAGCGACCACATTGTGCTTTAGACACGTCGGTGGGATTATGGATTACTATTAGCTGGATGGAAACCGATTCTTTCATTTGAATTCCGACTTCCTCGTCTTGCTAAAATTAAAAAGAGAACTAATACTTCTTGGACTATAATACTTCTTCTTGGACAGGACTTTTCTTTGCTCTCTCTCTCTTTCTCTCTCTCTCTCTCTCCTTCTCTCTTGCCATGATCTGCAGGAACACCCAAGGAGCAGAGGATGACAGACAAGCAGACAGTTCACAACCATTTCGAATTGCAACCACATGAACCGTATTGTTTCATCCAGCCAACAGATACCTCTGTATCCGATGATTATCATTTCCCTTACTGACACTGATTACTAATCTCTTTTACTAAATATTCCCAGTTGGTCACATTGGCCGTGACACAGCGCTGCCAAATGGCATTTGCTGTTGCTCTTTTATTTATTGTCCACATATTAGCTCTGATTTGGTCTGCACTAGGTCCTAAAGAAAATACCAGGATTTTAGGTTTGGCTTGCTAGATGTAGAGTTATTTGGAAGGATGTAGTTAATCTGAGGGTTTAAGGAGAGGGTTTGCTCTGTGAGGCTGATCACAAGCGTGAGAAAGAAATATGGTCACAGTGGACAAATGTTATTTTGCTTTTATTGAGTTAAAATAAAAATACAGTTCGAGAACTAAGCAAACAAATACACTCTTTTGTGTTTGTGTGGGTAAATATGTGTGTCCGTGTCTGTAATGCCCACTTTGGGATGAAGACTTCATGAAGATAAGGGTAAATTTAGGTAAAAATAGGGTCATAGTTAGGATTACACAAGTAGCAGTTATGGTTATGTGTAGTGTAGTTCTCCAGGGTGTTGTGTACTGACGAGGCGGACCACATGTTGCATAGCGTTCACTTATTAATTCGGCCATCAAACTCCACAGTGTGTAGAGCTCATGCACGCTACAATAAGAACAAAAAGGCAAAGAGTGTTCACTGAGGTCCAAAAAACATGTGTACTGCTACAACAATATAACTAAATGTAGTCAATATACCATATTGGTATATACCATACCACATTATTCAAAAGGTCTAACGCATCCGGTGCGCAGAACCAATCAATATGAAAATGTTTACAAGCCTCGTCCGTCAGAAGCGAGGGAATTTAATTCAGACATTCTTGGACATTACCTGACTCGGATGACTTGCACTGATTGGAGTCAGCTAGGGTTGCTCTTGCATAAAATAAAATTGTCGGCTAGCAAAAAACAATTGATCAGTACTTAGAACTACCAGTGTTCTCTGTTAGCTCCTGCGACCGATCGAGCATGCGTGGTGACCTGTTTTTTTCCAACAGAAGGGAGTTGGTGAACGACTGGGTCCCCCTGGTCTAATGCATGGGCTCACTCACAGTGCGAACCCCGGTGGGATTTTTAGGAATAGCGGCTACTTTTATAGCAATGCAATTTATGTATTTCTGTAATTTTCATGTCTTTTACAGGACTCACTTGGGAACTCCCAGGGATGCAGTGGAACCTGGCGTGGCACCTTTTGCCATATACAGAGGCATCACATGATAAAGTCAGTGGGAGGCTGGGGTCGTAGTGGGCTAACGCCCGGTCACTAATTAGCAGTTTCTTACACTCGACAAAAGCAACTTGATCAATCTTAGTCCATTTCCAAATCACTTGTCCTCGGGAGCAGTCTGGGCAATGGCGGCAAGACTGTGCTTTGCTGCACATATCTCCCATAGTAGTTCAGAAGTCCTAAAAATGCCTGGGGCTCTTTAAGGTTAGTAGGAGCTGGAACCTCTTGAATAGCTCTCACTGCTTGTCCAGCACATGGCCCAAGTACTCTATTTCAGTTTTGCCAAACTCACACTTGGAGCACTTCACTCGTAACCCATTTTCTTGAAGCCGTTGTAGGACTTTCTGAAGGTTGGGGAGATGTTCCTTCTCTGTGCGTCACATAATGAGCCAGTCATCAAGAAAAACTACCACTGGTAAGCCCTTCATTAGATTTTGACAGGACTTTCTTTTAGTTCCTTAGTATGAATCAGCTCTATGATGACATCAGCACCGCAGAGAGCCTTTGCATCCTCCGCCGCAAACTAAAGACACACCTCTTCAGACCTTGACTAAAAACACTAACAATTTGTAGCACTTAAATTGTACTTATAATGGCTCTTATCTATAAAGAGTTGTAAATCAGGCTTATTTAATGAAATTGCACTTTAGCTTTTTGGTTACACCGGTTCAAGGGAAACCTTTCAACTAATAATAAGGGCTTTTGCTCATAACTTTTCTTAAGGATTCAATTCAATTCATTTTATTTAGTATAGCCCAAAATCACAAATTTGCCTCAGAGGGCTTTACAGTCTGTACACATGCAACATGCTCTGTCCCGAAACCCTCACATCGGCGCAGGGAAAACTCCCCAAAAAATGAAAAAACCCTTCAATGGGGAAAAAATGGAAAGAAACCTTAGGGTAAACGTCAGAGGAGGGATCCCTCTCCCGGGATGGACAGACTGCAATGGATGTCATGTGTACAGAATAAGGATGGCAACTATCTTCTCTTTTGACTTGCACCAAATTTCTCAAAAGCCCATATGTAGCAACACCCATTACACTGAGGAGTGTGGCTACTAAAACGTACACAGCCAATTTCTTGTGCAGATTTAAAATCGCACTGTAAAAAGTTGACTCAACTCTTACAGAGTCAATTGTACGAAAGAGTTATGGCGCGTTTCCACCGAGCGGTACGGTACGGGTCAGGTCGGCTCTGTAAACGAGCGTTTCCACCGCCAACAATACCCTTACTTGATAGTCGTGATGTATTCCAGAAAGTAGTGGTAACGTCACTTGATAGGCGTGGTATTGGACGGAAAGTAGATTGACGTCATTCGATCGCGCGTAAACTGAAAGCTAACCTCAAACAACAATGGAGGACATACAGCCGATCCTGTTCTTGCTTCTCGATATGTGGCAGTTAAAGTAAATGCTGCGCGGTCACATTGTTGCGACGGTATTGTAGTTAAAAAAATGGCGCCTAGTGTGTTGTCTTTCCCCTTGCGGCGCGCGCAAATTACGACACTCTTTCAACCAATCAACGTTCTGCAGTGAGTCTAGCTCCACCCTTAAGTACCAAACAACTGTGCCAGGTACCCCAACGGAAGGGTACCCAAAAAGTGGTACGGTACGGTACTTTTCTCAACTTTTGTCAGTGGAGACACAAATAAAAGGGTACCGACCCGACCCGTACCGTACCGCTACCGCTCGGTGGAAACGCGCCATTAGAGTCATTATCCTTTATTGATAAAATCATCAGCTAAATTATGTTGCATTTAACACTGATCAGATTTATTTTAAATTGTTAAAACTTTGTTGGGTGTTGATTTAACACTGACAAGATTGGGAATATAAACACCAGCTTAGAGTTAAAATTGAATCTCACAGAGTCCATTTAACTCTCTGAAATTTGCTGTGTACAGTTTTATCCTCGTCGCCAGTTATTGACGAGGTGGAACACATGTTGCATCGCGTTCACCTGTTTATTCGGCCATAAACGTCCGCAGTGCGTACAGCGTGTGCGTGCAACAATAACAACAAAGAGACGTGTTCACTGAGGTCCAAAAAGCATTTGTACTGCTCCAACAATATAACCAAATGTAGTCAATATACCACACAGAGAATGAACATAAGTCGATGTTATGTTCTCTAAAGTTGTAATTAAAACACAGCTTTTTTTCTGTGTGTGTACTATGGTCTTATGCCGTCACAGCTCACATGTGGGTTGCAGCATTGCAGGTTGTACATATCTGTTCATACAGTAGACATGTGTAACAGATGGCCTTAGTTATGGCGCCCATATAGTATACTTTTTTTATAGTATACTTTTCTAGGAATTTTCATCCTCCCCAGATCACACTAATAACCTCACGTTGGAGAGTGACACTACGAACAGCTTTTGCGAGAACAGTGGTTGTTGAGAGGAGATGGATCACCTATGTGTCAGGAGGATGGGAAATTGTTGGAAGCAATCCGATAAAGTAAATTCTACAGAAACCTGACAACTCATTTCAAATGGAACATTTGCCCTGTAAAGACTTAGTTTCAAAGTCAGAATTCCTACATATACCAATTGATATTATTTTTTGGATGTGCTTGTTTGCTGTGTCAATACCTTCCCGACCCCCTCTTTCATCTCAAATAAGCCTACTGGGACTATTTTGAGGAAGCCAAGAAGCTCTAGTGATTCACACAGTCACATAATTAAAAGGAATAATCATTTGATTCCACGTCTTTTGTCTTTTCTGATTGTCTCTTTGAAATCGTGTGCAGCTACCAGAGAACGAAACAGCTTTTCAAATGTTCGGTCACTATCAGGGTCTGAGAGCGGAACAAAAGTGAACAAAAGAGCTTTTAACCTGTGGCGTTTTGTTATTGGAGGGAAACCAACCCAACCCACCAATGTGTCATGTTGTTTTACACCAGTTGGCCACTAATGAATAACGAACTAATGATTCCATGTCGGAGCACCCTCCATGCAGATGAACTGTATGGTATGCCAGCTCACTGTAGGCCGCAGTGGTCGCATCGTTGGTCCAGAGCAGAGAAATGAGGCAGCCAGACCCGAGACTCAATGTTACCTAAACTAACACTAATAATAAAGCTTGGTAAAGAAATAAAAAAGAGGGAAACTTGAATAACAAAATTGAAAATATGGACTGTGCTAAATAAAATTCAACTTTCTTACTCCAGCATTTTTCGCCTCTGCTTTTTATATAATATACCCATGAAAGTGTAAAGACTCTGTAGCTACTTTGTCTATCTGGACAATTTTTATAAGAATAAAGGGGAACCCCTGTGACTGTTCTGATGTGCAAATTATGTGGTATTGTTAAATAAATACACATAACATAAAATAAAATCAACAATCATAAATCCTATCAAACATGGGAATACCAATTAATTTCAGTTAATTTTATTAACTGCTTCACTAACAAAGTTAGTAAAGCACATTATTGTTTAAAGAAATAGAAATGGGAATACCAATGGTGTTAGAAGGAATAGGTGTCCGCGGGCCAGTCAGGAGCCAGGACCAGAATCCAGAAGGAACCACAATCTACGAAGACCAAGAGTCGAGAAAGCACAAAAAACAAGAAAAAACTGGCTAAAAAGTAAGTTTCACTTTGAGTACTGAAAACTACTCTAGAGGAAGCTTTAATGTTTTGATCAGTGTGAAGCATTCATATATATATAATTCCTGTTGGTTCCAGCTCGGTTTGGCCCGATTGGGGTAGTGCGGGCTGAACATGTTGAAACGGAGTTTGCAATTTGCACATAATTCCTTTTACCGCGTGTTTCAAAATACGATGGTAGAATTCAAAATTCAATTTTGAAAACATGATTTGACCAAAGATGGCAGGAGCCCACCTCTTTAACCCCCCCAGCACAAACTCCTTGGTCACTATTGCCCGACCTCGTCTGATGTAACACATACACACATGTCAGCCCGGTGAGGCGGGGGACTTAAAATCTAATAAAAAAATAAGATAAATTTATAAAAAGGGTACCAGCAACGCCACCTAGTTGCGGAGTCTAGGTCTCCATAAAAACCGGTTCTTTGTTCATCGAAGGAAGAACAGCATGGGTTACAAGACTTAAAAACGTGGTTTAAAAGGAGGATTTTATTATAACTAAAAGCCCATAAATAACTACAATTGTAAAAAGTCCAGCTGGAACAAAGCGCTAAAAACAAGGTTTAAAATTCAACCAGCCGCTGATCCGTCCGGCCCGTTCTCTGAGTTTCCGGTTGCCAGTGAGGTGCCCAATCCGTCTCGTCCTTGTATGCACCCTGCCTGCTCGTCCGCTGCCTTGTCGTCCTCCACTGCTTCACTCCACTGTGGCTTCTCCTTCCTGTGGCTTCTCCTTCCTGTGGCTTCTCTCCCTTCCTGTGGCTTCTCTCCCTTCCTGTGGCTTCTCTCCCCTCTCATGCCGTGCTTGGTGCCCTTTATACCAGCTGGGGTGATTGGAGAGGGGAGGTCCTTTCTCCTAGTGAAATATGGTTGGCCAGGGCTCTGTAGTTGATTAGTCCCTCCAGGTGCATGTAGTTGGCTAAACATTGGTTTTATAAGTAAAAATGTAATAAAACAACCCATGCTAAAATGTGATAAAACAAACCATGCTAAAATGTTATAAAAACCAACCATGCTAAAATGTTATAAAAACAAACCATGCTAAAATGTAATAAAACAAATTATGCTAAAATGTTTATAAAAACATGCTAAAATGTAAAACCAATAATTTATTAAACCACAATGTCCCCCTGGTGACACACACATACCACACCACTTCTATTTCACCTTCATTTCTACCTGGATGAAGTTCTCATGGACGGCTATTGTCTGAAAATAGTTGGAAACAGTCTGAAGTAAAACCCTTTATTGTGTGTGCTTTTTGTATTTCTGATGTTTCTGTCACAAGTGGAGGGTATATGTCAACCTTGACAACAAGTTGGCTCCACTTCTTCACCAGCTGCAGCAAAGCTCAGCTACAGAAAAACTGTTTGTCTTGACGCACAATGAAACGGCTTCTCCATTAGACAGGCCTCTGCAGGCCCTACAGACACACATACAGACACATACAAAATTTGAACACACTAGAGTAATCAGGCACATGCTTAAAAAAAAAGTGCAAAAGGAAACACAGCCACACATTGCCCGTGCAGAAAGTGTCAACGCAGTCCATTTGGGTGTGTGTCTACATTTGTACGTTTTCTAGAGCTACTGCAGCATGTGCCAGATATCCTCAAAATGTTGGACAGGTGCATAACATGGTAATCTGGGATTCATGAGCATGTGTGCGTGTGCATTAAAAAGTGAGAGGAGAGACAAAAGATAAAATATGATGGCCATCAATTTAATATTGTTAAACGATGGTGAATCCGCCGATTGAGTTTCATTTCCTCAGACAAAGCTTGCCAAATTCAGCAGCCATTTTGTGCCCCTCTCAAACACAATTAGAGCCTTTTGCACAGGTTTTGGGGAAAGAGGGGTTGGTTGAACGATGCGATTCAGCCAACCAACCAGAGCTGGATTTAGTCCCAATCTTCACTCTGTTCTCTTTGGTAAGGCCTGCATCGAAGCCTTCTCTAAAGTAGTTATCACTTTCTATTAACGTCTGATAACTACCCACACTATGGGGTGCCATTTGTAAAATGTTGCACGTTCTAAAATCCTGCGCAGTTTTGGTACATTTAGGATTATCATATGAAAAAAAGCAGGACAATATTCATGTCACTTTTTCAAACATTTAGAGACAAAATCATGTAACATGCAACAACTTTTCCAAGTAGAATGTTTGGCAACACAAAGTTGTTAATAATTTAAATATTTAATCCAAATGTAAATGTTAAATGTTAAATGTAAATGTAAATGTTAAATGTAAATGTTGAGTTTAAATATAAGACCTGACAACTGAACATTACAATATTTACGGCAATTCATGCAGCAAAAATAATATAAAATTATATTAAAAAATTAAAATATAAAAATATAATAAAATATATGTTATGGGTTAGTATGCTAAAGCTTTGGGTTAGTAAGTTAAAAATAAAAATAAAGATAAAGTGCACCAGCTAACAGAAAGTGACAAGTGACAAAGTGTATGTGCATGTAGAGAGTGAGAATCATTCAGGGTGGGACCCGGGCTCTATTGATGAGCCCCACTGCCGAAGGGAAGAACCTGTTAGTATGGCGGGAGGTCTTAGTCCTGATGGACGTCAAACTCCTGCTGGATGGAAGAGGCACAAACTGTTTATGTCCGGGGTGAGAGGGATTGGCTATTATCCTACTGGCCCGCTTCAAAGACCTGGAAGCGAACAAGTCCTGGAGAGACGGTGGATTTCAGCCAATCACCCTCAGTGCAGAGCGGATGACACGCTGCAACCTGCCCTTATCCTTGCCTGTGGCTGCAGCGTACCACACAGTGATGAAGGAGCAGAGGATGGACTCGATGATAGCCGTGTAGAAATGCGCCATCATCGTCTTTGGCAGGTTGAATTTCTTCAGCTGCCTCAAGAAGAACAACCTCTGCTGAGCCTTTTTGGTGATGGAGCTGATGTTCAGCTCCCACTCAAGGTCCTGGGTGATGATGGAGTCCAGGAAACGGAAGGAGTCCACAGTGGTGATGAGGGAGTCACACAGGGTGAAGGGCGGAAGGTGGGAGTGCGAACTTCCTGAAGTCCACAACCATCTCCACTGTCTTCAGGGCGTTGAGCTCCAGGTTGTTCTGGCTGCACCACGTCACCAGGTGGTCAGACTCCCGCAGCTGTTGGTCTACAGAGAGAAGAGCAAAGGGGAAAGAACGCAGCCTTGGTGGGGGCCGGTGCTGATGGGCCGAGAGGCAGAGACATGTTTCCCGAGCTTGACGTGCTGCTTCCTGTCGGACAGGAAGTCTGTGATCCACTTAAAGGTGGAGTCGGGCACGTGCAGCTGGGAGAGTTTGTCCTGCAGCAGAGATGGAATGATGGTGTTAAAGGCAGAACTGACGTCCACAACCAGGATCGTGGCGTGGGTTCCTGGGGAGTCCAGATGCTGGAGGATGAAGTGGAGGGACATGTTGACAGCATCGCCTACAGACCTGTTGGCTCTGTTGCCTAGATGCAGGCTGGAACGTGGCATGTCTCCAAGGAGGTGCTGAAGTCGAGAGACAGCCGGAGAGACAGCTGGTCAGCACAATGCTTCAGGGTGTGAGGCGAGACTGAGCCCGGACCGGCTGCTTTGTGGGGGTTCTGTCTTTTAAAGAGCTGGTTAGTGAGGGGGAGTGAGGGGTGGTGGAGTTTTGGGATGGAGTCAGGACATTGTCTTTCAAATCTGCAGAAGAACTCATTCAGCTCGTCTGCCAGGCGGAGGTCATTCACGGAATGTGGCGTTTTCGGCTTGTAGTTTGTGAGGTGTTTGAAGCCTCTCCAAACTGAAGCTAGCTGAGAATTGTTGTTGGAGTTTCTCAGAGTACAGTCGTTGAGCTTCTCTCACCGCCGGTATTTTGACTCTGTGTACAAGTCTTTGTCCCAACTCCTAAATGCCTAGTCCTTCTGCAGTCGTAGTTTTCTGAGTTCCGCTGTGAACCAGGTTTTGTCGTTGTTATTACTCACCCTGGTGCATGATGGTACACAGCTGTCCTTACAGAAGCCGATGTAAGAAGTTACAGCCTCTTTGAATTCATCCAGATTGTTAGAAGCAGTCCTGAAAACATCTGAGTCTGTGTAGTCCAAACTTGCCCAAAGATCCTCCTGCGCCTTGCTGGTCCACTTCTTGGATTCCTTCACCACAGGTTTGCAGAGATTTAGTCTCTGCCTGTATGCAGGAATCAGATGGACCATGTCATGGTCGGAGTGTCCCAGCGCAGCACGAGGGACGGCGTGATAAGCCCTGCTTACTGTAGTATAGCAGTGATCCAGCATGTTCTCCTTTCTGGTCAGGCATTTAACAAACTGTTTGAACTCAGGAAGTTTGTGGCTGAGGACAATAACCAAGGAGTCCGGGTTGGTCCACTCCACACGCCGTATCTGGTTGGCGAGTGTCCGCTGTGCCTCCTGCACGTTGCCCACCGGCAAAATGTAAACATCAACCAGGATGAATGAAGTGAACTCCCCGGGGGAGTAGAAGGGTTTGCAGTTGATGATAAAAGATTCCAGAGCAGGAGAACAGTGTTTTTGGATCACTGTTACGTCGTTGCACCAGCCGTTGTTGGAGTAGAAGCAGATTCCTCCAACCTTCATCTTGCCGGAGAGCTCCGTGTCGCGGTCCGCTCTGAGCAGTTGGAAGCCCGCCAGCCTGAGAGTGGAGTCCGGTATCGATCTACAGAACCAGGTCTCCGTGAAAGACAAAACGGAGGATGAAGAAACGTCTCTGTCTCTCCTTACCAGCAGCTGAAGTTCGTCCAGTTTATTGCACAGTGAGCGCACGTTGGAGAGAAAGATGCCTGGCAGTGGTGTGCGAGAACCACACTTGCGGAGTCGCACTAACGAGCCGGTCCGTTTTCCTCTCCTCCAGCGTCTCACCGCGTGAGTAAAAGTGAGCACACCTTTGACTATAATGTCCAGTAATTCCACAGAGGAAAGAAGAAAAGTTGGAAATAACTCCACTGGAGTTGTTCCACGGATATTCAAGAGCTCATCTCTGGTAAAAAAAACTGCGGGAATCGCAACAATCAAATAGCACTGAAACACCGTGGCAGCCATCTGCGGCGCCATTTAACATGGTTTGCCTTTTTTAGAGCAGAGGCCAAGCTGTGTGTAGATGTGTATGTGTGTATAATATATATATATCTGCTCAGTTACTGGGATTTTCACTCACAACGATATCTCGGCAGAGATGGGGACTCGAGTTTGAGACTCGGACTCGAGTGTGACTTAAGTCGCACACACAGTGACTTCAGACTTGACTTGAGACTCGTCCTCGAAAGACTTCAGACTCGACTCAGACTCCAGCTTTGGGACTCATGAACAATGTTTATTTTAGGAAACATCTGATGAGCTCGCTATACCCCTCCCATTGACATATATTGCTGGCTGCGCATGCGCGGCCACACACGAGGACAACAATTTGTTCTCAAAGATGTCGAATGCACCGGCCGCTGCTGTGCCATTCGTCGTGAGCTTTGGGTTCAAAACCTTTCAACAAGACGGCAACAAAAGAACCGTGCAATGCAAAATATGCGCTATTACAATAAAATATTCTGGCTCAACCACGTCAAATTTTATCAGGCATCTGAAAACCCACCCTGATAGGTGAGTAAACATGTTTAGCTAAGCAACCATTGACCATCTACCGCAGAGGTGTCAAACTCACTTAAGGTTCGGGCCAGATACTGCCGACTTCGACCGAACGCGGGCCACTGACAATCGGCGCAAACGGCTGACGGGGCGGGTGGGTGCTGACGGAGGGGGTAGCGCTGGCGGTTCGGCCAACGGTTCATTGACGTCAGGGCGTATGCCAGAGGTGGGAACAAGTCACTGTTATGCAAGTCACAAGCAAGTCTCAAGTCATTGCCCTCGAGTCCCGAGTCAAGTCGAGTCAAAGACGAAGCAAGTCCCAAGTCGAGTCACAAGTCAAAGCCAACAAGTCTCAAGTCGAGTCACAAGTCGTACCATTTTAGTTTCGAGTCATTTCGAGTCCTTTTATTATAGTGGGGACGGGGAACCCTGGGTGATGGTGCGCTGCCTCACAGACCTAGACTACGAAGGGAAGGGTAATGGTGGATCGACTGTGACTGTGTTATAGTACTGTAACGCTCACCTCAATGCTGCAGCGTAAATAAGGAGGCAATGACTGGCTTGCAACTCCGCTGCATTTATTTATACAAAACAACTCAACGTCGGTCACTGTTGGCCGTCACCACGCCGAACGAACACTTCCGCATACACGGCCCCCCAAAACTCGGGTTGTCTCACGTAACTACAGCTGGTAACAGAGCATAACGTGAACACATGCAACATCTGCATAACTGATTAACTAATAACTTTAACTCTGCTCATTACACTACTTTAAAACGGACGTTGACATAATGTTGGCGAGGATTTCCATCGGAGTCTGAATCCGGGTTCAAAAATCCCGATTTTCGTAACCATGAACGAGCTGTCTCGTTGATAGGGTCAAATGGACTGCAGTGATTGGATGTCGTGCAGACAGCGCGAGCTCTCTGCATACAGGTGGCGCACATTTTTTTGACAGATGCAGATAAACAGAGCGGCGCGGTGGTGTGAAAATGTTTTCCCCCAGTTTTCATGGGAATTAGCAAGTCTTCTCGAGTCAAAAGGCTCGAGTCCAAGTCAAGTCACGAGTCATCTGTGTTCAAGTCCAAGTCGAGTTGCAAGTCTTTGTACGTTTTGTCGAGTCAAGTCTCAAGTCATCAAATTCATGACTCGAGTCTGACTCGAGTCCAAGTCACATGACTCGAGTCCACACCTCTGGCGTATGCACTCCAGTGGAAGACCGTTCACTCTGCGATCTCCTTAAACTGTCTCTGCTCTGCTCTAACTGAAGCAAAACAATACGTGGACAATAAATATCACAGCCAAGAGCAGCGAGTGTAGTCAACTACTGATGCTAACACATCCCGTCAGACCAGGATTATTTATTTATATCCGTTAATGAACTTTTCTCCTCTTGTTACATTGGTAACCGCTGTCATTACAGACGGTTGCGTTGATTCTTACTGTGAAAATCTACGTACTTCCGGTTTAGCGGCTACGTTTCCATATTTTCATTGTATGGGAAAAACCACACACAAAAAACTGACTGCTTTATCTGTTAGCCTAATAGATAAAGCAGTCATAATAACATATTACATGCTTTGAATTCCTTATATATAGCTATGCAGTGTTCTAAGCAGCCTGGATAGGGCGCTGTACGTGTGGCAACACTTATTATAATCACAAGAGACTTGAGACTTGACTTCACCTCTAGCTCAGACTTGAGACTTGACTTGGACTCTAGCTCAGAGACTTGTGAGCATCTCTGTATCTCGGGTTTACAAAGAATGGTGTGAAAAGGGAAAAACATCCAGTATAACCTTGAACAACATGGAGAACATGGATCCATCATGCTTTGTTACCACTGTGCAGGCTGGTGGTGGTGGTGTAATGGTGTGCGGGATGTTTTCTTGGCACACTTTAGGCCCCTTAGTGCCAATTGGGCATCGTTTTAATGCCACGACCTACCTGAGCATTCTTTCTGACCATGTTTAGCCCTTTATGGCCACCATGTACCCATCCTCTGATGGCTACTTCCAGCAGGATAATGCACCATGTCACAAAGCTTGAATAATTTCAAATTGGTTTCTTGAACATGACAATGAGTTCACTGTACTAAAATGGCCCCCACAGTCACCAGATCTCAACCCAATAGAGCATCTTTGGGATGAGGTGGAACGGGAGCCTTGTGCCCTGGATGTGTCACGGTTTGGTTCTCCACGGTTTTATTTTGTAGTTTCATGTCTCTTGTGTCCCTGGGTTAGCTTCACTTCCTGCCTTGTCCAGTGATTGCCTGATTGTTTCTACCTGTGTCCAATCACCTGCACCTCCCTAGTGTATTTAAGCCCTGTGTGCCTGTTGTCCCCTGTCGCGTCATTGGTAGTCGACCTGTTGTTGGAGCACGTCTTTTCTTTGGATTAAAGAGCACTTTTTGGAAACCTGAAGACCCTGCGTCTGAGTCCTCCCTGCCACCGACCTGCACCAGCAGCACACCTTGTGACAGGATGTGCATCCCACAAATCTCCATCAAATGCAAGATGCTATGCTATCGATATGGGCCAACATTTCTAAAGAATGCTTGCAGGACCTTGTTGAATCAATGCCACGTAAAATTAAGGCAGTTCTGAAGGCGAAAGGGGGTCAAACACAGTATAAATATAGTGTTCCTAATAATCTTTAGGTGAGTGTGTATATATATATATATATATATATATATATATATATATATATATATATACACTCACCGGCCACTTTATTAGGTACCCCATGCTAGTAACGGGTTGGACCCCCTTTTGCCTTCAGAACTGCCTCAATTCTTCGTGGCATAGATTCAACAAGGTGCTGGAAGCATTCCTCAGGGAGTTTGGTCCATATTGACATGATGGCATCACACAGTTGCCGCAGATTTGTCGGCTGCACATCCATTGATGCGAATCTCCCGTTCCACCACATCCCAAAGATGCTCTATTGGATTGAGATCTGGTGATTGTGGAGGCCATTTGAGTACAGCGAACTCATTGTCATGTTCAAGAAACCAGTCTGAGATGATTCCAGCTTTATGACATGGCGCATTATCCTGCTGAAAGTAGCCATCAGAAGTTGGGTACATTGTGGTCATAAAGGGATGGACATGGTCAGCAACAATACTCAGGTAGGCTGTGGTAGGCTGTGGCGTTGCAACGATGCTCAATTGGGCCCAAAGAGTGCCAAGAAAATATTCCCCACACCATGACACCACCACCACCAGCCTGAACCGTTGATACAAGGCAGGATGGATCCATGCTTTCATGTTGTAGACGCCAAATTCTGACCCTACCATCCGAATGTCGCAGCAGAAATCGAGACTCATCAGACCAGGCAACGTTTTTCCAATCTTCTATTGTCCAATTTCGATGAGCTTGTGCAAATTGTAGCCTCAGTTTCCTGTTCTTAGCTGAAAGGAGTGGCACCCGGTGTGGTCTTCTGCTGCTGTAGCCCATCTGCCTCAAAGTTCGACGTACTGTGCGTTCAGAGATGCTCTTACGCCCACCTTGGTTGTAACGGGTGGTTATTTGAGTCACTGTTGCCCTTCTATCAGCTCGAACCAGTCTGGCCATTCTCCTCTGGCATCAACAAGGCATTTCCGCCCACAGAACTGCCGCTCACTGGATGTTTTTTCTTTTTCGGACCATTCTCTGTAAACCCTAGAGATGGTTGTGCGTGAAAATCCCAGTAGATTAGCAGTTTCTGAAATACTCAGACCAGCCCTTCTGGCACCAACAATCATGCCACGTTCAAAGTCACTCAAATCACCTTTCTTCCCCATACTGATGCTCGGTTTAACTGCAGGAGATTGTCTTGACAATGTCTACATGCCTAAATGCACTGAGTTGCCGCCATGTGATTGGCTGCTTAGAAATTAAGTGTTAACGAGCAGTTGGACAGGTGTACCTAATAAAGTGGCCGGTGAGTGTATATTACAGCTGTCGAATCCATGGGATTACTGTGGCAGCAACGCACTTCCGGTGTGCGTTGACCCTTGACGCCTGAAACCACCCTGGGCTGCAGTCAGTTAGATCAGATAGACCGAGACGGTAGTTGAAGATGGAGAGCTTTTTGCATTGGATGTAAAACAAACAGAAGAACTGTGCTGCTTCTTAGACCTGCCTTCTGCGGGCAATCTTGAGATTGCACATCTAAAAACGTGCATAAAGACATAAAACACATAAAGTGCATATGTGAGGCAGGCAGAGGCAGGAGAAGCATATGACACATATATCATATTTTACCAATAATGATGTGTGTTCCTTAAAAACCATTAACATTGACATTTTAATAATATAATATAATCTTTTCTTTTCCTTTTTTGGGCTCAAGGAAGGGCACTCTAGGTGCGGTGACGCCCTATTGCCCTCTTTTTCCACCAAGCGCCCCTGGTTATACATATATATATATTTTTCATGTGTCACAAATGTACAGAAATTTTATACTGGTGACTGTTGGTCATGTCCTGAATGGAACCAAATGCATTAACAAGTTACGGTTGACATATTTTACCTCACATATTGAACATTCTTTTCCTGAACAAGTACCTTTGTTGTTAAACTAAGCCTTTTTTCTGAGAACATGGACATTTATTTTGAAGTGAAAGCGAAATTGATACATGCACAGTTTAAAGAGTAGGACCTTTGACAAAATCTGCCATATGTGAGGACCACTCCATCTTTCTTTCTCTTTACTTCCTCAGTTCCCTCTGTTTTTCTTCCCTCTCCCTCACTACTGTTTCCTAGCCCTCTCTGGAGCTTAAATGACAGGCTGTCAGAGGACACTGAGTGCTCTGGCCTGGTAAGTTAATGTGTTAGTTACAGATACACCTGCCAGTGAAAGAAAGCAACCATCAGGGATATAGACTCCAAATAGCACGGGGCAGATGAATGAATCGATTGATCGATCAATCAGTGAGCAAAGTCATCAAATTTACACTTGCTTAACAGCCAGCGGTGATCACTTGACATAGATCCCCCCCCCCCATGCCCCTCCATATATTTTCATATTTATTTCTCTATTTACCATTACTCTGGATATTGCACTGCCCTCATAGATGCACACACATTAGCACATAGCGCTGTCAACCTAAATGATACTTTTCACCATCTTTCCATTTGCACCTCCTCCTCCTCTTCTCGCCTTCCTGTGCCTTAAATTATTCAGATCTCTCTACATTTGATTTAGCATGCCTCCTGTCTGCCATTTCCCCCTCTTTTTTATACATTTCATTATGTTGTATGACTTTAGACCCACTGGCTGGAAAATGACAATTATTTTGCTCCAGCAGCCAGCTATTAACAGTGGTGAAGAATACATAGAGTGCCGTGCAGAGTGGAAACTGGAGTGTAAAAGAAAGACACATGCATTTACACACACACATACACATGGATATAGTGAGAGCCACATAGGCATACAAGTAAAGAAAGCATACAAATATACTATAAACTAAAATACAGGAAAATGCATGTACGTATGCAGGTACTCATGAATTTGTTTTCTATTTTCCTCTCTATTTGCCATTTCTCAGACTTACACACCTATCAGTACACTTATTGTACGACAAAGCAACACAAAGCTTGCTCGTGGCCGGAGAAATGCAAGAAGAGAGCAAAAAAAAAGAGATCCGTCACTACAGGGCAATGCCTTTTAAATGTACCTTTAGCCAGGCTAGTCAATTCAACCCATATCTAATGGTAGCTTGTTTGGCCTTTTCATCAATTCTGCATAAATATATATGAGCTACGGGGAAACATACAAGGGGCCTAATAGAAACGAATGAACTGCTCAACCATATATTTGCCATGAGAGATATGCAGCTTGTGATTGGAAAGGGCATCCACTATCTGCAATATTGATAATGCTTTTTCAAATTTCATCTGCTTTTGTTTGCGTTCTGCGGCCGCCTGTTTAAACATGGTGGGAATTATAATGAGGCCAAACATTATCTCCAGTGGTTGTTCTAGGCTGAACATATAACTTTATCACTGAAATGATTCCCGCACTTTGGCTGCATTGTAGCGTTTCCATTAGAGTTTGGCTATCTGACAGAACCCCAACCAATCGTCGGCAACAATGGCCCACGTCTGATGGCCAAGCAGGGCCTGAGTCTGTGACACTTTCTGTGTGTGTGTGTGTGTGTGTGTGTGTGTGTGTGTGTGTGTGTGTGTGTGTGTGTGTGGAATGTGCCAGGATCTTTAATTGTAACCACTTCTGATCAAATATGCTGAGGGTCAATGTGCACATGATTTTTTACCTGGGATATTTGTCATCAAACCTAATTTCTGTGTATTGTATCACCACTCGTCTTAGAACCTGTACATGCTACTTGCAGTTACTTGTAACATTTCTGTTAGAGGATTTGAATGTATTGTACATCTTTTACATTGTTTATTCTGTACACATGACATCCATTGCAGTCTGTCCATCCAGTGAGAGGGTTCCCTCCTCTGACGTTCTCCCTAAGGTTTCTTCCCATTTTTCCCCATTGAAGGGTTTTTTCGTTTTTTGGGGAGTTTTTCCTGTGACGATGTGAGGGTTTCGGGACAGAGGATGTTGCATGTGTACAGACTGTAAAGCCCTCTGAGGCAAATTTGCGATTTTGGGCTAAACAAAATTAAATGAATTGAATTGAATTTCTCAGCACAGCTTTTGTGCCACGCTGCTGATGTATCTCTAAGATTCTGATCATTTCTTTGTAGCATGACCAACATGTAGGGTTGATGTATATGAGCTGCTGATCCTTGAGCTCGCACTGTACCCAGCCTCTCATTCCCAGGGTGTCCAATTATTATGTCAAATCAGACTCACCGGGGTAGGCTCAGAACAACTTGTACAAACAGTAACAGCGTCCATGTAGGTAGGACGTTTGGCTGCATGGATGGGTCAAACAAACTAGATCTATTGTGACTACACAGAGTCCTAACACAGCACTCCAGGGTTGGCCTTTCAGGCCGTTTTGACTTCCAACGTGGTCAGACGCCACGCCGAACTGACTACTTCATATAAACTTTTTAGATTTCTTGGGAGAAAAATGTTATGGGCATCTGTGGGTAAAGAAGGCTGGAAGAGCCGACATGCACTACTGCAACACCACGTTGTGCAGCACGGCCAGAGCTGTCACGTCACGATTAACTGTATAATGTAATGTAACAATACTTGATAAGAATGTATAATACAATGATTTATGTTACTATAGTCAGGAGAAGAGCAGTGATTTATCACTTGGCTTTGATTCTTTCATGGAATTATTGTTAATATCATAGCAGTACTACAGGTGGTTGTAAAAGATAAGCAGTGAATATCATGGTCAACTTTATTCTTTTATATTCTATTCATTTTCTTCTGGCTGAGTTTCTATATGGTTTCGTTTTGTTCTGCTTGATTTTGCTCTATTCTTTAAAATTTGATCTTCCTTGGTGGCTGCCGCTGAAGAGTCTTTTCAAAAGGCTTCCTCGGAGTAGAAGTATGCAGAGGTGAACTGTATTATATATCCTCTTAAGAAAGCACAGGAATCAGTCTTGCATGATTGCCTCTCGTAGTGCCTCACAGAGAGGGAGTAGGAGCGCGTTGCACAGCAGATATCATGCACCGAGCGCCGTCATGTACAAAGACGCTGGGAAAAATTACCAAGAAAATCTTTTCATTCCAGAATCACCAAAAATCCTCAACTCACACCCTTCTTCGAAGAGCAGCCCCCCCCCACACACACAGGGAGTGAGAGTTATTTGACAAAAGCTTTGTACAGGGTTACAGGCAGCGTTGGAGCTTTAAGACCAGGGTTGGTCGGATGCCTACCGCGGACTTATGGTGATCTTGGTGACTTGGCCAAACATCGCAAGCCCAGATCGAGCTGCGTCACCAGGGATAGACATATCAGAGGAGCTCAGCGAAGCTGGCAGATCATGATAGTCATCTTATGGAGAGGGGTCCTAGTGATTAAATCCAGGCTGTTGGATCCCACCCTCTGGCACTTGACCACACACGTGCGTGCGCACATACACACATAAACTCACACACACACACACAAAAGATGCATGCGTGTCCAGAGTCTCAAACCCGGGATCATTAATATTTGCACATTATAACCCTCCTCTTTTCTCACACTGCTGCCACCAGATATACCAGCTGCGCCTGCCTATCCATTACCATAATGCCATCAGTGTGTGTGTGTGTGTGTGTGTGCCTTTCTATGATAGCATCGGGTTTTGGTACAGTTCTTTTTGTTGTGTGTCCCTCTAAATGTATTTTATGCTCACACTGTTCTGCATATTGCTATAGGTGATATTTATGTGTCCGTCTATTTGTTTTGTGGAAGCCCATATTCAAAATGGATTTAAGAGCTAAATTGTATAATGATTTCTGGGAAAAACAATAAATTGTGGTTCCAAATAAAGGCCATTATGGAAATGAGATTAGGGAGCAATTGAATTAGGCTGTAATCACCGTTTCTATATATCATTACAATGCAACTTTATCCAGCATTACTCTGGGCCTGGGGCTATAAACGACAAACAGTGTTACTTTGAGGGGTGTTTCAGCAAATCGACAAGGGGGAGGGTTTCAGTCACATCCACTCAAAGCAGCTCTACCTTCACTACTTTGCTCAATTCACATTATTCCTGTTGAGTTGGACAATAAAAGATACATTTTTGCAGATTTAACATACCATGCTGCAGATCAAAATATGACTACTTTGAAAAAATGGTCATAATAAACCATGGAGGCAAATAGTTTTCTCAAATATTTAGGTAATGTAATCAGTTCCAAACCACGTTTTTGAATGAATAGATTTCATACGAAACTGTTTAAATGGTAAATGATCTTAAATGATCGGACCGTAGATGTAAAGCACTTTTCTAGTTTTCAAATCAGTTGTGTGGTTCAAACTGCATGTTAACATTCACCCATTCACATTCATTCATACACTGAAAGGAGGAGTTCCCACAGTGCCACCTGCACTCTGGAGCTAACATTCACACACTGCTAGCAGGGCCGCCATTCCTCGAACGGCACTGAGATACTCTGATCAATCTGATCTAAAGCTCTGTGACCCTGTTGTCAATAATCCCCCCCAACAAGCCCACACATCCTCCGCCACATTGACACCTCTCTGTATTCTGGAAAGGGACAACAATAGGATATTTAAATCCAGGACCAAGGAGACTCAGAAGAGGATGTACTTCACGGCGCAGTTGAAGAAATTCAACCTGCCAATGAGGTGCACTTTGACAGCACCATCATTAAGTTCATCCTCTGCAGCTCCATCATCGTCTGGTACGCTGCAGCCACAGAAACGATATGGGCAGGTTTGCCTTGTGTCATTCACTCTGCAGAAAGGGTGATTGGTTGTCCCTCCAGGTCTTGTTGCAACCGACCCCTCAGGCACCACAAACTTTTGAGCCCCTTTCCATCTGGCAGGAGGCTGGGGTCCATCAGGACAAAGACCTCCTGCCACATAAACAACTTCTTCCCCTCATCAGTTGGTCTCATAAACCAAGACTCCCCATTAACCCGAATGCTGCAGAAACATTTGCACAGTGGTTTCTCACCATGGAAACATATCCTTCTATTGATTTAATTTTGCTTGTACATTTTTATCTTGTTTATCTTTTTTCATTCTATTTGATTTCATTTTATTCTTATATTGCACCAACCCCCTCGTTAAATTCCTCCATGTGTAACATGTGACAAAGAATTACTTCTGATTCTGATATGGTCATAGCTACGGGAGTAATGTTGGGGTTAAGCGTCTTGCCCAAGGACACATAAACATGCCGCTTGGTGGCATCGGTGAGCAAACCGCACTACTTCAATTTTTAAGGAAAACTAAATTAAAAAAACAAGTCATTGTATAATTTAATCAGGGAGATCAAATGGAGTCACGAGAGTTCAATTCACGCTGTTGTTCTCCTTGTAACTTTAACAGACACACCATGTAAGAACATTTTTCAAATGCCGCAATCAGAATTGATTCATTCTCAACAAGTAAGCTCCAGTTGTGACAGCCTGGAAATAATGGAAACTTCAAGTAGAAACCTACAGTGTGTCCATTAAACATATTTGATCAGATACAAATATCATGATCGTTTAAATTCATCTCACGGGGGCTATTAGTCTCACAATCATCTCCCGAACAGAACTCCCATACACCCAGCAAGCACACACACACAGTCCATCATCACCAATGAGAGTCCTCTACTTTGGGTTTACTGTGGTCCGTGGGGATTTGTCAGTCCTTGTCTACCAACCACGTCAACCATGACAGTTGTCCAGATGTCGCCTGCTGCCATTAAGATGACAGGAAGGACAGGAGGAGTGAAAGAGTGGAGGCACTATAGTGAGACAATCAAATTCAGAGCACATAACTACCCGGGGTTAATAAAGCTAATTCCAGGTTTGTGGTACATCAGGGAATAGACAAAGTTTGTGAGGGATTGACCTGTTGGTGAGTTTACATTTTGGAGCACAACACTGGATTTGCTTTAAGCGTATGTACCCAGTTTTATGAATATTTTCAGCAGTTGCTTGTTACAGAAATACGTCATAGACTGACAAATATTGACAAGTCTGATCTCGACCACAACACTTAAGGACAAGAACACTGGTCTCCCGGTTGAATGTCCTGTATCATGTAATGTCCTGAATCAGTCACTTTTTGTATTCTGTCTATAACTGTAACAGTTGCATATTTAAGTGGATGTGTTCAATTGGAGTGTCCATCATAACAACGGATCCAATTGAACGTTCCATAAGCCAAATTACATGCCACAAATACACAATACACTGATAAGAGTGTTTTGTCTTTTCATAGAGTTCTGTGATATCAGGCTGCTTGCACAACAGCTAGATAATCATATAACACAAGAAAAGCCATCTTGTCAGGTCTCCGGTAACCCATGCGTATCTGGGTGACCGAACCAATCGGTTTCCTGTGAGCAGCAACTGGCAGCTCCTGAATGTGATTTCAAAAGACAACAGTTTTGTTAAAAAAAAATAAAAAAAACATGATCTGCAGTGCTATTAGGAGAAGGTTCTCAGTTTTTTGTTGTTCTCAGGTGCTGGATGTTTCTCTCTTGGTGATCACAGCAGTGATATTGTTGTGCACATGGGACTAATTAAGTGATCAAAACATTATGAAAGTAACAGGAGATATCAAATACACTGACAGGACTTTTAAGTGTATTCAACACCGTCTGCCATTTGAAGCACATTTGATTATTGTACAGATTAGCATACTACTGATATGAGCTACTATCGTACATTTATCTATGTTAATAGTTGTTTTTTAAAAGATGAAGGGTTAAAGAGGAGTTG
Organism: Pungitius pungitius; assembly: GCF_949316345.1. Classification (NCBI taxonomy): domain Eukaryota; kingdom Metazoa; phylum Chordata; class Actinopteri; order Perciformes; family Gasterosteidae; genus Pungitius; species Pungitius pungitius. Next base: position 4,167,145 of record NC_084903.1, read on the forward strand.
ATGCTGTGAGCGTGATATTATTAGTAGGCAAAGTCACTTGTAAATCCCAAAAAAGGTGGATCTTGTGTAGTGAGGCCATAAAGTGAAATTACCATTGGTTGATAAAAATAAGTTCAGTTTAGATTAGGCAAATTTATTTGGTTTAACTATCGACAACCAAATGTGAGGAATTAAAGTAAAGGTGAGAAATTAGGACAAAAGTTCAAGCCCTTTCTGAAAGCCAAAAAAACAATTACCGTCGCAGAAACATTCCCGCTTAAAAGAGATTATATATATAATATATATCTACATCAATACATCGATAAGATTACAACTATACAATTGCGTATATTGCAGTCATTAGTGAATACATGGGATCCAAATGACAGGAAAAAGCTTGAAAAGCATTCTTAATTCACACAAAATTCAATTCAGTTGTGATTTCACCTTTTGGAGAGTGGGCTGGTATTGACGTTGCGCATGCAAATGACAATGAGAGCAGATGGAGTCAACAAGCAAATTAAAGACTCAACTCAACCTGCTGTACAGGTTTTCTGTGTATAGTTGCCCAATATAGCTGCTAACAAAACATTTCAAAAGCATACATTGGGATTAGGTTTAAAGACGTGTGACCCTGACACTTTCCCCCCCCCTCAAAGATTCACCACTAGCTCTCTTTTATTCACATTTAACTGATATGGAGGGCATGACAGGGCAGAGATCCAGCAGGATGGGGCCTGTGCCAGGAAGTTCTCTGTAAAGCACATGGTGAAAGCCTGCAGCACCAATCAGCATGTACTGAGGTTGTCAATAGGCTCATTAGCACTCATTACAGCGACCTCTTGGGCACCTGGGTGCCCTTCAGAGCTCTTAGGGTGGTTAGGGGTAGACTGTGGGTAGAGTATGGGCAAAGCAAGGAAAAACTGAAAGAGGGCAATAAAGCCATATCCCACGTTTTTTGTCTTGTTGGAAATTAGGATGAAGACAGACAAATTTAAGACGTATACCCCACAAATGTAGCAGAGAGAACACACTGTTAACACTGGTTTGTTTTTCTATGGTGTTTTCATAAAAAGGAAAAAATGAACTGAAATATTCCAAATTGCAATGTTCAACTAACAATATCACAGCTGACCCTAAACCTCAGCTCTTTTATTTGTTTGTTGGCCCCCTCCCTCGCACACGCCTTTTCAGATCTGACCACAAATCTTCGATGGGATTCAGGTCAGGGCTTTGTGATGGCCACTCCAAGACATTGACTTTCTTGTCCTCAAGCAACTTTTTAACTATTTTGGCTGTATGCTCCGGGTCATTGTTCATTTGGAAGACCCATTTGCGCCCAAGTTGTAGCTTCCTGGCTGATGCCCTGAGAGGTTGCCTTATTATTTCCAGGTAATGTTCGTTCTTCATGATGCCATCTATTTTATGAAGAACTCCAGTTCCTGCTGCAGCGAAACAGCCCCACAACATGATTCTGCCACCTCTATGCTTCACCGTTGGGATGGTGTTTTCAGGTCTACAAGCTTCCCCCTTTTTCCTCCAAATGTATCAGTGGTCATTGTGGCCAAACAACCTCACTCCACAGGGATGAAGATGACCCAGACTTGTGGAGCGCCACAACTCTCTCCCTGTGAGGTGTGTTTGAGGTGTGGCCTTAGATACATCCCCAGGTGTACCTTCAATTAAGTCGCATGTGGTCAGTTAACCTATCAGGAGCTTCAAAAAGCCATGACATTGTCATCCGGGCTTGCCCACGTTTTTTAAAGACGTAATAAAAGTAATAAATCAAAAAATTCTCTAAAATATTCTCTTTCTCATTATTGTGACATTTAGCAAAAGTTAAATAATTTTTGTAATCCTAACGGAACTGAAACAGGAGCCATTTAACTTCAGACAGTGAGAAAAAAGTGTTAAGTGTCTTTTTGCACAGTGTATGTAAACTGTCAACTGTATCGTGTTCCAAAACACTGATTGTGTCTGCATTTTCAGTTTAAATATGACACTGTTCATAACATTAAGTGAATTAAATGTATACCGTTACAGATAACAAAAGAGATAAGGAAAGCAGATCATTCACTGAAGTTTTAATTGATGAGACTCAAATCAGCAGCACAATATTCTTTCGGTCTTCATATTTCTGTATGGTGTATTTTGTTGTTAGAATTATTTTTGCTCATTCTATCCAGTTTAGCCTGTATTTCATTGAAGGGGGTCTTCAGAGACCAACAAGTTCAGCATCAATCTCTACAGGTTGAATGAAGCTCACACGACCATGAAATCAACTGACCAGCCCCGTCAATTTGACATGCGCTTAGCTTCTCCCTCTGCTTTCTCTTTCAATATGAAAGCTCTCCCATGATGATTATTCCTTCCTCATAGCTTCTCTTTGTGGTGCTTTAGCTTTGAGACTCTTACTTGAAGTGTAAAAGGTTTTGTTCAAGCTTATAGTATTTTATTTCCAGCACCAGGTGTCCTGTGCAGAGCATTAAGGCAACTATCTAATATTAGCAATGTTTTCAAAATCAGATATTGTACAAAAGATACTGTGAGAAGAGTGCAACCTCATCAAAAACACATTTAAACAGATATTATAGAGATTACAGCGACTATGTGAGAACCCTGTAAAAGACAATTCATGATAAATGATGAATGGAATGTGTATCGGCTGTTCATCTCTGTATTTGTTCGGCTTCCTGTCTTTGTGCTTTGCCCTCCTTTACGCCTGTGTCCTATTTGTCTCTCGGGCTGTGCTCTGTTCCCTTGTGTTACTTTCACCAATCGGCTTTCAGCCTGCCCCCCTGTGTTTTGTTGTCTGATTGGTTTATTGTGTATTTAGAGTCCTGTCTTTTGTCCTTCTGCCGTGTTCCTCGCTTGCCCTTTTTCTACTCATCCCTGTGAACCTGATCCTGTCTGTTGTCCAATACACTATATCAGAACCTTCATTTTTGAATTTGGCAGTTTTTGTTTCATTGTTTTCAGTTGTGGTTCTTCTGATTGCCCGTTTATCAATTTGATCAATGTCAGCTTCTGACCTTCCTTCTGCTTCAACTTTATGACATGTGTTTGGGCTTTACTTTTTTCTCAATAATCGGCAATATTGCTCTTGGAAGGAAGGAGGAAGAGGCCATGTTAATGTATATTGGCTACATATACACTATTTAAACTACTAATGAGATTTGTTGAGTTTTGGTGTGTTTTTTAGATACAGCTAATGATCTCTGCTTTCACTCTTTGAAAGGCTATTTTCTAGTTTTGAGACCATCTGCTTTTTAGAAAGTCCTTCTTTTTTTCCAAAAACTGCTGTTGAAAAATTGGCGGTAAAGCAGCGGAACAAGGTTAAAGGTAGGACAGATTCGGTGTCGCCTTGGGGAAACAAGTCCTTTACAAAGCAGGGCTATAAAGCAGTGAAAGTTAGGTCAGTAGGACAATGTCCCTTTAAAATGCAGTAAGGGGAGGAATAAGTGTGGGACGTTTATCTTAGCGCCTTCACACCGGAAGAGTACAGAGATCTAACAGGGCGAGGGTTTAAAGGAGTGTTAAAGCAGCTCAGTGGAATATAATCCAGGAGGCCTTTTGTTATCATTGCAACGTGATACTGGTGGTTCATAAAAAGCCACTTCAATTGAGCTAGTGTATTGAGTGGGTGCACAAATTTGATTTCATTGCAAACAGCATTTCTAATACTTATTCTGCTCAGGTGTCACCAAAGATGAAACATAATTAAGGGACATCAATCTGATACAACACCTTGCACTGAGAACACTGATATAAAAGAATACAAAGGGCTGAAAAGACTTTTATAAATGGGGCCACCAAGAACAATACTTACACTAAAGGAGCCATTTCACAATATTCGCTCTTCATATTGGGATTCCCACCTGGAACCAAGGTTGCTTTTTAACAGGCAATGTCAACTGATGTTGCCTATGCCTAAATTGACAGAGATTTCTTGCCAGCAAATGCCTGACCCCACCCCAAACCTCAGATACCTTTGGAAAGGTTTCAGAACCAGAGACACAATATGAAAACAATAAAGGATAAATACTCCCTACGCCCTGCAATGGGGATAAGGCCCCAAAATATGTTTTGGAAACATTATCAGCATCATCGCAGCTCTGTGTGTCTGTTTACATTGCGGCCCCGACCATCGCTCCCCTCTCCTCTCACAAACAAGAGGATGGGGGCGGTGGGGGATGGAGGAGAGGAATAGTACAAAAAAAAGAAGCTGGAAATATCTTTTGCATATTATTTTAAGTAACTGTTCAAATTTCATTTCAGAATGGTAATCCACAAAACAAATATGTAGCGGCATATTTTAAAAAGGGAGGCTCTGCTCGCTTCAATTTCCTATTGTGGCGTTGGGCGCGTGTTTGCTCTTTGTGTCTGTTTGAATTGATTTGCACAGCTCGGCAGACAAGGGCTGAATGCTCACACCAAGAATCCATAATTTCATATGATCTGATAGTTCTGCAGTATTAGATTGATTTCCCCCCCCCCCTCTCTTTCTCCCTCTCTTCCTTGCCTTGGTGCTGATGTTAACAAACAAGCTGAGGTACCTGCTCATGGAGCAAAGAGAGGCTTTTTGTCCAGGCTAAGGTGATAATGTTGAGAAGGGGACATGTTTGTTTGAGGAAGGGATATGTTTGTTGTGTGTTGTTTTCTGAGGAGGAACTTCCCATCTAGCTGGCGGTGCTGTGGTGTCTGAAGCCAAACAATATCCAAGACTAGAGGCCTTAACACGCTGCTTATCTGCAACCATTCAGCTCTGGGCGTAATACTCATACTGCAGCTACCCCATATCCACGTGTGCAGAAGTCCTGATGTCTAACAGATGAATAGATTAGATGTTACGTATGATTATGATACAGTGCTGTAAGTCTATCATAATGTTGGTGGAGGAAAAGAGAAATTTATCCTCCAAAATGACACAGGTAAGGGTTTTCTGAACCAACAGCCTCGTCATTTGTTAGTGAGAATTAAAAACATGAACATGAATATTCCACTATTATTGCTATCACGGCAATATCCCGAGTTTGAAACCATTAATGTAAGCTGCATGTTATGTTTGTATATTAATTAGGTCTCATTCCAAATTAGGACTGTGATATGCCAATATTAATCAGGTTTTAGTTGGCAATCTACGGACGCAATCGTACACGTATCTCAGTTGCGGTTCGACAGCCGCTTGGGACGCGCAGGCCATTGGCCTGCAGTAGTGGTTGGAAGGAATAACAAACAACTTAAAAAATATATTAAAAGACTTGGATATGAACAGGTATTTGGATGTGCACACATTTTGCAGCTTCAAACTTTTCAGAATGGTGGTGGAGGAATAATAGAGGGAAGGTTTGGTTGGAGGGTAGAACCACTCCGTCACTTAAATTATTCTGAGATGGCATGGTTGCATGTTAACGGGATTATTAGTGAAATATTCATTCCTATTAGCAATGCAAACCGCTCAGTGGTGATATTGTCTTTCAGAATCAGTGCAAAAGAACTGCATGGGAACAAATGTAATGACTGTCCAGCTTATGCTGACTGGTTTTAACTCATGTTATCGAGGCATCAGCGTATAACGTGCAGTGAAGGCAGATGAAAAGTCAAAAGTACAACCTAAACCGTAGCAGACTCACACATTAAAAGGGAAACAAAAGAGTGATATTAAATTGTAAATTACTCAAATTACAGTGGAAATAACAATGAAACAAAATACGTGCTAAAATTTACTAGAATAATGTTTTAATGGCTAAAAATAATAATTAATTCCAAGGATATATAAGATTGCACAAAAACTGCAACCTTATGTGAAAATTGGATCAACATACCTGTCCAAATACATAACCCTGCCACTGATGTTGCAGATACAGAGATGAGGATAAAGCCTAAACTCACATTAAAGCATTTTGTTCCAAACTGAGTGTAAGTATTACAATGTGCTACAGCAGCATATTGTTACTTGGGAAACTCAATGTAGCATAGTCACATAGTGAAAACATTGTAGAAAGAGGCAGCAGTCGATTTGCATGCTGATGCTGGTAAAATATGTGGCCCCGAGGATATTGGTGGAGAAACTCTCATTTTGCTTGTTAGCGCTTTCCAAATGTATACCAGGCACATACTTTTGCGGTCTGACAACGTGATAGTTAAGGTTAGGTTTGGTTAAGTTATACACAAACAACTTGTCAAAGATTGGGAAGAGATAATGGCTCTAGATTGAATAAATTGTAGATAACCCTAAAATATTCTGAATTAGCGTTTGCACAACAAAGTCCCAAATGGGAATTAATCTCAATAAAATTTTTGTTCAAAAACTAAAGCCAATGATACATGAAAGTGTTGGGATTCTAAAAAAGATCTGTGGAAAACCCACAACATGGAGAAATAAAATTAAGAAAAGCAGAACCATGGAAGACTTTTTCTTTTTTTGGGGAGCTTTTCCTTAGCTCATGTAAACGCGTTTATCTACGAGATTATTGTGGCCAAGATTAATCCAATAAAATATTTTAACAAAGTTTATTTCCTGTGTGCGTTGACCGGAAACCGCTGCATGCTGCATGCTGCAGTCAGTCAGATCGGCGCGACCGGGACTGTTACGTCCCTAAACAGTCTAGGGGTGGGGGGACGCAAACAATGTAAAATAATAAACCCGGGAGGTCTTACCAGACAAGTATTTAATGGAAAAGACTCAACAAAAAGCAAATGAAAACAATCTTCAAACGGAAGACGAGCTTGGATTCCTTGGTCTGCAACTCTATCCACCACCACTCTGGTCCGCAACTGGTCTGCAACTCTATCCACCACCACTCTGCTCACTCTAGGCTCCACTGCCACCACCACCCTCAACTCGGGCTTGGCACTGCCATATATCCTTTGCTGATCAGCTGATCAGCTGCAGCCGCAGGAGTGACGTCACCATCACACCTGAGGAGAATCACACTCACACACACACACACACACACACAAACCACACAGCAAAACAAAACACGGCACGTAACACTCCCTCCCATAAGAGAAAACCCTTACCCCATCTGCACCAACTTCTGAGTCATCAGAAGTTAATACATCACAAAAATGAATTGTTTCCACGTCACTTACTTATTGTAGCCTCACCCACGGGACAGAGCATCAGCCACAAGGTTGTCTGCTCCCTTCTTATGCTTAATGCTGAGGTTGTAACCCTGGGCCAAGAGGGCCCAGCGCATCAAGCGCTGATTGCTGTTGAACATCTGGGCTAGAAAGACAAGCGGGTTATGGTCTGTGTATACAGTGACTGGACATGAACTGCATCCCACGTACACTTCAAAATGCTGTAGGGCAAGGAGCATAGCTAAGGTCTCCTTCTCGATGGTGGAGTAGTTCAACTGATGGTGTTTGAACTTTGTGGAAAAGAAACAGACAGGATGACACACATCCCCGTCACCATCCTGTAACAACACTGCACCAGCTCCGGTAGCACTGGCATCCACCTCCAGCTGGAAAGGTCGTGTAATGTCAGGCGCAGCCAGCACAGGAGCGCTACAAAGGAGAGACTTTGCAGAGTTAAAGGCCTGGTCACACTCATCATTCCACACGAAAGGAACCACAGGACTACACAACCTGGTCAGAGGAGCGACTACTACTGAGAAGTTCTTACAGAAACAGCGATAGTAGCCTGCCATGCCTAAGAAACGCCTAAGTTCTCGTCTTGTGCTAGGCACTGGTATCAAAAGAATAGCAGCTACCTTAGCATCCACAGGCCGGACCTGCCCCTGGCCAACCTGTTTACCTAGGTAGGTAACAGTAGCCTTACCAAACTCACATTTGGCCAAGTTAAGGGTAAGAGAGGCATCTGCCAGCTGCTGGAATACGGTTTCCAGACTGGACCTGTGACTCTCCCAATCACCAGAGTAGACCACTACATCGTCAAGATACACACTGCAGTTAGGTACCTCCCCTAATACCAGCTGCATCAGGCGCTGAAAAGTGGCCAGTGCGTTCTTCATGCCAAAAGGCATCACTGTGTACTGCATAAACGCATCAGGCGTGACAAAAGCGGATATTTCAGAAGCTCGCTGTGTCAAAGGAACCTGCCAGTATCCTTTGAGTAGATCAAGCTTTGAAATACACACCGCTGGTCCAACCCTGTCAATGCAGTCATCCATGCGGGGCAAAGGGAAAGAGTCTGATTTAGTAACCGCATTTACTTTGCGAAAATCTGTGCAGAAGCGAGGGCTACCGTCAGACTTAAGCGCCAATAAGCAGGGAGAACTCCAGGGACTATAGCTGGGCTTAGCAAGACCATTCTCTACCAAATAACGAACCTCTTTCCCCATGGCCTCCCTTTTAGCTAGCGGACAGCGGTATGCATGCTGCTTAAGGGGAACAGCATCGCCGACATCAATGTCGTGCTCTAGCACACTTGTACGTGAGGGTATGTCTTTTAAGATACTAGGGTACCTGCCAAGCAAGTTTATCACATCCTGTTTGTGAAGCGCGGGGAGATAGGACAGTTGCTGATTGATAGTAGACAAGAACTCAGAATTAGCTAGCCTACCACACAGATGACCTTCACTGGGAGTCATCACGTCGACCTCTAGCTCCGGCTGATCACCAACCAGAGAAGAAACCCCTACTACACAGATGTCTGAGATCCTCTCTGGCCCACTTGTGTCAGCCTCTCTGGGATGAAAAGATTTCAGCATGTTAACATGACACAAACGTGTCTTCCGTCTACGCTCCGGTGTACATATGACATAATCTGTGTCTGAAACTTTACCTTGCACCACATACGGACCTGAGAATCGGGCGGCAAGAGCAGAGCCAGGTGTGGGCAGCAAGGCCAACACTTTATCACCTGCACCAAACCGTCGCTCCACTGCCTTCCGGTCAAAACGCCTCTTCATGTTGTCCTGAGAGGAAGAGAGCGACTGCTTGGCTAACATGGTGGCATGGTGCAGACGCTCTCTACAGCGGGTTACAAAATCATGCACAGTACTTTCACCAGAGTTATCGCCCACTAGCTGCTCTTTCAGTACTTTCAACGGGCCCCGCACATTGTGACCGAACACTAGCTCTGCTGGGCTAAACCCTAGGGATTCCTGCTTTGCATCACGAATAGCAAAGAGAACATAAGGCACACCCTCATCCCAGTCATTCCCAGTCTCATAACAGTACTTCTTCAACATTGACTTCAATGTCTGATGCCAGCGCTCCAGCGCACCCTGTGACTCAGGATGATAGGCACTGGATACAGAGTGGGAGATACCGAGAGATTGGAGAGTCTGCTTGAAAACCCTGGACAGGAAGTTGGTTCCCTGATCAGTTTGTACTGTCTTTGGCAGGCCGTATGTCGTGAAAAACTTAATCAATGCTTTGGTGACTGCCTTAGCAGTTATCTTGCGCAAAGGGATGGCTTCAGGAAAACGAGTGGAAATACACATCATAGTGAGCAAAAACTGATTCCCAGACTTTGCTTTCGGCAACGGACCAACACAGTCCACGAGCACATGCTCAAAGGGCTCACCAATGGCGGGGACCGGCCGCAGGGGAGCAGGCGGCACAGGCTGATTAGGCTTACCTACCATCTGGCAAGTACTGCAGGTGTTACAAAAACGGACCACATCGGCCTTCATTCCTGGCCAAAAGAACTGCTTCAAAACACGGTCATAGGTCTTGTGGATTCCCAAATGACCAGACCACAAGTGCTCATGAGCCAGCGCCAAGACATGTTGCCGAGAGTCAACAGGGATCACTACCTGAATAACCGCCCCCCAATCATCCTTTGAATCAGTCGCCGACCATCCTGAACGCAAGACCCACCTACGCATTAAGACTCCATTTTCCACAAAAAATGGCTGTTTACCATTACATTCTGGCTTTTTGACCGCTGACTTCCAACACTTACCTAACGAGGGATCATTTTTCTGAGCTGTAATGAGAGCCTCTCGAGTAAGCGGCAAAGGTGCCGAGGCTTCAGCCAGAAAAACTAGATCTAGAACCTTTTCACGAGGCTCCTCTGCAGTACAGCTTACTGGTCCACCACCCAAGGTCACACTTTCCCCGGAAAGGACAGAAGCAAACAAAGAATCAGATAGGTTAACGTCTTGGGCCTGCTTACGACCCTGTGCTCTAGTGGTTACACTAGCTACAAACACTTGGGGATGTTTTATGGTTAGCTCGTCATCTTCCGACTCACGAATGGGGGTGCTCACCACTTCAGGAACCGGATACACCTTCCCACCTGCGATGTCATTCCCCATGATGAAGTCAACACCCTCAATAGGGAATCCTACCCTGGCACCTACTGTGAAAACCCCTGACACAAGTTCAGACTCTACATGAATCTGGTACAGCGGCGCTGGCACAAAACCCATTTCAATCCCCCTTACCACTGCACTCACACCTGAGCTGAGACCGAACGGCAGAACATCAGACAGGATCAGTGACTGCGAACAAGCAGTGTCTCGCAGTATTTTCACGGGACGCCGATCCTCAGATTTCCCTGAAAGAGACACAAAACCATTAAAGATGAACGGTTTAAAACAGTCGTCAGGTACCTCAGGAGCTAGGGACTCCAAGGACTGGACTCTAGGAGAAGTCTTGATCAATCCCACCCCCTTAGGCGGTTTCTGAAGCGACCCCGGCTGCTTCCGCTTCCAAGCGTCACAATTAGCAACCAGGTGACCGGACTTACGGCAGAAGAAACATAGTTTCTCTGGCTTTGGACGCGAGAGCGCGCTGTCATAAGCCACCGGAAGATTAAACTCTTTGGAAGCTCCCCGCGAAGAAGTATCACTCCTTTGGAAAATGGTTTTATGCGTAAGCGTAAACTCATCAGCAAGAGTGGCAGCTTGCTGCAGGGTGGAAACCTTCTGTTCGTTTAGGTAAACCGTAGTACGCTCAGGTACGCAGTTTTTAAACTCCTCCAGCAACATCAGCTCCCGGAAAGAGGACAGATCGGCAACCTTACACGCGGCACACCACCGGTCAAAAAGTATCCCTTTCTCCCGCGCAAAGTCAACATATGACTGGCTGGGTGGTTTTCTAAGACCGCGGAAACGCTGTCGGTAGGCCTCAGGTACTAGCTCGTACGCTTGCAAAATAGCACTTTTAACTTTTTCATAATTGAGCCCATCCTCCACAGACAATGAGGAGCAGGCCTCTTGAGCCTTACCCACTAACTTACACTGCAACAAGATCGCCCACACATCTTTCGGCCAATGTAAAGCAGCAGCGATACGCTCAAATGCACCAAAGTAAGCCTCTACCTCTGACTCGCGGAAAACGGGCACCAGGGAAATGTGCTTACTCACGTCAAAGGTGACAGCAGAGCTGGGAGAAGGCGTACCTGCAGTGGAAATGTTATGGGCCACTCCCAAACCAGCCTGGATTTCCATCTGACGTATCTTTAATGCCGTCTCCGCCTCCAACCTCTTCAATTCTAACTCTCGGCGGAGCTGAAACTCCCTCTCTTTCTCCTCCCTCTCTACCTCAAGACGCATTAACCGTACCTTTAACCTGGCGTCAAGCTTAGATCCAGGAGACGAATCTACCGACATTGGTTCAAACGGTGGCAAGGTGACCGGATGTCGCTCGGCTTCCTCATGGCGAACAACCGGAGTAATATTAACGGCCTGATCTTTCACATCAGGTGCACTCACCTCTTGATCAGGGCCGCTCACGGGTGCAGCAAAAACTCCCTGGCTAACAAGACCATCGAAGACATAAGCCTTTAGCTCAGCTTTTCGGAGGGAAACGGACACAGAAATATCATAATATTCGGCAATTGCATACAGATCCTTCTTCCTACACCTATCAAAAGTACCTAACGTTGGGTCAGACACAAAAGTATCGATCTGAAAAGACGCCATATTCAGGTTACAAGCACAATCACGCTGAAAAACGGCAAGTTTATCGTTTGATTTTAATACACCCAAACTATAGGCACCCCAGCCTTACTTCAAGGTAACAGCCCCCCCCCTCAGAATCTGCCTAACCACCACTAATCCCTAGCTATCTTCTGGAGTCGTGCCGGGCTCGAGGCAACTTACAGGCAACACATCAGCGGCCGAAACCCTGAAACGCCAGCCCCCTTTGGAGAGCGCAGTCTCCGCCCAGGATTGACTCCAAAAACAATAAAGGCAAAACAAAAAATTAGTGCCCGAAGGAAAGGCTGATTAGGCCAAGCTGGACACTACCCTATCTAGACTGAGGAGAAGCAGTTTCCCAATTACACGCTAGCAAAACAGGGATATATCAAAATATCAAACACAAACCTACCGCCACAGCCAATGATGCAGGTACAAACAAACAAAAGATCCCGGACGAGCCCCCAATATTGTTACGTCCCTAAACAGTCTAGGGGTGGGGGGACGCAAACAATGTAAAATAATAAACCCGGGAGGTCTTACCAGACAAGTATTTAATGGAAAAGACTCAACAAAAAGCAAATGAAAACAATCTTCAAACGGAAGACGAGCTTGGATTCCTTGGTCTGCAACTCTATCCACCACCACTCTGGTCCGCAACTGGTCTGCAACTCTATCCACCACCACTCTGCTCACTCTAGGCTCCACTGCCACCACCACCCTCAACTCGGGCTTGGCACTGCCATATATCCTTTGCTGATCAGCTGATCAGCTGCAGCCGCAGGAGTGACGTCACCATCACACCTGAGGAGAATCACACTCACACACACACACACACACACACAAACCACACAGCAAAACAAAACACGGCACGTAACAGGGACGCTAATTGAAGATGGAGAAAGGTTTTAGCAACGGAAGCTAAGCTAGCTGCCAGGCTACTTCCACCTCAACATCTACCATGCACGCGCACAGTCTGCCGAAGACCACCTATGTATGTGTCCCTAAAAGACAGTGGTTTGCAAAAACCTCCCAAGTAAATGTCGGGACATCACAGCCGCCAAATGATGGAGAGTTGAGAGCACAGCGAACTGCAAGAGGACAGCAGGAAGGGTCCAAAGTTCTCCAAGATGATCAAATATTTGTAGTTTTGTTTAAAATACAATTAAACAAGAATGTCTGAAATACAGGCTTTTCTAAAGTGATTACTAGTTCATTTTAAGTATGTAGTACATTTGTTGAGCAACTGTATCTGGAAAGCCGCATATCTCTTACAGCCCTGACAAACAGTGCCTTATCAAGAAAATGGAACAGCAGGGAAAATGCATGTTGCATGATTTATATGAGGCAAAACAAGAATAAAACATATTTGCACTGTGCACTGAAACAAATGAGGTTTCACTCTATATCAGGAAGATCAATACAATAAAAGCCTCGCTGCACCCTGCGTGCATGCTTAAAAAGCACTGCACTGCTAACGCTGAGGATAAAGCCTGCAAATGTTACACATTATGAAATGAAGAACCTTCTTTCTACCTTTTAAAACTCCAACCTCAAGCCTCTCGTTTTGGGATTTGGTTTGAAGAGTTGGCTGTTAAGTACTAAAACTACAGTTCAGAAGAGGCTTATGTTAAAAGAGTCATCCTGAGCACCCACCCACCGCTTGAATAGGAGTGGGGGAGACAGAGAAGCGCGATGCTATCACCTCGCTCGACTCCCCCTGCGCCCCTGTGCACCATACATCCCCACCTGCCGTCATCTTGCATACGCCCGTCACAGATTTATACAAATACTCCTTCCAGGCGGGCAGGCTAACACCTCAGAGGGAGGACAGTGGGTGGGTTGGTGCGTTTTGAAAAGTGAGAGAGGGCGACAATCGGAGCGAGCGACGCCAAGACAGAGAACCGAAAATGAGTCAACGATGGAGAGATGAGGATAGAAAAGGGCGATTAGGTTGGAAAGCGCTAACATCCTCTGAGCGCTCCTATCAGTGGGCGACAAAGCGGAGTGAAGCCCAGGTATTAGCCTCCTCTCTCCTCCTGTCTCACTCACTCCCCCCCCCCCCCCCCCCCCCTTCGTTCTCCTGCCGCTATATACCTCCCCTACCTGCCGCCGTCTTTTTTAAGCCATTCCTTCTACGCACCGTGTCAAGCAAGCCTAAAATCCCTGCTAATACTAGTTACCCCTGAAACACTGATCTTACTATTTGGTTTTTAGCTTAGACAAGTCTCGCCCACCCCTCCCACCCTGCCACCAGAGGAATAAAGTTAAGGAGGGAGTAAAAAAAAGTGTTTTGACATTGACTTTACATTTTGAGCTCATTAAATCCTGGGATCTGTCTCACTTCTACCTGGATTTCTTTTTTTCCCCCTTTTTTTCCTTCTCAGAGATAAGCCAAATTAATATGAACTCGCCAGGGCCGGTTTTAAATGCTTTTGTGTTATCCAAAGCCCTGCGCTCCATCTCCCTCTCCCTCGCACACTCTGGAAGTTATCACGGGGCTCGTGATAGCCTTTAAACAAGCAAGGTGAAGTGCTTTAATTAAAACTAGCAGCGTTCCATGGGAAAAAGGGAACGGGAAACTGAGATGGGGGGGAAGCCTTTATAATTCATCATACCAAAGGGCTTTCCCAGCGGTGGCTCAAGGAAGAGGAGCTGAACATCGCTTAACTGGAAGCGTAGAAGATGGCCCTAAGCATAGAGCCAACACCTTGGAGACGGGAAGAATGAAAGCCTCTTGATGTGCGCGTCCCACACAATAATTCTCCCCACAGAATGCCCACTTAAGGCTGGTCTCACTCTTAAAAGGAGGGACACAAAATCAAGATTCAAAACAAGTCATGTGACTATTCTGATGTTAAGTGGAATGGCGCACTTAACATCAGGGAAGGAAACCCTATGTAAATCAATCTGTGTTATATTGCTATAAACTCCATGCAATATACCTTCGACTTTCATTGCCTCCATAATGCACATTTACATACTGTCAACAGAAACATGCACATATAACAGCATGCCCCCCCCCACACACACACACATACATACACACACAAAATCTATTGAGAGTATTTCTCCTCGCCAATGATTTTTTCTTTTCCCTGAGTCAAAGATAATACAATTCCTTTTTTCTTTTTTCCCCTCTTACTTCCTTACAATACATCTTTCAGTTCTGCCTTTTGCACGCATGAAATTCATTTTCTAATGGAAATATTTGTTTTGTAAATCAAATATGTATTATGCACAGAATGCAAAGCACAAATTAAATTATGTTAATGAAATGAAAGAGATATGAAATGCATATTTCATGGACAAAACATAACCCTGCCGAACAGCCATTTCTTGATAAAATCTTTAAACACAATCTCATTCGGAGAAAGACATATTGCCATGGCAGATAGCACCTCATTAAAATGGTCTCCTTTAATATCAGTGCTTAGTATATATGGGATTGTAAATAACCACTGGGGAAGAAGAACCAATAATGAAATACTGTCTTTAATAGCTTGCCATTGATGTCAGCATAAAAAGTCTAGTAGAGGAATATTGGAAATTGGGTGTGCACACACATATAGTCAAAAGCTGTAAATGATTGCATATTTAAATGGAGCTGACTAAGGAAAAGATGATATAGATATTAGTAATAGGCAGAAAATTATGCTGACCTTACATAATTCCACAAAAAAAAGAGCCCAGACTGTTTTAAATTTTATATTGGTTACACTTAATGAATAATAGATTCTGTAGCTGTTGTGCAGTCCATGATGTTAATAAAAGCCTAAGAATAGGAGCCCTGCTCTGCCCGGTCGACTAGCAAATGAACGAGACTGGCTTTTCAGCAGAAATAAATACAGCAATAAATACGAAAGGAAGGGGTAATGGGGAGCTGGGGGGTGGGCAAAGAAACCGGTTAGAATAAGGAAAGATACTTTAAAAGATATAGACAGAGAGAGAGAGAGGCGTGAATAGACAGAGGGAGACGTAGGGAAGGAAGCAGTGACAAACAGCAGCATGATGGAGGTTAGACGAGGCCCAGAACTGGACCTGCTTCACACCTTTCGACCAGGATGTTTTCTCTTCATTTAAACTTCATTATCAGTTTCAATGAAAAGAAATACACTTTTTTTTTCCTTGCAGAGAGTGAGTAAGAGACTATTTATATCCATAGCATTCATGTATATCAGCTGATTTGAGCACTCCACTTCGAATTGGAAACCAGCGTTCTGTCCACAGTTAAAGTGATCCGCAGTCTATGGCTTCATTTACTGTAAAAACATACAAGTGGAAACAAATGAAGAAAAAAAAAGTCAAGTGTTCCTTTAAATGACGCATCACCACCTCTTAACAGCATCAAATTGGGTCCTTTGTAGTGGAAGACACTCACATAGATGCGTCTGCCTCAGGGCGCTGGCTAGCCAGCCGGCCATTTACGGTAATAACGCAAGGTGTGTGAGTGGGCGTAAGAGCGGATGAAGCCTCAGTGGGGCGTTCGTCTGCTGGAGCTGTTTCGAGAGACCCTTCTCGTAGACAGGACGACAGGTTCTACGAGGGTTTGTTTTAACATCACATCGCACACGTTGTTCGTCAAATTAACAGCGAACTGTGGTTGTCTTCTTTTCTCTTACTTCCCCCATAGCCCAAAACTATTCTGTTCAGTTTAAAACTCAAAGAAAAATCAGGTGTCATCCAAGTTTCTGTTATGTTTGTTCAGTCAAACACAACAAATCAGGACATGGACTATGTGTAAAGTTTAAGCGGTACTCTGACCCAAAAACACGACATGGCAAAGTGGGTTTACTCGGTAGAAAGGCAGGGTGCAAACTGGGAGAATTGAACAGGCAGGTCAGACTACAATGACACACAATACAGTCTGGCAAGGGACAGGTGCAAGTGAGTGAACCTAAATAGTGAGTGACTAATAAGGGGCTGCAGGTGAGCCGGGCGTGAAGACAATTTATTGTTATAAAAAACCACACTAGAGGTTTCCTTGCTGAACACATATGCACATTGCATTTACATTTTCAATCTATGTTGTGACAAGGGCACGCATGTTTTTAACACCTTTCAATGTCACCGGAGTGCTTCATTCAGCAAAATAAATAATCAGATTAACACTTTTTAATTGTGTTTTAGATAATTGTCATTCTGCTCCTCTTATCATTCACAAAGGGGAGACACCAGGGCTGACACAGAGCGGGACAGGGAAGGCGGTGGCGAGGGTGGAATGGCGGTGCAAAGAGAACGGGAGGAGAGAGCGACACATTCTACCTGTAAGGTGGAGGAAAAATGGAGATTAAGCGGTAAATACTGAGAGGTGCACTGTATTACACTGAGTGCACTAGAATTTCAAAGAATCCCTTTTCTGTCATTTGTGGCTCTCACTGTGTGTGGTCCAAGGAGGGGTGAAATGAAAAGTCATCAATTACTTCAGTTTAGCATTCAACATTAATTTAGTTTGTCTTTTTACCAAAAATACAGTTGTCCATTGAATAACTCCAGTTGCTTCCAAGTTGCCATTTTTTCAATCAGTTTTAGAAGACTACCAACAAAATCAAGTAAGGCTGTTAATATGAAATATATTTCTGATGAAAGGAACCAGTGAATGTATCTCTGAATGTTTAGATTCTTGCATATGGAACTGTATGGAACTCTGGGTCCACACCGCCTATTTCTGGTGGAAGAAAGGAGGAGAAGGTTTTTCTTAATGTCAGTGAGGAGGAAGAATTGTCGAAGAGCAGGGCCGACTCTTGACAGGAGGTCACCACACTCAATCACTTCATATCAACTTCACATTACACACCTAATTTAACTCCCGCCCCACTCCCACTCCTCCTTTCCCCATTGCCCCTGAACGTCCCCTTCTCTTTTTGCCCTGCTGCTTTCTCCAGTTGCTCCCCCTCTCCATGCTGCCTCATCTCCTCCACTGCCTTTCAGGTAGGAGTCCCCCCCAACACGTTCAAACTAAATTCATTTGTATCTGGTTCAACAAAATCCATTATCACCCACTTACCAGTGGCCATCAGACTTTGCTGAGCCTTCCGAGGTCTTCCTTGGGGGACCCCTTGGCATTCTTCAAACTGGGTAAAGTCCGATGGTAAAAGAGCTTCTAATTCACTAGCAGAGTTTGCTTTTATTTATGGAGACCACACTTTTAGGTTTGTTTGGTAATTTCGCCAGTTTAGAGCTGGGTTCCCATCACTAACATTCTTCATCAAATATACAAAATCATCCCATACAAAATAATTGTTTTCATTGCCTTTATCACGATGTTTCGGACCCATTGCGACCTACACCTGTGGTTCCTAAACTGGGAGGGGCGCCCCCTAGGGGAGGGGGGGGGGGGTGCAACTTCATCACAAACCCATCACCAATTACACACATAATATAAAATAGAATTATAACATAATATAGCAAAGTACTGGGCACACTTGTAAAATGTAAGTTGTGCATACAGATGTAGAAAATCTGTCAGTCAGACATTTAATCGGCAGACAGCATTTTGTGCACACTTCTAAATAGTTCTGTTTCTGTTCTGACAGTTGTAGTGCTTCCACCATAGCATAAAAGCAAGGCTGACTTTCGAGAGCCCTGAAATCTGATTGGTTAAGGTAGGGACACCCCAGGGGTCCCCCTGCTGTTTACTGTGAGTTCCCTCTCTCAAACTTACTCCCAAACGACTTGCGTCGATGCAAGGTTATAGACAGTAACTCCCTTCAACCTGTATGGATAAGACTGTAGGATCTCTTCAAATCAAGCTTTCAGAATCGACTTGCGTCGATGCAGGGTTAAACACAGCGGTTCCAACCCCGGGCGCTCCATGTCTCATGTCGAAGTGTTTCTGAGCAAAACATCTAACCTCTAACTGCTCCTTTACTGGCAGCACAATGCTCCCAAGGTGTAGGATGGGTTAAATGCAGAGAGTCATTTTTCCAAAGGGATCAATAAAGGATACTTTCTTTCTTCTAGTTCTTCTCTTTCAAATCCACTCTTTTCCAAACTGTTTTTGGTCAGTGTATAAATGAGACAGCAGATCCTCTTAAAATCCCTTTGCAGACTGGCCTCAGGATTAAGGAGTCGGGCCTCTCCAACCCAAACCATTTTCTAGCTGCTACAAAGAAGTCCAGCTCCCCAAGTCCTCACTTCGGCCCAAGCAGCTCACCAGGAAGGAACACTTCTTCTAATCCTTGGATACAACTTGCGTGTTACAAGAGCAGGAACACCTTTTGCAATCCTCATGGTCCTTCAGTTTTTCCTTCTTTCTTTTAACTTCTGTGAAACTTTTAGTAGCAGTTTTCTGTGATTTCTTTGTGCATATGTGTGCTATAGGGCTGGTTGGAAACATAGTCAGTACACAAACTCAAACCTTCAATTCCTTGCTCTTAATGGGTGAATCTCAATTATGAGATCTGATTATAGTTTGGCTATTTGTCACAAGGCTGCTGATGCGGGTTGCAGGGAGGACTCATATGCAGAGTTCTTGAAGGTGCTCTTTATTCCGAAACAAGACGTGCTCCAACAGCGGGTAAGACTGAACATAAACAATGACGCGACAGGGGACAACAGGCACACAGGGCTTAAATACACTAGGGAGGTGCAGGTGATTGGACACAGTTGGGAACAATCAGGCAATCACCGGACAAGGCAGGAAGTGAAGCTAACCCAGGGACACAAGAGACATGAAACTACAAAATAAAACAGGAACCAAACCGTGACACTATTAGTCTCTTTTCAGGGTGGTTCCCCTATATTTCTTTATTTTGTGAATTATCTTAGCGATTATTATTATTATTTCACACTAGCAATTAACCAACACATTGCGCCTACGCCGTGCCCAACAGAATGGTGCCCCGTGTGAGGGAATGCCCAACACAGTCAACATGTATTTGTTACAGAAGACTGTATTTTTGTTTCCTTGTGACTCCAACAGTAAAGTTGTATATAGGTTATGTTATTCAATATTAGGTTACATATTTTTTTACATAACTATACTAAACTTAAAGTAAAGAATCTACATATTTGAATGTGTTAGTTCTAGTACTATATACTGATGCATGTTATTTCATTTAGTTGGTTATTGAGTGATAACATTCTTGTGCTACATTCTGTTATCACTGCTCAAAGATGTCTCAGCCAACAAAGAAATGTATTAGTGGATTTGCAGGGAATTTTATAAAAAGACTGGCCAATGAACAAAGAAATGATTCACGGCAGTGGATATGGCACCTCACTGATTTGATTAAAGAGAACAATCAAACTTGAGAGGAGGCAAACTCTCTATTATTGGCCCAACATTGGGACATTGGAGAGCTCATGTCTGTATTGGATATTACCACCACCTCACATGTTTGCCAATTTGGTACGGTGGTAGAAGGGCAGCCCTATTATCTACTGAGCTAAGGCACAACGTACTGACCGCTTGGTGTTGTAAACAACAGGCTGAAGTACTGTTAAGAGGCCACAATGTGAATGGGCATACAGATGGGTGACAGTTAAAGTAGAACATGAATAAATAACTGGGGAAACGTAACAAATTCAAATTTGCATTACAGTTGGCCGAATGATGCATTAAGTATGAACAATGTGTACAATGTGTATCATATGATCCGGCCTTCAGTCACCTGTCAACCCAGTTGAACAACTAACATAACAGTGACGGTCCAGAAGTGAAAATCCCTAAATCATGGATTTTTATTATCAACCATAATTGGTCAACGGTAGACTTACCACAAGCAATGAGACTGCAAACAGATAGTGTAGGACTGTGTTTTATGAAGTCGGTTAGTCAATTGCTAAGATTACCCAAAATATGAACATGTGGGCAGATTGTCCAGGCTGTTAGCCTTTGAAATGCAATATTTTATAGTCAGGATTAATTTGGTCTACAACTTTTTATTGAAGGATCATAGAAACTTCAATGGGTTAAAATGATAATTTAAATAACAAACATCTTTATAGACATAATCAAGCAATTTTGCTGCTTGAATACAACCATGTAGTTGTATTGAATTCGTAACAATAACCGCATTGTTGTGAAACGGTGACAGTGCGTGTGTGACGAGTCAGGAATGACAACAAAAAAGTTAAAATGCATAGAAATGACAGACAAAATGTCCTTCAAAGTGACGCACCGTCTTCTCGTTGCCTGTGTGGGCTAGAAAGAACAGAATATATAACGTTAAGGTAACAGCTGTCAACGTTTGGCATTTCACATGCCCAGTGAAAGACAGATATTCCTAAAGGGGAAACAGAGAAAGGTAAAACAGCCAGTCGTGAATAACTGTCTCATGCCAACTTTAAAGGCCATTATTTGCATTGCAGACAGAATAATCTAGTTAATAGTGTTTTTAAACGTTTATTTAGTTTGAATGCTGAGATATATTAAGTTTCATTGTGATCAGTAATCTGTTGAGATTTCATTCATTCACTTTTTGCAGGGATTTCCACAGTTTTAATCTACAGTGCATCTGTTTTTGAATTAGTTGTTTGGGTATTATTTATATTTATTAATCCTTTTGATCTTTTTTGTTTTGGCATCCTTGAATAAGCTTTTCTCATTTTTGTATGAGCCTTTGTATCATCTCTGTGCAACCCCTGTTTTGTACGTTTTGATAAAACTTGGTTCTAATACTGGTCTCGTACCAACCAGCATGCCTGCTTGAGCAAACCAGTAATACAAGGTGAAAATCGGCTTATGGAGGGGGAAAATCTCTGATCCATGCCCCATCTTAACACACCATTGTCACCAGCAGTCCTTCACTCTCCCTCCACTCTGGGTAGGGAAACTTGGTAAATGTAGACAAAGGCCATATTGTGATGAGTTGACGCATCATTTCTGACTGGAAGACAAGAGAGAAAAGAACAATGACACAATAACTCCCTATTTTCTCACAGACTAAAAAGACCCAGGAAAAGGAAAGTTCTGGGGGGGAAAAGAAATTTAAAAATGGGACACGGCTTATAGGCAATTAACACCATTCTTCAACTTTCCCTTTGAATCCTTTTACGAAAATACTGTTGAAGAAAGAATACCAATGGTAAATTTGGTGGTAGAGAGAGGTGACCTTGTTAGGTAATTAACATCTTATTCTGAGTTTAATTAGACAAACTAAATCAATTCAACCTAAGTATGAAAGGAGGGCGCCTCTGAAAACAACGAAGGGAGAAGGAAGATAGATCCTTTTTAATTGTATGAAAGCATTAAAAATGCACCTGTTCGCCAGCAAATTGCCTCACTCATGGAAATCCACAGGGAGATGCAGCCCCTATTCAAAATAGCAGCAAGTTGTTAAGATAGCTATTTATGTGCTTGGGTACATGGAAAAGGGAAACAGAGGAAGTGGGGAGGGAAATCCAAATGATGTTCCTTGTTGTTCACAGTCCCCCTTGTTAGGGAGTCTAAACAATGCCAGAGAAACTTTTTAGATTGAGCGTTTTGTGTCTCTGTTGGCTTGTCTTCGCCAGCCAAACCCTGTCTTAACCCCCTTTGGTGTGCTGCAAACAGACTCAACCTCCCCGCAATCATTTCCTTGATGTTTTCATCTTCTCGTTTTTTTTTGTCCATCTTTCTTCTCCCTCTCCTCCCTTGCTTGAATCCCTGAGCTATTTCCTTATTTGCATCTGGTCCAAAAGTAAAAATAAAACGCACTGTTGAATGACAGGCCAGTGACAGGAGACTGTAAGCGAATCACGGATTCCTCAGAAATTTAATTGCGATTGGGTCCAGAGGTCTTGAAGTTAATGTAACAGGGAAGCGCTGGCCTCATAACCATGATTGATAGCATGACAGTGGCCGCCAAACATCTTATCGCCTCATACACACGTGTACAATCCTTTTTGAGTCTCTGCTAGTGTTTGATCTATGGAGTGAACGAGGTACCATAGTTGACAGTTACAAAATCTATTCTTTTGAGTTGAGTTGATTCTTACGGAAGTTTTTCCTCAAAAGGTTTAATAAAGTTATATCTGAGATGCAACAGTCAAACTGCTTCTCATGATAGAACTGTGTGTTTCAAGAGAACCCTGGTTTGTGAACATCTGTCAGTCCTAAGCTGAATTTCTTTTCAATTGGTGTATTTCAGACAAACTTATAAATATATCCCAGAAAAGATAAGGGAATTATTAATCCTATACTAGGCTACAGTATAGTTTGGTCAGAGGCTGGCGCTATAGTCTAGGTCTAGGGTATAGGGCTCATGTAGAGAGACAAATTGAGAGAGATCTTTAGGAATTCCTTTTGTTTGGGCAAGTTTTCAATAAATATTTCACTTCTTTTTATACCCATTCACATGCCATGTTGCATCCATTCTTGAGATGAATATATGAAACAGCTGATCAATCATTTGGTGTAAGGTGTAACAGCAGGTGTGTGCACAGCATTTGTAGTGGTGGAGACCTGTCAATGTGATTGTAGACCCGCCATAAAGCACTTAAAACTAAAGATTGACACCATAAACTTGTATTTACTGTATTTGACTTACTACAACCACCGGAGTCTCCCCCTGAAGATCATAAGAAAGAATACTTATAAGTTTCGAGCATTTCAGCATCATTCTTTTCAGAACGAGAAGATACACCTGCTTAAACAGAACCTCAAACAATAAGTAAATGGAACTCGAGTTCAAAACATAAAACATTAAGTTCTATTATTTATTATTGTTTATTTTGCAAGGTGTATTTGGGCCAAAAAGCATCAGAAGTTTTGTCAGCCGATTATTCATTCAAATTAACCAGAATCACTTTAGGTTAACAATTGGATATTTCACCCCTGGAATGTTGAATTTGTTAAAAACAAATCCTTTCAGGGTACATGAGCTAATATGGGGGAAAATGCAGATGCAGATTTTATTTGTATAATTCCTTTTAAATAACAGGAAAGATAATTTAGAGTTAATGTTAAAGATCGGGAAGAAAATAACTTGTTTTCCATTCAGCTGAATGAAGATGAGCACAGATGCAGAAGCTAAGCCAAAACCTAGAGAATGCTGAGAGTGTTACTTTGGTATGCAACGAAACCAGAAGATGTTGGGATTGCGAGGGCTGGTGGTGGTTACAACCCAGTGCTGGTCTCCTACAACCCAACAGCGCGCAGCAGGTACAGATCGTGCATCCGCACAGCTGTAATTGGCCGCAATTGATGCTCTAATAATGCAAACCTCACTTCCTGGCCCTCTCAAGCGGAGCCTTTTATCTACTATTAAAAAAAAAAGAGATGATCACAAAACTATGGGAGAGCTGGGAAAGAAGACACAGAGGGAAAAAAGAAGAGACAGAGGGGAAAAAGAGAGATAGGGAGGCCGGGCCACCATGAAAAGAGAGCCAGTGAACAAAACCCCTCCACCTTGCATGAGACGAGCTCCGATTGGCAGCGCTTCATCCGGCCTCAATTATACAGACTAATTAGAGTTTCACAATTTTCTTTTTTGAAGTAAAAGAAACGACAATGGAGGTCATGTGAAAAGCTCTAATGCTGTGCGTAATGGCGTAAAAAATCGAAGACCTTAATCCGACACTACCATGTGCCCTCTTTGATAACATAGAAGGCAGTGTGTAAAGAGCAGAAGCCAATATAGGAGGGGGGGGGGGGGGCTGAATTATGTTGTCCTCAACCACATCCCTCCTTCCTTAACTTATTTCTCCCTTCATCCATGCTTTCCTCCCTTTTTTTGTTTTCCAGACTTCTATTTTTTTTATTCCATGCCATCTGGTCCTCTCATCTTCCACTGTAAAAAAAAAAGAAAACTAATTCATGTTCCGAGTCATCCGCATGATGAATAGTGCAGGTCCAGGTGCTAGTGGTGTAAAAAAGGAAAGAGAAGGAGGGAGGGAGAGAAAGAGACAGAAAGCAAAAGACAGTCAGAG
This sequence comes from Pungitius pungitius, assembly GCF_949316345.1. Lineage (NCBI taxonomy): Eukaryota > Metazoa > Chordata > Actinopteri > Perciformes > Gasterosteidae > Pungitius > Pungitius pungitius. The sequence continues at coordinate 4,191,825 of NC_084903.1, forward strand.
AAAGCATAATTACACGTGTATGCTAATGATGTATGTAAGCCACTATAAGCAAGGTGTCATTTTAAAGTATAGTCTCATAACTAAAGTAAGTAATACAATTATATTGAGAGAATTACTGGTATCTTGACATGAGTAGATCAATTTCTAATGTTACTACACTCCATAAGATGACTAGAGTTGGACTCCAGTTGGCACAAACACAGGTTGCGGATGTGTTTTGAACAGTACAATTTTGACAAGTGTGCATGTTGAATACGAGGTGTGCAAGTTTGTGAACCTCCCATTTACTTCAATTTGGCTTTACGTTTTATTCAAGCTATTAGGTAACATACAGTGAGTAATTGATGGACAGATTCATCATTTTAAGGGTGAAGAATTCCTTTAGGTATAGAAACGAAGGAGAAATTGGCTGCAGAGAGGAAAAAGGAGGTGCAAAATGCAGCATTTATGCTTCACCCAGACAAGCATTTAGGCCTGTGTTGCCTCCACTTCTCAGTCCGGGAAGACAGACTGCTGTTCCTCTGATGGTGTCCCTCTCTTTCTTTAAGCTTTTTCTCTATCTGTCACACTCTCTCTTTTTCTATCTTTCACTTGCTTACTCTTTCTCTCCTTCCATTGCTCCCTCTGTCACTGAAACGTTCTCTTTTATAGGGAATTCAATCACCATAATGAATCTGAGACTAGGCGGGCAATCTTCACATGAAAAAATTCTAAAAGGCTATGAAATTTGTAAAACAAATAGCTCGGAGGAGGTGAATGTTCACCTGTGACATATTTACAGTGTGTGTTTTGCTCATGTGCATTTTTGTATGATTCCACTTAACTGTGTTATGTGCATACTAAAGGCATGCAGGATCTCGGAGACATGAGACAGTTGGAACATTCAGGGTGTATCATTCAACGTGGTTGTCGAAATTCTGATGATTGTGTAAGTGTAAGTGACACACACCACTGTTTTTCTGCGTACTCCGTCTTTATCTTTATTGTTCCTGTCCCTTTCTCTCCAGTTCTCATCTAACTGGTTCGGTTTAGTATAATCCCAAGGTTGCAAGAAAGATATCTGAAGTGATGTGATGTATTTTTGGTACAAAATTCTTTGATAACTAAAGTAAGTAATACAAGTCCAGGTCATTACAACAGATCGCAGTCCACAAGTAGAAGACAGTGTAGAAAGATTGAAAGATTTTCCCTTTTTTGGGGAGTTCCTGTGCCGATGTGAGGGGACGGAGGATGTTACATGTGTACAGACTGTAAAGCCCTCTGAGGCTAATTTGTAAATGTGATTTTGGGCTATACAAAATTAAATTTAATGAATTGAAGTGAGTTGAGGAGCCTTGAAGGATTCAGAACTGAGAAAAATATGACTTGAGATGAAAGGGATGGTTTCAATGTCATTGAAAGACAAAAATGACAAGTCTTGATGACGTACGCACACAACCTGAGAGTTTTTTCTAGAACATGCGTTATCACTACATGCCATTCAAAAATAGCTACATGGCAGAATGACCAGACTCCGTTGCTGAGGTGTAGGTGTGCAGACAAACTACTATGCAACAATTCATATGAAAATGTGGTTCACAAAAAGTAGAATTAATTTTTCACAAATACTACATAATTTTTTTTATCTATATTTAAGTTCCATCGGATTTTTTAAAGGGTTTGTGATATATATATATATATATATAACATGGTAATGGAGACATTTCTAGAATCTGATGGTCACTTCACTTCAAACCCGGTGCAGAAGTGTTTCACCAAAGATGAAGACAAAGGAAAGATAGTACGAATCCTTTGGACTAATAAAATGCAGCTCACTCACAGTCCAAAGTTATTTAGCTCAAGAAGGGAACCTTAACATTTTCACAATATGAAAAATCCAATATCGTTTATAATTCTAAACCTCCACAACTTCCTACTCTCTGCTAACATCACACTGAGTGGCATTATACTACAACAATAGCCAGTGCTGTACCACCTGAACATTCTGGTCAATAAAACCACAGAGAGACTGAGGAGCTGCAATAGAGATGCCAGGACTGGCTGTGGCTGTAATGAACTCTTAAGACCAGGATGTGTGTTGTGCATGTGTGTGCATGAGCGTTTGATAGGAAGTGTGTGAGTACGTAAGCGCATGTACATTCGTCAGCTCAAGGGTGTACATTTGCGCGTGAGCGTTCACTTCTGACAGTGTGTGTCTGTCTCCGTGTGTGTGATCAAGCCCAGTAGCTCATCAGTGTCAGGGCTGAAAAGGTTGTGGGATGAATGAGAGCAGAGAATCAAAGAGAGATTACACGTCTGACCATGTATCATCCTCGATATATTGAACGCAGCCTTTGTGGAGATGGGGGCCGCTTATAAAAAGTGGCATTGTGCGGCGGCTGAAAGAGCGTGTGGGCTCAACTCCATGACTAATCTGTCCCCCCGCATTATTTTATTCAATCTTCCCCCGACTTTATGTCTTCGACATTTTTGCTACACTCAGTAACTTTGAGTTGAATGGACAATTTTAAAGATTTTTAAAAGGCGTTCGCTCTGCCCAAACCGCGAGGGAACAAAAAAAGAGACTATCTCTTTGTTTCAATGCATAATTTAGGACTAAAAATGGTCCTTCGACTAATTCTAGCAGGGAGGGTAAAGTCTTGAGCACATTCTTTTTAGACTCAATATTGAAAAGAGTGTTGAATTTCTAAAGGGAAACATTTGATAATGCATAAAAGGATTCTCTTTCTCTTTCTTGCTTCCCACTTCACCCTACGAACTCACTTAGACAAAAAAAACTATATTCACTGGTACGTTCACACATGCATACGGACACTCGTACTGGTACAATTCACCTCCCTCCATTTCTTTTCCTTTCTACGCACATTGTGCTTGAACTAGAAAAGGATGTCACATACTTGTGTGACTTGAAATAAAGAAACCCAACGCTGTCAGAAAAGTAAATTGTATACAGTAATTTCTTCGAGCACTTGGAAAACAAACTTTATGTGTTTTTTCAACGTGCCATTACTAACTACATTCTAATACTGAAACAGTACGTTTGAATCCAAAGCTGAAAAGTCATCATACGACAAACTTTGCACATTAAACTTGTTTTCTACAATTGTCCCCATTAAAGCACAACTTTAGCAGATGCAATACAAAACAAATTCCTCATTCATCTAATCCACATGAGGTGGCAGTAACATGCATGCAATTACAATGTAAACGTATTTAGAAAATTGCTTTGAATAGTTTTCAAGGCAAAGAAAATGAATGGCTGTAAATGGGGCAAGACACACCTCAACAGTGTTCTTTTTTTGTAAATTTCATAAATGATTTCATGATTTACCCGAGGGATTCAACGTTCTACCACCCTTTGATAGCAGAGCAGCAAATCTGCACTACCAGTACTATGACATTTGGCAAAACAACATTAAATATAGTGAACGCACAAAATCTTTGTCTCTGTCTCTGTCGCTGTTTTGTCTTAGTTGTTTGTCAAGCCAACTCTAAAAATCCTATCAGGTAGCCTACAATGATGCAGATTAGAGTGCCAACTGCAAACATCTGATGGCAATAACTCATGAAAGAGGTAAGAAATGGAGCTAAAAATCAACTTTTGTTGACAATCAGACAGCAGACTGCCGTGATGCTTCTCTAGCGATTGTTTGGGTAGCTATATGTGCTCATGCCGACAGATCCAGCAGGGACAGTTACATGGGTGAGGGAAATGGAACACATGCCGTTATGGTGTTAAAAGTTTTCGATATCTTAATTGTTTTTATTTAAGTCCATAATTTCCAGCAGCCACCACTGAATTGAAGCTAATTAGCATAGTTTCGGGAGCAAGACCACGCCTTCAACACACCTCTTCCGGTATTCCCATTAATACAGCTCATCCCACTCTTCTCATTCTAGAGAACGCATTCTAAAACATGGCCGAGGTTAGGTAACATAATCGAATGTAAGCACGTTACTTACCACCTTCCTTACGTTACGCCATCCAACCTTCGGCACAGAGATGCTGTCACACTTTCCCCTTCGAACGACAACAACATTCTCTCCAGGAAGGACCAGCACGATCCACTCTGGAGTCTCCAGGAATCCATAGGATCTAAAAATATCAACGCCGCCTCCGTGATCCAGATGCCGCTTTCCTCACCAGAGAAACTACAGAGTAGAGGAAGCCAACTTCCCCCGGCTATTCCGGACTCACGACACGTAACATTAACCGGATGCTCCATCACCACGCTACGGCCAATCAGATGAAATCCAGCCTTCATCAGCAGCACTGAAGGAAAACGGAATCCCCCTCAACAGATTGAACATTAAATTACCATGCCATGCTACCCGCTGACCCAACCGTCAGGAAAACATCAATTTGCTTCCCGATGATGTCATCGTGCAAAGAAACACGTTGAAGTGTCAGCAATCCAGGTAAATTTACATTACATAGAAATCACCCAGTAGTAGCAGCTTCATGGTACCGGATTGCCCCCTGTCTTGCGGATGCAGCCTTGTACTGTTTTGCGTGGCTTACTGATGAAATATCCCCAGATCTTTTGAAGTCTTACTTTTGGCCTGCCCAGGCTCTGTTTTACCATTATTATTTTTCCATTGCCTTTCCAGCTACCCTTAGCAGAAGCACCTGGCGTCAGGATTGTACTGGTAATTCCTAATACGACAGTAGCTAGCTCTAGCCAGAGCACACGGCATTGAGAGGCCAAGCCTTCACGCCTCCTAGTTTAGCTTCAGCATTTACACAATGCAATACTGACATGTACCTAACATGCAACTCAAGAATGTTACTTAACAAGGAACGCAATTGGCTAAACAGCAACAAAACTCAGTATTGCAAGCCTCAGTCAAGGCTCACGGCACCGAGATGCAGGCCCAATCTATTTGTATACGGACGCTGCTCCTTCTGTTGGTTTTGGGGGATTCTACAATGGGAGACAAAGTTCATAAGCTTGGCCCCTCATGCAGACACCCATCCAACACCAGTTCCACAATTAGCCTCACTCCTCACAGGACTTGAAAGAAAGAGCCCTCACACTCGTCGCCGCCCCCCCCCCCCCCCCACACACACCTTTTGACCTCCTGTTCACCCGTATCATCACTATCCGTTCCAGATACAATAACCCGCACCTTGCCTTAACCTTGGAAGCCATGCTCTCTCTGGTTTTCGGATTCCTCAGATGCTCAGAGTTTACCGTCTCAACCCTCACCTTCAATGCACGCCGCCATACCTGCATATCCGACGTATCCCATCTTTCGGAAGACAGCATGACATTCTACCTAGAGAAAGCAAAAACCAACCAATCAAGCCGACCAACACCTGTCTTTTACAGTCACCCCTCAGTACTTTCAAAACCTTTTTCAGGTACTTGCAGCTTCGACAATCCCATAGCTATCACCAACTGACCCACTGTTCAACTCACAATCCGGCGAAGCAGTCACCGGATTCAGAACACCCGATTCAAATCATGGACTGCTGGTCCTCACAAGCCTACCACCGCTATATCCGTTCGGATCTCAAGGATTGTCAAGCCGCTCAATCACACCTCATGTAATGGAGTCTTTTGGGGGTTTACATGCTGCTTCCTGTCAGAACGGAAGTCAGTGATCCACTTGTAGGTGGAGTCGGGCACGTGCAGCTGAGAGAGTTTGTCCTGCAGCAGAGACGGATGATGGTCCACAAACAGGGTCCTAGCATAGGTTCCCAGTCCAGATGCTGGAGGACGAAATGGAGGGCCATGTTGACAGCATCGTCTAAAGACCTGTAGGCTCTGTAGGCGAACTGCAGGGAATTAGGCTGGGTGAGGGTAAGTTGATACGAAGGCAAGAGCCCCTGATGGGCTGGGGGTGGGGACAGGTTGGTGAAGCTTGTGAGGTGTTTAAAGCCTCTCCAAACCGAAGCAGGGTCACTTGCTGAGAACTCTTGTTGAAGAGTACAGTCGTTTAGCATCTCTCACCGCCTTGCTAAACCTGAATTTTGACTCTGTGTAGTCTTTGTCCCCAATCCTAAATGCCTGATCCTTCTGCAGTCATAGTTTTCTGAGTTCTGTGCCAATGTAAGAAGTTACAGTCTCTGTGAACTCATCCAGTCTGTTGGTAGCAGTTCTGAAAGCTTTCCAGTGCAATCAAAGCACGCCAAAAGATGGCCAATAATTTAACTGTTTGTATGTAGGAAGTTCATGGCTAAGATTACCTTTAGTTATTGTCCTTGGGGACTTTAACAAAGAGTTGGTCTGCTCCACACGCCGTATCTGGTCGGCGAGTGTCCACTGTGCCTCTTGCACGTTGCCAGCCGGCGGAATGCTTGTGCATCTGTTATGAATGCACACAGCAAAATTCTTAGAGTTAATTTGGGCAAAAGTGTTGAAGTGCAGAGTTGAAATCTCACTGCACACTTATACAGAGTCAATTGTACGAATGAGTTGGAGTCATTATCCAGTGTCAAGATCAGATTCATTTGTACTTTGTTGAGTTAAACTAACTCTTTGATAGGTTTGAAATGTAACTGTGTCACACTTCTTCCGAGTTAAATTGTTAACACTAACCTAAGAGATGGTAACAGTCAGCCAACACAAGAGGAAAGTTAATCAGGAATCAGGAAACGTTCATTGCCATAATATGTCAGACATACATGGAATTTGACTTGGCGGTTGGTGCATGAGGGCAGAAAGTACGACAATGACAACAGACAACCTAGAGCAGGAATAAGATGAAAATATAATAAAATATAGTGAAATATATGCTATGGGTTAGTAATGTAGAGCTATGGGTTAGTTAAGTTAAGAAATAAAAATAAAATAAAGATGAAGTGTACCAGCTAACAGAAAGTGACAAGTGAAAGTGACTAAGTGTATGTACATGAAGAGAGTAAAGAGTTAGTCAGTGGGGGACCCTCTGATGGACCTCACCCTCCTGCCAGATGGACAAACTGTTCATGTCCCGGGTGAGAGGGGTCGGCAACAACCTTTCTAGCTCGCTTCAGAGTCCTGGAAGCGACTAAGTCCTGAAGAGATGGCAGATTGCAGCCAATCTGCCATCTCCGCTCTGCAGAGAGGATGACAAGCTGCAGACCGCCCTTATCCTTGGCTGTGGCTGCAGCGTACCACACAGTGATGGAGGAGCAGAACAATGCTACATTTCAGAGGATCCCAGCCCGTCTTTTGTGCTACCTTAAATAACACGGTTCAATTCTTGCTATTTAGTGGAAAATTTAACATCAAACAAAATTCAAAATATCATTCATTCATTATAATCATAATGATGTAAAATCATCTGAGACATTGATGATGATTTTAAATCAGTTACTCCAACTGCAAAAAATCTGTTTCCAAAACAAGAGACTACTGATTAAATGGCAAAAAACTTCACACTGCCACTAGTGTCACATTGTCATGTTAGTCATTCTCTATCGTTCTCTTTACCTTCCCCTCTCTTTCTCTCTCTCATGCACATTCAAAGAGACAGACACATATAAGCATACGCACACACAAACAGACACACACATACAGACCCACACACGCACACACTCAAAACACTCCTCTTTACCTTCAAACAGCCAGGGGAAGGCAGTCGGCATGAATAAATAGTCTAAGTGCTTATATTTCTATTCCTGCTTACCCAACTGCTAACAAGACCCAGTTCACAGTCAATGAGCTACTTCGGCATTCATGAGGATCACTGACAGTCACTTTGCATTCAACGCCAATCACAAACAGCTGAAAAAAAGAGCACACACAGACACAAAGAAATGTGATTACAAGAGGCATTCTGTGGTGCTTCAGCATTCCCCAGTGTTTTACCAAAATAAAGCAGGCAACATGCACCCATCCAGGCAGTTTAAAGCACACACATGCATGAGTATCTCGCAAAGCAGCAAAAACATGATTTACCCTCCACCCATTTAGAGGTCACTGGCATTAGGCGATTAGGTAAAGTAAGCAATCATCATTTGGATATTTGATGATGAAACTATCCTGTTTAATTGATTATAGTGGTGCACAGGGCAGGAGAGGGTGACAGCCACACCTGGCGACATATGGACTGTGTGTGTGTGTGTGTGTCAGTGATTTTCTATTACATGTCATAATGGCCCCTACCTGTCCTACATTGATCTGCTCCTCTCCATCCTCCCCCCTGTGCATGATGTTTTTATGTATTTGTACAAGTATTTGACAAATTTACAACAAGTAAGATATTCTAACGTAAATTAAACATAACAGCACATCATTGTCTGAGTGTCCTTCACAGATGATATTTTGGTTGTTGTGATATGAAAGCTGATTGGGAAATTTGTTCATTCACTAACTCAAAGTATATGAAAATGTTTGAAGAAAACATTGTTTTCCTGTGTGTTTCCTCTTTAGCTGAAAGGTGAGTATTACAACATATAATGCTTTTACAATCCACGGGTAATTTTTATGGGAAAATCAAATTAAATGCACATGTATTTCCATCGCCCTCCATGGCTCTGAATAGATCAAAGATATGTAGTAAAGCCTGAATAAAATATTTCAAACAGGTTCAATAGAGAGCACCGATACCTATGAAGAAGTTAAAGAAGCAAGGAAACTTAAGCGATCTCGTGGAGTTCTGAACTTCTGATCAAGGAACACTACTGTTCACCTGCCCCTTCGGAGACAGGAAGTTAACTGGCTTAAGCGTAAAAATGATAAAGAATCTAATAATTAACAGAAGTAATAAGCAATACAGTTATAAAGTAAATAAAGTATCAATAGTATAGTATTTCGCGAAATAGAGAAGTCCCCTCGTCTGACCATCAATATTGGTTCACAGGAGGCTTCTGCCTGCTCCTTCTCCAGCTCAGCTCTTCCAATCTCCCGGGGATGTCCCTTGTGCTGTTGTCGTATGTGATTGGCTCCACATTCGAGTCCAGCTCCTCCCTCGTGAATTCTTCTGCTCCAAGGCATCACATGACTCCCTCCTGGCTCCATCTGATGGCCGAATCTGAAATCCCTCACTGACCTGACCGATCCCTGTTCACTTAATACCACAGGACAATCAGATCACTCATTTGGCTTAAAGCGTCATCATGTAAACATAACATGGCTTGCATAACATCATCATCTAAAAGCTAGTTTACTTTAATAATAACATATCTTAAATTATTATGTTTAACTCACTTCTATATGGTCCAAAATGAAAATATTTGCCTGGCTGTCGTACATCCTCTGCTCATTCACTACCTGACAGAAGAAAAAACTCCCAGAAAACTCTCTTTGGACAGAAAATTGGAGGAAATCCATAAAAGACGGCAAATAGCATCCGTCTCTAGGTCTTAACGTTACATTGTGGAAGGATGTTAATGTGTACAGTAATTATATGACTTAAATGACTATAAATTGTGTTTGATTCATATTGTTATTATTTCATCTAACATGCTAATGTAATAACTAATTTCTAACAACACACTAACTACAATTCTAACACTAAACATTATCACATGGTTTATAATTTCCACCACTAGGTGTGCTCTACTCGTTAAATCCCTGAATATCTCCATATTTATCTGTGGCATGCTCCACGCTTATTAACTAATGCTAACAAATTAACCAATTGAGAACAAGCCATGCAGTTCTACGTTTGCAAACCAACCATAACTGCAGAGAGATATGCCTAAAAAGAAGTTTAAAAAAGGGAAAAATAAGTTCCCTCTTAACTGAGTTATTATTATTTTTAAACTCTGACCCTCAAGACGGTGATAAACAGGAGCTTGGCATCAACAAGAGCAATAAGAGGAAGAGCTGGTGCTGCAACAGCAACAATAGCATTGGTATAATGATAATAATAGCAAAGTAATGGACAGTGTTATTGTTGAATTCCCTTTGAAAGTGGCACTCCATAGTTATTAGGCCTATTTTTATACATATTTTGTGGGGGAAAAGCTAATAGACTAATAGAGTTCTGACATATTAACTTATACAGATGCATCCATGATTGTAGCTGCAAACCATTTCCTTGTTATCCATCCAGCAGACCGGACCAGTGAAACCAGTATTTGTAAATAGTCTACCATATATAGGATGCCACAATGACCACGCACTAAATATGACTATTAGTTAAATTAAAACAAGGAACTAAAACTCCAGTGCTGTATCGAGCTTGGGAGTTGGGTATTAACAGTCTGCAGTCTAATCATAATAAGACACTTGAATATTATACAACGCTATTTTAGTGGGGTAAAGATCAAATATATATCTGAATGTAGCTTTTAAAGACCTTTCAGTCTTTATGCGACTGTGGTGTCATTCTTTTGAACACTTGTGAATATAGACAGACTTGCATAATAAGTGTTCCCTTAAAGGTTTATTGAATTCAGCCAGGATGCATTGCCATCAACTCAACTCTGCATCTGACCAAAAACAGAACTCCTACATGGTCAAGTACAAGCTGTGTTTATGAATCCCCTTGCATCTCTTCACCCATTCCACCTACCTGGTTGAGGCAGAGACAATTGATTAAGATTAGGCATTGTCCTTGAGTAGTCAGCATCAGGAAGTCCCATTGGGCTCAGGACCTGAAGTAACCCGGGGACCGGTAGCTGGGCGGCCATGGACGGCCATGGACGGCAATCCACAGTGCTTGAGTGCTACGCAGGGCAGGTCTTGCCTGGAAAAGCAGTCTTCTTCAAAACAGAATGGTGTTCATAAATGGGGGTCTATTTAGAGCAATGGACAATAAAGCAGCACATTCTTTAGAGTGTGGCTACCTTGTGATTGAAAGGTCCATCTCCAAACTTTTTGTTTTCAACTGATGAAATTGATTTGGCCCATTTGTCTCCAGTAAAGCTTGGAGGCTCGAAGACATAGTGTTTTCATTATCAGCCTAAGAATTAAAGGTGATAATGACAGTTTTTTTATTGTATTACTACTTGAATATGAAGAAGTAATCTGTTGAATTGTGCTTGTCCTTGGAAACCTAATAAAACATTCTCACTTACATGTACCACGGCATGCTTGCACAACTAGTGTTGCTATATCCGTCGGCAGCTTGAGATCTCAGTCAAAGCTCAGGGGGAGGCAGAGAGAAAACATGCTGGAAATACCCTGAGTTTAAAGTGCTAAAGTGAAGACTAAAACACAGATTTATTCAGCAGGAGCCGAAGACCAAGGGAGAGTTTTAACACATTTACACCAGAGATCCCTCTGAGGAGAGACGCACCAGTGGGTGGTTGTGTAAGCGCTTTTTTGAGTTAGTAGCGTACGTCTGCTTAGGTGTCTGCTAGTGCGTGCGCTGTGTGTACGCGCGCGGTCATACTCCCATCGGTGCGTTCATTTCTCTTATCCGTACACCCACCTTTTTTCTTGGTTTCGAGACAATCTCCCTGGATGCCTATTCTACATTAAACAGTGCTTTGAAGACAATTGAGCTGAGACCCAGGCTGATCAGGGCTCCCTTATCCCTCCCAGCACATCTATTATCAAAGCCTTTGTACCATTACCGTCATTATACACTATGTATTATTATTATTATTTTGAAAATGCAGCGCTGAGAGCGGGTGAGAGACGGGGGCCCCCGTAAACAAATCTATTATTGGTGATGAATTGCATAATAACACAGGCATAATGCCGTTCTCTCTCACAAAACTGGTGAAGGTGCTGAACTGGAAAAAGTACCCCATCTGTAAAATTTGAATAAACAATGGGTGAGGGTGGGAGAGAGACAAAGATGGAGTAGCAGTTAGATGGTGTGTTTTTACTTCAGAGCTAAAGACTGTGGCTTGGCTCGGCGCACACTGGTCCTTTGCTGTCATCTCTCGTGTTAATCAGCCATCACTTAAGTGCCCATGTAGATTTAAAAGGAACCGTCTTTTAAAAAATGTACGCTTTGAATTCTAGCTTCTTTGATGTATGTCTATGAGTTCGCATTGGCTCTTGGGAGAAGTGTTCTCAATTACTATCATTTGTGAGACATTTCCTTTCTCCGATGTGTAGTAGGCCTGTCGCGAAAGCAAAATTTGTGTTGTGCGATTATTGCACCAACATTATTTGCGATATGCGATATTATTGTAAATTTTTTATGCTACGGAAAAATGACAAAGTAATACAAGTGCGCGCAAATAACAACAAATAACTTTTTATTCGTCCAAATAGTAAGACATTAGACAGAATCGTAAGGTGAAAAAAAGATATCCTAAATATCACAAAAGCAATAATAAGTGCAAGGGACACGAAGAGGGCGAAGCATCGGGCTTGGTGTGATGCGGTCGGGTTCGAGAAAATGTGTCCAGCCGGAAAAGTTGAGATTTTAGTTTAGTTGTGTTTCTCTTGCCACTGTTTTTAAAACAAATTCACCGTACCAGCACGTTCACACACATTGGCTCTCTTCTGTCATTCGGCTTAAAGACGAAATGTTCCCATACCGGAGCTGAAGATTGCAGCTTTGAAAGCAAGTCCATTTGGAGGTTTATCCTAATTTTCTGTAGATGTAAAAATAACAGTTCATAACACAGTGGGTTCACGCTCCCCTTTCCCTGTCGGTGTCCGCTGTGGATGTGGAGGTGCTGCCTAAGCCCCGCCTCGCCCCGCCGAAAACGGAAAGAAGAAAACACGATCGACTAAAATGTTGGTGACGTTCTTTTATATGTAAAATCAGACTCATTTTTCTAAATTGTGCGATAAATCAATCTATTTTCGTGGCAGATCAGCTGTCACTCCAGCTGTTGTGCGCTTTCCTTTGTGTGTTCGATTAGTGACAATAACTGCTCATATACAGTATAACCTTGAACTTGGTCGTAGACCCATATGACGTGGTCATGAATGGACACATGATGACACGTGTTGTACTTTGATTGGTTGTAAGACTAGAAAAGCACAACACAAGTACAAGTCCATTCATCATTTGCCATCGCTGGCGCATCATGCAACATCCTGCACAAAACACTTGACACGCATGACATTTAAATTGGTACATTGGTGTCCTTCTCCGATGGTCCCAGTAGTAAAGTAGCATATGGGGTGTACATCATGTTAAACCTCTATCTTGATTCAGCTCCATTCCACATGGAGAAGAATGACAGCCGTTATGTCGGTCGTAGTATAAAAGTAGCAGTCAAAAGTTTGTCTGGTACTGTATATTTTTCATCTGTATGTCTCTCCCTGTCTCTCTCGTGGGGTCAAAGAGGAACAAGGGAGTGAACAAATCTTTAAGAGACACACACACACACACACACATACAAACTTACTACCCCCTCTGTGAGTGAGCTTTGCTAATTTGAATATATTTTTAGGTCAATTGTGCGCTCACCAGAAACGGCCTCCACGCCTACCCTTTGCTAAACAATTTAAATTTGTAATATTCCATTTAATCTATATGAGCCACCACTGAGGCAATCTGACAATGGCAAAAAGCTGCCTTGGTTTTAAATTTTTAGTTTTTAACAACAAATGATTTCAGGAATTCAATTCCCCTTATTCCCTCCAGTCCCTCAACTGACTCCTTGTTCTTATCTATCTTAGATCCCATAATTATTTTTATTGATTATTTCTTAAGGTAAAATAGTTCTAAGTCTAGCACAAACGTTCTCTCCTCTTTCCTGTGTTTTTTTTTTCTTTGCTCTCTTCCCCTCTCTATCTCTTTCTCTCCCCACTCCCTGCTTTTATTCTCTTGTCTGTTCTCCACCCATCTTCTCTCTTTCGTGATTAACGGGGTATAGTATTTAATTATACTCTATAATTTATGCAGGTTATCAAACTCTGAGCGCATCATTTTATGTACATTGTGTAAATTGCTTTTTCCTCTCTCCTCCCTGTCTCTCTGTCTCTTTCTGTCTTTTCTTCACAGGCTTTTATTTCTCCTCTTGGATGGGAGAAGGGTAAATCCTTTGCAGGCATGGACGGAGATATTGAAGCCTGGGTGCAAATGTGAAATGAATAAACAGGCTGGATCTCTTCTTCAAGGGTCCTAAATGAGATCTGCACAAAATAATTTAAACTAGGCCCATTCATCAAGCACAGCCAGGTAATGTGTGTTGCAGTGGCTTGTGTATGTTTTCCATGTTGTATTTGTGTGTGTGTGTGTGTGTGTGTGTGTGTGCGCATGCCCCTTGCAGCAGTGGTTAAAGTATCCTTCTGTCGAGGGACAGAATGACAGATTAAGAGTGAGACAACCAAAAAAAGAATGCAAATGAAGGTTTTATAGAAAAGTTGACAACATCTTGTAATGAAGCAATTTGATATTAATATATTTCTTTGATCTTTCTCATAGTGATATACCAAGTTCAACAAAAGTCACTGCCAAGTTCAAATCTACTGTGTATCCCCAAAAACTTTGCAGTGTGAATGAACAGAAATGAATGGAAAGTGAACTCAGTTAGACAAGGTATGAACCTTTAAATATCACTTTTAATTCAGTAACGTTAAAAACATTGAGGATTAATACACAAAGAAACTGAATCTGATTGCTTTGTGATTATAAACTAACTTTACATTTTGTAAAACCAGGAATAAGCAGTATCAAGCTGAAGGAAAAACTGATGTGTGGTGACATTCTGCTACTGTAGTTCGGACATATTTGTTTAGCTGCTGTTGTTTTTATTGACTGTATTGATAGATTCCCTTTGCCTTAACTTTGCAATATTACTTTTAGCTAAAAGTATATGGCTTAACCATTTTATTTTTTTAATTTAAAATGTTCTTTTCTCAGCCAAATGAAAGAATGCTGTGGAGGGCAAACATATCCTCCTAAATGAAATTAAATAAGAATAAAAGTACCAGCTCTAACTGTATTTTCTGTTTTCAAGTTATAAGGCTTTCACTATTACAAAAACTGAACTGAACTAAATTGGAAGCCCGGTTGGGGATATCTGGAAAAATTCAGCCAAACAACTTCTCTCCTTCTGATGGATTGGTTTCTCAGATCACTGGTTAAGTATCAGTGCTCTGTTTGCAGTTCTGTCAAGAACAACTGACCAACATCAGGAAAAACATTACGTACTTGTTGTGAGATATAGAAGGAAAGATTTCTATTGGCCCTAAACTAGTCAAGGAGGAGCAGATCCTCCCGCCAAGATAAAAAACAAACTGCATCTACTTAAACACTTTTCCAGTAATCCGACATTGCACGTGTGAATGATGAGGATAATGATAAACAATCTTTATGAGAATAATCAGTCCTTGGCTTTAGAGGTGGAACCCGTTCCTGCAAAAGCAAATTGTGAGACCTTGGTAAATCTAACGGGATACATTATTCTGTTAGCACCATTCTCCCCTGGATGCATCTGCAAAACCGAGAGAGGTGCAGCTTTCACACCAACATTTGTTTGGAGCACAAATCACACCCTCCATCTTATTTGTGATCATGCTAAACAGCAACCATAATATTGTGTAAAAAAAATGTGTAAGAAACATATCTAATAATACCAAATTAGAGTAAACACATTCTAATTACAATACAAAACCTTATCGTACTATACAGAATAATGGCAGAGGGGGCCTGCAGCTTAATAGGTCCATGGGAATACACACTTACACGCACACAAACACGCATACATGCCACCTGCTTTTTTCCCCCTCTCTGGTGTTTTAAATGTCACTGACCTGAGGGCAAAGCACATACCATCTCAGGCACACATCAGTCTTCCACTAGGACACATACACACACCGATTCGCTAATCAAGTCTCAATGGGCTTCCTAGCTTCATTGTCTCGCTTCCCTGTCTTCCTTCCAGGCTTCCTTTATTTTCGGTTTTAAGTGGATTGGTGGAGGCCTCGAGCCATTGGGTTGGTACATCCAGTAGAGAGAGAAAGAAAAAAAAAAAGGTAGGGATTGCTGACATCAGTCAGTCGTGACATTCACACTTTCCCACATCAGTCACCGTCACATTGCTGTCATGTGATTAGAATGTCAGTGTAAGTGGGCAGTTGGGGTGTTTCGGTCATTCTGATGATACATGTATCCCACTTTGCATCTTTCTAACCGGTGATCTTTGTGAAGCATCAAACAGCCAGAGTTCATGCTTCGTGCTAATATTGTTTTTTTTTACCGCCCTTACACACCCAACAGGAAGATAACGCCAGCAATGCCAGGTGCTGATGCTACACTGATTTTACAACTGGCCTACTGAGGAAACATGAACAAATAACTGTTGAATAGCTACAACAGAAACGGATGTTGTTAATATTTTATGTGCTCCTGCCGAATTACAGGCGTTAACACATCCGACGCTCTCTTAACAACAAGGAGACATATTAGGGATAATAAATAACAAAATTCTTGGTCAGCCTTATTTTATGAACACAGACCCAAGATTGGAGCTTTTGTAAACCCAACAGAGCGCCATCTAGTGGGTTGCAGAAGTTCTCCCAAATGATTTGATTCATTTGAAAATGATTTGTTTCGGATCATGTACAAAGTTTGTCAGGTTTACATCTTAATGCTTTCAAGAACTCACATGGAATCATCAATTCATCCCAATCTCGTTCGTAACAGAGGATTGAATGTAACCTCTTGGACTTCCATCACCCGCCATGAATACGGGTTTTTCTTGAAGGGTAACGGATGTGAGCCCGTAATTCTACCACCGCAGTAATTTTACAGTATTGTAAAATTGTTAGTCAGAAAGAAGGAAAGGGGAGTCCCTGTGCATCACGCCCCCAACATATGCCCAGTCACCAAAAACAGGGGGGTTTTCTGCTGTTGATAGGCGACATCAGCTAGTCTTTTGATCACAGTAGACATGCAGGATTGACTGTCTTTGTTGATAATATGTGCTCCACAAACAAGGTGTTATCTCCCAGAAAGTAACCGACATGTGGGAGCAGGAATGTATGTTCACGTTGTACCTACAGTTAAACCTATAGTTGGTGTTATTATACATCTGTTAGAATTGAGAAGGCCTGCTTCATCCTCTTTAGTGTTGCCAAATGTCACAGGTCCATCATTGTGAGAATGTATTCGAAGGCACCTTCAATATTTGTGCTCTTGTTTCATTCGTGTGTGTGTGTGTGTGTCGGTGTACTGGCATTCTCACTGCAGCTGTAAGTTGGCGGCGCTCACCCTCCTCCCAATATGCCCCCAGTCTGCCTCAACAGCCACATGTCAAGTGCATAGGAAGCCGTACGTAGGGAGCCCTGTGTGCATGTGTGTGTGTGAGCAGATACTCAAAGGTGACATACGCGATAGCGTGTGCCTTGTACAGTGGGGGCTTTGAAAGGAGGAGAGCAGAGGAAGCCAGCGTGTCGCTGCTCTGCTGGAAATGACATCATAGCAGGGGTTAAACAGCCACCGTTTACTTTGATTTATAATCCTCCTCCTCCTCCTCCTCCCTTACTCTTCCCCCTGCTGCCCACACACAGGGGTGAGGTGTGACTGCAAGGGGAGGTGGAGGGAGCAAAATAAAGAGAGGATCGGAATCACGGTGCAAAAGAATTGAAATTAATTTGACCATGAGAATAAAGCATAGAAGAATGAGTCCATCGATATGGGAGTGTTTGTTCTGCTGAAAAGCACACAACCTGTAACCCCAATTGTGGCGTTTTCAGGTTCAGATTATGTTGTATGTTCACACTTGAAGCAACACTTTAAACAGCAAAGACTTGCTGCCCAACACCGAGCCATTAAAAGCAATTTTTGGGGTTTGTACTTATTATAATGTATTTGAGCCCCTCAAAAGGTTTACATTTTTTTTTAACCATTAAAATAAGGCAAGGGATTATTTCATGAGTGGTTCCAAATCACAAGCTTGAATGTGTGTGTGTGTGTGGATAGAGAAGAGAGAGGGGGACAACACGGGCTGATACACAGTTGCCTGAGGGCTGACTGAAGCTCTAAATTCCTCATGTCTACCATAAAACAGTCCAGCATTCCACTACTTTTTGACACACACGCACACGCACACATTCAGTCACACATCGTTCCCTCACAGCGGTGGCAGCACTTCACAAAGGAACCATTGAAGGGGCTCCTTCAGTTTAAAGTTGAAGAGTATGTCTAATTTTGGTCCGAGTTCATTAGGCAACACAAAAGTGGGAGCTTGCAGTGAACACGAGGACAGTGGCAGAGGCAAGTGCTTCATGCCAGGACTGATAAGAGCAGACAGAAACTACAAAGGCGCCTCTCCTTCAGAAAGAAGGGATGAAGAAGGAAGCGAGGGAGGGTGCAGAGAGAAAGAAAGACGTCCGGGAAAAGTCTCGGCCTCAGAAATGTGCCGTGGTTTTACACATGCGTGTCAGTGTTTCTTAATGTAGGCCAGCAAACCCGCAACGCCCTAATATTTAACTTTAATACCCGCTGTAGTGTAAAAAGAAAGAGCAGCGCAAATGTAATGGGGAGCAAATGAAATTCTTTAAGTTTGACTACTATATTGAGGGTATTAAATTGTGGAGTGAAAGCTGCATTGGATGCGACTTTATGTCGTAATCAGATCCTCACTCATAGAGGACGGAAATGGGAGCTAATGAATAGAAAATTATATATATATATATATATATTTATGAGGAAGCATCAACAGAAAATGTAGGAACTCACTTTAAGCACATTGCCTCAGAATCACCATGATTGTTAAAGAGGTAGTGTGAGGAAGAGTAAGGACAGTGATCTGGACATGAAATCGGTGGGGTTTTTTTTTTGCTGTAACTGCGATGCTGTGTTGCTGCCTTAGTGCAGGGCCCTGAGCTGTAAATGGATATTGGAGATTAGATCTTTCATCTGGAGAGAGCCATGTCATTTTCCTATTTTTCTCTCTTATCGATTCTGGCCACTCTCAGCTCCACATGAACAAACCCTTTCAGACCGAGCAAAGGCCAATCCAGAGCTGTTCATTTTGCCTACTTACAGATCTCGCTATATTATAAGAGATGTTCCATCATCTTTGATAGATAAATGTGTAGATGTATTGAAAGGTGTATACTGCATGCTTCACCCTGGCTGGTATGTGACTCTAAGGCTTGACTCATATACTATCATCCGTTCTACACTGCATGTATCAGAGGTCAAGGGTTAGAGTTGGCTTTCAATGCAGTCTTGATCTCTATGCGTCTCTCAAACACACTTATCAACAGACCTCTACTGCAATATTGTCATACACCACATTAGGATTGTGTATGCATGAAAGAAAAATCCTATCTGGTTTGTATGGACACCATGAGAGAAAAAAATCTATTGTTAGAGAACAGGTCAGAAAAAGTTGAGTTTGTAAAGAATTACAAATGTTAACAAGTTGGAAAACAAGTTTTAATATGCTAAAAGTAGCCTGTTGTGCACTACTAAAACTCACCTGGAAAGCAACATGAATGCTTTTAGTTCTTTAACAATAAAATGTAATGTTTATTTGGGCCTAGGTTTTTTGGGGAAAATGGCATGGCACACTGCTCTAAAGCATATGGTTAAGCGAAAAGTGTATAGAAAAGGATGGAATAGCAGCTTCTGGTGTCAGAGCTGGGGTTTGAAGAGACAAAAGTCAGACATTGAAGAGCCACAAGAGGTATCTTATTTGAAAAAATACATACACACAATTGTTTTAGATATTTGAACAGTCAATCAATGCTGTACTTTGCGCATTGCTTTTTCTGGTGAGGATAGTCTTGTTTGTAGTTTGGACATGGAGTCAAAGATGGTCATACGTCACCCGCTGCAAGGCCAAGGACTGACACAGCTTTGGGCTAATTCCTTTAGCTAGCAAGATCCATCCCATAATGACCATCCTCAGCATAGGCTCCAGCCACCCACCCCTTTCCCTCACTGCAGACTTACCCCAGCATTGGGAGCTAATGAAAACAAATGGCTTTTCAATGGGCAGACAAACCTATTTCAGACATTCATCATCAGCCTCATAGATTTCTAAAATCCCATCAAGTCTGTCCCTGGCCTACACCTCACTTTGTCTCTGGCTCTCTCTCTTTGTCCGTCTGTCTCCCTCTGCTCTAAATGCTGCTCATAAAGCGCAATTACAAACTTTGTAACTTTTCAGCGTCATTTATACAAGCTCCACGTAGAATAACCCACATGACAGTTATTCACTCACCAAATCTCCGTTGACAGAAACAAGTGGAGGGGACAATATTATCTGGAGAGGTAAGAATAAATGGAAGCCAGCTGCTCTGTGCTTCTGCACAACTTTCACATTTTTCACAGCAAATAAACAATCATTTGATTTGATAAGATCGGAAGTTAATGATCCCTTTGAGGTAATTGGGTTGAGAAGAGTATACTGTAGATGAGAAGAGGGCAAATGTGTAGATTATTTGGAGCAAATGCAAACAAAAATTGAAAGACGCATTGAACAATGCAAGGACAGGATTAATAATAGTACATATGTAAATATGTAAATAAAGAACATATTTAGAGATTGAGAGATAAAATGAAGAAGATCTCATTGTGCATGTCGGACAGAGGTTCGCAGTATTGCGGAGTATATATGGATGTATTATGAAATCCTCCCTTGTATTATTAGCCAGAAGTGCTTTTAATATCTGCCCAGCCAAAAATAGCTAAGGAACTTTTTTTCAGTGCAACCAGCTTCTTCTCAAAGACAAACCGCTGCGCAGACCTTAAGTAGTCGTAGTAGAGTTTCTGCTAATACGAGTTGCAAAGAGAAGGTACTGTTGCTGTTAATGTTCATGAGCAATACGATCATATTTCATCACTTTCTTGTGTTGGGTTTGATGATTTTTATGTAACGTCGAGGATGCTTTGGCCGATTGGCAAAATGCCATCAGGCAGGATCAACAGCAAGGCCTCAAACCCAAATCTGGCTCTGGTTAAATCCACCAATAATATAAAAAACATTGGAATGTTTTAAGACATTTAACACTGCTTTGCTTGCAAAATGTAAATTCCAATTAACTCATTTTGTTTGAATGTGTGAATTTTCATCCAGCACTGTATTCAGACCTGAAATATTCCCCTTTACCCTCCCACCGTTGCATTGCGGCAAGAGTGGCATACAGAGGGACACTCATCGTAACAGCAGGGCTGACTGATGGGTAATGATGATGTCATCAACGAGTGCCAATCCCGATCAGAGCGATGGATCAGTGCCAGGCCGCGGGTGGCCGTAGCAACCAGATGCCAAGGCAACAATGAAGGCAGGCACAACGATGGAACATGGCAGGTGCACTCTGGAGGGAGCTGGGAAGTCGCTGCGTCAGCTGTTTCATTATTTTTCCTCTAATGTCTGTTTAAAGACACTCTTAATGTTGGGTATATCCAACGTAGTTTCTTCCAGGGAATGATTTGGCATATATTGGTACAAAGGTTGCCTTCCCCTGCAGTTCGGTTTATTTAGTGCAGATCAGGGATGTAAACAAAAAGGTGAAAGCAGTGGACGTTCGTCCTGACTGACAGATATGGTGGCATATTAACTAGACCGTTTTGGGGACTTTCATTCTTCAAAATCAAACTTACTTGGACCCAAATGGACTGATCAATTTTTTGTTGACTGATACCAAATCATACTGCACTTTACTGAGCCTAAGAATTATTAATGAAGGCTGCAACCTCAAGTAACTTTCCTATAGGAACTGGCAAAATAGTCTCAGCAGTTTACTCATATGTTTCCGCACTTCAATGCAGGCAGCCTGTTATGATATGATTAGATAGATTTTGTGGTCAAAGAAAGGTCTGGGAAACTATAAATACACATAACACTTCTTATAGATTATTCAGTTATTTAATAGCTTCTTTTTTGAGCCAGAAAATTTGAGAAATGTCGGGTTTTCATGGCCAGCAACTTTGCCTGCTATCTCTCTATATGCTCTCTATACTTCACTCATATGATCTCAATGTGAGCCAGTACACCTCATATAAGGTCAGACTGATCAGATCTTGCTGTGAGCCTGGTTGTTTCTTAGAGGGTACAGAGTTGACAGTTACATGTAATGCGTCCTGCCATGATAGGATGACAAAACTTGGTGTAACCACAGCAGAACCCCCCAAAAACCAAACACTTTAAACAGCTTGAATTCTGTTTTTTGGTCAGCGCCGCAGAAGAAATGAGACAAATGAACCTTGTAAAAGCAGGTGAGATGTGAAAGCACCCTAAGTGTGTTAAGATGGATTTAGTTTGAGGACCAGATAGCTTTTACAGGAAAAGGGAAGGATTAGAGATAATACTAACTTAGTTAACACTGCGCTATCTTCTACGTTTCTCTCGTAGGCTTCTTCCTTTATTTCTCAGTACTTGTCCTCCTTCTGATCCCGTCCTTCTCTGCTGATCCACGGAGTTGGAATTAACCCCTGTGTAATTACATGAAGGGGGTCAAAGGTTGGAAGCCCCTGGCCTTTCCTCTGAGTGATAACAAGAATATATATGGATGTATAAAGACAAGTGGATCATAGACAAGTACAATAAAAGCATGGCGATGTAGTATGATTCGCATAGGTCTGTTGAAAAATCCGAAACCAGATGTTTTTAGGAAGTCAGTGGTTGCATTTAAATACTGATATCACCCCATGTTGCTATCTGTATAGCATGACTCTGACTGCTGTCTGTATTATTTTAACTCCTTCTCCAAACTTACAGTGGCAGGCCTATTCATACGTCTATCTTATGCCGCTGAATTTTAAGAGCATACGGTAAATCATTTAAACCACTTAATCTGCTGCCATTCTGACCACCGTGCTTTTTCAAGCAACAAACAAATTTATGAAGCAAGCATTGTAACCAGTCTAAATATAGCTCCCATTGCACTGTGATGTACACCGTATCTTTGAAGAGGGTTGTAATATTATCTTATCGAAATACACAGCAGAAACATAACATCAAAATAGCAATTTCATACTTAAATTAATCATTTTTTTCTGTATCACAGTCGTGATGTGTTCAATTTGCTGTTTTTGTGTTTTCGCTCTCTTTCACTAGGTGGGAGCCCTCAGCAGCAGAATCAGGAGTGGTGAACAGTTAATAGTGGCACTGCAATAACAATAAAATGTCATCAATCTGTGGGCGCCTCCTGCCTCTGTCACACCAAGTTTGTACAGAGTAATGACATTAGGCCTGGAGTAGCTGGCACACTGCTCTCTTAAAGGCGCAGCATCTCACAAACATACACACATAAAGAGAAATATGGGTGTCGCTATGAGGAGGTAAAGGATGAAAGAAAAAAAACTGGGGATGAGGTAGGAAAAAGGAGCGAAGAATTGGTAGAGAAATACTAGTTACAGCAGCCGCCATTTTGAATAATTGTTGTACTCAACTATATCCAAAACGTGGACCATGTTTTGAAGCCCTTCACAGGGCAGTAAAACCGAACTCACAAGACACTTTTAGATCAAAACGTTCAACTTTTCCCTTGATACGTTGGAAACACAATGTGAAATTGAAGGGTAACGACCTGTCAATGAATGAAACCAGCCACTCTCTAAAGCATCCCCTGCTTTATGGTCTGTTTGTTTGTTGTTTACAGTGTTGTAGTGTAGTGCAGTAGTGAGGAAACAAAGAGTCATTCTCTTATAGACTTATAACATCAAAAGTTATCTTTGCAAGCAGGGGAGTTTCCCCCGGATAACCGTTAGAAAGAATGTAGGTTTAAGGCACTTTTCAGACCTGGCGGCTGCTGCCTGTACGCTGACTGTCTTTAGAGGGTGGCACACTCCCCCTCCCTACACTGGAACAAAACTAAACCCATATAATGGTTGCCTGTGGGGTAAAAGTAGGTCCCCCTTTAACACATACCTGGACATTAAAGATCCAATTAAAAAAATGGGGACACATACCAGCTATTGATCAACTCAACACTGTTGAAACCTCACATACTTACATCTTAACGTGGGTGTGTTTGTGTGTTTGCAAACGTCTGTTTTAATCGCACTCGTGCTTGTGTGTGCATGCTTTTGCTACTGGTTTGTCTGTGCCAACGTGTCCTCATATTGGGTTGTGTTGACTTGCATCCATCTGCATGCCCGCTGGTGACACATCAGCCAAGAGCCTCCTCCATCAGTGACACACACATTTGGGGGGGGGGGGGGGGGGGGGAGGGGGGGGGGGGGAAAGGAGGGGGGGAGGGCTGAAAGGGGGGCAGGGGGGATGTGAGTGTATGTGTGTGTGTGTGTGTGTTAGTTTTAGTGTAAGAGAACAACAACAAGGGAGGCGGAATGAGAGAGGGAGAGGGCCTGGCCAGGCGGCATTAACCCTGCGATGCCTGAGGCCAAGACGTACCACTGATCCTGTTTCTAATTCCCCCCTGCTGGCACTGCTAATGCCAGCCACTACCAGTCCCCACACAATCTGCTCTGGGGACTGCCCGGCCCTTCTCAGCCCGACTCCCACACATACAATAATCTGGCCCGGCCTATGCATAGTGATTAGCATCCTGCTCCGGACCTTATATCCCCTCGTACCGAGAGAGACGATGTGTAATATAAACTAACTAATGTAAGATACTGGTTTCTTTTGTTTTTATATCAAGTAAAATCCTATTTAGTTGTTCTCTTGTCTCCCCGCATTAGATTTTTTAAAGATAATAACCCTCTCTCTTTTTTTTCTCTACATATCACTGCAAAAACAATTAGTTATTAGAGCTTTAGAATTAAATCTACATCATGGTTCAAATTTTTTGGGAGCGGCTGTTTTGCCAAACACAACATTGGGCTAAATCTACATTCATATGTTTTGAAACGCATAACTTCAACTATCATCAGTTCCTTAACATCCACAGTACTTTGATATTTTGGAACATCTAAAATGTTGCTCTACAGTTATAGGCTGAAAACTCGGGGGGTAGAACACAGGGTGAGGAAGAAATTAGCGGCTACTTCATGGTCATCAACATCTACGTTGCTGAGGGACTTTAGAAGCAAGCTGCTCTTCATTGGATCATATTAATGCAGGTGCCCTTTGCTGGGGCCTAAGAAAGACCCAGCAGGAGTCAGAGGTCACATGTAGAAGACATACTCCATTACATGTATGGTGTGTTCAAGGAACCTGGGCATGTGATGGCCCAAGGGCACTGGAGCAAGGTTGGTGGATGCATGGCACAACAGAAAGTTAATGTTCAATGGACTTTTTTTCTGTGAAGAACCCAGAGAGGGTTATTTGGTTATTATTTATTTCATTAATAGTGTTATTATTTTTTTCCAGATTATTTTTTTTATGTGAAGATGCCGGAAAGGGTTATTAATATTCGCTTATGTGTGGCTTTCCGAAAAACAATAAATGTTTACATTTAGGCACCCCTTCGATCTGTTACAAACTGACCCCGGCCCCCCATCAGAGAAGGGAAAAGTTATGTGGCCCTCACAGGAAAAAGCACTATAGGATGATTTCACAACAGAAAGTTGTAAACAAATTCAAATATGAAATATGTGCGTGTGGGTGTTGTAGAGGTGCAGAGCAAAAATCAAACTAAGGCAGCAAGACAATATGAAGGAAACATAAAAACACATATCAACATATTGTTGTCTCTGTTTGACTGATCCGTCAAGCTGGAAGTATAGCTCAGAGAATTCTGTCCAATACTCTGTGTGAGTTTCATGGGCTTCTTTTTTGTATCTTGTGAAGCAGACGTTTCCTCGATATAAAAAACAAGTAGGTGATCAGGGTTCTGCTTTAAAGGCAAAACCAGAGAGAAAATGACATCCACAAAAGCAGGTCAGCCAGTTAAGTAGGACGTTCATTTACAGATGACCCCTAAATGATACACAATTGTTATCATCTGCAAACTAAGAGGTGTTAAGTGTATTGCTAGACACTCCTGTATAGATATTTGTGCACTCACATCAGCATGATGTACTCCTATGCAGTGGGTGCGTGGGCTTTTATTTTGAACAAAACCATTTCCCCTCCTAACGTCGGCACGTCTGTGCCGTTAGATATTATAAAGCTGACAGCTGAACATTAAATTAAATAATTCCTGCTTCATTCAATTTTTGGAAAAAGTCCTTTTCGCTCATGACGGTCCTCAAGGCTTCAACGGCCAAATAAGTGTTGAAATCCATCAGTGACACAACCTGAGAGAGAACACAAAACACTTCTCCTCCCTGCAGAGTAACTTTTTTGTGTTGATCTTCTTGGGACTTCATTATGTTACATAATAAAAGTCAGATTTAGATTGCCAAAGGTTTAGGCAGAACACCATGCATGGTTGGGCTTACAATAACTGGACTTCCTCTACAGCAGTGTTTCTCAACTGGTGGGTCCCAACCCACTAGTGGGTTGCGGACCCGTTTGTAGTGGGTCGCGGGCCATTGCATGTTAAAAAAAAAATGCATCCTGGGATTTTATTTTGAAGGGACTTTCTCTAATGCAGCGCAGTGTCGGTGTTTTTCCGGATCGTCCGTCCTTGTTTTCAGTCAGCGCGGCAATTAGAACGCGGAAGCACCCCCCCCCCGTTGACCGATCGAATTGGGTCGCGGCTCGTCATTAAGGGGTAAAGGTGGGTCCCGGAGCCAGACCAGTTGAGAAACACTGCTCTACAGGAATGAACAATATGTCCAGAACACCTGGTATGGTGCGCCGTTTCAGGTTGGTCGGTGCGAAGGAGTCAGTTATTCAAGAAACACTTCCTCAACCAAAGAATCTTCATCTTAGTATTAAGATGTTTGCTTTTTACCATTGCTGATCCACCATAACTTCCTCACTACGCAAAGTCGTGCATACTTTAATTAAAATTGTGTCTGTGACATCCCGAAAGCAAAGATTATCCAGGAGAAAATATGTTTATGTCTGTAATACCTAATTGACAAAACAGTTTTGTTATATGAAAGCTTAGAATAATTCCCATATTACCGGGTTCGAAGGAGACGATACAACGTGATGTAATTATGAGCCATTGCTAGTGTATAATACTTCAATAGACTGACATTAGGTCAGCTGGTCCAGAGGGTCACCTGTGACACCAGTGTTTGTAGTGCTGATCCGGCTGTGTGTCTCCGTATGATGTGCTTATGTGCATAGGGCTCAGATGCTCCAGGAATAGCGTGGGAATCTTTGTCACAGCAGTTTCGTTCATGCCTTAGAGTTGTAGAGTAGCTGTCTGGAGCTGAGCATCGGTCACAGGAACAGTCTCTACAGGTGCTTCTGTCTGAGGAATAGTTAAGTCGGGAGTGAGCCGCGTGGCGAGTCTTTCTAAAGCTGTCTCCAAGCTCTCACTGGCTCTGCCGGAGGGATGCGCGCAGTGGCAGAGGAGACACGGACGGAAGAGGAAGATGAGGAAAGTAAGTGGGGGTCAAGAGAGAGACAGCAGGGGCAGACTAGGGTACTCTGTCCCTGACCAAAATGTTCTGCATCAAAACACCTAGACCATTTTGAAAAGTCCTCTCTTCCATCATGTTGAAAATCTCCTTTACATAATAACTTGTGACAGGGGCAGTCTGTTACAAATGTTTTCATGAATGTCTATTTTTCGCTCTACGTGGCCACCTTTTAACACTATGTGCACAATGGTTCCCCATATGGGCGACATATGAGCCAGAGCCGGGTCAGACTGAGCTCTCATCATCATGCTTGAATTTTTTTGGAAGCTACAATAAGAAAGTTAAAAAAATCAAAACACAACTTTAACTGTGGTAATATATGTGGTAAATAAATATACTATGATAATGGGTCCAAAAACTGTGCATACAGTGGTGTAAAACCGAAATCGGAAATAAATGCTTTGATGGAAAGCAACATACCAAATAGGCTCGAGTATGGTATATGTTTTGTTTCTCTCAGATAAAGCCTGCTCGCGAAATAACCACCAAACCATCGCAGCAAAAAAAAAGAAATCCTGCATTACCACACAATCAGAACGCGCTGATTACGGTGATATAAGTATAAGCTAAAAAAATCATAAAGCGTCTCACCTTTTTTTCATCATGGGTGTGCAATTTTCAGAGCAGAGGCCATAAAAGAGATTATGCACAGCTTTTCAAAAAACATTTTATTCATTTCATGATTTTATTTCTATTTCACTAAACAAAAAACCAACAGAACATCTGACAAGTGACAAAGAAAGTATGTTACTTAGCTTTGTTGAGTTTTATGTGAAATTCAATTTTCCACTGAGCCAGATTTTATCTTGAGTTTTGCTGCTGTATTAATTGGGTTTTAAATGCTTTTATTTTGAAATGCATTTGCAACTTCATATAATCGATATATACATTTCTTGCTCATTTCTTGTTGCATGGGCATGCAACAACTACCAAAAAGTGTGTATGGTACATTATGCAAATGGTTTCACACATGGTATGCACATGGGGGTGAAAGTCATACCCATGTATCCCTTTTCCGTGGCTCTTCACAAAATGCGATTTAAGAACTTCCTGCATTTTAGCAGTAGCATTGTAATTAGTAATTGCGAGTGACACTTTCAATGCATATATTTAAGAGAGATGGAGAGTCAAATGGAAGTTCTTCAGGCTCTGTTAAGAAAACAACATAATCCTTCATTTAATCAGTCGTAGACCCCCCCGCCCCACACACACAAAAAGAAGGAAACAAACGTTAAGAAGCATATCCTATCCTTTAAGAAGCAGAGGTGGGGTGATTTAGAGACGGCAAAAAAGCGGACCTTGAATGTCTTGAAATACTGCTGTTCTCCAATCGCTCCAATCTATTAGATAAGAATTGAAATGTTGTTCACTTTTAAATTTTAAGTCTTTGTTCCTGGTTATTAATTTACTGAGGAATCAAAGAAAAATGATAAAACACTAGTCACTGTGAACTAATCAGGCAGGTTTCTTTTTTTTCTTCTTTCCAACAAAAGCCTTCCCAGAACTAAAAGTAAACCATTTGTGATCAGACAAGCCGTGGGAGAGAACGATGCAAATTCACTGTGTCTGAGTGTGGGCATGTGTGTATGTGTGTGTTTGCGTGTGTGTGTGTGAGGCTCAGAGTGATGCTAAGCTTAGCAGGCCCCATGCTTCCCTCATTTCACCATGTCGAGCAACACAAAGACACACACAAAAAACATTCCTTCTCTCCACAGAAAAAGTGGGGTGGGGAGGCATGTTCGTTGCCTTGGAAACACTTCAGTCCAGATAATTATTACTGTAACTGTCTCCGTACACCCCACCTATAATAGAAATGGATCATAAATTATAATCACTGAGTGACAGCCTTCTGTTCGCTGCTGCCTGCTGCCACTGCCACCTGTTGGCAAGCAGTAGAACTGCAGGACTTGACACGATTGGCTGTGTGGAGGTTGCTGGTGACTGTTGGAGTGCAGCAGCTTCACTGCTGAACCTAATTCCACTGCCTTCGCCTGAACTGACACAGAAAAAAAAATGTTTTGTCTTCTCTATTCTCGGTAAAGCATTTTCACTGTGAATGTCAAACCCAGATGACAGCAACAATCATGTAAAAGCATTAATGGCAGAATGGAAATCATGGCATCACGCTGAATCTGTTTAAATATTTACAAAGGCTTATTCCCATGGCCCATTCCTAAGTAATCAAAAAACAATTAAATATTCTTCCCCGGGTTGAAAGTCGTTTTTTTTGTTTGTTTGTTTTTAAAACAAAATAATTCAGTGCCTTATGAAAAGACGTAGTCTGGGGTTCAGAAGTAATTGCAAAGTGAGCGCCCTACTTTTCCTCCCCAACCACTTTGTGAGAACTGGGAAAGGAACAACCAAAAATTGAAAAAGAAGGGAGAAAAATGAATAAACAAATAAAAGTAGATTAAAGTAGCATTAAGAATATAAACTAGCAGCTGAAGGAAATAAGATAATTGCTTTTCTGTGTATTTATCATGTCCTTTTGTTATCATATTCCACAAAAAAGGATGATGACTTTTCGGGCCTTGCGTTCGATGGCTGTAGCGTGCAGTTATGTGGGGCAGGAGATTTTCTTTTAGCAGAAGCCAACATACTCCCTTTCAGCTTGTCTGAAACTATTCATCACACCCGTATCCTCGTAACGGAAACCTGCCTTTACATTATCCGCTAAACAGCTGATTTTAATTCAGCTTTCCCCTATGAAGGATTTTCTGATAAGAGAGGAGTCTGCAACAAAGGTCCCCGGCACAGCGGCAATTACTGGCAAGACGCAACCGCCTTAAATCAGCTGCCATTTATAAACACAACTTCAACCGCGGCGGTCAGATTACTGTAAAAGCGGCAGGTTCAGAAGACGAAACCCCCTCGTCAAAAAGAAATCTGGGTTTTATGTCTGGTGTCGGCTTCGCTCACCTCCCCCTGTTTTAAAATGAGATGCCACAGCGCTTTACTTCCTGCAGCCACGCACTGATGAGCAGCAAACTTTTCTGGCTGTTCAAATGACCTAAGCATTATGATTGTACCTCTGCAGACAGCTTGGCAATAAAAACTTTTAATCATCAATTGTTGTTTCTGCTGAAACCCCAGTCCGTTTTTTTTCTTCCTTGTTTTCAAAGGAAAGAAGGTGTCACACACGCAGAGAGAGTGAGAGACAAACACACACACACACACACACACACCGACACAATTACACTCGCCCAATCTCTTTGGAAACGAAGAAAAAAGGAAGAAAATGTCTTATATCCAGCGACTGAAGATCTTTAAATTACGCCGTCTCGGAACTTCATTTCAAAAGACAAGACGTGGCTGTTTCGGGAGGGAGGACCTTTGAAAAAGTTGACGGCACCTTGTGTTAGCAGTTTACGGCCAGGGGTTTCTCTCATGGCGCCGAGCAAAATCACAGGTGGGTTCCCTCATTAGGTGGCTACAGACAGGCCACATTAAACAGAATCCGCCACCACCTCCCAAAGAGGCTTCGGCAGCCGCCATTCCGGCGAGGGCCCTTGTTTGGTCTCTCCGCTTCCTACCCGCTCCACCCTTCTCATCCCAGCCCCCCCCCCAGCACCCACCCATCTCTCTTCTTCTCTCTGACATGCATATTTCAGATCAGGCGTGGATGTCAGGCGGTGAGTGGGAATTAATAATCTCAGGTTGTGCACTTGCAGCGGGCTGCTTAAGGATTCATCCTAACAAAGGGCAGCGCGAGTCACGCAACGGGGCTGACAAGGCCTGTCTTTCTATCTCCGCGTACCTCCACCTGTCTGCTGCCTCTCGTCCTCCTGCTGTCGGAGCGGCCCCACACACACACACACTCACACACTTCTTTTTGTATGTTTCTCACTCACCCCTGGCCTCCCTCTCTCTCTCTCTCTCTCTCTCTCTCTCTCTCCAGCTGACCTTTGGAGCCGCTTAGGTTCACAAAACACCTCCAAACAGCTCCTCTCTAATGGCCCGCTACTCAAACAATCGGTAGAACGACCTGACGAAGATGATTGATCTCTGACAAGCGGCTCGATGCATTCCTATGAGTCATTAGATCAGCCTGGATGGAGAGAGAAAGAGAGGCCGGCAGATAGAGGGGTAGAGAGGGAGAGAGAGAGAGAGAGACCTATTGGAGAATTGGTAAAGCTGTATGTACAACCCGACCAGGCATTTATCTAATGTCAAGACGTGCAGACAACCTTTAGTCTGAGTTTGATGTTGGAGGTGCTTTGGAATGACAACAGCACTCGCTTCCCGCGCAGGAATGCACGAGCTCAGACAAACGCACACACACACACACACACACACACTTGACTTGCTCTTTTACCGCCGAGTAAAAGGCAGTGATGCGCGCGCGTGTGTGAGTGCGCGCTCAAACCAAATGAATCCTGTAAGGAGAGAAAAGACGCGGAAACAGCATCGCTGGAGCGGCTCAGCAGCCGCGGAAAAAGAGAAATGTCTTCTTTAAAGATCCTCTTGTTGTGTTGTCGCGCTGGGAGATAAGGACGGATTAGGCTGAGAGACGCTCTGAGCTGAGACACGCAAACATGCTGTCGAACATGGAAGTGAAGCACCAGAAACTCTCTTCCCCAACCAGTCAACACACACACACACACACAGAACACACAGATTGCTGCACAGTATAGAAGCTCACTTTCAAATATACCGAAAAGGGTTTTCCATGGGAAACCATCTTGTGAAATATAGCATTGTCTGCTTTGACATGAATCAGCTTCATGTGTGACTGGTCAAAGGCCACGTGAAGCTTCACGGTGAAGTATGCAATAACATTTGAAATGGTCCTGGCAGGCAATTGAGGGGGCCATTGGGGGACAATATCCCAAATCATAATTTGAAGCAGATTCAATGAAACTTGGACTAAAAGGTCAATACTCAATAGACAGTAAAGGTTAAAACATCAATTTAGATTTACTTTAAATAACAGAAGCCTTATTTATATGTGTTTATATTTCTGAAAAAATAGATAGTTATAAACAATGTTTCAAATTACAAATTCTTTAAGTCATGTGCTGATTTAAATAAGCTGCCTTTAAATATAAGAGAGCAAAAGAGTTTGGCAAAAAACATTTTTTCTACAATGCACCGTTATCGTTACTGTCAACGTTCAACACTCTAAGTTATGTCCTTAACGCGGTGATACAGAGGTTTGGGTCAATAACTCCTCTGACTAGAATGCTGCCAGTCCTGAACAAAAAGGAATACCAAAATGTTACATTCGAATCATAGCTATAGTTTGGTAAATCCAAAAATATATTGTTTATTAGATTAGTAGTTTGAATTGATTAGTAACAACTGATTATTTATTCACCATGGATAACCTGAGAAAGGGACAGACCGCAGTTGCTGAAGAGGATGTAGATGCTTTAAACACTGCTCTTCGATAGCATCAATTGGCAAATGTTATATTTTGCCACGACCGTGTGTGAGAGCGGACAAAAAACAACATTTTTTACATTTCATTTTACAACTCATTCATTTGCATATGCAAAGTAAAGCAGCAGTGTAGAAGCCGGCAGTCGTAAAGGAGCCCATTGCTGGAACACTAAACAGTCTCTATCCAGTAAATACAGATATATCAAAGTACAGGAGATACCAATCCATCAAAATACGCTTGGATTCGCCCATGATATCTGAGCTGTCTATGTCGAACACACAGATTAAGGACAATATTTCCAACTTCTCGTGTAGCATCAGGGGTAAACCTACACTGGTAAACGTAAAATACATTCTTGACAAAAAATAATTGCTCATTTTGGACGTGATACCTTACACTATTTCTCTCAATGGCCATGGCTATGTCTAAATTTAAAAAGTTGTGGTTTTGTCTACAAAGGACTTCAGATACAGATGTAATGCAAAAGCGTTTGTTCCTGTTGTGTGGATAGCTATTTATTAATATCAGATGCGACACGGTTCACATCTGTATGGGATTCCGCTCTTGGCGTCATTAGATGGCAGCCAGTGATACAGTGAAAACCCTTTCCACTAAGAAACATGTGTGCGACACAAAGGAACTCAACAAATACACATCGTATGTGTATGCACGCTCAGTGGCAGCTGGCCATTAAAAGGAGATGGGGCGTCGCCCCACCTTTTGAGCCAAAAAAAAGAGAAAAGAAAAGATAATATGAACTCATTAATATTTGTAAAATATATCTGTGCAGATATGTGCTTTTCCTGCAAGTCCCTGATATACATAAAGAAACACAAAGAGGAGAGAGGAGAGCACAACGGAAATTAGGTAAAAGAGAAATGACCGCATTTCCCTCAGTCCTTCCGCCAACAATCCCAAAAAGAGGATGTGAGGGGACAGGCTGTGTCCTTGATCTTGGTCCCCATCCAGACGCCGCCCATACCTCTTCTGCACCTTTCCCACAGATGAGTATCGTGGGGGATGGGGCTAATGATAACTCGAGCAACTTTAGACCGCTTTGTCTCAGGTACTCCCTTTCTCACACAACAGCAGTGTCAGCTCTATTCTCCAAGACAACAAATATATGGACACAGAAAAAAAATCAGGCAGGCACCTTGGCCGCCATTGGAAGCAAAGCAAAGCAGCCTGGGGTCGGAAAGTCACGTCAAAGTTCATTTACCAGTGGCTTACGTTTCAACCGGTGCCTGTGATAATGTGGGCCCCATCCAAACCACCAAGGCTGTCTAGCCCGACTAAAATATTATCGCTGTCGTTAGTCTCCATAATCCACAGCACATGTGGCAGGAAAAACATATTAACGACAGTCGCTGGCATATGAAAACAGCTGGGACGGAGATGAATGAGCAAGGAATAAGACGCTTGATAGAAATGAATAGTGCGTGTGTGTGTGTGTGTGTGTGTGTGGAGGATAGAAATAGACTGCAAACTGAGGATAGATAGATAGATAGATAGATAGATAGATAGATAGATAGATAGATAGATAGATAGATAGATAGATAGATAGATAGATAGATAGATAGATAGATAGATAGATAGATAGATAGATAGATAGATAGATAGATAGATAGATAGATAGATAGATAGATAGATAGGAGGACAGAAGGGACATTTTCAAGGAGAGGAGGCCCAAAGAACAGAAGGAGAGAGGAGTAGACAAAGGGGAAAGAAGGATAAATGAGGTTGAATAGAAAGATTGAATAATGGTGCAGAGGGGAGAAAAATGAGGTGAGAAAAATAGAGGGGGAGGCCAGATTTAGAGGAGGAGTAGAAGGAGAGTGGCAGGGGTGGGGTGGAGAGCAGATGAAGAGGTAACAGAGGAAATGTGGAACCAGAAGTGTCTTTGTATATATTATCTGTATCCGATTAGGATAAAATCCACAAGACCAAGCGTAGTGTAAATGGAAGTTATGCAAAAGTAAAAGTAAAAGTATTCTCTGTCCCTTTTTTTGTGGCGGCCACCAGGCAAGGTAGCGGCTTCTCGCGTGGCCAGTCTGTTGGACTCAAACATATGTTGTACAGTGCGTTGACTGTCTATCTCTCAAGCTTCAGGAGAGGGTTGCTACAAATTAGCATTCATAATGTGAACACTATGATACTTCCATCGCAAAGCTTCCTTTAGTTAGTCTATGCTCATTTTAACAGTCGCTAAAAGAGAAACCCTATATATGGGATTGTGGAACACAACACAGGGTACACCTTGGACTGATCGCCAGCCAATTGCAGGGCTAACACAGAGACAAGCAACCCTTCACATCCACACACCTGCCTACCGGCAATTTTACAGTTACCAATCAACCTAATCCCCAGACTGTGGGAGGAAGGCGGAGTACCCATAGAGAACCCACCCAGACACAGGGAGAACATGCACACAGAAGGGCCGCGGGACAGAGTTGAACCCAGGACCTGCTTGCTGTGAGGCGACAGTGCTAACTACCACACAACCATGCCGCCCCCAAAAAGGTAAGTGAATACTTGAAACTTTATGCGGGACCAGGGACACAATTTCAAATGAATGACAATGTTGTCATAATGTGTAAATAATTTCAATGGAAGGAGAAATGTGTACGTGAGGGTGTGTGAGCGGTTGATGTCTGCACGCACGTGCAAGGTGAGGGGTTGTTAAGAGGTGAAAGGGGTTGGACCTTAGCCTCCCTCAACCTTCAATGCACAAACCCTATTCATACACGCGCACACTCCATACACCACAATCACAATCCCGTTCAGTGCCAAGGCAGCACAGATGCAAACTCCCCCCTGACCGTGTGGCTGCCAAGGCGGCGCTTCCGAAGCCTCTCCACCAGCTGGAGACTCTCTGATGAGGCCAACACATCCATTTCCCTGGTAACCGAGGAGCCTAGTCTCACACAGACACAAACACACACATCCAGGGACAAACTGCACATAAACATGTATATGCATCCACGAAATATGTAGATGCCACACGTAACATCTATCCCCCCACCCAAAACCCTCTTATGCCTTCCCCCTTTGGCCTGTTTGCTGCCAGGTCTATTATCACATGATGCGTTGCAGGGCAAAACACAACAGCTAGACACATTTACACTCAGTTTACAGACATATGCAGCAAACAGTCCATTATTCTGATAAGCAGGACCCAAGATGAACTATGATCTTGCATAAGAGCCCTGAGATACACCTAAAAAGGTCAATTTGTTTACAAATAAAATCCTGTCAAAAGATGATTGGGAATGAGAGTAAGACAATAGGCCCCTGTATGTAGTTTGTGGCTTTGTGGTGTATTCACTAAAGGAAGAGAGGTGTTTGAATAGGATTTCAGTACTTGATGGTAAATGTATTAGTTATGGTAAATCCAGAAAAATATTGCCCTAATACATTGTAAGCTAAATGTAATCCATTCAATGTAGCTGCAAACAAATGGTGGACTTTGGAGCTTATAGAGAAAATAACGGTTTCTTCTGATAAATCATGAGATGTACCCTGATTTGGTATAAATGTCTGTTAATGATACAGATCCTATTTCAATTGCTTTCAATAAAAATCCTCTATCTAGATGGATAAATAACCACAGGTTAGACCATTGGACACCTAAACAAGAAGGGAGGCTAAATAACAACAACATAGGGCGAAAATCAAAGTCAATTCATAGACAGGGACTGAGCATCATAGATTGAGTTTATGAACAATTCTCTGTCAAATCAGCAGGAGGGGAGGCGGTTAAAAACAACTGTTTGTGGCTTGCAGCTCTATTCTCTATTTACAACATCAACACACACACACACACACACACACATACATGAACAGCGCTGTCCACTCCTGACACCAAGCTCAGACAAAATGGATGGAACATGTCATATTATAAAATAAATTAATTCAAGAGGACAAATTGTTTCATTGACTGGCATATGGTCTGGTTTGAAAAAAAAGTGCAATCCATTGAGTAGAGCTCGCAAAGTCAAGCGGTTCCCGGAGTATTGTTGTTGTCGTTTTGTTAAGGCTGTCAGTAGTTAGTTAAAGACAACGCTAGCGGCTGTCCCCATGATTGATGGAAATTAAACTCGTTAAAACCCTAAAAAAATAACACGACAATGTGGTGAAATTCCTCACCACAGCAGAATAGCTCCACAAATTAGTCTAACTTACCAGAGGTAGATTGGAGCATCAATATTGTGAATGTATTGTTGCTGTATCCTGTGCTTGGTGCAGCCCAAGATTATGGTTTGAAGAAATATAAATAGGGCAAAAATGTCAGAAAATTAAAAGATAGAAAGAAAAACGTTGAGAAAGGAGACAAAAAGGGCTTATCAACCAAAAATCTCTTCCAGGAATCAAGGTCAGGCCAACGGCACTGGTTTGCATCTGCCGATATCGAATGGCAGCGTATGGCATGACGCAGCGTGGCATGGAATGGCATGGAATGGCACGGAATGACAAAGGGGTAAGTGTATGAAGGAAGGAAGGTGGCTGCTTGGAAGGGCATCAGAGGCTGAGCTTTAACCTTGCGGCTCTTTGTGTTGGAAAAAGGAGAGTGCCTTTAGCCCCCACTGTCGCATACACACGTGCCAGAGGGGAGTCTGAGGCTTTAATCACCCCTCTCAGCCCTACCAAAACACATCGACTGCACTCGCTCATCTGAGAGACAAGGAAGATTCAGCGATGTTCATGTCGACAGAGACCTTTTGATGTCCCTCGACTTTTTTAGAAAGAGGGGACCACAGAAAGGCTTGGAGGACTTTTGGATGTGGTTCCAAGAACAACAAGCAAGGAGGCAGCTGTGTGCAAGAGGAGGCGGGTCGGCTCAGGAATCAAAGATGGCTGGCGAAGAAAGGAAAACAGTGTATCAAAGGAGAGGTCCCACACAACTGGAGTTAGCCGGTGTCTTTGACTTGGGCCAAGGCCACAGCGGGGAACTACACACTAGCAAAATGTCTGCCATCAGCAGAAGTTATTAAAAAGGTATTATACTTCATCCATGAACTTTGCAGCTGGAATAGAAAAATAAATTTGACCATGATAAGTTTACCAGGTTAATATATAATGAACAGCCATTAAAGCCATCCAACATGGTAACTTTTTGTTAATTGGAGTTCAATTTGAAGGAACCTTGTTTAAAGGTGGAACTATTTTCTTGTTATCATATATAAGAAAATGAATAATCATCAGCTCACATCATTAACCAAACAATTGTCACCAAGTCATTCTTAGGAGTTTTCAGATGTTACTTTGGTAACACGACAATCTTTTGTTATTTACTGTACTGTAATTGTAATTATATATTTAAGAAAAATCAGTAGCTGCTGCTCTGTACATCATATTCTCCCTTTTACAAATAATTATATTCGCAGTGTGGCGTTGATGCCACTAAATGCCTCGCAAGGAATAATTCAAGCAGGGTGAATCCCAGCCTCTCTTTCTCATGATGCACACGGTTCTGATCCGCAGGTTAAGTGATCCTAAAGGGAACTTTTTGCTACAAATACACATGTTTTTGATGTTCCACACTTCATTACAGCTGAGGGGGAAACAGCCTTTTAAGATATATCCAGACATTTCCTGAGGCTTGTGCCCCTAGGGCTTTTCTCTCTATTTGCCCATAGCAGGAAAGAAATCAGCAGCTAAAGCAACAGTATCTCTTTTTCCCTGTGGCTACTCAAACCACACCCGTGTACTGCTAATGCCTGAAAATCACATTTACCATCACTTTACAACCACCCCGTCTTCTTCATCAGTTTAAAGACAAGCCAAAAGATTTTGGTTAAAAGAGTTGCCAAGGTGAAAGATGTTTTTGAAAATAATCTTTTTTTTGGAGGGGGGGGGGGGGGGGGGGGGTAATAAACATCCCGACCTAAGATGAAAACTTCTCTGGAGATGACAGAAAAATGTTATCATCTTGAATTGAAACAGTAAATAATTCTTGCATTGCCAGATGTAACTCATCATAGAGTGTTTTCGCTCCAGTATACACTTGTTTTCATTTTTTCGTATTACTGGAAGGGTTGGAAATCAACATTTGACATGACATTTCTGATTAGAACTAATAATAGAATGGCTTAAGTAGTGAAATCAACGCTAGGAGAAATAGAGTGAGGGACTGACACACTATCTGTTTTTTTATAATCATATCTTCCGTCCCTCTTCTTGTGTCTATTTAGGTTGTTCCTCTTTTCTGTTAATCCATCTCAAAATGGTTATTCCTACGATAACCTTCACAGTAAAAACCTTTGGTCTAATTTTGGCCACTAAAACTACCTGTTCATGCAATCATGTTGAATTATTGAAAAATAAAAGATTCAAGCACCTGCTTGTTCTGTCAAAAATTAATAATCTCCTGAGCAAAATTAACAAATATTTCCCCTTGATTCCAAATTAATTTCACATGCTTCAGGATATTTGGCACGGTCAACTGTCAGCACACAAAGAGAAATAAATCACAAAGTAGAACACATCACCAGGTCACTACAATTCATCCACACAGTCGCTGATGCTGTGTTTAGGTTGTTTGTTTTTTTAGTTTTTGAAAATTTAAACTAATTAAAGTAGCAACTTGAATTGCTGCTTTGTGTTAGGTTTTCCATTTAGTTCAGTGTTCAGGCATGAATATTTCATTTTATTTAAAAAAATGTACGCTAGAGGGAAAACGCATGGGCCAAGGTAAAAAAAAGTCCCAAAAATGTCTGATGTGAAGAAGAGTTCATGA
This sequence comes from Pungitius pungitius, assembly GCF_949316345.1. Classification (NCBI taxonomy): domain Eukaryota; kingdom Metazoa; phylum Chordata; class Actinopteri; order Perciformes; family Gasterosteidae; genus Pungitius; species Pungitius pungitius. Next base: position 4,231,091 of record NC_084903.1, read on the forward strand.
GGAGTTAGGAAAAGAGAACCTCAGAGCTCAGAGAACCCAATTTCTCTTTCACGTCACTCATTAATTTTAATTTATGTATTTATTTTGAAGGTGGATGCCACTGACGTAGGTCTCCCATGGCAATACCAAATTACCAAGTAAAACATTGCCCAATGAAATCCGTTACTCTGATGCATGGAGGTTTGTTAAAGATCTTGTTTACTGGGAGGCAACTGGTGGTGTGTGAAGGACAGAACCCGGAGGTCCTTGCTTCCTGCTGTTGTCACGTATTATTTTAATACTGTCTGCAGTAGAAACCAGAGGTGGGACAAAGTCATTGTTATGCAAGTCACAAGTAAGTCTCAAGTCGTTGCCCTCGAGTCCCGAGTCAAGTCGAGTCAAAGATGAGGCAAGTCCCAAGTGGAGTCCAAAGTCTTACCATTTTAGTTTCGTCATTTCAAGTCCTCTTATTATAGTGGGGACGGGGAACCCTGGGTGATGGTGCGCTGCCTCACAGACCTAGACTACGTAGGGAAGGGTGATGGTGGATCGACTGTGACTGTGTTATAGTACTGTAACAGAGCATAACGTGAACACATGCAACATCTGCAAAACTGATTAACTAATAACATTAAATCAGCTCATTACACTACTTTAAAACGAACGTTGACATAATGTTTGGCGAGGATTTCCATCGGAGTATGAATCCGGGTTCAAAAAACCCAATTTTTGTAACCATGAACGAGCTGTCTCGTTGATACGGTCAAATGGACTGCAGTGATTGGATGTCGTGCAGACAGCGCGCGCTCTCTGCATACAGGTGGCGCACATTTTTTTGACAGATGCAGATAAACAGAGCGGCGCGGCCGTGTGAAAATGTTTTCCCCCAGTTTTCATGGGAAGTAGCAAGTCTTCTCGAGTCAAAAGGCTCGAGTCCAAGTGAAGTCACGAGTCATCAATGTTAAAGTCCAAGTCGAGTTGCAAGTCTTTGTACGTTTTGTCGAGTCGAGTCTCAAGTCATCAAATTCATGACTCGAGTCTGACTCGAGTCCAAGTCACATGACTCGAGTCCACACCTCTGGTAGAAACTGACAATTCACTTATGTACAATATTAATGAAACTCTTCAATATCAATAATGTCAGGTACGGCTGCTGGTGCAGGTTGAAGGGAAGGCTAGGCGGGTTCCGCAAAACGGGTTCTCCAAAGCCAACCCTGCTGAGTCCTTAAGAGGTTGCGTCATTCTGTCAGGTACGGCTGCTGGTGCAGGTTGAAGGGAGGACTCAGACGCAGGGCTTTCAAGAAAATAAAGACCAACGACACTCGACATAGACAATGACGCGACAGGGGACAACAGCAATCAAGCAATCACAGGACAAGGCTGGAAGTGAATCTAACCCAAGGACACAAGAGACATGAAACTACAAAATAAAACAGGAAGAAGAACCAAACCGTTGTTTTACGTGAGAAGGTTTCGGTACTTGAGTAATCAGTCAGACAGGCAACGGTATCCAAATAGGCAGGCAAAACTCACAGGTACAGGAGGAGCTTGTAATCACACAGTGGGGGAGGTGCCTGAAAAAAGTGAACAGGTGAGTCCCAGAAAACCCAGACAAACTACATAGAAGGACTGGGCATGACACTGCAGACCCAGGTGCAGATCTTGGTCCTGATGGTCTTCAACGTGATTGCATCGGCGGACCTGAGACAGCGGGTTGGCCCAGGGAAGAATGTCTGAGTGGTTGGTAAGGGTCAGGTTGTGTAGGGCTTTGTAGGTGGTAAGTAATATTTTAAAGTCCATCCTATATTTGACCGGAAGGTTGCATGGGACTAAGCCAAGAGGCAGAGTACCAAATTCTCAAAAAACTACAATATGTTCACATATTGTAGTTTGTTGAGAATTTGGTTGGAAGAGCCATAGAGTATGCTGTTGCCAAAGTCGAGTCTGTAGGTAATGAGGGTATAGATGAGAATTTCAGTGGTGGCACAGGAGAGGGTGGGTCAGAGCCTTGAAAAAATGCTTAGGTGGAATGAGGCAGTCTTAGTGACGTGGTTGGTTTAGTTTTATTTTGAGTCTGAGAATGTTCTGTTGCATCCTTGATTTTATAGTATTCGGTGAGACTGGAGTGGGTGACTGAGGTGATGGTCTTGGAGGAGAAGTAGAGTTGGGTGTTATCGACATAGCAGTGTAAATCGAGACCATGACAATCAATGTCCACGGGTGAAGATGTAGAAGATGAAGCGCAGGGGACCAAGCATGGAACCTTGGGGGACACCATTGGTAGGGTTGGGTATTGTTTGAATTTGAACGATTCCGATTCCTGGTTTCGATTCCGGTTTCCAGCGATTCTCGATTCCGATTCTTTTAAGAGGCAGGATCAAAAAAGTTTAAGTTTAAGATAATTTAAATGAGCTAGCTAACCAAGTCTGACCTTCTCCATCAATGTTAATTCTATGAACTTTTTATTAACTTTACTATGAATTTCTAACAGGGCGGTTTTCAACTACAATATAAATATCAAACTATGAATTTGAATATTGTATAAACATTATAAATTATGAATATATTTTAATAGGGGTACACTTTCCTCAAGAGAGCTTTATTTTTGAAACCTCACAAAAACATTTACACATGAGTGTACTGCAGGTAGTTAAACGTTACCTTGCTCCCACTGATGGGCTAACCCTTGGAGCCAGAGGAAGAGGCAGCGGAGGACGGTCGGCGCAGCGCGTCACCGACGGGGCACACATAGGGTGCCAACTCTCCCAACCTCAAATCAGGGACACTTTCGCAGACGGGGGGGCTGCTAGCGGTCGACGCGGGGTGTGCTAGCACAATCTTTTTTTTCTTTGCAGCGCCAGCCTCGCTGCTCATTTTAAAAGATAGGACAGCTCCGCTCGGGGCACCCGGCACCCGCGCGCACACACTGGTCTGATGCATCACAACTTCACAACAACCGGGACGCTATCTATGTTCGATCGCGCTGTTATGCTAACACTTCCAGTGGACGCTTGTTCATTGGTGTTCAGCGGTTTCTATTTCCGGTCGGCGCCGGCGGACTGAGAATCGAAACTAGGAATCGAATTTTAAACATTTGAACGATACCGGGTAAAACGATACGGTAAAAGCTAGTCCCGATTCCAATCGATTCTCAATTCTCGATACCCAATCCTAACCATTGGTCACTGGAGAGGTAGAGGATTTAAGGTTGATTCATTCAATCATCTTCAAGCACTTATCGGGGGTCGGGTTGTGAGGGCAACAGTTGCAACAAGGGAACCCAAACTTCCCTTTCCAAGGCAACATCTACCAGCCTCAGGGAACTCCAGGGATCCCGAGGCGTTCCCAGGCCAGTGCAGAACTATAATCTCTCCACCTAGACCTGGGTCTTCCCCGCTTCCCAGCTGGCCGTGCCTGCAACACCTCCCAAGGGGCATCCTTAACAGATCTAAACCACCTAAACAAGCTCCTTTCAACACAAGGAGCAGCGGCTCTACTCAGAGCTCATCACGGATGGTTGAGCTTCTCATCCTATCTCTAAGGAAGACACAAGCAACCCCCCTGAGGAAATCCATTTCAGCCGCTTGTACCTGTGACCTCGTTCTTTCAGTTATGACCCATACTGATCGGTAGCTGGAGAGCTTTGCCTTACGACTCAGCTCTCTTTTCGTTAAAACGTTGCAGTACAGCGAGTGCAATACCCTTCTGCTCTGATTCTCTGGCCAAACTCACACTCCATCTGCTTGAACTCCTTCACTTGGGGTAAGGACACATTTGCTAGGAATCCATTGGCTTCCCTCTAAGAACCATGGCCTCAGTTTTAGAAGTGCTGATCCTCATCCCAACCGCTCATCCTCTGACCCAGCCCCTCTCTTTACCCGAGTGTCCAAAACATATGGCCTCAGATCCGACGCTACGATCACAAAAACAATCATCGATCTTTTTTACCACATACACGTTCAGATCAGGGTTTGGTGCATAAGCACAGACAACAGTCTGAGTTTTCCCGCCCGCAAACCTGAATGTGTAGGGGGGCAACCCTTTTTGTGGACTCCAATGTAGCAGCACTCAGCCGGGGACTTGTAAGTATCCCCACACCCGCATAGCGCTTCACACCCTGGTCCACTCCAGAGTAGAATAGAGTCCATCCTCTATCCAGGAGTACGGCCAAGAGCCAAGGCTTTGCGTAGAGGTAACCCCCACCAGATCCAACTGATAGCGATCCACCTCCCTTACAAGCTCTGGCTCCATTTCCCTCAGAGAGGTGATGTTCCACATCACCAGAGCCAGCATCTGCCGCCAAGGTCTGTTCCGTCTAGACCCCCCACTGTCACTGCCACCTTTGTAGCAGCACACTCAACCTAATCGGTTTAAGGTTATTTATGCCAATGAATTGGTGTCAGTCTGTGAGATAAGTAAATGTATATCATAGGTAACAGTGTGATGTTAACTTCCTGGGTTGTACTGACCAAAATATATCATCAAAGCACTTTTTCCTGCTGTCATGTGGAGTGACATTTAAATTCACAGGAAATGACAAAAGATTCAGGCCCAAATTAAATCGGTTGAAACATGCACAGAACAGACTTCTGTTTGTTGGCGAGTGTGTACCGAGTTTAACCGATTGCAGAATCGGTTAAATTCTGTCTTACAAAGACATTTTTATTTCACATAGCAGAGGCAGAATTGTAAAAGTATTCAGAGGTTGAAGGTTGATTGAAAGATGATTCTGAATATGCAATATTTCAATTGGTGGAGGAAGAGGTGTGGAGGATACAGATCATGTTTCGGGGGTGAGCAGATGAAGAAAGTATTTTGTTGAAGAATGAAAAAAAAGTAGGGTGGAAAGGATGAAAGTACAGGAGGAGGCAGGGGGAGCAGAGGGGACAAGACATCTGCCCTGCAGCCATGCATTATCGCCAGCTGTCAAACGTTCACCTCCTCGTCTCCAACCTGCCTTCTGTTTGACTTAGCTGTTGTCTCATTTCCTCACCTTTCCCTTGATGTTCACCCTCACCTCCTCTCTGTTCTCCTCTCCTGTTACACCATCTTTACAGCCTGGATGTGAAATTGGTTTGTTGGCGCAAGAATGTGGTTGCCAGCGTTTGGTAAGCGTCTCATTTAAAGAGAATTCTTTTTTTTGTATGGCAATTTGTGGTCAATGAGTTTAAAGTGCTCTGACCGATTGAAAATGGATGGTGGTCAGCTTTTGTGTGTCTCGCACAACATACAAATGCGCAATCAGTTTGAGTTTTGCTCCAATGCGGTAGTAAAAAATAAAAGAGCTGTCAAGATTTCTACATGCAGTGGGGTTAAGACGTTTACGTTTCAGCAGTTTCCCCACTTTGCTCAGTAACTTCTGACTGATTTGAAGGGAATCGGGCAACACATACACACACACGCACACACACACAAAACAGCTTTAGCACTTTTTTATGCTTACAAAGCCTGATGAAGAATAGAAAAGGAGGAGTATACAGAAGTGATAATGAGTCTGCTTTTCCGTGATGAGAAACACATTTGAAACTTCCCAGATTTCTGCTACAAAGACACCACACCAAGGATGGATGTTCGTGGTGTCTCCTCAGAATGTGCTTTCACAGCCTTTAAAAAACTCTGTGGGCAATTCTCGCTTTTCGCTGTGTCCGGCCGCCTCCAACTGAATTGTCTTCAATCGTCCCTTTTGTTGGACGCCTTCACGGTATCGCTCAGATTTATGAACACACATACACACACAAATACAGATGCATGTCTGTTCAGGCAACAGTCAGCGGCTTCCGGCAAGTCAATCCGAGGGATTTTTATAAAGGAATCGTATTTGAAATGGAATCTGTCGAGGTGCTGCTTGGTTTTGAACACTGTCATGTCAGGGAGACGGCTAAGCCCTACAAGGCTTTTCCGCCTAAAGGCTCCACTTAAAGCAAATTATCATTTACCTTTCGACGCTTGCCAGATCATTAGGCAGGGACATTAAAACCAGCCACCACAGCACCAGAGGGGGCCCAAGTGAACCGCTGCCCGGTACATCGCTGAATGGGAGTGTGCACATGTGTGTGTGTTTTTGGGAGTACGTGAAAGGGTGTGTTGGGGGGGAGGGGCTGCAAGCAGAAATGCTTGTACGAGCGTTTTCAAGAAAGTGTATGCGTTGTGGGTGTGAGTGTGCGTGCACGGCGACATCAAAGGGGGCCAGCAGCCCTGGGTTTAGCCATGTGCCCAGAATCATTTGCCACAAGCAGATGCATCATTAAAACACTGCTACACTTGATGGCCAGGCGAGAGACCAGGCAAGTGACTCATATTCACGCACATTAGCATTTTTTTCTTTTGTAACCCCCCTGTTCTACTCTCAGCCATCCCAAATTCTACAAAGACACAGAAATGCTTAAGGTGTTGTGGAAATCCGGGATGGGAAATCTTATTCTTATTTTTCATATTTTACTCTGAGACTTTTTCCTGGAGAGCTGTGCAAGTTTTGACTAGTGTGTGTGATTTTTTGGAGGGGAGTGACATGGCCGCGGGGAATTGGACGGTCTTGTTGAGCAGTATGTGTGTGTGTTTGATAGAGACAGTGCCTGCCTTAGCAACCCAGCCCTTCTCATTATATCAGCCAGAGCTGCTCGTGTCTGGGGTGGATGCTGGCCCCATAATGCACACACACGTACACACTCGCTAACAAACTTCTGCGCTCGCATACGCTTACATAGAGAGACAGTGGGGCCAAAGGCAGGGCCTGTGATGTATCGCCAGAGGATAGATGTGGATAGACTTCACCTTCTTCTGCTGCTGCTGTGGAACACAACAGATGGCTGAAGCACAACCGCCTTTCTCCTAACCCTCTTCTTTACTTTCTACTACAAAATGAATCCTTCCTCCCATACCCATCCATTCTTCCACTACTGAACTCTCTTTTACTGGCTCAACAAGCAGCTATCAAGCATTTTGGACCATGTAACACGTGACAAGTGACACAAAGTGGTTGATGAATCCAAAAAGTAATGAGAATGAGAAAATTAGGTATTAATGAAGGGATTTTGATCAAGAAAGATGCTACAAGCAGCCGCTGAGGTTGAGTCACTATGTTTACAGGCCACACATAATATATAAACATAATGTGTGCATGTGTAAATGTCACAAGACACATGCATTGGAGAAATAACACAAACTGTAATAATAGGTAAAGCCAAAAGCTTTAAATGCTTTGTAAGCTTAGAGAATGAATGTCAGTGAACTTCTCTACAAGAGGAGATGATTTATTCCTTTTTTTTAAGTTTGAAGGGTTAGGAGAAGCAATAATAAATGACATCTCTCACAAACACACAAAAACCTCGTTAAGAAGTGACAGAGTCAACATTTTGCCGTTACAGTCTCTGCGATTTCCAGAGAGGAAGAGGATGTTTGGTCTTGTCCATGTATGCTGTCCAAGGAACTATAAATACACACTTAGACACTTCCAGGTGAAAGGACTGGGCAACGCAAACAGACACATACAGCTAGCAGGAAAGAGAGCGAGAGAGTATAACGAAGGGGTAGCAAGGGAGCAGCCAAATAAAAATCTATTGAGCTTAACAATGGTGTTATAAAAACGTACAGAGGTACTGTTTAACAATGTGCTAGGAAGAGACTGGGGTAAATATCTCTGGGAACGATGGCGCTTGGCTTGGCATCAAAGTCCTGGCAAGCACAAAGCATTGTCTTTAAATTCACACCATTGTCTCCTTTAAACACAAATACGCACACACACCTCCATGCATCTATGATGATGTAGAGGGATATTTTTGGGCCTAACCCCTTTTTGTTTTTTGTAACTCTGGATTTAGATTCAGAGAAGCCTCCAAGAAGCAAGGGGATAAGCTACAGAAGAGCACGGTTTGTATTAGATGCATTTAAAATATTAGATAAGTATATTATACTAAGCACAGTTACAACCTACTGGTAACAGGAAGTGAAATTTTCTAGTATCCAAAAAACAACGAAGGTGCTTTTGAGGTACTAAACATGCTCAAATTCTAACTAAATGTGCTACATCTTTTGACATTTAGAGTCAAATATGTAGTTACCTGATATAATTTTAATGATTCAAAATAGTAATTCGGCTCAATAACAAATATTTATTGTCAAAAGAATGATTACTAGAAAAGTTGTAATGACCTAAATAAATATTCCCCTTCACCACCTGCTGCTATGATTTTTGAAAGTTCCAATCCATCAACGTTGGCAAACAGAAGGTGCACGGCCCACCGGATGCCCATGAGGCTCACTCCTGGGATTCAACCTATAGCTGATCAAGATCACTCTCAAGCTAAAGCAAGGAGGCATTTAGCTTTGCTTACCATATGGATCAAAATAAAAGGAAGGCAATCCAGGGTTTGTCTGAAAGCCATATTGCTGTTCTCTCGGCCCTTTAAATGTCATCACAGGCCCTTGGCCAAGGCCACTTTCAGCAGCTGTTTAAGACAATAGACGGAATAAATTAGACATAATCATCGTGAAGTCACCCTTTTTGTTCTGGCATTTTGAAACCTTGACTTGCCGATCTCACCATCAGTTGGTTGGGTTAGAAACAATCAACCTCAGGTAAAGGCTTTACCAAAAACGGCACTCGCTATTAGTGTTCAAAGGGGAAACAAACACCAACAATAGCTAGAACAGTTCAGTAAAGTAAAGTGACTTATTATTGATTATAGGGTGACCAGAAAATGAACTGACAAAAACAAAGTAATGACGTCAGGAAACTCTACCTAAGAAACAGATTGCAAATCTCAGCTGGATGAGGGCACATCTCACACGGCAAACCACAAAGCATTTTCTTGAGGGGACAAGGTGGGGTTCATATGGAGCTTTGCTTATCATATAATGCGAGGCAGGCCTGAAACTCACACAAGGAGTCACTTGCATTAAGACATCCGTCAACGGGTGTTACACAGTCTATATTACTCTAAAAGGGATAATAGTTTGCTCAAGGAAAATCATGATGTGTTGAAGAAGCCTTGAAGCTAGTGTTTCAGACCATAAACTCATGTTCATATGCAAGTGAGATGAGGATCATCTTCTTATAGACTTACATACTGTACAATCTGGCTTCTTTTTGCAACCGCAGCAGCTGCCCCCTGTTGGTTAGTAGAGAGAATGAAGGTGTTAAGACACTTTTGGATCGGACTCACTCCGCAGAACTGGAAATTGGCACCAGTATGAGACACATTTTAACCCATCCATTCAGTCGACCGGAAAAGCAGTTGACGTAGAATAAAGAGTGTGTATGTCTGCTCAAGGAGGTTGGGGTGCATGGTTGATTGAAGAAAAACACACCTTCACCAACGAGACCAAAGTATGTTGAGACCTTTAAGGATACATTCAGGTCCAATTGTTGAGGGACAATACACAATAAACAGTGGTGAAAGCTGCAAAGTGACATCCAGTTCATACATTAAGTAGTCACAAAAAATACAGGACGTGGTCCCAAAAGCCTTCACGAAAGAGGATTATATTCTAACATCCAGGGCACCCTGGCTGACTTAGACCTTGCCGAGTTGAGCTCCCCTGCTGGAATAAAATTGATAAGTACACAAATATCCCTCACATGAAAAGACATTTGGCAGTAAATAAGACACACATGGATATTTTCTCTCAGCAAATTTGCCAACGATACAGAAAAATGCTCACAACATACTTGCCGCGAATCCTCCAATAGCCCCAGCAATAAAGTACGGATTTATGGCAAATGTTTTCATCGTTTCACCTCTATCAGTGTCCCTGCTTCAAAATTAATTATTGATTAATCACTTTGCTTTTTAAGCAAAAATGCAGACCAGCAATATCAAACTATTACAAAAAAATGATTATACCCCCGTATTGCATTTATCTGCCTCATTCATTACTGCATATTGACAACGAACAAGTTGCTAATCGCCAAAGCAAAAGGAATATGATTTGTCAGCATTTCCAGTGGTTGTGCTAAACCATATATATATATATATATACACACATACAACAGGATGTAAGTTCATGGATTTATCAGAGAAGGAGGCGGGGGCAGCGAGACTAAACCATGCAGAGAAGAAGTGCATGTGCATAATCATCACTTTGCTTTAGTTTTGAGTCCACAGCGGAAAAAAGCACTCTGAGACACGATGACACAGATAGGCGTGGGCTGCTTTTGCATGTGTACCCGCATATTGAAAATGCCGCGCAGTTGCCAGCGCAGGCGGCCAGCAGTAAAAGGTCAAGGCAAAGTTTAGTTGCCGCGTACCAGGGGCCTTAAGATATTCACAGCCAGCATTTTAGCCCGGAACATAATGAGATGGAACTGGTAAATATTTGCTGATGGCTTGAAAAATTCCAACCATGCTGGGAACCTTTTTTGAATACAAAAGATGTCAAGGGAGGATGATAAGTGAGGATAGACAGGGTGGGTGGTTGTGTGTGGAGTGGGCGGGGGGGGGGCACCTGATAGCTAATTAGTACATTTGCCCAAATAATTAAAATGAGCGCTCATGGCTGATATCACACAGGAGAGCGGTGTGTGTAGCATTCGGAATGGGGGGAATCTGCATTTCATAGGCTCCTGGTTGCTTATAATCCCGCCCCTGGGGGTGGAAGAGGGGGGGGGGGGTGGCGGCTCTTTAATGGACATATTTACCTTTGCTACATATTGGTTATCTGTGATTAAGACTGGCAACTGGCTGCACCAATGAGTTTGCACTTTCCTGACGCCCAACGCTCCTCACCCAGAGACCTGGTTGGGGGGGGATAAAAATAACACTGATCCTCCACCCCTCTTGAACCTGCCTCCCAAGGCAGAGAAAGTAAGGGAGAGAGAGACGTCCGCGTGTCTTTTAGTGGCGACTGGAGACACACACATTACATTGTGCAAATAGATACTCCGTCTCATTATCCTGTCCTTTAAGAAAAGGCCGAAAGCGGCTGTTTGTGGGGCCCCTTTTAATATTACCCTTCTCACCTCTAGCTCAAATACGGATGGTCGGGAAAAGGGAAGGAAATGGTGATGGACATACATAAATACAAGTATTAATACATGAATATTTGAATTAGGGCTGTCAATAATTTTTTTTTTTTTTACTAATTAATCATTCATTTTGAAATTCATTAATTGCATTAATTTGCAATTAATGGAAGTTGTTGTTGTTGTTAAGTTATGTTTGTTTTTCTTCTAAAGACTAAATCTTACAAATCACGAGTAATCACTTAAGAAAGTGTGTATTTTAAACACTGTTGTTTAATTGTTCATTTTATTTTAAACACAAAGCTACACACATTTGATCATCTTGGAGGCAGAATTGCACTTGGTGGATCGTACATTTTGCTCTCAACTCTCTATCGTTTGACGGCAGTGCTTGAAGTGCCAACAATGTCCAGACAATTAGCCAGGAAGTTTTTTAAACCACTTTCTTTTAGGGACAAATTGGTGGTCCTCTGGAGACTCTGTGCCGCGCAGGGTAATGTTAGATGTTGAGGTGGAAGTAGCCTAGCAGCTAGCTTAGCCTAAGTGGTCCGTTTGCCATTCACCCCCCTTGTGTTTGACAAGTGGAGGAATTCCTCTGCACAGTGGTCCTCTCTATGTTGCGTCTCTGCCAGTGTCGTGCGTTCTCCGATCTAACTGACTGCAGTTAGCGACGGTTTCGTTTACGGGGTTTAACGTAGCCTATGCAACAATTAAGTCACGTTTTCAGCACGAGGGTCCCCTCACGTGTAAATACATAGACCTACCACGACGCAAACAACAATGGAGGAGAGAGAGATGGATGCGCATTTTCGACGTGGAAATACAATCACAATTTTGAGTTTTTGTCAGCTAAAGATGGAAATACCAAGGTTGGTCTACACCTACCATTATAACAGGGGGCGCGTGTGCGCATATGTCCGTATGCGCACACACATTGTCAGCAGCACACTAACCCCCCCCCCGACTCGACTCAATAAAGTGAGTGTTGGAATAACTAGTTGTCATTTTTATGTTGTCGGCAGCTGCTGAATGTAACTAATAAAGTAACTTGTAATCTAATTTAGTTGCTTTTAAAATCAAGTAATCTGTAAAGTAACTAAGTTACTCTTTAAAGGAGTAATATTTTGTTGCAATCGCATTCATCTCTGCCACATTATTCGCATGGATTAACGCGTTAATGTTGACAGCCCTAATATTAATATCCATGCATTTGTACGTGTGAATGTGTATATATACACACCTTAACTTGATCAAATCTCAGCCTCTTATCTGGATCAAGTAAAAACATTGTCAACGGCACATCTCTGCTTTTTAATGAGCTCTTTGCATCAGCGACAGTTTCTTCCTGACGGCTCTGGCTGAGGGGCGTCCTGACCCCCTTGGGCCTCTTGAGCTTGAGCCTGCTTATCCCCTTAACTTTACAGGTTTTCAGTAATCCCACAATGATATGCACGTGATCACCTGCTATTTTGACTTTTTAAAATGCGCACTAAGCTCATAAAAAACTGCGTATCAAATACCGGCCAGGCGGATCTCGGCTTTGGGGGTCTGTCCTGCATCCTTCAAAGAAAACTTTCTTCAATATTGCAACTGCAGAGTAAGACACACAGAATTCTGGTGAGAAGGAATCTTATTATAAGGCTTAAATTGATGCAATTTCTTTTAAAAACTATAACGATTTTATTTGGTGTATAAAGGTTTTATCATAAAGGTCACAATTTAATTTTGCTCTGTGAAAATAGATCCAGTTGTGTTTTTGGTGTGTTTAGCAGGAATGCAGCACAATATGGAAGCGGAAGCAGTGATCTTCAATGTGAAAGAGCATATAAAAGGAATTCAGAACCCTGAGTCAATGACAGACAACAGACAAATATTATGTGATTGCAATGTTGATAATTGTGATCAATATTTTGGCCGTAATCGTCCGGCCTGATGAAGAAATCAGTTTCTGACGGATGTATTTGTATTCATAAACCCCATAAATGAGAAGAAGAGCAGAAGAGACATGAGAGAGAAGATGAGGAAGACAAAGGGATTGTTATTCAGTTATACTGTAACTTCAACCTGGAAAGTTTTTCCACATCCTCAGCAAATCTTGCCTCAAGAAGTCTTCAGAAATCATCAAGCTGCAGTTTCTGACCTCTTTGCATCTGGCCTGAGACAGGAAAAAAATAGGAGGAGGAGATAGAAGGGCAACATAACTGAAATAGAAATCTGAATTTGAAGCAAGGATACAGATCAAAATGTAATCCTTCTTATGGCCCAGCTAGAGAGAGAGAGAGAGGGATTATGTGGATACTGCCCTATCTTTACAATTAATTTTTTTCCTACAGGTGCCCAAAATCACATTGAGCAACTTCTCTAACAGGGTCAAGGAAAAGATGATTTAAGCCCCAACTATATTCACGTGCGGGGCTTCCGACAGCATGCCACAATTTGTCTCTGTCTCGCTGTGCTTTAGCAACATCTGGTGCCCAGAGATTTAGGTTGGACAGGTAATTAGCGGCACATATTTGTCAGAAAGACAGGTGTATTTTCATTTAAGAAACACTCCATCACTTCATTGGGATGGGAAGGATGTTTGGTGTACCCCATCAAGGGATGCACAGGGAACACATCCATAGTCCTGTTCAGTTTGATTTTACTTTGGATGTTTTCACATTAAAAAAAGCAGCAGTATGGGTCCATTGCTACATGCCTCCCTTGCAGTTGTAAAACCCTTTCATTACACAACCCTTGCATGATTGCAAGGTCTGGCATCGGCCATCCCAAAATGTTTTCCAGCTTAAGTATGAGGCATTACTCTATGTTAACAACTTCACACAGGATTAAATGTCTAACATCAATGTCCCATCAAAAAATACATATTTTTCTCTGAATCTAAATCATTTACTTTCTCTCATCCTGCGTACCACCTTCTTTTTTTTCACCCACTTTTAATCCTCAATGTTAGGTTTAGGGACATGAAGTAATAGCTGTGATTTTTTACTATATGAAAAAGAATGCCTGAAGAGCATCTTGTGTCGTTGTGATTATTGCAGCTTGTCCTTACACCTGAATTGAAGCATTCTTCTTCCCTTCTCCAGATGATGTTCTTTAGGGGGGGGGGGTTCTAATAGAAATGCACTTCATCACGGTCACTCGGCTCACGGTTCTAATAAATCAAGGAACGTCTGCCGTTGCTGCTCTCCTCCAAAATGGCCCGAGATAGATCTCCTCAGCTGCACCTGTAGGTCACATTCACAGAAAACACTTACTTCATTTAAAAAAAGAGGACGCACAAGCACACTTGTGTCCTGTGCACAACATGGAGAGATATTTAGTGGCTTTGGCCTGCACATCCTTCAGTAAAATCTGCTCCAAGTAATCTCCTTTGAAGCCTTTGCTTTAAAATAATTTAAAACAAGAGATAAAGCCGATAATTGTCATCAAAATGTCTTCAATTTTTATGATGATTTATGATCTGATTGAATAATAAAATGTTTGAAAACCGGGGGAAATGCGGCTCAGTTTCCCAAAGGCCGAGGTGACGTCTTTAAATTCAGATATTTGTATTTTTGTTATTTAAAAAAACATTTTGAAATCAACGTAATGTTTCAAAACCCATCCCACTTTCCTGGTTCAAGCTTTGATTTACGATTGCCATCCGGATCCCACCAATCCGCTCGGCCTCGGGGACTAACACCTTTACTTTGCTGCCATCCTGTATCCCGCAAAGCAAATTAAGATGTGTTTTCATGTAGGTAAAGCTTAATTAGTAGCTTATATTTGTACACTTGCACAGTGTGGTACAGTATCATACATCCAACTGGAATATCTGATTTCATCAAAAGAATTAGACCTTCATCTAAACTACATGAAGAGGTAGGTTAATGCGATCTACCGTGTATTTCTTCACGTGTGATTATATATGGGTGGGGCGGGGGGTGGTAGAGGGGGAGAAAACAACGAGATCAATTGTGATTCAACTGGAATTATCTGCGCACACAAAAAAGAATTCAAAAAATGTATCTGCTCTGTTAAATCAAAATAGTCTGATCCTTGTTACAGAAGCTGAATATGTATGAACAGCTCGAAATATGCGGAATTCATTTTAAATATTTAATGAGAAATAAAATATAAGTCTATTTCGGCAACTAATAAAATCAGTCTTGTGTGAATGGGCCATAGCTTGAAAACGAATAGGGGGGGCAGGGGGCAGGGGTTGAGGGGAGACGAGGAGGGGAGGGGGAGAAGAAAAAAAAAAACAGGTTGTCGGTTCATCAACATGCTATAACTGAATGGCATGCCCACATTCTTTTCCATCACGGAGATCAGTTAAAAAACCAATGCGCAAATCTGAGCCACCTCCATCTCTCCATATTCCTTCCACCCCTGCTCTGACTCTCCCTCTTTC
The DNA here is from genome assembly GCF_949316345.1 of Pungitius pungitius. NCBI lineage: Eukaryota > Metazoa > Chordata > Actinopteri > Perciformes > Gasterosteidae > Pungitius > Pungitius pungitius. The sequence continues at coordinate 4,246,426 of NC_084903.1, forward strand.
TCCCTCTGCCCCTCTATCTCTCTGTATGTCCAATCACACGCCAGTCCTTCTCAATAAAACAAATTAACTGATTAGACATTTTAATCTCAGTTGTCTTTGACCTTGTAGAATATATTACTGATGTCTACATCGCTAAGAGAAGATAATGCGGCAGGCAGCTGCTTTTCTTAAAGACAAAAACTGCCCTTTTTTTTAAAGAGGCGCCAGACACACAAGCTAACAGGTTGAGGGGCAGAAATATCACCCTCCCTGCTCCTCCTCCTTCTCGTCACCACCCTCCCTCACCCATTATGCAACCCCCCCCCCCCTACTTCGGCGCGCACACACACACACACACACAGCCTCAACCCCCCCCTCCCTGCAGGCCGTCGGCGGGGAAGGGGTTAAGGCAGAATGCATTAACAAAAGAAAATTATAGCGTAAACAGTTCATAAAATCTCACAGCCCCTGATGTCGGGGCTAGATCATTAAATTTCTGCAACAATTAGACCTTTTCTCACGGCGGCAAATTGGAGCCGTTGCCATGGCAAATCCGAGCCCTTAAGTCATATATCTTTGATTGCAGAAAGGTCAGGCGCAGACAGCCTAATAACTCAGGGAGCTGTTTGACAGATTTCATCCAAGCATGATCACATAACAGAGCCAAACTATGTCGGCAGTTGTTAAAAGCAAGGGAGGGGTCAGACGGAGAGGTTGGGGGTTATGGAATGCTTCTGCTCGGCTGGATCCAAGCTGATAATGTTCCTGACTGACTTAAAATCCACTGGAATAAAAAAGGAAAGAAAGAAATAAAAAAGAGAAAAAGGCTAATTCATTTAACTGTAGATCAGAGTCTTTGTAGGATAGGGGGTGGTTCACTTGACCAGACCGAGATAAGGAGGTGATTTTAGGGATGGGTGATTCAATGCCTGCATGATTTCTGAAATGCCTTTCATATAAATATAACACAATACAATAGAATTAGGCCGAACAGAACAGGAGGAGGCAGCCCAAGGAGCAGGGGTGACTGACAGCATTTCAAGACACCAATGATGAACCATGATTTATTTCCTGTTCAAACACATATGTTGAGGGAATTGAGATGGATGCGAGCTCCCGGTACGGCATGGGATCGAGCGGCGGGCTGCGGTAGAAATCCCTGTCATCGACTCATTTAACGACCCCGACACACACAGAACTTTGAATAACAATCAGCTTCTCCTGACTCCGTTAAGACTACATGCCTGATACTGCAGCGTTGGTTAGACCACCCCCCTCCTTCCTTCCTTCCTCCTCCATCCTCCCACCCTCTCCTCTGCTGTCTCTGCCATCGCTCCTCTATCCTTCTGTCTCTGTAGACAGTGCTGGCATTTCAGCTGTCTCTTACAATAGGCCTCATCTGAGAGAAACAAGTTCTAATACCCCCCCCTGCTGGAGCAAAGGGGCCACTGGCTCACGTCAGATCTCTCTGCCACTGCTGTTAGTTCTTTTGTCCTGCTCCTGGTATGTGTGCTGTACAATACCACAGGAGCAATGCACGTGGACCTACAATGGCTGGATTAACCCAGAAGGGACCTGTGAGTGTATTAGGCTGCTAGTTACACTCGGAATATTACTAGTGGAGACCCACAAAACCACCAGCGTATCATGCACCTGTTCTACTAGTTTGATCCGTGTTAATTATCTGTCATTTGAGTTATTGAGGAACTTTTCCCAACGTAAGCAACCCCAATAATAATTGCATACCTGTCTGGTGAATTTAAGGAATAAACTTAGGTATTCTATATAAACTCTATATATAGCAGTTTTCACCTGTAGTACTGGGTGGGATTGTCTTAATGAACTTGATATAGTTTGTCGACAAAATGTTATTCCACCTTTCTGTAAAACTTCCTGGAGCAGAAGAACTTCAGGAAAATATTCTTGGTGAAAATGAATAGCCATGCAGTGACCGCTGGGCTTTAAGGAGTGCAGACATCCAGTAACCTAGCCTTATCTTATCTTATTGTTTATCTCAGAATTTACTTAAATACACTGAAATACTCGATACACAAGTATTTAGACATATTTACTTTCCAGAGATACTATAAAGGTGACCAAAGTGTTGATCAATGATTTCCCTCTATGTAATAAGAGTAAAACCCACCAAGATATCAGATTGCAGAAATGTTCTTACGGAGTCAACATTAGAGAGACTTTTGAGTTTCAACTTTACTCGAAAGCCTCCGTATCTCTCTGACACCCTCCGAAACTCCAGTGTGCCTTCAGGAAGAGCAAAGTCCACTGGGACTTGTAGGAAAGAGGTCAGGGGAGATGCTGGGGGATACTGTGGGAGGTGGGCTCAGCTGTGACCCTCTCTATAATATCCTTTCCCAGAGTCCCATCATGACATCAAACACCACCATATCTACACACTGAACTTGCATGCTTGTGTGTTCCAAAAACAGTAACTTCCACTTACTTTTAAGTATGCTATGGTTTATTACAACAGATATGTGATGAGAAGGTCCGGAAAAAAGGTCTTTGGTGCTTATACTGCACTAAAGACCAGGTAAACGAATGTGGACCCAAGCGCAGCCCACAGGAGTCACAGGTGAGGTTGTCTTGAAAATAACAGATTTATTCACACAAATAGGTGCACAGGGGAGGGTTAAGTCTGGTGAGGGTGGCAGCTGGGGGTCATGACGTCAGAGAGCAAGCAGGTAGGTAGGTAGGTAGGATGGTAGTGATTACGGAACACACAGCAAAAAGAGAACAAGGTGAGCAAAGAACATTATCTAATCCGAACGAGTAACAAAAGGCATGAATGAGTATCTACCCAAATTGATATAGGGCCTGATGGCGGATTGCTCTCAGCTGTTCCAGCCAGTACCTCCCAGGATGAGGAGGAGATGGCCGCACCTTGTTGCTGACAGACAGGGTAAAACATAGGCAACAAGAAAGGAAACACAGGGGAGCTGCTGGACTGACTAGCTGACAGCATGACAAAAGCGCCATTAGATATATCTCCCCATGGATGCCAGACATTATTCAGCTCCACGTGGTCAGCTTATCAGGCTGATGTATCAACACCGTGGACGTGCATACGAAGAGAGAATCTTATTATTTTTAAACAGCAGTAAATTGGTTGGCTAACATGTAGGTGTGTCGCTGTGCCATTAGATATATGAAACCAGCTGATATCCAGATTGACCAAAACATTCTGACCCCAATGCTATCAAAGCTATGAGGCTCTACTTACCAATCCAGCTTTGGTTTGGGACAGGTGAGGGTTTGTGTCTCGGTTTACGTTTATGTTTTTAAAACTTAACTTCTAACTGTAAGATTGGTTCAGGAAACATTTTCACTAAAAAATGAGCATGTTTGAATGGTTTATCTCGAATGACTTAAAAATCACGTGACTAGCGAGTGACGGACGCGCCACGTGATGGGCGAGGGAAAGGGGAGTCATGTGACTGGCGATCCACCCTGACTAACATGGCAAAATGTCAATGTTTACATTTGGTCTTAAATAAACGGTACACTGTTCAATCTGCTGTATTTTGAGAAAATATTGGATCAATGGCACTAGATATTAGACAACTACAGACAATGCAAAATAAAATCTCCCACAATGATCTTTAGCTACAGCTTTATTTGTCAACATATTTATTCACTCTAGATATTTAAAGGCCCTACAACTAGATTACAATTAGATTACATCTCAAAGGACCTGTTCAGCCGCATGTGCTAAGATAACTGATTGTCATTAGCCAAAGGAAGAAAATTGGATAAGTGCACCTATCTTACAGTATCACTTAGTAACAACAACTCAACTTGTTTGTTTTGGTCAAAACCCAAATACCCGGTTTAATTCTGAGTAAAGGTCTCGGTTAATTGTTAAAGGAATTTTAAAGAGAGCACATATATACGTATACGTCCATGAGCCCATCTGACACACACTGTGCTTGTGTCAGAGAGATAGAGGGCCAGTCATACAGGATGCTCGGAAGGAAATGTCCACATGTGTGTTTGTGTGTGAGAGAGAAAGAGAATGGTGGAGAGGGGGATCATGTGAGAGCAAGCAGAAAAAAAATCACCTGCGCCCTCGTCGCTCCTCCACAGGCTCCCCCGACAAACTGTGCGATGAATGTTGCCTGAGATTCGTCCGGGCCTCCCGCTGCTCCCCGGGCCTTCAGGCACCAGTGAGCATGGAGGTAATTCGCTGACATTGTGTCTCTTGTGATAATTGGGGAACGTCAGTGCGCTCGTTCACCTGTCTCTGCGCAGGTGCTGAAATGTACTCGCCCACCGGAGAGACGAGCAGCTCCTCTTTCCCTTTTGCTTCCCTTCCGCCCAAACAGCTGCTGTTCATTTGATTGAGTGAAGCATAAGATGGTGTGTTATTTACTGTATTTATTATCTGTGACCGCTGGGAAGTGCAACAACAAAATTAAAGTTGATTTATATTTGCGTGTTACGTTGTTAATGTATAGCTATGGGGCCTACAAGCTTAGCCTTTGCACATATGTAGCTGCACATTTCAGTGCTGCTATACTGATGCAGAAATACATGTTCAAAGACTGTATAAAAGGAGTGGGCTTAGTCAACGTGACGGCAACCATTAGTTTGTGGACCCCTGTTTGGAAGCCCTGAGTTTGTGGATTTTTTCCCATTGCCATGGTGGATCACGTCCATCCCCATGGTGTTTCATTCGCAACCAATGAACAGCCCAGAAGCATTTTTGGACTGCGAGGAATGGCGCAGTGATTCTGAGTACAGATTGGATAGTGTCAGCGACCTGTCAATCCTAGTAAGACCGCCCCCAATGCATTTTCTGCTTTATGGACCATAAACTCTAAATGGACCATAATTTACTAAATAAACATGATGATATATTGACAATTAATGTTTACGGTTGAGGGAAGTTAAGTATACATATTGTCTAGAAATAGACATCTAGACAATCCGACTTTTTTTCCCAACTGGAAGAGCCGCTCCCCTTAAGGTCAGTGGTCAGGTCAAGGTGTTAAGACAGCCCTCTCAGGGTCTCAATGCTAGCAAGAATGTGTCATACATTTGACTACATCCTACTTTGTTTTTCATCTCATCTGCATGTTTTGAACTCTCCTGTCATTTCATAACCTCGCACATTATCAGCTCATTACCCTCCCCTCGTTCTAATAATAATTCGTTGCCTGCTGACTAATCTCTCACGATTTTTAGCCTGCTTGAACTTTAAGTAAAGCTACCTGTCTCTCTCAACGGTGTCTGAGTTGAGCCTTTGGCTTCTAGCGTGCATTGGTACTAGGAACCATTATGGAATGCACAGATTTGACAGTAAAATGCATCCAGGCATGGTGGGATTATAAAAGTCCCATTGAAAATACAAAGACCGGTAACAGTATCAATGGCATTTGAAAAACATATAAAAGTCAATCTGGAGGAACTAGCTTGAATAGAGCTAATATTATTGTTATCTATTAGAAAACACGCTGCGACATTTATCTTCACAGTGTATGGCTAAAGCTAATTCTATACGTTAATATTGTGAGGACTTGACTAATAACCACGCTACAAAGGATTGTTTTAATGATTTTTCTTATGATTATATAAAGAATATATATTCAATAACACCTGTTTGTTTCTCGTTCTGTGCTGTATAGGTTTACTTATTTAAGACCGACAGATGGAGCAAACCACTCTGAAAGATGGAGGAAGGTAGTGGAGCCCTAAGGTTTAAGGTGTGACACCCCATCCTTTTACAGAATGTTTCAAAATAAAAGTCCATGATTTAAGTCATGATCAGAATACATTTTTCCATGCTAACAAAATTCATTTGACACGTTCATTCCCTTTAAGTTTTTTCCAACAAACATCAGGAGGAATAATTTCAACTCTTGTTGCTCCATTGATGATTTACAAATGGCCTCCTCAATAGTGCACTACTGTATAATAAGTAAATATACCAGTACAGTAAGATATTAGAAAACAAATTATAACATAATTGTGAACTACTCGAACATGTTACTCCAAATCTAAACAGAATTGTATTTAGTTCTTTATAATGGAATCCAATTTTCCAATCAATTTTCTTCCGATTTACTTTGCCTTCTTTATTAAACAGTAGCAATGGCTTACGCCACTTGTGTTAGCCAAGGTTAGCTTGTTGCAGCAGCCCTGAAGGACCCATTTAGCTGTCCGACACCCAGTCGTATTGATAAAAGGATGTATACTGTCTATCTCTACTATATACAAAGCTATATAGATGCAAGACATTAAGGGATATTAAAGATTTGTGAGACATTCATTCCATGACTATGAGCAATGTTCCTCATGCCATGATTAAAAAAAGAATAGAGTGACTCGGTTAATTTAAAAGACAACTATTATGACAAAAAGAGAGAAACAAATGATCAGGAGAAAAGTGAAAGAAAAGACAAGGCTGCCACCCACAGAAAAAGGCGAGAAGGAGCAACAGCCAAACCACTTGGGAGTAATGGTCTGTGAGGCTAATATTTCCTTTGTCTCTGCTGAACCCTGAAGGAGAAGGGGGTGGGTTGGTGTGCAGCGCTCACTTGTTGTTGGTGTGATGTTCAAGGGAAGGAGGGTGGGGGGAGGGCTGGAGTGGGTCACCAGTAATGGCGAAACACTAGATTGTGGCCATTCCACACTTATTACACTATTTACAATTACTGCTACCTATCACCACCTCCCCACACCCAAACTCCCTGAGAGGCCAGTCTCAACCATTAGCACCACGACTCAAATGAAGTGGATAATTGTGTCTCTCTGTGGCATATCATGGGACAAGAGAATCAGACGAGGAAGCAGGAGGGAGTAAAGAGAGAGGGACTAAATAAGATGGGGGGGGGGTGTTGAAACGAAGAGATGTACAACATTTAAAAAAGGAATGCGTAATATCATCACAGCTTTCATAAGGCAGGATGATTTACAGTGTAATTTACTATAATCTAACATAGGTCAGATTGTTGTCATTTTGTGTTGTCATTCAAAAGGGGGATTTCCCCTTAAACTATGTTTTTATTATTGTTATTTTTACTGATTATGTTCATAATGAGACATACTTTTTATCTATATCACTAACATTGAGGAGAGCCCTTCAAAAAGACGTGCCTCCATATTGTTGCCTTTCAGAACAGGCTTAAATTCTTTTGCCTTGAGAAACGCTGATAACTGTTGAAGCATTTGTATACCTAAAGGGATGACAAGGCAAATTAATGGCTGAGTTGAGTTTAGATACATTTTCTTCTAATTAACGTTGTGAGATTTTTGCTGTTACGTTCACTCAACAAAACCACTTCAGGTCAAAAAGAACTTAACCAATCTAGTAAATAAAGGTATACAAGCTTAATGCAAGCTACAGACGAACCAATCTGACTCTGTCGTGCACTGCATGTGACATAACATTGTTGATGAAAATTGTACCCCCGCTCCTGGTCAATCCTCCACCCCATCATGGCTATTGTTGACCCATAGCTTTACAACATTTTACATCTTGGGGTAACGGCAGACTGCCTCAGCACAGCAATATTTTGATGCCAATCAACCCAGAAAAAAAATGGCCAAACAGAAACAACGGTGATATGATTTCTCTTCAGATACAACAGGCTGATGTTCATTGCTAAAGCAGCAGGATATGATGGGCGCGGAGATTGTCTTTCAAGTGCCACAGAGCAAAGGGGAGGTGCTTGCCATCTCTGGAGATCTGCAAGTGGCTCCAGGGTCTTAGTGTTAAGGACTGATGTAGATTACAAGAGCAGCATCCGGATCCTCATGGGCTAATGACAGTTTCCATCTCCAAACCCACTAGTCTGCTGTTCAAGCAAAATAGAAGAAATGAACAACTCATGGATAGTGTTGGGAATGGCCTCACATGGGGCACAATTTGATGTCAATGATTTGGGCATGGTGTAGGGGTAATGTTTGGTTAAAAGCCAGCGTGAAATTAAATCATTGACGTCAATGGAATATTATTGATCGCTAAGATAATTCACAAAAATAAATAAATAACGGGGCACCACCCTAAAAAGGGACTAATAACCAAACTAGAAAATTCAGCAGAAATTGTAAGTGTGGCCTAGACTGCCCACAGTCTGTGCATTAGTGAGCCACACACACATTAAGAGCAAGGAATTTAAGGTTTGAGTTCGTACACTGGCTGTTGCTAGCCACCATAATATACAGTACAACATATGCACAAAGAAATCACAGAAAACTTCCAACAATATTAATCTGATCAATACCATTTTAAACAAAAGCTATTATACAATATCTCAATATCTAAAATAAAAACATTTCATTCATGCATGTGGAGGGGAAGATTTGTGTGTGTGTCTGTGAGTTAAGGAGGGGAAAGCTCAGGAAGGGAGCTAGCTGAACGCTAAGCTACCGACCACATGGCAAGCCATGTTTCTAGCAGGCTGTGTTTGAACACCATGTGTGTTCCTCACATAGTCTGTAGGTAGCTCTATATGTGTTAGTAAATTAGAAATGTATTATTAATTAGAGACTCAGAGCAAAGCATTTCTTGTTCGGAACAGTGAGGCACGATAGCGGTTTACTTCATCACGTCATACAGTTCATAAACATTCACAAACGATCTCTTGTTAAACAATACAGTGTATATCAAAACAAAAATAACAACACATGCTAATTTAACTTCCGCCCAGCCTGTCAATTGATAGGGTTTGCTGTGTTTCATCGAGAGTCCAATCCATACATGTCAACCCTCCCGATATTTTCCGGGAGACTCCCGAATTTCAAAGCCCCTCCCGAAAATCTCCCGGACCGACCTTTCTCCCGAATTTCTCCCGATTTCCACCCGGACAACAATATTGCTACACCATCCTTCACTGGGCGCGCCGTTTCAGACCGAACAATAATAAAGGTTACACCTTGAAGTCAAGCGCGGCAATTAGAACGGAAAAAGATGAGCACCCCCCCGTCGAGACCGCTAGAATATCTCCCGAATTCTGAGGTCTCAAGGTTGGTCTCAAGTGTGGTCCAATCAGTCCTTTGATGCGGGATCGTTCAGGGATCATGACTACTGTTTCTTGGCGGCGCAGAAGCTCTTTGTGCTCTTGTAACACGCAAGTTGTATCCATGGGGGTAGAAGAAGTTTTCCTTCTTGGCGTGCTGCTTGGGCCAGAAGTGAAGACTGGGGCAGCCCAACTTCTCTGGAGCAGCTAGAAAATGGTTTGGATTGGAGAGGCCTGAATTCTTAATCCCGAAGCCAGTCCGGAAAGCGATTTCAAGTGGCTCTGTTGTCTCATCCTTACACTGACCAGAGTCAGTTCAAAAGGGAAACAATTCAGGAGAGGCTGTCTCACACCGACCTGAGGTCAGACCGGAAATAAAGTTTGAACTCACAGAACATAGCAGCAGGATCCATGTGGTTTCTGTCAGATCTCAGGACTGTTTCACCAAGAGAGAGAAAGCACATTCCTGGGGGGGGTCAGTTTTAGTTTTACTATGGTACAAGCCCAACAATAGGGAAGTAAAAAAATAGGGATCCATCTCATGGCGTATTTTGAAGGATAAATATAAAATGAAGGATCAATGATTTTTGAGCAAGACCAGAAAGACTCGTCAAACTTGGTGCCATTACTATCCTTTGTCTTAGCACGGTTGTCATGTACAGCCTGTACCCGTATTAAATATTAATTCTGCATAATAACTTTCAAAGGGGAATAAAGCACAAAATGAATTATTTATAGAGTGTGTATTCATGCATCTGTTTTTTTCAGACGCACCAAAATATTGCGCTACTTGCCACTCGAAGAAAGAGAATCCCCATAATGGTGCACTGATGCAGAAGCGACAATCACTAAACACTGATGCAAGTTCCACGAAACATCTGACCTACATTTCACAGGTATCAGTGGGAAGTTCACCAGCACACTGCACTTCCTCAACTCCCCAGCTGAGCCCTGACATACGGTGATGTCAAAAATTGGCTAAACACTGAGTTCTGAAAGCCAGATTACTAGATTTGTTGTTTAGGCTAACACATCAAAACAGTAAACATTACGCGCGGCACACACGCACGGTCAATAAAGAAATTTCGAATCAGGAGGACATATCGTGTACTCTACGTCTCCCTTGCTCGCACGTTTGTGCTCCCACACACGCACACAAACATACACACCAGTAGTTAAAGTCCAGCATCATAATGAAAACATCTTAATCCATAATTATAATACAGGTGGATGAAATCAAGCATTCTGATTGGTTAAGAGTGAGTCACGGGGTGTACTGTAATGAGCCATAATGTCCTGTACACCTGTTTACATCAGTGCGCACTCAAAAAAACATTAATTAGACATGTAAATGTGTATTTATCAATGTTCATGAAATTTGACGGGTAGATTCGTAACATGTATGAATTAATAATATTTAGGTTTCGGTGGCAACCGCCGGAAATAAAAAGACCGTAAACGGCGTCGGTTTGGCTAGCTTTCACAGTCGATGGTAATATTATTGACGAAAAAGTCCAGCTTCACGGACCTTATTGTTTAATTATTGCCCAGAAGCCGATTATGCTCATGCAACAATTAAAAGACACACACTTGCGGGGATTACATTTACAACAAAGCTGGTGTAGTGATGTCAGCTACGCAAATGTCCAGTAATATCTTATGTGCAACGGCACAACAGAGTTGTGCTTTTTGCCGTTAAGGAATACAGAATCGAAGTGTCGTCCGCTATGAATGGCCAGTAAAAACACTGCTTACTTTACCATTTAGTTTGTCATTTGTCATTGTAATATTTTAAAAAACGGAATATCACACAAAGCATACATGAATCACAAGAATAAACAGTTAAAAAACAAATACAAAATAAAATAATTTTATAACCATTTTGATGTTTGAATTTTAACAGTGAGAAAGAACGCTATTTGATGTATGCAAATTGATCAGATTTAAAATATTTTTTGTGGTACAATGTGTGTGTGCAGACAGTAGGCCAAGGTCAGTTGATTTGAAGTGGCTACGTCATGAACCCATCAGGCATCGGTAGGGGAGGAAATCAAGCAAGTCGCTCTGATGAGGGGAAATGCTATCTGCTATAGACAATGGATATCTCATTTACTGCATTTCTGTCCCATTTCAACACACTTTGCCCAGAGCCCGTTAATATGCACGTTATCCGACTGCGCTGAGGGGGCGTATGGAGCCAGCAAGAGGGGGGTTTAAAGGGAGGGCGGCTGAGGCGAGACAGACCATTTCAGTGTCAATTTACAGCAATTCCCGCTGTCTAAAAATGAGAGGGAAAAAGTGAGAGTACTTCCCATTTTCTTCCCAGATCTTTTAGTTTAATTCAATTGGACCTTTCAATACCTTATTTATGACACACAGGAAGCAATCGGCCTATTGCATTATGGGGAGTGGGGGATAGATAAAGACACTGATTCTTTAAAGCTCTTCGGCACAAAAGGAGATAAAAGCAGATAAAAAGAGGTGTGTTTTTCATTGTGTTCTGTTCTGTAAGGGAGGAGAGGATTAAGTCGCTTTATAATGCTGCCTGTCTGTGTTCAGGAGACAAAAACACAAGCTAACACATTTAACTAAACTCAGACCAGCAGGGCTACACACCAAACTTCAACCGAGAAGTTAGATTGCCCTTCCACCGTCGTTTTTGTCATATTTCTATAATCGAGAAAGCGATCCTTTCCTTACGGCGATGAAAGCAAATCCCTAAAGACGCAGAAAGGAATCACACCTGACAAAAGCAACAAGCCCTGTCTCACATGAATAAGGGGTCAGATGTGATCGAACAGCTCCATCTCCAGCAATGTTGTGTGCCGGCATATCTCTTTTTATTCCAGGAATCTCAATCAATAAGCAATCACTAATGTGTTTGACTTGGTGAGATGTCTGAATCTATATTTAAATCATTGTTGCACACATCAACTACCCCAAGCTACGTGTGATTAGGCTTGACTGCAATCTGAAAATATTTGGTGTTAATTATTGACTTTGTCACGGAATTGTAACAAATGTTGGTGTCTTTAACAGCACTCTTCCTGGATCGCAACTGGAACAGGCCTTCCGCATAGCAGAGTTTGCCAGATTTAAAGCATAAAAACATGACACATTCCCTTACTGTGTCGCACCACCATGATGGCTCCAGGCGCTACCTTTGTTTCCATCACGACGAGGACGAAAATCAAGTATTGTAGCGCTACACCCCTGATTTCATGCAATGTTGTGGATTAGGGATATAAATTGAGCGCTCAACTCTTTTTTTTTTTGTGTTCCAATTTCCGAATTAGGATTTTCTGCCTTCATAATGACACAAAGCATTCTCTTAGTCAAATCAATGGCAGCTATTTATATGAACAGTAATCCCTCACCCAGCGCTAAACTGCCAGAAAAGAGGGATGGCGTTTAAAGTAATGCCGCAAAACAAAAGGGAAACGCTAAATGAATGCAAATTGGCTTCTCCGTCTTTCTGGATGTCCATCTCGGGGGACACGGTTCAGCTGGCCAGGAAGAGGAAACCAAACAGCTGTATAAGACAGCTCATTTGGTAAATAACCCATAACGCCATGTTCACTACCAGTTAAGCTTAGAATAAAATGTTCAAATAACCCCTCCCCTCCACTTGCAGCAGCAGCTCATTCCTCTCCGTCTTTGCATTTCAACAGAATAGGGCATGAATGCCTGACAAGTAGGCTATCATCCAAGAGATCATTAAGCACAAGGGTTGAAGTGCCATCTTCAGTGCCATGGCAACAGGGTTGAGAGATGAGATAAAAACAATGCAAGGCAGGAGGCAGGAGGCAGGAGGCGGGGCGGGAGCTCAACGATCGCCACTGATCGATGGATCTCTCTCGTTCTCTCCCTTTGGAGGCCAGGCACAGGGAAGGCTGGAACAGTGAGGGCAGTGAGAGGGAGAACGGGGGGGGGGGCGGCTTTAGAGCTTCATAGGTGCACTAACAGGACTGTCTCTCTTCAAAAGCACCGATCGTTTTCCTCATGAGGGTCTAATTGAACGTGTCAAACAGTGCAACATTTACATGCCAACATTTTTTTTCCCCTTTCCAGTGAGAATGAGCCAGAGGCTTTGCATCAGTACCAGGTGAACAGCAACTCACGGCGCTCACACGGGAAGAGCAGGTGATGCAATCTGGCGCGGATGGGCAAACACTCCCCAATGCAGTAATAGATCCCGCAATGAAACCAATATGGCTGATTATTTTTACTGTGTTTCTAAAAAAACATCTTCTGACGAAGCAAAAAGGCACATCAGACTTTCTTTGTGATTCTATCCACACAGATCAGCAACACAAACGTCGTTTTTGGAGTGTGATCGGGTTGAGCGAAAAGGAGCAAGTGTATAATCTATCGCAGCTGTCAGCCCTGTTTGAGGTTTTTGTGCCTAAGTTCCGTGGGGCTCCCACTAAATACCATCAGGTTACGACTGTGGTTGTTTGCTTTTTTAATTATGGCAGGAATGCTTTTTGAAGCGTGCGATAAGCACTCCACAACTCCCCCCTTTTCTCAGGCATTGCATGCGCTCACAGCAGCACCACCAACGCCGTGCAGGCATGCAAAACGTATACCCAACCCAGTTTGGTTCGTTGTCTTTCTCACAACATGTGCTAATCAATCTGTTGAGAGCAATCTGTCAGGAAATCTTTTGCTTTAAACAACCCAGTGTGAATAGGGATGAGGCCCTTTCCATGGGGCAGGGCGCTGCCGGGACTTAGCAATAGCTGTCTTTACGCATCCCGGAGTGTCAATAAGGATTAGAAGCGAGCTTTTATCTCTTCAAACACACAGACCAGTCACTCATTGAAACGGATGAACAATTCAGGCCTGCTCAATAAATAAAAAATGAATGTACTTCCATAAATACATTCAAATCCCAATTCCATTCAAATTCCAGCACCATATGCTTAATTTAAGATCTAATCTCATTTTCTTTATTGCCACCATTTCGCAGAAGGCAAATCTTTGTATACCTAGTTGTTTAAGACCTCAAAGGATAGACACAGACTACCTATTGTTGATGGCAATGCACCTTTATCCCCAATTTAAGACCCACAGTTCCTTTGAGAGTGCTCCTGGCAGATGTCGTATGCAAAGCAGGTGCACCGAGGGAAACATGCCCGACAAAAGAGACATTATTGCATTTCACAACCTCCCAAAAAGACGAGCGGAATATTAAAGGTGACACAACTGTATTTACAGATAATTTCAATAGACCTAAAATAACCCTTTTTTCTATCTTGCTCTATCAAATAAAAGGAGGCAATAAAATCTGCCAAGAGAAGAACAAATAAAAGCAAATTTTGACATTTTGCTTTTTTTATACGCCTTCCATTTATAGGTCAGAGGAAACACCAGCCGACCTCTCATTGTTTTTAAATGCCATTTTGTAAGGCCAGCAAGTGGGAATTAATTAATGCGTGGGTAGCTGCCACTGTCAAGAGGCAGCACATTAAAATCGATGATTAATAAATTCAAAACACACAACAAACTCAGCTGGGAGATGAAAATAGTATTGTGTGCTCCATAGGAAGCAGCACCAGTGCGGGTCCTCCCCCTGAACGAGGCGTCCACTCAGATGGCTAATGGAAAGTAGCCGGTGCCAGCTGTGTGACTGTGAATAAAATCACTTTAATTAAAGGAATTACAATGGAAAAGGAACCGGGGATGTGTGGAGTAGTATCGACAGGAAACTGCCTCTCATGTGTGACACACATATATATATATATACGCATTATGAAATCCCATAAGGATTTAAAAGAACAGAGAGCCTTTGTGCTCACATTATTAAATAGGCCTAATCCACACGTGCTCTATTGTACAATGCAGCTCTAAGATTTACTTAAAATATGTCGCCCTTCTTCTAATTCATAGGGGAAGATACTTAAGATATTTAAGTAATGTCTGGAAGCATGACACCCACTGAAGAACAATCACAAATGTGTCTTGAAAAAATTACAAATCCCTAAATACAATTTAATAAAGTATTTGTTTGCTTAAGCAGGGACAAATGAATACAGGCAAAACCATTATCCTTTTGGTGTTGGTGGGGTGTAAAAAGAGTGTACATCGATATGCACAATATGGATTCTATTGCCTTTCAACAGCGCTGAACTGAAGAGATAAAGTCACCCATTGCTTTGTGCACTGTCCTATTTGGCCGTCACCATTTTGAATTTTTGCAACCAGTGATGGGAGGTGATAATATTTGGGCTGTCAAGGGGTGACGTGGTAGCGACCTAGCAATCACAAGCCAATCCTAAAGCATACCTGGCTTTATGGTTTATTTGACACTAAATGGATCATGAATTAATAAATACATATCATGCTGCGTTGAAGACTTGAAAACAAGAACAACTCATGTTTGGATGTTTACTGAGGGAATACATCACTTTCGCATGGACTTCTACAGTCAGACATCTTTCTGCAACCAGAGGAGTCGCCCCCTGCTGGTTACTAGAGAGAATGCACGTTTTGGATACTTCTGCAACGGCCTCACTCTTCAGAAGCGGAGATTACTGCATAACTTCAACATGGCAATGACATAGCCATGGCTGTATCAGTGCTAACAGCAGATCACAATATATGGCTTTATTAGTAATCAACAGCAAAAAAGTTGTGAGCCGGCCTACATTTAGCGCCTGCTTTTCTTCTCATCCCTTTCCGTACATAAGTGAAGAGGTTCTTTAACACTGGAGCTTTGAGGCAGCTGTTTCCAAGCATTATGGATCATATTCTGCATTCTTATTTTGTATATGTTGATTATACAATTTGTCCAACGCTTAAATATATTGCACTCACTTCAATGCATTTGCTTCATATCATTAGGTCACATTTTCAACATAACATGCTTCTGAAATTGTTTAAATATTATGGAACAAATTATATCCCCCAGTTCACACATTAAAACATGATGTGTTTACGATGCAGTCATTTTGTTGTGAGAAACATTATCTTTACTGTAACGAGTGTAGAGGTGTTCAAATATCAAATGATAATTAATAAATATTATAAATATTACAAACATTACATTTAGTCTCTTAAAATTTCAGATCATACTCACAGGGCACAGCTGTCAGGACTAATTATGTATTCCATTTAAAGCTGTTGAATCTGCTTTTTACTATTAATCACAAATATCAACTACTGTGCATTATGGATTCAATATGCAAACATAACCATGTATCACCTAATGGAGGTTATTAACATATATTGTTTTATGCAAAAATGTAAATTATTTTCACAGCTAAGAGTATAACCTCAGCACACACACACACACACACACACACACACGGTGTAATAGACCTTTTACACTGCAGACATTTGGACCATAGCAGAAAAGGCACAGGTGTTACTGATAACATTATTAATGACTGTATTCCATTTGGCTGTGCCAGTTTCAGTCCAGGACTCAATTGTGACTCACTGGCTAGGCTAACTGTGTAATTTAATGGAACAGAGTGATCCTCAGTGCAATTAGTTACACATCTGCTTTGACAGCTTCACATATCTGCTATGAAACAGGTCCATACAGTGTATCCATACTCGATTAAAACCAGGGCCCTCCCAAAGCAAAGGCGACACATCATATCATGAAACCTTCCCTTTTTCAGAGCGATATTATTCTTGATTGTACTGCACCTTGTTCAGAGCAGTCGAATGCCAAGCATGTCTTCTTGTGTGTTTAACACACTAAAAAAAGTCCATACATTCTTCTCCTGTAAAACTCTCAGTATTTACGGTTTTACAGATTACAAAACACTGTTTAAATTGTATAATTCATTTATGTTAAATGGATGTAAAAACAGTGTCTTCATGCAGCATTTTCACATGACTCAAATTATTTGTTTTTCCTCAACTATGAAACCAGGACCAATGTGATTGGAAGAGCGAGAACTAAATAATGAGGTCTGTCACAGTTGGAAACAGGTCAGTCAGGCAAAAATCAAAAAAGAAATGTCATTGTGTATATTAACAACCTCAAATAAATCACTTCTGAAGATCTGCGTCTTTAAGAAATTGAAGTCCATTTTTGTTAACAGAGTTACTCGGAGTGATGATTTGTTGATGCCATGATTTTTTAATTAATTAAAAATGTTGTTTTTCAATATACAAAATAGTCATCAATCCAATGTACAAATACACATTATATCTAATCCCACTGCGTCCCGCTCACCTTCTCAAGGGCATTATTGTGGCTTGGTATAATTAAAACACACATATATATATATATATAGGATATTTTATAAATCTAATAGCGTAAATTTGGACTTTGTTTCTACCTCACTCTTGGGCGCACTTATATAGGCATGTTTCCGCCTCCATTACAATTCTTACATATCCTTATATATGGTGCAACCTTTTCCGAGGCTCCCAATCCTGAAAGGCAGGTTTTCTAAAATGTTTGATGTGTAATTTTGTCTTTGAATCGCTAAACATTTACAAACATGTACAAAAGTTTTCCCGGATTTGAGCCCATTTAACTTGTTCATAACATTATACAACAAGATTACTTTCCTAAACATTTTTCATAGCTGCCACATTGTTATTTCCCTACAGGATAATAAGATTTTATAATATCTGGATGTTTCATGTCCTCTGCAACTTCTGGGACCAAAAGATGTGACCCCCTAACTATCTCCAAGGATCTCTCCAGGATGGAGATCCAGATCAGCCATATGGTGGTGATGGGTTATCAAAGCTTTCAGTGTACAATACAAAACTCACTGTGTAAGAATTGCCTCGTGAAAGCACTCACACACAAAATGGGGAGTTTATCAATGCAAAGCATTGGATGCACCCAAACACGTTATTCAAATAAGGCGTCAATTTAATCCTTGCAATCCCCTTCCAACGCTCTAAATATGAGATATAATTGGCTGTGCTTTAAGACGTTTAGAAATTGTGCAGTAGAAAGAGGAGGTGCCTTTGCAAAGATTATTAATTACTCAAAGGGGACCTCCACTTCACATACAGATCGGATCCCAATTATACAAAATTCCTTTCTTCCCTTATGCCTTCCCATAAGAGGAACTTTAATACTCCTGTGAGGGAATCTGCAGTTGAGGAAGTGGTCCTGCATTTAGGTGGTTTCGCCACAAGAGGGAGGCAGTCACATATTTAAAAGAGCATTGCAGACTGACCGGTATGTAATGTACATGACGAGTACAGTGCCCTGTGAGGCTTGCTGTAAATGGGGCATGGCCCCACCATGAGCGACGAAAAAAACAAACAAAGAAAAGAACATTTTGTTGTTTAATATATTAAAAATACATTTTACAAATAGTCAATATTTGTATTTTTGAAACATGGACTATATACCCTGTAATATTCGTAAATTAAGGTATCTGTGCAAAATATATGCTTTCCTGCACGTCCTCTCCGCATGTCTCAGCTGGGCTTGGGCACGGTCCCAAAGCAGTGTGTCTAAGGAGCAGTTAGGCAATAACTGATAGAGTTAATGAGTGACGTTATAATTTCAGCATCCTAAAATACATTGAGATTTAGGCTTGCCATTCACTGCCCAACGCTCTCTCGTCAGGACGTTTCTCACAACGCGCCGTTTAACAACATAAAAAAAGCAACCTAAAAACACCTAAAAGAAGCTTAGGCGTAAATTCTGCCAGGAAGGCTGGAGAAGCTAAGGCCCCGCTGTCTATAGGGGCATGCCTATAAGACGTCTGAGTTCTGGGGGAAGGGTTCCGGAAATGAAGATGACTGCACGATTGGTTGTGAGATGGATTTTTAGTTTTGTTTTTTCTTGCTCGCTGACGTTCAGTCCCGTTGGCCTCTCCTCAAGTCTCTCCTAATAGGGTTTTTAAAGCACAGGCACAATCAGCCTTCACCTGATGACAATTGCTCCCACCCGGCACCGTTCCCTGAGCCGCTCCCCCTCTCTCTCCTCTGCAGCCGAGCCGAAACCACGCCCGCCACCACAATGCCATAAGCGGATTGGGGGCGGAGGCACAGTTTGGTAAACCAATTGTGGCAGGGCTGTCAACGTTAAAAGCTGTACTCATCTCTGTTTCTGTCAGTTGTCATTTCAGCAAGCACCAGATGCAACCCGCCACTTCCAAATGACACCTCCAGTCAGCAGGGGAATCTGGCAACTTATTCTCTACCACCACCACCCGTGTGTGGACTCCCAAAGGGGGGATTTGCCTCATCTGATCTTGGCATTCCGGCCCCTGGTCTATCCGACGGCTGGATGGAGTCCAAGCCCCAACGAACTTTGCATGTTTAATACTTTGGCTGGTGTTAATAAATCGTCGTTAAAAGTTCAGAAGTCTCTCCTGATTAAATATGCTTTCTCTCTTATTACATTTTAGCTCTTCCTTGGACTGAACCCAGAAAGAGGGACAAAGGACAACCGACGGACAGTGGCGTCTACAAAGACAGGGAACTGGTCCAGAAAAAAAAGCAACGGTTAATCCCAACGCTAATAAAATACCTTGTGTACTTTGAGTGTTTTATGTGGCCCACTGCATATTTCCACACAGGACCTACCTTTGGAAAAAAAACATCAGGATGCAGTGTACTATCTCTCCTTCCTCTCTGGGTAAAACTTGTCTATATTGTGTTCAGTTCCCTCAAAATGTAGTTCCAGACTGTCTTGTAGATTGTTGAGAATGTTGAGAATGTGTTCAGTCTTCCGATTGTATTGGATGACGAGTAAACAGCATCAGAAGAGCTGCTGGAGGCTTATTAAGTCTCCTCAAAACATAAGAACGTGGTGCTCTCGTGCCATGTTACGTTGACTTTGCCTATTATGCCATTGACGTGCATTTTTAAGTTTATTAAAAATGCTTGCGCACCTTGGACGACTTCACTCGTCTTGCCTCTGCGGGCTCTGCTCTTTTATATTTTTTCTCCTCGCTCATCTCTGCAACCCAGTGGGTGACGTAATAATCGCGCGACACAACGAATCAAAATAATCAGACCCCCCCCCACCTTAAAGAAGACTTCTTCGGATCTGCACGATGCGCTGTTTGCATCCCTGTATTTCAAGAAAACTGCTTTTTTTTAAATGATGAAATTGGGTGGAACTATTGTAAATATAAATTTAATCAATAAAATTCAGTCAATAAAAGTTCACTGTATGCAAATATAAGTGGAAATGAAAACTGGCAAAGAAAAATGTTTTTGTCTTTGTATATTTAATAAGGTTGACTTATTTATCAAATCAAAGCATTTGTCTGAGATGAGTTAAACCAGTGAATTAGAAATAATGGAAAAATAAACTGCAGTTGTTGGGTTTTCCACAAAGATGCCACAACAAGTGAACCCATAGTGCTTAAAAAGCAAATGTTTTCAAATAGATGTATACCACAGACCGGGAAGAACATTATTTTGTCACTATTAGTAGTTTATGGTATGTGCGGTTTTGTCAAATGATGCATTGATGGGCACCAGAAATCTGTCCATACCATTCCATCTAAATGAAAAAATATAGATAAGTGTTGATAGTGTTGATATTTACCTTAGGTAAATAAATAAATAGATAAATAACACAATTGTATGTATTTCGTGCAAAAAAACCCTCTTAAGAGTGACAAATTTTACAACACTTATCTGGACATTGGGCCCTTTGATATTAATGAAATAATATATTACAGTTTCAATAGTTTACAATATAATTAATTTCCTACATTTAAAGGTTTTTCACATCGTTTCCAGACTTAGGTCCATACTCAAAGAAGTTCAAGACCTCAAGGTCCAGTATGTCTGGACTGCAATCACTGGGGAAGACAGAACAAGGCAGGAAGTGAAGTTACCCCAGGGACATCAGAGACTACAAAATAAAACAGGTAGAAAACCCAAACCGGGACAAACCCCCCCCTCAAGAACCGAATGGGCGGAACCTGGGGCGAAGCAGACAAGGGGCGGGAGGGCGGGGACCCGAAAGCGATGGTCCATACTTGCCAACCTTGAGACCTCAGAATTAGGGAGATATTCAAAAGGATCGGGGGGTGGGGTATCGTCATATATATCACAAACGCAAAGAAAAATGTAATTCATTTATTTCAATTCAAATCCTTAAGGATTCTCCTCAGGAGTTTAGACTCTAATTTGTACAATAACAACAACACTACTCTACTTATGGTTGTATTTGAAGGTGCAATGCTTTGCAGCCTGTGGCACATCCCTTAAAGAGCGTAGCTATGATCAGCACCTGTGAAATTCAATTTGCAGGAAAGGGGGGCGTGTCATCGCCAGGCTGGCACCTGTAGCCATGACACCTCTTTGCTAAGAGACGAGTGGCAGATGCAAGATGCTCCCTCCCTCTCCCCCTCCCCCTTTACTCACGTTAGTCTCATCTTTTTCCGTTCTAATTGCCGCGCTTGACTTCAAGGTGTAACCTTTATTATTGTTCAGTCTGAAACGGCGCGCCCAGTGACGGATGGTGTAGCAATATTGTTGTCCGGGTGGAAATCGGGAGAAATCCGGGAGAAAGGTCGGTCCGGGAGATTTTCGGGAGGGGCTTTGAAATTTGGGGGTCTCCCGGAAAAATTGGGAGGGTTGGCATGTCTGTGATGGTCTGCCTGGGGAACCGGGCCGGGACGACGGCCAGGCATAGGGGTCTCCGGTGGTCGGTGGCCAGGCGTGGGGTTCTCCGGTGGTCGGTGGCCAGGCGTGGGGGTCTCCGGCTGCAGGACACAGGGTGCTGGCTCTATGGCTTTGGCCGCATGGTGGGGGGCGCCGGGATCCGTGGCTCTGGCTGCATGGTGTGGGGCTCCGTGCTCCATGGCTCTGGCTAGATGGTGCCGGCCCAACCCCTGACGCTACCCCCCCCTCAAGGGCCGGTTCCCAGACGGCCCCCCAGCTGGGATTGGGGGGGGTGAGCAACCCCTGACGCTACCCCCCCCTCAAGGGCCGGTTCCCAGACGGCCCCCCAGCTGGGATTGGGGGGGGTGAGCCATGGAGCCGGCGGCGTGGGTCTTGGGGTTGATGGCGTGGGCCGATGGGGTCGGTCGCTGCGGCCCTGCTGGGTTGCTGTAGGCAGCCTGGAGGCGGGCAGCCAGTTTCATGACCTGGTCCCAGTGCGCATCGACGCCCTGGGATCAGGAAGCCCGCCAAACCAAGCGTGGGTTCCCTGTGAAGAAATATTCTGCGTCCTTTTTTGGTTGCGTCATTCTGTCACAAGGCTGGTGCAGGTAGAGGCAGGACTCAAACACAGAGTTCCAAGGTTAAAGATTAAAGGTATTTAATAAATCCAAAAAAGTGGACAGAACGCCGACAGGGACCATGGACATACACCAACAATATGTAAATTATGCAAACAATGACGCGACAAGAGACAATGCCTGCAACTGGCCAGCGTGTTAGCTTGTTGTGGCTGTGGCTTACGTCGGATTTTCCAAAACCAAAAATCCTCCAAGCAGACACAGCTCTTCTCTTGGGCACAAGTTTTGTTGGTGCATCTCCGGTCTCTCGTTGTTCCTCCTGCATTGCCGTTTCTGTGTTTTCATGTCGCAACAGTGTTACTTCTTCTTGTGAGCTGTACCCAGCATGCAGTTCTTGCATGCAGTAATTTTTATGAATGTACACTATTTAGGTGTCACACAAGCTGTTGTGTCGTAATGTTTTACCCTGTTAAAGAGTTTGTTATTTAACTAAGTTATTCATTGTTGTTATAAAGTTATAACCATGACTCAATCTCAACACACGTAAGACAGCTAGCTCCGACCGCCGACACAACAACGTGTACAAATAAAATCTGCCGCCTGCTGAAGAGCAACACCAGTATAAACGGTACGAAAGAAATTTATACCGTACATCTTATACCGGTATACTGTACTTTCACCAGATACAATTGCAAAAATCCATGAGGTCGGCGGAGATTCACTTACGATTTCATCAACAGTGTGTAATTTCTCCCACAACCACAAGATGGTGGCAAAGTGCTTCAAATATGATCCCCGGCATATTTAAACTATACATCAACAGGCAGCAGTGGAAAGTCTTTTGATGCAAATTCACAACAATCGTCAACAAGGCCGCACACGGGACCCGGGAATTCATTAGCTAAGATCCCTAAACTAAATCCCATTCATTCTCTATGGTAGTGCTAAATTGCTACAGATGCAAGTTATCTTTGGCCACCGGCGTCGTTGTGGTGTGGACCGAGCGTTTACACGGATGTAAAGCGTTTTTCCGGACATTCTCCATCAATCTAGCAGGGAAAGAGCACTGAAGAGACGGCACACCTTTACCAGACCTCTCGCTGTGTGGAAGTCACGCTAAACTGTCAATTACATATAATGTGTAGTAATAATTTTGATAAATTTTCAGCATTTGCTGTAGTTTATATGGATTTTTACCAGGGGTTGACCTTACATTCTTTAAACTTAATATACCGTGTACGTACTGAGCGAACCACCAACTGTAAACGGTTTTAGCCATAAATACTGTAATTAAGTGTCACGTCACATTAATGCCATGTATGGTATTTTGAGAGGCTTTAATTTTGGAATGGTACATCAGAATGTCCTGGTTATCCCTAAGTGACACCTTGCGGATGTGTTCTATGAATGTGAAGTGATATTATCATGTAACTATCGATAGTTTCTTTTTAAATCCAATCTTAAATTGACCAGATGTAGTCTTGTGATTGAGATTTGGAAGGAAATTGGCTCTTGTATGGTGTTTTGAGAGGCTTTAATTTTGGAATGGTAGATAAGAATGTCCTGGTTATGCCCACGTGACACCCTGGAGATGTGTACTCTCTGCCTGAAGTGGAATTCCTGTGAAACTACTAATTGTTTTCATTTAAATCTATTCTAAAATTGACCCAAAGTAGTCTTGTGAAAGATTTTTAAGGAAACTGGCTCATGTATGGTATTTTGAGACGCTTTAAATTTGGAATAATACATCAGAATATCCAGGTTATACGTTGACACAAAAGGCAAAGTGGCATTCCTGGCATTGCTCCACACGGTTAACGACCACTGACTTGAGAACGCTTCGTCCAACGGCCGCAGGGTTCCTCGGTTGCATTTGTAACCCGTCCAACACTGCTTTAAGCTTTAATTAAAGCCACAATTGTCAGTCAAATGTAAACACATTATACTATGTTTATTTTGATGCTCACTTTTTGTAAGTAGACTTTGATTAAGTAGCAAGTAAGCTATTTGAATGAAGGACTTCTACTTATAAATACAGTCTTTACAGCAGGTTGTAAATATATTTTTACTCAAGTACAATATCTGAATACCTTGCCCATCAGTGTAGAAATGAGAGAACAGCAGAATACGAGCATGTTGTTTATTACATAGTGTAATGGTCAGAGGGTTAGGTATCGAGAATCGATTGGAATCGGGACTAGCTTTGCGATTTACCCGGTATCGTTCAAAAGTTTAAAATTTGATTCCTAGTTTTGATTCTCAGTCCACCGGCGCCGACCGGAAATAGAAACCACTGAACACCAACGAAGAAGTGGAGTGGAAGTAAATGTGTGCCTAGGGTTTCCAACCGTCTATTACCCGGGACATCCCGAGTTATGGGCAATTTTCCCTCCAGTCCTGATTTCCAATCACAGCCTCCTAAGTCAATGACGCCCAAAAAACTCCCGGGTTGTTGTGAATTTGTGACGCATCAGACCAGTGTGCGCGCGGGTGGCCTGAGCGGAGCAGCCCTATCTGTTAAAATGAGCAGTGAGGGTGGCGCTGCAAAAAAAAAGATTGTGCCCCCCCGTCAGCGAAAGTGTCCCTGATTTGATGTTGGGAGAGTTGGCAACCCCCTATGTGTGCCCCGTCTTTGACGCGCTGCGCCGACAGTCCTCAGCTGCTTCTTCCTCTGGCTCCAAGGGCCCATCAGTGGGAGCAACGGAACGTTTCCGATTCCCAACCCTAGTCAGAAGGTAAACTTAAAATGCTTTTCCCGAGAATTCACTATTATAGTTTTTTCATAATCACTAATTAATTAGTTTTTGGGTCCCTTTCGAAGTTAGAGTGGCACTTAGAGTGTGGACAAAATCAGAAAACAGAAGGTACATGTTTTGTAAACTGTTGGTGGAGCAGTTTTAAAACACATAGAGACATAAAAACTACACTCATGCGTTCGGTAGAGTCTTGTGTCTCTCAAAATGCCATTATTTATTGGCTACTCCAAATAGTTTTGCTCCAGGAAGCAGATTAAGATGTGACTCCTCGCTTGGCTGAGCTTCCTTCAACCTCCTCTTCCATCAGCAGTTGAAAGCTTTTCAGTCACTCCCTTTGAAATGTAAATAGTCCACAGACTTCCTGTGACGTACAGAAAGAAGAAAGTGCCTTCAAAGGATCACCAGCACCAGATATTAGGCTGACGTTCCTTCCTGCTTTACACAGAGACCTGATCTACTGCTACTTGTCACCTAATGTGCCTGGTAAATCTAAAGAATGTAGTGTATTTCTTAAGAATACAAGACATCTGTTAAGACCCCTGGGGTCAAAGAGACATTTTTTATTGTGATCACTGTGTTATGCCACGTGTTTCCCCTGGTTCATTTTGTCACGTGTTTGTCGGCTGTCATTTCCGGTAGGCTCCGCCCTCTGCTGCACCCCTGCCTTGTCACTCACCTGCCCCGTGATTGATTCCCTGATTTGTTTCCCCTGTGTCTCGTTAGGTTTCCCTCATATATATACAGTATATATATATATATATATACAGTATATGTGTGTCCTTATGATGTCCCCTGTCGAATTGTCATCTAGCTTGTGAAGGCGCTATGCATGAACCTGCATGTTTGAATCCCTGATGACTTAAAGATTTTCTGTTTTCTTAAACTTCTGTATTTTTGCAATTTTGGATTTTTTTGATTTTGAGAATATTTTTGCTTGCTTTTGATTTTTGATTTTGAGAAAGAAGAATAAATTTGTTTGTTGCAACCTACGTCTGCGATTGAGTCACTACGTTGAGAAGGCCTAACATCAGAGTCACTTATTTAGCTATTTATTTTAAACTCAGAAGTATACTGAAGTAGCGGCCTCAATCACAATATAGCCAAGCTATTACAACAACAAAAAAAACAGTGTTTGAAGAAGGTGTTTCCATCACAAAAAAAAGGAAAATAATAAAAGAAATTAAAATTAAGATTGGATGGGTCAGTGGTGTTAGTTCATGTTTCCACCAGGCTTGGATTATAATATGGACTTATAGAGGGTTAGGATGTCATCAGAATTGAGAAATATGGAGCAGTTTAGATGAAGTATGTCTCGAGTTGAAACCACTGTTCCATTTGTTGTTTCTTCTTTGCCATAATTTAAGTTCTCATTTAGTCTATCATGAACATCGTGACATTCTTTCTGAGTAGATTGTGATGTTTTTAATAGAGCAGCAATCAAAAGGCCAATGTAATTCTGGATGAGCTGCATAAGAAGTACAGTTTGGAGTTTAACACCAGTCATGTGGGAGACATTGCAAACATGTGGAAGAAGGTGCTATGGTCAGATGTGACTGTTGAGTATTAAATATAATCATGCTTGCTCATGCTAGACTACAATTGCACTTGAACAATAATTGAATAACTAGAAAATGTATTTCCTGCTGAAAATGCATTGGAATGCAGAAAGCTGAAATGAATTTCAAAAAGTTGCTTAAAGTACAGAAATGAAACAAGCTGAAATTATTTTAAACATTGCTAAAAGAATAGAAAAAGCTGAAATACATTTAAAAATTGCTAAAAATACAGAAATTAGAAAAGCTAAAATGAACTTGAAAGAATTGCAAAAAAGCAGAAATGGGAGAAGCTTCTATGAATTTGAAAACAGAAATAATAAAAGCTGAAATTAATTTAAACGAATAGAAATAGGAAAAGCTGAGAATCAAAAAATACATTTTTGTAGTAATATAAGGTTTAGTACTATAGCTGTAATTGTGGTACTAGCATCAGTAGAAGAAGTAAGTACTAGTTTCACTAGTATTTGAAAGCAATTGCGGTGTACCTATGTTGAGGTACAGATAATCATTGAGGGCTTTTTTTTAAATAATGGAATTGGGTGGGGGGGGTTTGGGAGACAGAATGTTTGTTATTCAAACCAAATGGACTTGGTAAAATAGATTTGTACAGCGCTCTTCTAGTCTTCTGACCACTCAAAGCGTCTTAACACTAGATAACAGCTGTGGAGTCTCGGCCCTAAGCTGCCCCCGATCAGGTGAGAGCCTCTATTGCAGCACTGGTGTACGCAGAGGGGGCCGGGTGCAGCTCTTGGGGCGAGTCATTGATGGGAGGTACGTCCCCAGATCAATCCTCGATCAGGGTGACATGCTCCCAGCCCCGCCCGCAGGAGCACGGCTGTGCTGAATTGCCAATCAGGGTTTCGGCATAACAGGAGCTGCACCCCGGCCTCTCTGTGTGTGCCTGGCTCGTATCCTGAGCAGAACTCTCACCATCGGGCGGTAAATTGAGACTCCACGTTATTCGACCCTGTTAAGAGAGGTTATGCTGAGATCAACCCCTGGCTAACGACCACCTTTTGTCCTAGGCAACGACGGGAAACCAAGGACGTTTTAAGTTGGGGTTTTTGGATATGTGTTTGAGCCGGTGGGACCGGCAGCAAGCGGACGACGTCCTCATCCTATTGTTTTGGTTTTTGCAAATAAAGCCACGCTGACGGCGTGTTAACCCTTCCCCCCCCTAACTTTGTGGTTGTTTTGGACCCAGACGCCTCACACATCATTCACCCATTCATACACCAATGACAGAACCTACCATACACAGTGGCACCTGCCAAACCAGTAACTAATATTCCCACACTGTAGTCACAGCTAGAGGAACAATGCTGGGATTAAGGGTCTTGCACAAGGACAAATTGACATGCAGGTTAGCCGGGCCTGGGATCAGACCGTCAAACCTCTGATTGGAGGACGGCCGCGCTCCCCACTCAGCTACAGTTGCCCTAAGCTAAGAAAATTAAAAAGTTATGAATTGATGGGCCTCATCAAACATTACAGTAAGAATTCCCTCCATGGGGGTTGAAATACTAGTAGTACTAGTAATATTAGTAGTAGTAAAAGTCATTTAGTAATAATACCAGTTGAAATACTAGAAGTACTACTAAAAGTACTAGAAATATGGTTGTAGTACTATTTGAAAGCGCAATAAGTATTCAACGAAACAGCTGTATCCTAAGCTTCATGGCTAAATTACAGATAATAATTGCAGCTTTTATTTTGAAATGATGGTATTGGGTGAGTGGGTAAAGAGGTTGAGAGACAGAATATATTAATTAATAGGCCTCAACAAACATAGTAAGAATTCCCTCCATGGGGGTTGTTTTGAAATGATGAGAGAAGAAGGTCATGTCAGGCTGCACTAATCAGCTAATAAGGATCAGCTGTGAGTCACAGAAAGAGCCCCAACTAGCTGCCGTGGCAACGGAGCAGGTGCAGTTAGCTCACAGACAGTTACTAAGAATCCGCACCTCAAACAAATGCTTCCTGGAGCAAAACTATTTGGAGTAGCCAAAAAATAATGGCATTTTGAGAGACCCAAGACTCTACCGAACGCATGGGTCTAGTTTTTATGTCTCTATGTGTTTTAAAACTGCTCTACCAACAGTTTACAAAACATGTACCTTTTGTTTTCTGATTTTGTCCACACTGAGTGACACGCTAACTTCGAAAAGGACCCCAAAACTAATGAAACATAATTAGTGATTATGAAAAAACTATAATAGATATGCACAAGCTGTAGCCTCGGGGAGTAGCCTCGGGGAGTAGCCTCGTTAGCAGTTTAGCTAGCTAGCACTTATCGCTCTTCCATGTACCAAATATCTAACCGTCCTGCCTCCACATTACTTACGGTCTGCTCATCCTGGGTCTCCGTCCCAACTCACGACACGCACGTCCATGTACGGTTAGCTAAACACGGTTAAACCTACACGTCCCTGCACAGTGGAGGACTCCTGAGCTACGTCTTTATGGCCATCGAACACAAGCTGGTCACTAATGAGCTCTCAGCGCAGAGATTTACACAGAACCCACACCTCAAACAAATGCTTCCTGGAGCAAAACTATTTGGAGTAGCCAAAAAATACTAGCATTTTGAGAGACACAAGACTCTACCGAACGCATGAGTGTAGTTTTTATGTCTCTATGTGTTTTAAAACTGCTCAAACAGCAGTTTACAAAAAGTGTACCTTCTGTGGGGTTTTCTTTTTAATGTCGGCAGATTTGTATTGAAGCTTATGGGGCTCAGGGCAGACTTTGTCTCACTATCGGGCTCTTCACACAAAAAGTAAATAACTTTGGGATTCCATACTCTATGAATCCGACAACCACGGCATCGTTTTTTTTTAGAAATGAAGGCTGAAAAGTGAATATTGTGGCAGTAAAGAAAAAAGTGGACTATAGGACCGAAGCCGTCTGCAAATAAATTACAGGTGGAGGGGGCACCTGCAGCTTACCGCCAGGGGCTATACAGTAGGTGGAGGTTTAAACTGCAGCAGTCTACAACTAAAATACAGGTAAAAAGGGAACCTGCAGTTAACTGCCAGAGGCTTTAGGTGGAGGTTTAGCCCCTGCAGTTTACCGGCAATGTCTCTGGGTGGAGGTTTGGCCTAAAGCTCTCTCTAACAAACGGAAGAAAGAGCTAGCACTTGCAGTTAACCACTATAGACAGTTGGCGGCGTTTTGGCCTGCAGCAGCCTGTCAAAAAGTCCAGAAGGGGAAAACACCTCCAGTATACTGGCGGGGGCTGTAGGTAGAAGTTTGGACTGAAGCAGTGTAAAGGACCTCTGATAGGGGGAGTATTCGAATATAGGGTTAAGTATTTTATTTTAGGCATTTTGTAACGGCAATCGGAGTATTTCCGGTTGCGCTTTTATTTTGAAGGTTGGAAAACCGGAAGTGGGTAGTTAGAAGCGAGAGAAAGACGTTAAAAGACGTTATAAGACGTTAAAAGGGTAAAACTATAGAAAAACACGGAAAGAGTCACGGTTTCATTAGTTTAGCACCCGGTTGACAGGGGCACAAGGTTAGTATTTGTTCAAGTTTGTAAAATATTGTTTTAGGTTATTAAGTTTTCTTTCTGTTCTGTATAAGATGCTAATCAGTGTTAATATTTATTTTTTCTCTTAGCTCTTACGGTGTATTCAATAAAATACCTATGCACCATCAGACTAGACCATAATTCAGCCAGGGATGCTATAGTAAGAACTTACCCTCATCAGTCCCACCAAGATCCTGATGGATGTTCATGACGACTGCAGAGGAATTTGATGTGATGGTCTACGTTTGAGGGACATAATGGAAGCATCTGCATCAGACTTTAGTCACTCAGATCAGATAACGGATGCCTGTCAGGCTAGCGAAGAGGAAGAACTTCGCAGATCTGGTCGTCATCGGAATCACACAGAGAAGATGCTTGCAATGAAGAATGAGGAGGCTCACAAAATGGAAAAATGGCTCATTCACCTTTATGAACAATGGAAGCTCCAGGCACGTGAAGCCAGAGAGCAGTTAAAGTCAAATATTTCCGAGAGTCAAATTACAGCTCTTATCGACACATTGGAGAAAGAAAAGGACAATATTACAGATATGTATGTGCAAATTAGAGATCACAACACTCCCTCTAGTGAGACAAGACGCCGTGTTGATGCCTGTGAGGCAGTGACAAAGGACATTATTAAAATTGCTTATGAGAGAATGGCATTCATAGATGGTGATTTTGACGTGGAAGAAGTTAAACAACGTCTTCTGGAGCTGCTAAATAGAGACTATGCACACTTAGTATACGGATCAACAGTCTTCCATTCAAGTCAACGCTCAGTGGACACCATCCTAGCTGCTAGCAGAGCAGAAGCTGCAGCAGAGCTTGCAGCAAAGGAAGCTGAGTATACAATGTTTCTAGAGGAAGAAAAACAACGAGCAATGATTCAACGACTGGAGGAACAGCAGAAAAAGGACCTTGAGGAGCATAAACGTGAGTTAGCGAGACTGAAGGCAGAGAAGAATGTCAGGGCTGCAAGAGCCAGATTATCGATCTATAATCAAGAAGTAATGCAAGAAGGCAGTGTTTGCTCTGCTGACTTTAACACAAGGGGACAGGAAAATGTTTCTCAACCACAACCTGTGCTTCCAGCTCCCATCCAAACAACAGCATATCCTATACAGTCCGATATATTAATTCTTGCCCAAGCAGTTCAAGATAGCATAGCTGTGAACCGCCTACCAGTGCCAGAACCATCTCTGTTCAGTGGCAACCCGATCCAGTTTATAGAGTGGAAGGCCTCGGTCATATCATTCATTGACAAAAAGAACATCTCGTTTGCTGAGAAACTGCACTACCTGAGAAAGTATGTAGGAGGTCCAGCACGAAAGACACTTGATGGCACACTTTACAGAAATGATGATGAGGCCTACAAAGATGCATGGAACCGTCTCAACCACAGGTATGGTCAGCCATTTGTTACACAGAGAGCATTCAGAGACAAACTAGCAAGCTGGCCAAAGATCCAGAATAAGGATGCAGAAGGATTCAGGACATTTGCTGACTTTCTACATGCTTGTCAGGAAGCCATGCCTCATGTTAAAGGTCTCAGTATTCTGAATGACTGAAGAGAACCAGAAGCTGGTCCTTAAGTTGCCTGACTGGGCAGCATCACGGTGGAACCGCCAGGCCACTCGAGTTATGAGAGAAACGCAGGAATTTCCAATCTTTGAGGTTTTTGTCACTTTTATGGAAAGGGAAGCAAAGATTGCCTCTAATTCAATAACCTCCTTTCAAGCACTACACTTATCAGAGTCCCCGACAGAAAAGGAACACCAAATCCAGGGTTCTCCATACAGAGACGGTTGCAGAAACGGAAAATGACATGCAGTCGAAGACAGGCTCAAGGCTCCCCTGCATGTTCTGTCAAGACAGCAAACATGTCCTGTCACCGACACTCATGTGACACCTGTAAGGGAAGACACCCAACTTGTTTGCACGACAACGACAACTACAGTGAAATGAAACCAGTGTTGGTTTCTAACCAGATCATAACAGAGGGAGCAGCCACCACACTGTCACTCAATGCAGAGACTTTGGAGCCATCCACCAGTTCATCCATGATCGTGCCTGTCTGGGTTTCTTCTATAAACAACCCAGGTATAGAAAAACTTGTCTACTGTCATAGATCTACCTCCTTCGTATACAAAAGACTGCATACCAGTGAACCACACACACATTCCTACTTGTGAAACGGCAAGACAGTGGACTCATCTCTCAACATTAGAAAATGAAATTCCACCTCAGTTAGAGTGTGAAGTTGGTCTTTTAATAGGCTACAATTGCTCAAGGGCACTGGCACCACGGCAGGTAATCTTAGGAGGAGACAACGAACCGTATGCCGTTCGCACAGACCTCGGATGGAGTATTGTAGGTTGTTCATCAACTTACAGTGACTCACTAAGCATCACCAACTTATGCCACAGAGTGGCTGTCAAAGAACTTCCGAACCATCCGAAGCCATCAAGGTTCTTGAGTATGACTTTAAGGATGTCAGTAAAGACGACAAAATGGTGTCTCAAGAGGACATGCGCTTTTTGAGCATTTTAAAGGAAGGCATTCAAATGAACAGTCATGGCCACTTTGAGATGCCACTCCCCTTCAGTGAGAGACCAGATCTCCCTGACAATAAGCAACTAGTTAGTGCCCGGCTCAATCATCTTAAGAGAAAGCTTCTAAACAATGAGAAGTACAAGGGACATTACATGATATTCATGAAAGAAGTCATCGAAAAGGGTGATGCAGAGGAAGTTCATGACAAAGGAAAGGACCGAGAGCAATGGTATATCCCTCACCACGGGGTATATCACTCAAAGAAAACAGAGAAGCTTCGCGTTGTGTTTGATTGCTCAGCCAAGTACAAGGGAACAAGCCTAAACGACCATCTACTGTCTGGCCCTGATCTGATCAACAATCTTGTTGGTGTTCTCTTAAGATTCAGACAGCACCGCATTACCCTGATGTGTGATATCGAGAAGATGTTTCATCAGTTTCATGTGCGTGAGGCCGACAGAGACTACCTTCGATTCCTTTGGTGGAAGGATGGAAAGATGAATGCAGAACCACGGGAGTTCCGCATGAAAGTTCATCTGTTCGGCGCTGCATCATCACCTGGATGTGCAAACTACAGACTAAAACATCTTGCCAAGGAAAATGAGGGCCAGTTTCCCCTTGGCTCCCAGTTCATTCTGACAGACTTTTATGTTGACGACGGTGTCACGAGTATAGAAAATGTGAAGGAAGCTATTCAGCTTGTAAAGGAAGCCCGGGAACTCTGTGCAATGGGTGGGCTGAGACTGCAAGTTTGTGAGTAATAACCAGAGGTGGGACAAAGTCATTGTTATGCAAGTCACAAGTAAGTCTCAAGTCGTTGCCCTCGAGTCCCGAGTCAAGTCGAGTCAAAGATGAGGCAAGTCCCAAGTCGAGTCAAAAGTCAAAGCCAACAAGTCTCAAGTCGAGTCCAAAGTCTTACCATTTTAGTTTCGAGTCATTTCAAGTCCTCTTATTACAGAAATAAAATGTATACAAATCATGTATGTCTGTAAGATTTGTATTTGTTTAAACCTCTTTATACAATGACATTGACCAAATACAGTAAGAAACAGAACATTTTATTGTCACAAAACAGTTTCAAATAGACATGGGTCCTTATAGCCTAAACTTTTTTTTATATGTCATCAATAAAATACTCACTCCTCAGAATGAAACACTTGGAAAAACTGGACCAACCTGATAATATAATTGGAATGACTCCATAGAGACTGATGTGTATGAGAGAGAGAGAGAGTGCGTGCTGTGTGGACAGGTGATGAGCAGAGAGTGTGTGTGTGTGTGTGTGCGGACAGGTGGAGCAAGGCCCCTATACTGCATTGCATTTGCAAAAGATCAAATTGGCCAAAAGTATGTCAGTCATTTGTTCACGATGGGGTCGCAGAATGATGCCACCATGGCTGAAAACTCGTTCCACTGGAGCACTAGAAGCAGGCACTGCCAAGACTCGCATGGCTACTTGAAAGAGTGAAGGAAGAGTCTTCTTGTTCAGTGCCCAGAACAAAAGGGCATTCTGTCCTTCTGCCATGTCAATGTAGTGACTTAGCTGTACTGCTGGTGGGGTCCCAACATCCCTTTTCTGCCTCTTATGGTATGCAGCAAACAGCCCTTCTCCTTCCATGTCCTCCTCTTGTTCTTCAGCAGGCACCAGCACAGGCACAGGTTGCTCCGTCTTTGCAGCATCTTCCAGGATCAATTCTAAAAAAAGGTGTCACAATAGCAGAAACAAAAGAGCCCTTATTACCATTACTGATGTACTGTTCAAGACTGAAAATTGTTATTATTGTTAAAGTCAGATTAATATCACATTAGATCCTAATTATATGTCTAAATTAGATCCAAATTAAGATCTAGTTATTTTACATTGCAAGTCAATAATATTTACCTTTAACTAGTTGTGCTACCTCTATCTCGATGTCACGGTGGACCAGCACATGGGGCTCAATCCACAGCAGACAAAAGGCTGGATCCAACGCAGCCGCTTTCAGATAGACTGTGTCTGAAAAGGGGGCCGTGATCCCTTCTTCAGACTGGGCCATTTTCACGTTAATGAAGATCCCAAGAAATCGTTTTTTCAGGGATGCCTGCAGACCTCTGACCAGGCCGCTCAGGAAACAAACTTGAGGTTCAGCTTCTCAAGATGGTGATTGAGGGACAAGATGGATGGAACAACTGCACTGATTGTAATGACTTTCTCCCCCTGTGTCAAATCAGTTGCTTCTCCGAACGGTTTCAAGATGTCCACCAACTCCTTCAGCAGATTCCACTCTCGTTGTGTGAACTGGGATAACTCTGTGCTCCCCAAATTCACCATCGAAGATGTCTTTAAACGTTGTGCTTGTGTGGAGCAGGGAACTAAGCTTTGATAACTTGGAGAGAGAAGGAGATGCCGCTTTTGTTTCTTTCAAACCGTCTCCCACGACTAACTGCAATGTGTGTGCAAAACACTGCAGGCGCTGTTTCTTTGCCATGGCAGCATGGACGGTTTGCTGGTCTTCTAGTGTTAAGTCATGCCATAGCTCAGGATTATCCAGGTTATCTCCAACATCATCATCGTCGTTGTCACGACTACCTGGCTCGCAGTAGCAGTGACATAGGGGAGACCACACAGTTGCTTAGTTCAATCAAATTATAGTTTATTCAAAACGTCATTTCCTATGACGAAATAATAACTTTCATTAATAAAGGTGTGTAAACAGTAAATGAGAAACCAAAAAGGTGTAGTGCGAATCTGCAAAGTGTAACCTAGGCGTCCTGAAAGGAAAAGCAAAGAAGAGCAAAAGGTGCTGCTGCCGTCCTGGACTGGCTCGCAGCGACGCACAGCCCAGAGCCGAGTAGAGTCGAGTCGAGAGGGGTCGAGAGAGAGAGCCAGCGGCACTGGCAGGCGATCCTCTTAAACAGTCCCGCCCATCAGCTGCTGTCAGATGGGCCAGGATTCCACAGCTCCCCCTTCAGATTGGGAGGGGAGAGACGGCCCAACCATATTCTCTACATGAAGGGAGTGAGCACACCCAGCACGGCATAGCCGGGCGTGACATCACTCCCCCCACAAAACAGAGACCCATATGGGACTCTGTAGAACTACATTCTACTCATTACCCCCTAGTCAATACTGAGAACAAAACCTAAACCCAAAAAACTATAAGTGACTACACCCCCTTACCAGTCTAACTACTTACCCCGAGATCCTAAGGTTAGACTAAACCAAACTCTTTATTATCTCTTAATACAACAGCCACGACTATAAATTTCCTAACTCATTCCCCCCCCCCAGCCCACCTAATATAACCCCCCCCCCACCCTTCCACCCAGCAAATCCTGGCGCCTGGATAGCAATTTAAGAATGGAAAGTCGGGAGACAGGAGAGAAAAAAACAGACCGGAGAGGAGATAGACACCACTTAGTCATAAAGAGCCCGCGACAAGGCATCAGCCATGACGTTCTCGGATCCCTTGATGTGCCTAATAGACAAGTTATACGGCTGTAGAAAAAGAGCCCAGCGCATGAGGCGCTGGTTAGTGTTCTGAAGAGAAGACAGGAAAGTAAGAGGATTGTGATCAGAAAAGACCACCACAGGGTGTAGCCCACCACCAACATAAACATCAAAATGTTGGAGTGCCCAAATGAGGGCCAGGGCCTCCTTTTCGATTGTAGAATAGTTCAATTGGTGACAATTAAATTTCCGAGAAAAATAGGAAACTGGTCTATCTATTGCATTTTCATCCTTTTGAAGGAGGACGGCACCTGCCCCTACCTGGCTGGCATCTACTTAAAGCTGGAAGGGCTCCTCCAGCCTAGGAGCAGCCAGGACAGGTGCAGAACTCAGGAGAGACTTGGCGTTTTCGAATGCACGTTGGCACTCATCAGTCCAATCAAATTTAACTGAACCCTTCAGTAGGTTAGTTAGTGGGGCAACAACAGATGAAAAATTACAGCAAAAACTCCTGTAATACCCTATCATCCCTAGAAAGCACATTAATTCTTTCTTAGTGACAGGACGTGAGAATTTGTCAATGGCCAGGACCTTTGCTCTCACTGGCCGAACGTTCCCCTGTCCCACCACCTTCCCCAGATACACCACTGTAGCTTGGGCGAACTCGCACTTTGCTAAGTTCACAGTGAGGTTTGCAGCCGCCAAACGCTCAAATAATGAACGTATGCGGGCAAGGTGGACTGTCCAGGTGTCCGAATAACAGACAACATCATCAATATACACCGCACATCCCTCCAGTCCCCCAACGACTCGATTCATGAGCCGCTGGAAACTGGAGGGGGCGTTGCGCAATCCAAAAGCCATTCTCGAATAAGAATAGAGTCCCGACGACGTGATAAAGGCCGAGACCTCTTGTGCCCTGGGAGTAAGAGGAACCTGGTAATACCCTTTTAGCAAGTCAAACTTGCTCACATAACGTGCTGCACCGACTTGGTCAACACAATCTTTTATTCTAGGCAGTGGGTACGAGTCTGGTTTTGTCACACCATTTACTTTTCTGTAGTCCGTGCAAAACCTGTATGTATGATCCGGTTTTTTTACTAATAAGCAGGGCGAAGCCCAGCTCGAGTAGGACTGTACCGCAAGGCCATTTTCCAGAAGATATTGGATACTATCATCCAGACTCTTACGCTTATCAGGACCAGTGCGGTAAAACCTCTGACGGATTGGCTTAGCATCACCCACGTCTATGTCATGCTCAATCAAAGTTGTGCAGGTGGGAGTATCTGCAAACAGACAAGAAAATTCAAAGATTAGCGCTTTCAATTCTGCTTGCTGCTGCAAATCCAAATGGTCCAAACTTCCCTCTAATTTGGCCAACGTCTCTGAATTATTGAGACGAGCATGCAACATAGAATAGTCAGGGCCCTGTACATCATCCTCCAACTCTGTACCGGCTACAGACGTGCTTGACACAACTAACACAGGTGATTTTCTCTTACCACTAGGAGACTGTGCCGATGCATAGTATGGCTTAAGTAAATTGATATGACATAACTGTGTTGCCCTCCTACGGTCAGGCGTAGCAACCACATAATTAGTCTCTGACACTTTTCGAACCACACTGTAAGGCCCTGAATACTTTGCACCAAAAGGAGACCCAGGTATAGGCAACAATGCCACCACCTGATCCCCTGGGCTAAAGACACGAGCTTCTGTCTTCCACTCATAATTTCTCTTCATTTTTATTTGAGCGACAGTCAAATTTTCGGTTGCCATTTTACATGCTAACAGCAACCTGCGTCGGAAACCATACACATAACTAGACAAACTCTTAGGTGGTTCAAATGACTCCATATCACTTGACAACACGGACAATGGGGTACGAACCTTGTGGCCAAATACTAGTTCGTTGGGACTAAAGCCTGTGCTTTCTTGCACCACTGCTCTAGCCGCCAACATTAGCCATTGTTAGGATATTCCTTATCCACCCGAGTTGGTTGATAGAAGAATCCACTGCAGGAAATTAGTTAAAAGTTTAACATTTATTTAGAAGAGAAAAAGTTGTACATGAGCAATTCTCCGCAGATATATCTGGAGACAATGAAATACATCGAAATGCATCGCAAGCAAATCCCTTCCAAAGTCTGCCTGCCTTCTGACACTGACCTGTTTTAATCCCTCTGGTGCCCTTGAACGTTGGTTCAACCCAGTTCATCCTTCTGTAACAAACGCCTTCCCCGAACAATGAGTGTCTGGTACTCTCTCCTGCAGCCTTCGGCCTTGCCCTGAAAATGGGTTCAAACTGGCTCTCCCTTCGGTCGCAGGTGTGTTATCTCAGATAATATTTTATCTTCATTTTTCCTGTGCTCTCTCTTCCACCATTCACATTGTCTGCCTTATAAGGACCGATCCGGTCACGCCATCTGTCCTACAAGCGGACATCTATTCTACAAGCTAAAAAGTAAATACAAGAAGACACACACAGAGAACCCCACATCCCACACCATGGTAGACCCTCCTCCCAGTCGCGTTTCATCTCTATGCAGTAAGCCCGTAATAGAGACTTAAGGGTGGCGTGGAACCTCTCCAACACTCCTTGACTTTGTGCGTGGTATGCACTGCTCAAGTTATGCTGGATATGCAGCTGTTTTAAGGCTGCTGCAAATGTTTTCGATGTAAAATTTGAACCCCGATCGCTTTGGATCACTCTGGGAAGACCAAATATTGAAACAAATTGCGACAATGCTTTCACTACCGACCTTGTAGTAATGCTCCTCAAAGCATAAGCAGCAGGATATCGTGTCGCCTGGCACATGATGGTAAACAGATAAACACATCCTGATTTTGACTGGGGCAAGGGGCCCACACAGTCAATGATCAAATGTTCAAAAGGCTTACCAACAGACACAATGGGTTGTAAAGGCGCAGGCTTAATGACAGAATTTTGCTTACCTGCCATTTGACAGACATGACACGTTCGTATAAACCGTGCAACGTCCCTCTTTATCCGTGGCCAATAAAAATGTTTCAACAACTGCTGGTATGTTTTCTTTACACCAAAATGACCTGCTGTTTCCCCATGCACTGTTTTTAGTGCCACTTCCCGAAACTTCTCAGGCATCACCACCTGCAAAATCTGATCTCCCCCATCACTACCTGGAGTAGGTGACCACCTTCTTAGCAACAATCCATCCTTCACAAAATAACAGCGATCTAACTTGTCATCTGCCGTCAACTCAAAATATTTCTGTAAGCTCTGATCGCTCTTTTGAGCCTCAGCAATGTCCCATCGAGACAACGGTACTGGTAACTGTGGGACAAACACCTGAGCAGACATGTGCTTTGATACCTCAGACGAGTTGGCATTCTGCTTATTTGCCATAGCGCGCGTCACAGCGCATGCCGTAAAAACCTCTGGAAAATCTTTTTGACTCTTATCAGACTCATCCACTGACGAAGGCCCGGTCTTAACCACCGGAGATGGTGAAACCTGATCAGGAAAAACAGTCATGAGCAAAATTATTACCCACAATCAGATCAATTCCTTCAATAGGTAAAGAAGGACGAACAGCAATAGTTACTTCCCCGCTCACAAAACCTGAAAATAACTGAATTTTGTGCAGTGGTACTGGAAACGACTGGAGACCAATTCCCCGTATTAATACACAGTTTCCTGTATCAGACTGAGATGAGAAAGGCAAGACAGATTTACAGATGAAACTTTCTGATGCACCCGTATCACGCAGAATTTTCACTGGAACGCGATGCGAGTCTCCAACCAATGCCACAAATCCCTCTGTGACAAATGGTGCATAATCTGTTATACAAGATGCAGGAAATTCAAGCTCATCACCTTGTACATTGCTCAACCCTTTTTCCATTGATACTGTACATTGTGCACGATCCAATGTCTTTGCTGGGACTTTCTTAGTTTTCCTCTCTGAGCGTATCGCCGGAACAGAAGAAGCGCAAAGGCCAACTTTTCCTCCTTCAACCTTCCCCCTGTTACGCTCCAACAACGCCGGACAATTCTTTTTCCAATGATTTTTCCCAAAACAATAATTACAGTCTGTTTTAAGATCGAAATCTGATGGTTTACCACGTGCCAGTGAAGTGGAAAACACAGAACGGTCCGTATTAACCCGACTATAGCGACGTTCTTTGTAGTTCGTGTTTGAACGCGGACTAAAATCCCGAACTGAAGTTTTGTGAATGAGAGAAAAATTATCGGCAAGAACCGCGGCCTCGGTTGCTGTTTTCACTTTATGTTCGCTAATATATGTGGCTATTCGATCAGGCACAGTGTTCTTGAGTTGTTCTAAAATCATAAGATCACACAACTCCTCGAACGAATCCACCTGTTCAGCTGTAAGCCAGCGTTGAAAAAAACTGGTCAATTCCCTCGCCCACTCAGCGTAAGTTTGCTTGTCCGATTTTTTCCATGATCGAAAGCGCTGTCTATAAGCCTCAGGGATTAACTCATAGCATTTTAAGACTGCTGCCTTAACGCACTGATAGACCCCCTTTTCAGAAGACGGTAAAGCCACAAATGCCTTCTGAGCACGGCCAACCAAGGTGGTTTGTAACAGTACAATTTTATCCTCGTCACTCCAATTTTGCTCAGTAGCAATATTCTCAAATAACGAAAAAAACACATCTGGATCCTGCTCATTAAATTTAGGCAGGAACTTGATCATAGCGCCCAAACCTGACTGCTGCGGTTTCCCAAGTTTGCCTTCAGCTGCTAATTGCAGCCTAGTACGCTCAATTTCACGTTCATGCTCTAAATTTTTAAGCTTTCCCCATTCCAACTCACGATCTTTGTCTTTCTGTGCAGCTTCTATTCTTATACAGTCCAATTCGTTATCAAGCTTTCTTTGAGCTAATTCATTGTCAAATTTTTTCCTTTCAAATTCTCGCTCTAATTTCAACGTCTCCCGTTTTTCTTGCAATTCGTGTTTCATATTTAACAATTTTACTTGCTGTTCAAATGTTAACACGCTGGATTTTTTCAAAGTGAGCTCACTGTCTGAACCCAGCTCACTGTCTGAATCCGATGCTTCCTGACCACCGCGCTCTGGCCCTTTCTCGTCAGGTAGC
Source organism: Pungitius pungitius (assembly GCF_949316345.1). Lineage (NCBI taxonomy): Eukaryota > Metazoa > Chordata > Actinopteri > Perciformes > Gasterosteidae > Pungitius > Pungitius pungitius. Next base: position 4,287,458 of record NC_084903.1, read on the forward strand.
ACGTTCTTATTTACCAAATTCACACGAACCAAGTCAAGCAGCTCCTGCTTCTTAGCTCCCTTCGGTAGTGTTACATCAATCTCATAATGCTTAGCCACACTATTCAACTGTTTAATGTTCAACGCCGCAAGCAAAGCCACTGAAGGAGCAGCCAAAAACGTATCAAGTGCACTCATTATTTCAACTTAAATTATAAGCCACCCATCAACCATTCAACCAGGCTGTGGTCTACATACAATCACTCTACTAGCCACACATCTAGCCAAACAAACAAAAACTCCGACGTTCTTCGGGTTACCAAACAACTACACGGATTAAATCGAGCGAAACGGAAAGCTCATGTTACAGGACAACACCGGAGTTTCCCCCTAAACATTTACCCCCTACCTATTCCCCTATCTTCACACTAAGTCCAAGAACAAGGCTAATTTACTCACCAATACCGATGGAATCGTACTGTCCCGACAAAAGTCAATTCAGCCGGTGCTCCACGGCGGTGCCCTCGTCCGGACTTCAGTGACCCGCAACCTAAACCCACAACGCCGAAGCGCACTAAATGGGGATAAAACAGGCTCCGTTTAGTGCCGCCCTGCCACATAAGTATCCTTACAAACACACTTCGCCCTTCAAATTCCGTAAACAACATGTGGTTACATCTTTCTAATCTGCATAAATCCTCCCAACTTTTTCCATTATCAAACAAGTGATTTTAGCGATCACTGTACTAAAATAACTTGCAATTCGTGAACTAAACAATCGACGCGGGACTCCCCACAACCAAACAACGCATGTCAGCTGATTTTACTACTACTATCAGCTGATCAACAGTACGTTTTATTCATCAAAATGTGAACCAATGACGTAACTCTACCCACGCAACTAAGCCTACACAGAACTGCGAATTATAGTAGGTTCGTCTACCACTCAGGACTTAAACGGTTCGGACGAGCCCCCATATGTCACGACTACCTGGCTCGCAATAGCAGTGACATAGGGGAGACCACACAGTTGCTTAGTTCAATCAAATTATAGTTTATTCAAAACGTCATTTCCTATGACGAAATCATAACTTTCATTAATAAAGTTGTGTAAACAGTAAATGAGAAACCAAAAAGGTGTAGTGCGAATCTGCAAAGTGTAACCTAGGCGTCCTGAAAGGAAAAGCAAAGAAGAGCAAAAGGTGCTGCTGCCGTCCTGGACTGGCTCGCAGCGACGCACAGCCCAGAGCCGAGTAGAGTCGAGTCGAGAGGGGTCGAGAGAGAGAGCCAGCGGCACTGGCAGGCGATCCTCTTAAACAGTCCCGCCCATCAGCTGCTGTCAGATGGGCCAGGATTCCACCGCTCCCCCTTCAGATTGGGAGGGGAGAGACGGCCCAACCATATTCTCTACATGAAGGGAGTGAGCACACCCAGCACGGCATAGCCAGGCGTGACAGTCGTCCTCCTGTTCGCTGGGGAAGCAGACCGTAAATGCCTTGCGCATGTTAGCAGCATTGTCACTAATGATATAGTCCAATTTAGCTTTGATGTTGTATTCATCACATATTGCCTCAAATTGGTCACAGATGCGCTCTGCTGTGTGAGAGCCTTTGAAGCGGTTGCAGGCCAAGAGATTCGTCTTCAGCTGGACCCTCTCTGCATCTCTCTCCATCCAGTGCACAGTGACACCAAGGAATCCCCTCATCTTTCGATCAGACCAAATGTCCACAGTGACTGAAACATGGTCAGTGTTGCTCAATTGAGTTTTTAACTTTGAACGTCTCTCCTCAGCAAGGCTCTCTGTTTTTGTGGTCAGCGTTTGGCGACAGACTGGGGTATACTTGCTGTCCAGCACAGCCAGAAAGTGACGAAAGCTCTTATTTTCCACAATAGACAGAGGAAAATTGCAATCAATAATCAAGTCAGACAGTATTGAATTGGAGATGGCCTTCTGCTGTGGGTGACTCATGCTGTAACGCCCTACACGAGTGTCCAGGAATTGTGATATTGGCTGTTGTGACTCATCTACGATGCTTTTATTCATCTGGTATTCTTCATACCTGTAACAGAAGAATATGAAACAGATGTCAGAAAATCCCTTATAACCACATGTTTTATTTGAAACTACTCTTTACTCATATCAATGTTGTGTTAATATTCATTGTCTATTGTACACTAGGGTATACGATAATACATTTCCGTTTATGCAATATTAAGAATATTTTCACTGCTTCAAAAGCCCTTCCCTCAAGAAACCGAAGTCATATGCTTTAAACAGACCTAGACTACGTAGGGAAGGGAAGGGTAATGGTGGATCGACTGACTGTGTTATAGTACTTTAAAACGGACGTTGACATAATGTTGGCGAGGATTTCCATCGGAGTCTGAATCCGGGTTCAAAAATCCCGATTTTTGTAAGCATGAACGTTGATACGGTAAAATGCTAATGAGTTACGGTACATTCGATAAGGTGCTCAGCATTCGTTCAAAACTTACCTTTCTTTGTGCAACTTCAGGTGTCGAACAAAGTTGGACGTTGTGGCAGCTCCGTCTGTAATCTTCGACCCGCATGTTTTGCAAATAGCAACTCGTTTTTTGTCGACTACCTCGTAATTTTTATAGCCAAACAAAACTATCTTCGGTATCATTTTTTCAACTGGCGCGTTGTTGCGCTTCATTGGTTGTCTTGCAATGTGCCTGTTCAGAACCAGGTGGCACTGCAGTGATTGGATGTCGTGCAGACAGCGCGCGCTCTCTGCATACAGGTGGCGCACATTTTTTTGACAAATGCAGATAAACAGAGCGGCGCGGCCGTGTGAAAATGTTTTCCCCCAGTTTTCATGGGAAGTAGCAAGTCTTCTCGAGTCAAAAGGCTCGAGTCCAAGTGAAGTCACAAGTCATCGATGTTAAAGTCCAAGTCGAGTTGCAAGTCTTTGTACGTTTTGTCGAGTCGAGTCTGAAGTCATCAAATTCATGACTCGAGTCGGACTCGAGTCCAAGTCACATGACTCGAGTCCACACCTCTGGTAATAACCGATCAGTGCTGGAGAGTATACCAACATCAGAACGCGGCAGTGAAACAAATACTCTTGACCTCGCCCTCATTGATTCGAAGATGGAGAGAGTGCTTGGTATGAGGGGCCGTGAGGGACATTATTCAGAATACCCTCTCACACACACAACTGGAATGCTCTCACACACACTACTGGAATCCTATACGCTCACACACACTACTGAAAAGCTCTCACACACACTACTGGAATGCTCTCACACACACTACTGGAATCCTATACGCTCACACACACTACTGAAAAAGCTCTCATACACACTACTGGAATGCTCTCACACACACTACTGGAATGCTCTCACACACACTACTGGAACACTCTCACACACACTACTGGAATGCTCTCACACACACTACTGGAAAGCTCTCACACACACATATGAAATGCTCTCACACACACTACTGGAATGCTCTCACACACACTACTGGAACACTCTCACACACATATATGGAAAGCTCTCACACACACATATGAAATGCTCTCACACATACTAGTGAAATGTGCTTATGTTGTGGAATATAACGGTTCAGTGGTGAATATGAGCATAACAATTAAAAAAGAAGGCCTTCCTTTCAACTGAAGGAAACAGGAAGTCCACACCAGGAAGTGCATGTGCTCTTACTGGATTTGAGCTAGTACTTCAACCACAATGCGTGTTTACCTGATCCTCTTTTTTTTCCACGTCCAAACTTCATTTTCTGAGGTGAGAGGAAATGAAGAGGATATTGTACATTTTTTTACTAGTGCTCTGCAATGCATTGAATCATTGCAAAGTGAGGAGTCCAACAATTCCAGTGAGGAGAGACTTTATAGAGAGCTTGATGATCATACACAAACTCTATCTGCATTTTTTGCTGTGTCCAGATATGGTCCTGATGATGGTGATGTGAGTAATCTACTAGGATCATTGTTTAGATGCTTCCGCAACTTGCTTCATGAACATGAGGCCAGACAGAGATCCAATGATGTGATCAACAATTTGATACCCCCAACAATTTTGACTGGCCATCCAGGTCGGCCCCAATACAGCATAGCCGCCGAACAGATTGCTCACTGTGTATCCATTGGTATGACATGGCAGAGAATTGCATCGTGCTTTGGAATCAGTCGAAGAACCCTATACAGACACAGACAAACTCTGGGAGTTGGGCCATTAAGATTTGCAATATTGTCAAATCAAGACCTGGACAGCGTTGTGACTGATATACTACAGAACACTCCAAATGCAGGTGAAGCATACGTTCTTGGAAGCCTGAGATCACGTGGCTTAAGGGTTCAGCGTTGGCGCGTCAGACAGAGCCTCGATCAAGTGGATCCCATCGGGCGGTCATTTAGACGCCGTCATGCCATACGCCGAAGGGTCTATAGTGTTCAGGCCCCCAACCAATTATGGTAAGTTGATTTGTAATAATACAAAACAGTTGTTTTGTATTATCAAAAAAAAATCAACACTTTGATATACTTTGCAAGCTTTACATATATCCTTTTTAATATAATGTACTTTATATCTCCCAACAGGCATTTTGACGGCAACCACAAGTTGTTTCGATGGCGGATGGTCTTTCATGGCTGTGTTGATGGCTTCAGCCGGACCATTATATACTTACGGTGCTTATCTAATAACAGAGCCTCAAGTGTCTTGTCATTATTTTTGGGAGGAGTAGAGAACTTTGGTTTGCCCTTACGGGTCAGATGTGATCATGGTATGGAAAATATACGTGTTGCCCGTTTTATGTTAGAAAGAAGAGGACTGAACAGTCGTAGTGTTATTACAGGGGTTTCAGTACACAACCAAAGGATTGAGAGACTATGGGCAGAACTGAATAGAGTTGTATCTAGACACTTTATTAATATTTTTTACTTCATGGAGGAACATGGTATACTGGATTCATTGAATGAACTACATCTATTTTGTCTGCATTATGTTTATTTACCAAGAATTGAAAGGGCAGTAACAGAATTTATCAACCAGTGGAACAACCACGGCCTGTCCACACAAGGGGGGGCGACTCCTCTTCAGCTGTGGCATACAGGGGTCATAAACAATGTAGGAATCCACCCCATTATAAATGGTCTTTTTGATGACGAAAACTACTATGGCATCGATGAAGAAGGGCCATTACCTGAACTTCAAACCAATAACAACGTTAGAATTCCAGACATTGATGTAACCATTAATGAGACTACGATGAACAGTATTCTACAAGTAGATCTACTTGAAAACGATGGGAATCATGGAATAGATGCGTTTTCTTCGCTTCTGAATTTTCTTCTATAATATTGTTATGTAAGTTTTTTTTTTAATTGTTTTGTTTACTTGATTTGTGCAGTTTTCTCAGTGAATTACAAGACAGTTATGTTAAAGTTTCAATATTGTTTTATTAAAACCAAATGAACAAAAACGAGACAAGCGGAGACGGAGACAGGGAGAGGGAAAAACAGATATAAGAGACGGACAGATAAGAGACAAATGGGGGACAAACAGACAGACATGCGAAGAGAGACATACAAGAGACACATAACATGGGACAGCGCATGATACTATGTTCACGCCTAATGGCCTAAATTCTAATTGTATTACCTTTAACAGTTGGTATGAAACAGTATGAATACGAGACATAAAGGTGAACATTTGTCTCAAACGTTACCTGAGTCAGTTGAATTGCAGTGGAAATATAAAATACACCATGACTCACATTTCTTTAAAAATTGAAAACTTAACTGCCAAAGGCAATATCATTTAAAGGGAAGTGGGCATTCTGAAATGCAACGGTTGACTTTCTTTTGTTTTTTTTCATAGAGCATATGTTTATGCCCTGCCAAAGCCATATGTGTTTCCCAATGCAAAGTCAAACTTCTCCTTGAACAGTTGGTATGACACATGTAGTGGCAACTTTATGCAGTTCACACATGTGTTGGCCATAGGGAACATTGGTGTAGAGGAGAAGTCGTCATCTTCTTTATGAATGAACTGGACGGAGGGAGTTGGAGAAAACCCAATAGGTGGTAAAACAGATGCTCCAGTTGCAAAGGACAATATTTTCTGTAATTTGGATGGCCCTTCTTCCTCTATAAAAAACAGAAAAACATTGTCAGTGGTAGTTGGTAAAAAAATAAATACACATATGTTTACTTGTACACTAAACTGACAATTACCCTCTGCATCCTGGAGATAGTCTCTCCAGAAGGGAACAACTATCTCCTCAGCAGCTCTCTTGTTGCTCCCTTCTGGAGACAGCCAAATGCTGAAGATATCATCCACCTGGTCAGCAGTCAGTGGGCTTGGCTCATAGCAGAACAGGGGGCGAAAGCTTTCTGGATACCTTTGGATTTTCTCCAGAACCCCAAGTGTTTTCAGTCCTTCACAGAATCTGTACAAATGAAATGGAATGGAATTTTGAAGAATTTAATTAGGGTTCCTAATTCACTTGTGCATTATCAATTTACTTAGTTTTATATGAAGATAATACATTTTGTTGGTCTATGGGTAAAATTCTGATTGCTATTCTGAATAATCTGACTGCAAACAACCAACACCTCTGAATACCTTTGAAATGGACCATGAACCCTGTGGATGACCTGGAACATGACAATGTCATCTACCAGCAAGTCCCTGTCTCTTATTGATCGCATCGGCCTCAGACATCCTGCATTGGCCAAGTAGTCAAGCAGCGGGGCCTTTGACATCTCAAGTTCCTCAAGGGTAGTACTTTCAGATACCTAGCATCATAATGAGTATAAATAAAGATTAATAAGTAAAATACACTTTTCTGACTACAGTGATCTGTTGAATAGTGGAGGAATTAAAACTATAGGAAGTGAGCATTCAGCAATGAGCAGACTGGGATACATTGATACTACCTCTCAAAATGGAAAACGGCAAGAGAATATTGTAATGTAACCTAATTCTAATGCAGGATAACATTTAAACTACCAACTGACCTTTTTGACTTTTTCCAAAAGTTCCATGTCAGCTATGTCTTCTAGCACTGGTTTTGCTGAACCATTAACCAGAAGAGAATATACTGTTGGTGAGAGGAAGTTTGGTGGCGGACCGCCATGTACCAAGCTTACAGCAATGGCTCTGCCAGCTGTGTAGTACCGGTCCTCTCTTAGAGCTACAAAACAACGATATAAAAGGAAATGTAATATTGATTAATACATAACTACCACATAAAATCATGGATTTCATTGTGCCATTAAATACATTGTAAATCAATTCAAAAGCTAAAGTTATATATCTCCATAAATTAATATGATCATTACCAGCACTGTCAAGAGCAAAGTTCTTGCTGTTTTCATTTCCTTCAAACATGGGTGACCTGGCCATGGTCTCCATCAGCAGCCTCAAGAATTCTCTCCTTGGCCCTCCTAAATCAATCCCTTCCTCGTTTCTCCCCATGTCATCTGAGAATTTTACAGTGATCATCAAGTTGGGGTCATAGGACACCCTTTGGAATCTTCTCACAGCTCCGTCCCAGACAGCAGAGCGATTTATATTAAATTTGCATTGTTGTTTTGTGCTTATTTTGCTTGAGAGTTCCAGCAGTATCTCTTGAACCGGGGCGCTTTCTGCACTATGAAGACAACATAAAAAAACATTATTAGATATGACATAATAATCTAAAGATGAAATAGTTCATATCAACTATCTGATCACATCATCCTCAATGACACATTATCTGTTTGTGCTACTCACGTTTGACTCTCCATACTGGCAATTATAGCCTGGTTTAATTCCTCATCATCTGAATAGTCATCAGGAAGAGCAGCCATAAGTGTTAAATATGAAGAGTAGTCTTCATTATGACTGCTTGTGCCAGGGTTGCCATCATTTCTTGCAAGGCAACCTCCATCGTGGCCACTAGTGCCACTTCCTTGCATTGCTGTAGGCCTTTCAACAACACTGCTGTTGGCGTGTTTGATGCCATAGCCATGTTCATCACCACTGCTAGTGCCAGGATTGCCATCTCCATCATGACTGCTAGTAGGGTCATCCTTACTTCTCATTCCTCCATCACTTGTAGCAACGTTGGTGGTGCTAGGTCTGCCAGTGTAGATTTGTGGACCATCAACTTCCAAACAGTCATCATCCTTGACTGTTACACAACTGCTTAATGTTGATCTGGTAGTGATGTGGGAACATTCATTTTCTTCGTCGGAGTCAGTCTTAAAAAGAAAAGAAGACCAAAAAAATATATATCAAAAGTAAATATTACAACTTTGAAATGAAATTGAGATTTATTACTATTATTTACAATTTAGATTGCTCTAAAACCTTTTCTTTAATTAAATATATATTGTATACTGCTAAAAGTAATAAACCGTATATATTTATTTTTCAAGACACATTTCACTAAATATAATTGTATTAAAAACAAAGAAAAAAAGGAAAGAAAACTTACTAAAAGGATCCTTGATGGTCTCACATACAGGCCATTTGTTTTAAAAACCTTATGGATTAGCATCCCATTCAGCTCCTGGCCCTCCTGGAGTTTCGGGGACACCAGCTTATTGCCACAAGCCATTAGAAACTGGAGGCTACAAAGAAGATGGGGATATTACAACAACAACAAACGCTTTTAGGCTATGTAGTTTGTTGTACAATGGTGAGAGTGTGTCTCTCTTTGGTTCCTTGTTCTTATTAGATATGCGACAGTCATGTAAATTGTATAACAAATGCTATTGTACTAGGTTTGTAATAATGATGATTGCACTCGTTGACCTGTGTTTGTTTTTTAAAGATTATTATATAATTAATTACAAAGCAAGAAAAAAAAAGTCTTTACCTGACATCCTCTGGAATGTGCTCACCAAAACTATCTCTGATGCATTCCATAACAGTCTGTTGGTCCCAGGCCTTCTGGAATTCAAAGGCACTGAGGATGTGCCCATGTTTGTGTAAACGTAATTTTGTACCTTGTCTGCACACTATTCCCCATGATGGATTGGGAAGTAATATTACGTCCTTGTTGAAATGGTCATGCTGCTGTGACCGAGCTCTGAAATAAGAATAACTATTAAGATTAAATGAAAACAGCCAGTGCGCATTAAGTCATGCTACCATAGATAAATACAATTCACATATCACAGTCGTAGAACAACGTACAAACTTGTATAGACAATAGATATTTTAATGACGTCCAGTTTGACAAGAGCCAAATACTAACCAACCAACCCTCCATTTGCCTTACATTATATATTTCCTCTTGTTTTACCGCAAATATTTGAAAGAGCACTCAATTATAAACTCCTGCTTTTTTCGTTGTTGCTTTTTCATATTTTGGCAGACAATGAAAGAAAATATAACGTCAGGCAGCAGTAGTCGGTTCACAGTCCAGTTTGTCCCGAAGACGATTTCGTTCAGCGATCAGCAGGTCGTAGATTTCCTTCACGTACATCCCCGTAGCGCCACAGTGCATTTCCTTCAACCCCATCGCGGATATTGCAGGTGTAGTCGAAAGACAAACCGCTGCATCCTATTGCTTGTTATTTGCTCGGCGAAATTGCTAGCCGATTTTCATCATTCATTTCATACACCAATACACCACATTCCTGGTTTTAGTTTAACCCAATTCCCACACTTACTCCTTTTGAGTTAGATATCGTTCGTTGCATTCATTCAGTAAGCTAGGCTCGTGTCCTAGGGGTGATCTAGCCAGCTAGCAAACTGCACACGAAATATTTCAAACTCCGATACGTATATTTACCTTTTTCTCCTCGTGCCTTTAGATGTCCACGTGCCGAAGTGCTGTTGCGCTTGATAGCGGGGCGCACAGTCCCTCCCGACTGGACCCGCAGCGGACAGCGTTACGCCGCTACGCTGCCGGGACGGAAAGAGAGCTGCTAGGTGGCTGTCGACTGCATCTGCACCTGGAGCCGCGGAAACGACCGGCTGCTGCCGAACACTTGAGACATTAGAAAGTGTTCTAATTGTCTCCGCTGAGGCCAATATATTGTTAAGTAACGCCGCTGCTTCGGCTAAGTTACTTGAAGGCTGTTGAGCAGTTGGTTGAGCTGACATTATTGCACAGACCTTCCATCTGAATCAACTTCCGTTTTAACTGAAATACCTTCCGTTTTAACTGAATCAACTTCCGTTTTAACTGAAACACCTTCCGTTTTAACTGACATTTGTTATGTGTGTGTGAGAGCATTCCAGTAGTGTGTGTGAGAGCATTCCAGTAGTGTGTGTGAGAGTGTTCCAGTAGTGTGTGTGAGAGTGTTCCAGTAGTGTGTGAGAGTGTTCCAGTAGTGTGTGAGAGTGTTCCAGTAGTGTGTATGAGAGCTTTTTCAGTAGTGTGTGTGAGCGTATAGGATTCCAGTAGTGTGTGTGAGAGCATTCCAGTAGTGTGTGTGAGAGCTTTTCAGTAGTGTGTGTGAGCGTATAGGATTCCAGTAGTGTGTGTGAGAGCATTCCAGTTGTGTGTGTGAGAGGGTATTCTGAATAATGTCCCTCACGGCCCCTCATAGCTTGGCATCCTCTGGAACATTGAATCTGACACCTTCAGATTCCGCATCAGTCTGAAGGATCAGCCAGCAACACGACGTGGCTTGCTATCCACAATTGCCTCCCTTTACGACCCACTGGGGTTTGTCGCTCCCTTTATACTGACTGGAAAAAAGGTGCTTCAGGAAACATGCAGAAATGGCACTGGCTGGGACGACTCGCTCATCAGTGAGCTGCAACCAGTGTGGAAACAATGGAAGGACGATCTGGTGAATTGAGAAAATTAACATACCACGTTGGTATGTGCTGTTAGGATATTCCTTATCCACCCGAGTTGGTTGATAGAAGAATCCACTGCAGGAAATTAGTTAAAAAGTTTAACATTTATTTAGAAGAGAAAAAGTTGTACATGAGCAATTCTCCGCAGATATATCTGGAGACAATGAAATACGTATCGCAAGCAAATCCCTTCCAAAGTCCGCCTGCCTTCTGGCACTGACCTGTTTTAATCCCTCTGGTGCCCTTGAACGTTGGTTCAACTCAGTTCATCCTTCTGTAACAAACGCCTTCCCCGAACAATGAGTGTCTGGTACTCTCTCCTGCAGCCTTCGGCCTTGCCCTGAAAATGGGTTCAAACTGGCTCTCCCTTCGGTCGCAGGTGTGTTATCTCAGATACAATTTTATCTTCATTTTTCCTGTGCTCTCTTTTCCACCATTCACATTGTCTGCCTTATAAGGACCGATCCGGTCACGCCATCTGTCCTACAAGCGGACATCTCTCCTGCAGCCTTCGGCCTTGCCCTGAAAATGGGTTCAAACTGGCTCTCCCTTCGGTCGCAGGTGTGTTATCTCAGATACAATTTTATCTTCATTTTTCCTGTGCTCTCTTTTCCACCATTCACATTGTCTGCCTTATAAGGACCGATCCGGTCACGCCATCTGTCCTACAAGCGGACATCTATTCTACAAGCTAAAAAGTAAATACAAGAAGACACACACAGAGAACCCCACATCCCACAGTGCCAACTGACTTTGGAAGGGTCCTGAAAAGAGAGCTATACCACTTCTCTGATGCAAGCACATACGGGTATGGCCATTGTTCTTATTTGAGACAAGTGAACGAAGATGGAAGTGTTCATTATGCTCTGGTTATGGGGAAATCCAGAGTAGCTCCCATTAAGATCCTTACCATCCCCAGGTTAGAGCTGACTGCTGCTGTCATCTCAGTTACAGCAAGCAACATCCTGAAGGAGGAGCTTGGCTTTGAGGAGGTCGAGGAATACTTTTGGACTGACTACAAAGTAATTTTAGGATACATCCACAATGAGGCACGTCGTTTTCACACATTCGTGTCAAATAGAATACAGAAGATACATCTCAGCACAACTCTACAACAATGGCAATTTGTTCCCACTGACAAGAACCCAGCAGACCTTGCCTCAAGAGGTTCAAGTGTAAGCCAACTTCTCAAATCAAACTGGTTTACAGGACCTCAGTGTCTGTGGGAGAAGGAAATACGTCCAGCTGCAGAGGCATTCACAGAAATCACAATTGGAGACCCTGAAGTCAAAAGGATTCAAACACTGAATGTCCAAACAACAGAGCAAGAAAGTCTCTCTGACCGCCTTTTAAAGTTTTCGTCATGGTATAAAGCCACACAAGCTGTTGCGCGTCTCATTCGTCGTGTAAAGAAGGATAAATCAGCAGGTCACAGTACGGTTCAGGAGCGAGAAGAGGCAAAGCAGGTCATCATAAGAGACTTACAGATCCAAGTGTATTCAGAGGACATAAAGCTGATCACTAAAGGATCCCGACCCCGAGCTCAGAGTAAACTGCATCACACAGATGCTTTTCTGGATCAAGATGGGATTCTCAAGGTGGGAGGGAGACAGAAACATTCATCGCTCCCTACTTTAGAGAAACACCCAGTGATCATCCCCAAGGATCATCACATTACCAAGATGATAATAGCTCATTGTCATGAGAAAGTTCAACATCAAGGAAAGGGAATCACCATGAATGAAATCAGATCAAAAGGATACTGGATTCCAGGTATCAACAGAGCTGTGGCATCACATGTGCATCATTGTGTCAAATGCAGGAACCTCAGGAGATCTGTGGAAGAGCAGCGAATGGCAGATCTTCCGTCAGAGCGCGTTGATCCATCCCCACCATTCACCTATTGTGGAATGGACTGTTTTGGTCCATTTTCAACCAAGCAAGGACGCAAGGGGCATAAGCGATACGGCCTGCTCTTTACATGTCTCTCCTGTCGTACTATCCACATTTAAATGTTGAATGACTTGTCAACAGATGCCTTTATTAATGGCCTTCGTTGCTTTCTTTCCATACGAGGGGCCGTACGTCAACTGAGATGTGATCAAGGAAGTAACTTTGTCGGAGCTAAAAACGAACTGAAAAGGGCCTTAGGGCAAATGGATGCAAATCAACTAACAACATTTTTGGCTGAAAGGCAGTGCGACTTCATCCTGAATGCTCCCCATTCAAGCCATGTGGGAGGTGTATGGGAGAGACAAATTAGAACAGTAAGGAATGTTCTCCGTTCCACTCTCTCACTCTCTTCAGGCAGGTTGGATGATGAACAACATGAAGAGTTCAAATGTGGACGTTTGCCAATGTTAAATTGGAGGTCATTTTGAGTTTAGAAATCATTCGTTCTTTGTATTCCATTTTATCATTTAAACCACTCGTGATTTGGTGGGAGTATAAAGGACCTCTGATAGGGGGAGTATTCGAATATAGGGTTAAGTATTTTATTTTAGGCATTTTGTTACGGCAATCGGAGTATTTCCGGTTGCGCTTTTATTTTGAAGGTTGGAAAACCGGAAGTGGGTAGTTAGAAGCGAGAGAAAGACGTTAAAAGACCTTATAAGACGTTAAAAGGAGGGTAAAACTATAGAAAAACACGGAAAGAGTCACGGTTTCATTAGTTTAGCACCCGGTTGACAGGGGCACAAGGTTAGTATTTGTTCAAGTTTGTAAAATATTGTTTTAGGTTATTAAGTTTTCTTTCTGTTCTGTATAAGATGCTAAACAGTGTTAATATTTATTTTTTCTCTTAGCTCTTACGGTGTGTTCAATAAAATACCTATGGACCATCAGTTTAAGACTAGACCATAATTCAGCCAGGGATGCTACAAGCAGTCCAACACAAAAAGCAGGTGGAGGTGGCAGGTCAAGGTCACGGACCACAGATGGAAGTTCAGGAAGCTTGCAGACTGCTTGAAGACTGAAGGATGGAGGAGGCTCCTCCAGTTCACTGCCAGAACCTAGAAGTGGTCAATAGGACAGAATCCGTCTGCAAGTTAATAAAAAGGTGGAGGATGCACATGCAGTTTACCGGCAGAGGCGGTGGATTGTAGATGTTAAGCCAAGTGGAGGTGAGTTTCAGGTCAACGGCACGGACCACATGAATGTACAGCTGGGTTTCACTGACAGTCTTTGAGTTACGCTCACAGTTTGATTAGTTTTTTTTGGTGAATAATGCAGTGCAAGAGAATAAAGGCCTCCGCTCATGACAGCTCAGATATGTTGTTGAATCAAATAAAAAGAGCGCCGTCTACTGTGCACAGAGCAGCAACTAACCATCCACTGTGGAGGTACAGAGATCAAAAACAAGCGCTCTCTGCAGAGAAGGTACAGCTGAGGACTCGTCCTAACAGAAAGCATCTCTAAGGACTCTTCTTTCTGGGTTTCAGCTTAGAATGTCATTCATCATGTGGATCATGTTATTCATCCTGTTGTCAAATTGTTTCAACACCAGTGTCACATTCCTTACGTGTCCAGTTTTGAATGGTTAATATCAGTTACGGATTAGTCTGGAAGCTTGCACACAGTTACATCTTCAGAGATCCCTTAAAACCTGCTACAGGAAAAAGATTATGTAAAATAATGTCAATCTATGTACCTGTCCCTCGCCCCACTCCCACAAACCTTCCCCTTTTGTCTTTATGTTTTGTTATTTTCTACTATTTGTAAATATAACTTGTATAGAAGTAATCAAACGTGGAATGCACTTTGCAGTTAGCGCTCTCCTGTGAGATGATGACAGCATCACAACAGCTGTGTGGCGTTCAGGGTGTTGGTGTCCTTACCAAGCTCCTGGATGGAGAGACAGTATCAAAGCTGCCGGGGTCGCAGTCAGGTGGGGGACCCGGTGAGTGGCCGATCAGGGAGGCCGGTCCTCTGAGCCTGAGGATGGTCCGCAGGATGCCGGGCCGATTAGGGTCTGGGATCTGGACGCTGGTGTAGCTGCACCATCAGGCCACCTGAAGGTAAAAAGCAACACAACCCTCAGATCACTGATGCACATCGTGGTCATTTCTCACATCACATATTGCATTAAAAGTGGATTCAAAGTATATGTCATGCAACAAATGATACACTAACAAAAGAAAAGGCAGGATAATAAAACTGTTTGCATTTGGTTCAGTGTTGTTACTGAAGGAGGTCTTACATATGCTGCTGGTATCAAACCCATGGACACACAGTCACCAATGATACAGTCATATTATTAAATTGACCCCTGACCTGGTCGGATATTGCAACACCATTTTCTTTTCATAATTCATGAGCAACTGAAGGATATAGCGTGTAAATATGAAATAAGATAGAGATGTCTATCAGTGGTTTATTCTAAATATGAATATGTGCGTGTATTTACATGTGTGTACATTATGAATCAGTGAGGAAACTTTTTTTACAGTCTACACAGAGTACATCTAACATTTAGACTAGTTTCACTCAGACTAAAAGGTCCTTTTGAAGTCTTGACTAAAGGCCGGTATCATGTCGGCACGTTGTGGATAACAAATATCCTGTTGTGCTTGTTGTACTCTCTGCTGCTTATTTGTTCATAAATGTGACGCGTTTCTGAACAAACTTTGGTGTAAAAGAGCTTCCCAATAAATGACAAACCTCACAAGTATGAAAGAAACGTGTGAACCCATTGAAATACGGAATAAACATATTGTCATGGGTGCACTACTTAATGACCATAGTGTCACGTAGAAGTTATAAGGATATAACAATATCTTTATAGCATTTCCCAGTTTAAGCTAACATTAAAATAGTCGAATGTATAAACCTAACCAAGAAAGCAGCTTTAGTTATTTATTTAAAATAGTGTCACGTAGAAGATAAACGAATATATCAACGATATCTTTATATCATTTTCCAGTTTAAGCTAACATTAAAACGGTCGAATGTATCAAGCTAACCAAGAAAGCAGCTTTAGTTATTTATTTAAAATAGTGTCACGTAGAAGATAAACGAATATATCAACAATATCTTTATAGCATTTTCCAGTTTAAGCTAACATTAAAACGGTCGAATGTATCAAGCTAACCAAGAAAGCAGCTTTAGTTATTTATTTAAAATAGTGTCACGTAGAAGATAAACGAATATATCAACAATATCTTTATAGTATTTCCCAGTTTAAGCTAACGTTAAAACAGTCAAATGTATCAAGCTAACCAAGAAAGCAGCTTCAGTTATTTATTGATCATAATGTCACGTAGAAGTTAAATGAATATATCAACAATATCTTTATAGCATTTCCCAGTTTAAGCTAACGTTAAAACGGTCGGATTTATCAAGCTAACCAAGAAAGCAGCTTTAGTTTAGATCCACCTGTTTAACACTCACAAGTCAATCCCAGTACTTTAAGTTGTACTAATCATTGGAAATGTGATACAAATATTAGCATAAACATCGGTGCCTTTTGGGCTACAGAGGGTCAACGGTAAAATACATGAAACAACAGTGGCTTAGAAAGTGTAAAAATCTCACTTCTGTCCTGCAAAACGTTTTCTAAACTTTGTCAGTAGGTCAGAAGATGACTTCGGGGTGCAAAGACTCGCTGATTGGGGGTTTCGTCGGGAGAGAGTCGAAACGTCTGCTTCTCTGACTGAGAGAATGTTCGTTCTGCGCAGACGTTATAATTTTCCAAAAGATGCACAATCCGGAAACCATGGCAACCACGGAATGTTCAGGTTCCTGCTGAGGACGTCTTACCTCAGAGTTCCATCAGGTCCAGATCCAGTCCTCCCCTAATGCAGCTTCATGAGGAATATCCATATGGACCTGAGACTCAGTGTCTCCTGTCCTATCCAGGGGTTAACCACAAATCATCCCTCACCCAGTTACAAAACGCTGTGTTCCTGGAGCTTTGAGTCATGTTGGACACTGTCCTTGGTCCTGTGTGGTCTTCCAGTGTCCACTGATTGACAGGTTCTCGTCCTGGTGTTTTACAGGTTTCCTCAATCATTTATAGAGACCGAAAGCCAGACTTTCAGAATAAAGTGAAACAGCAATTTGAAATGATAATGAGGAGTTATCTGCATTTTGATGCTTCTTCACAATTTCTATGTCTCTTGACAATAGTCCCTCCAAAGACTATCTGTTGTCTACTGTCCATTGATGACCGCATGCATCACACCCAGACTACTCTCTTTTTTGTGTGAAAGTAGACATGTTAAAAAGTACAGAAGGCGGAAACACCTCCAGTATACGGGAGTGGGCACCTGCAGTCTACTGCCAGAGGCTATAGGTAGAGGTTTGGCCTAAAGGTGTCTGCCAGTGAAATGCAGTCGGAGGAGGAACCTGCAGTTAACTGCCAGAGGCTTTAGGTGTAGGTTTAGCACCTGTAGTTTACCGGCAATGTCTCTAGGTGGAGGTTTGGCCTAAATCTCTCTCTAACAAACGGAAGAAAGAGCTGGCACTTGCAGTTAACCACTAGAGACAGTTGGCGGCGTTTTGGCCTGCAGCAGCCTGTTAAAAAGTACAGAAGGCGGAAACACCTCCAGTATACGGGAGTGGGCACCTGCAGTCTACTGCCAGAGGCTATAGGTAGAGGTTTGGCCTAAAGGTGTCTGCCAGTGAAATGCAGTCGGAGGAGGCACCTGCAGTTAACTGCCAGAGGCTTTAGGTGTAGGTTTAGCACCTGCAGTTTACCGGCAATGTCTCTAGGTGGAGGTTTGGCCTAAAGCTCTCTCTAACAAACGGAAGAAAGAGCTGGCACTTGCAGTTAACCACTAGAGACAGTTGGCGGCGTTTTGGCCTGCAGCAGCCTGTTAAAAAGTACAGAAGGGGGAAACACCTTCAGTATACTGGCGGGGGCTGTAGGTAGAAGTTTGGACTGAAGCAGTCCAACACAAAAAGCAGGTGGAGGTGGCAGGTCAACGGCACGGACCACAGATGGAGGTTCAGGAAGCTTGCAGACTGCTTGAAGACTGAAGGATGGAGGAGGCTCCTGCAGTTAACTGCCAGAACCTAGAGGTGGACTATAGGACCGAAGCCGTCTGCAAGTAAATTACAGGTGGAGGGGGCAACTGCAGCTTACCACCAGGGGCTATACAGTAGGTGGAGGTTTAAACTGTTTCAATGCTCGAAACACTGCCAACATCTCTAGACAATTTATATGCCAGGACTGATGATGAAGTTGCCACAGGCTGAGCGACCACTCACGATCGCTCCCCAGCCTGGGAGGGAAGCGTCTGTCGTGAGTGTGACTCGGCGACAGATCGTTCCTAACACTGGCCCTTGGGATAGGAACCAAGGGTCCCTACATATAACCAGAGCCCACAGGCACCGTCGTGTGACCTTGATTGGACGGCGCTGGTTTCCCCTCGGGGAGAACCCTTTGGCTCTGAGCCACCACTGCAACGGTCTCAAATGCAGCATTGGATGCCGCTGCCAGCAGACTCGAAACACTGCCAACATCTCTAGACAATTTATATGCCAGGACTGATGATGAAGTTGCCACAGGCTGAGCGACCACTCACGATCGCTCCCCAGCCTGGGAGGGAAGCGTCTGTCGTGAGTGTGACTCGGCGACAGATCGTTCCTAACACTGGCCCTTGGGATAGGAACCAAGGGTCCCTACATATAACCAGAGCCCACAGGCACCGTCGTGTGACCTTGATTGGACGGCGCTGGTTTCCCCTCGGGGAGAACCCTTTGGCTCTGAGCCACCACTTCAACGGTCTCAAATGCAGCATTGGATGCCGCTGCCAGCAGACCCAACAGTCTCTGAAACTATTTGACAGTGAGTGACTGGCCTAGCTTGGCCTGCTTGACTGCAGAGAGGATCGAAGCTACTCGAGCGGGAGACAAACGTGCCCACATCGTGGTCGAATCCCAGATCATGCCCAGAAAGGTGGTCCTTTGCAGCGGGGACAGTACACTCTTCCTGGCGTTGAGTCTCAGCCCCAGACGGTTGATGTGGGCGAACGCAACGGAGCTAAAATCAACCAGTCTTCGATGTAGTTTAGAATGCGTATGCCCTAGAGACGCAATGGTGCCAGAGCTGCGTCCACGCATTTGGTAAACGTACGGGGCAAGAGGGCTAGGCCGAACGGAGGAACCCGGTACTTGTAAGCTTTGTCCCCAAAAGCAGACCTCAGGAACTTCCTGTGTTGTGGAAGTATGGGTACATGAAAGTAAGCGTCCTTCAGATCTATCATGATAAACCAGTCCTCGGACCTGATCAGTGATGCGATCTGTTTGAGTGCGAGCATTTTGAAGCTCAACTTCACGACTGTGCGGTTCAACCGGCGTAGATCTAATATCGGGCGCAAACCCCCATCCTTCTTTAGAACAAAATAGTACTGGCTGTAATAGCCTGACTCCCTGCATGGAGATAGAACTCGTTCTATAGCTCCCTTCTGCAGCAGAGCCAGCACCTCCTGCTCCATTACCAAAGCCTGCTGGGGGTCTACCACTGAGGGTAGCACCCCTCTGAATCGAGGCGGCCGCCTCTTGAACTGGATGGAGTAGCCCCTGACGATCGTACGCAGGACCCATTGAGATGCATTTGGGACGGATCGTCACTCTCCCAGAAACTCTCTTAGGGGTACCAGCCTCTCGAGACTGGTCTCTGCAACTCTCGGATCTGCAGACACAGTGCCCTGTAATAGCGCACTTGCAGGGAAGCACTGGTCTAGTAGTGCCGGAACCCTCCTTGGAGGGATCGAGCATGACTCCTGGAGAGGAGCGGGAGGATGGGGGCACCAGGTAGTGCGGTGAAACCCTGTCCCTCCTGGTATCCTGGTGACTATGGCGTCAGGGCCGCTTCGACGATGCCTTCTTCGCGTCCGTCCTCAGACCAGCCCTACCACGTGAAGGCACCGTCTGAGAGTGCCGTGTCACGGCCCAGCCTCGGCGAGGGGGTGCATGTAACGCGACACTCAGGTGATGCACGCTTAACGATGGCCGGGACTGCCCCCGAGCAGCCCCGAGGACGCGGCGTCGGCGGGGAAAGAATTTGTCAAGAGCCACTGCCTGCCGCCTCCGTGAAACCTGTCCACACCGCGTCAATAGCGTCCCCGAAAAGAGAGGACGGGGAGAGAGGGGCGTCGAGGAGGAAGGACTTGTCCTTCTCCCTCATGCTGGACTGACTGAGCCACAGGTGCCTCTCCGTGGCTACCAGGGCTCCCATGGAGCGGCCAACCAATTTGGCGTTAACTCCTTCCCCTCAGCCACGTCCGAAAGCAGCTCCGCCTGATACGCCTGGACTAGCGCCATCGTATGCAGGCAGGAAGCCGCCCGCCCTGCCGCCGAATAAGCTTGGCCCACCAGCGTAGAGGTAGTCTTCAAGGGCTTGGTGGGCAATGCCGGTGTCCTAAACGGCGTGGCCGCGGGAGATAAATGGCTCGCCAGTACCTCTTCCGCGACTGGCATGCTCGCATAATCGTGTCGTGAAACAGAATAGTTGAAAGAAACTGAATTTAAAGGATGAGCAGTATGTGAAGCTTTGCTACCCAAAATCATAATATTTTGTGTAGCACATGAAATTTATTTAACTTTTGTCACACTTTCCCTGTTACTATTTACCAAGTGTTTTTACATACCTTCATCATTGTACTTTTCAAGACTTGAAGAAAATGACCTGGTAAGAATACAAAGTCAAAATTAGTGGCTGACCATCAGATGAATAAAACTGCAACATTTAGCAATTAACATTTTCCCAACTCTATAATTAACCTAGCATTTGTATATAATTCAATGCTGTGTGACATAATGCTATGTTTTAAGGCTCTTGTGGGCTACCATCTCAGCCAAGTTAAAAACAAATTCACTTATTTTACTATTTATTACATATTAAAATACACGAGACGTCCCTTTGGCTTGTTTATAAAATGTAACGTTACCACTGCACTGTGGAATTACAACCACTCAAGGTAACAGTGGTGTCGGGTTGATTTTCAGATGGTGAGCGGACATCCACCTCAGTGTGTCCTAAGAAGTCCCCCGGCAGTCTAAGCCTAGAGCAGCTTAACTAAGGGCTGGTCCAGGCTAACCTAAGCCAACCCTAACTATAAGCAATATCAAAGCGGAACGTTTTAAGCTTTATCTTAAATGACAACCAGCGGCGGAATGCGGCTATACATGTCGTCACTGATCGTTAAGATAGTTAAGCTGCTTTAGGCTTAGACTGCTGACACCTGCTGCTGCCATCATCATTACTTTAAATATGATTCATATTACTGTCATCAAAAAACATCTTTCTGCTCTCCCTCCCCACAGAAGCCTCTGTGAATGGTGGTTCGACCTGATGGTGGTTGTCCCTGCAGTGGTCCTGCCGTACACTGCTGCTTGCAATTACTTGTATCATTTCTGTTAGAGAAATTGAATGTATTGTCTTTTACATTGTTGATTCTGTACACATGACATTGATTGCAGTCTGTCCATCCCGGGAGAGGGATCCCTCCTCTGACGTTCTCCCTAAGGTTTCTTCCCTTTTTTCCCCATTGAAGGGTTTTTTCATATTTTGGGGAGTTTTTCCTGTGCCGTTGTGAGGGTTTCGGGACAGAGGATGTTGCATGTGTACAGACTGTAAAGCCCTCTGAGGCAAATTTGTAATTTGCGATTTTGGGCTATACAAAATAAATTGAATTGAATTGAATTGAATTGATCAAGTTTGGGAGGGGGCAAGAGAAAACTACGGTGTCCAACAGCGTATGTACACACCGATTCCACGTTAACTTTTGTGACTTCCGAGTGGCGTAACCAGGAGTCATTACCGCCGACATGAATTACAATCTTACTGTATTTACGTTTATCCTTAGCCAGCAGGATAAGACTCAATGCTGCCCGCTCTGGCCCCGGGTATACAAGTGACTATGGCCCCTGGTTTCGCTAACTTCACGTTCCTCAGAATGGAGCTACCTATCACCAGTTGGCTTCTCAGCGGGTGTGTCTCTGAGTGGGGAGAAGCGGTTTGAAACGTGAAGTGGTTGGTAGTTAACCGTGTGCTTCGACTTAGACTTATGCTTACTCCGGACAGTCACCCAGCCTCCCGGCCGCTCGGGGGTTGCCGGGGGACGGTTAGCAGGAACAAACGATACGTCTATGTGGTCCGCACCGACTATAGGAGATGGCTGGTTAACAGCAGCTACTGACTGAGCCTCCATGGTGCGGAGCCGTGCTTCTAACTCACTAAGCCTCGCCTCCAAGCGATCAAATTTACTACACTTCTTGCATGTACCATTATCCGTAAGGGAGGCAGAGGAATAGCTAAACATGTGACACACCGAGCAAGAAAAAGCAGGGGAGGTTGGGATGGAAGACATCACAAGGTTAGCCTTGAAGTCTGACTGGTGGGCGTCAAGGAGGTTGTTACGGTGGAGATAAGAGGAGAGTTGGTTAAAGATAGCACGTTCAATGGTTTTGGAGAAAAAGGGAAGAGAGATCAGTTTGTTGTTCTTTTCGTCAGATGGGTTGAGGATGTTTTTTTCAGAAGTTGGTTAACTCTTGCCTCCATCAGAGAGTTGGGAAAACAGCCAGAATATGGAATGGAAGAGGGCAAGTGGTGGGACAGGCAGAGGTTAATAAGGTAAGAACTTGGTTAGGAGACAGGGGGGTGAATGAGGGAAGCGAGCGGGATAGAGGTGAAGTCGGTGGGATACAGGTTGAAGGAGATGGGTTAGAGAAAGAAGAGCGTATGTCCGCTATTTTTTGGTCAAATAGATGACAAAGTCTCCCAGAAGAAGGGTGGAGGAGGACCGGGGGGGGGGGTCGAGGAGGTTGGAGACAGAAAAGAGTTTTTTGGGGTTAGAAAATGAGGACTAAATTCTAAATTGGTAGAAAGAGCTTTTGGCAGTGGAGCTAGAAGCAGAAAAAAGAGGAGAGAGGAGATTGAAATGCATCAGGTTGTTTATATTTACGCCATTTCCTTTCTGATGTCCGCAATGGCTCTTACAGCATGCACCGGTCACAGAGCCCCTCTCACTTTCACGCTCTCCTTCCACAATCATCCATGTTTTATTAATGTAAATCACTAATTCAGCTTCTTTCCGGGAGTTCTTTGTGCTTTCTCGCCTAGCAGGTCTCCGTGGATCGTAGTTCCGTCTGGACCCTGGTTCTGACTCCTGGCATGGCTCTGCTGACACCTGCTGCTGCCATCATTACTTTAAATATGATTAATATTACTGTCATCATAAACCAACATCTTTCAAAAAATAGGATTTACAATTGAGGGTATTTAATACCTTCTTACTCCGATGTCTTTCCGGTTCTAATAGAATTAGGTCATTTTAAATATTTTACATTTATAGTCAAAATGAATTTGACAACATTTATATTTCATGGATAGATAGCTGCCTTTTTTTACGCAAGTTGAAATACTTCTACTTTTCCATTCCTGGGAAAGGCCAATCCGCGTTGAGATGCTTCACCTGTCATCACCGCCGTCCTGCTACCAAAGCATGAATATACTTTATGAACAATTTGGTGGGTTTTCAGACATATGGAATGTTGTTGATTCTCTCTAGATTACTGCCTTCCCTGAACTCTGGTTGTTACTGGCTTCTGTGTCCTTGAGCCTGACCGCGGTCTGAAGAAATGACAATGTGGTCACTGTGAAACAGGAATTCATCAGAATGTGAGTGAAGATGGGTTTACCTGCTGGACATTTAGCCTTCTGTTGGCCACACCTCAAACTACAATGTGACATGTCTGAACAATAACAGCTGCTTCTAGCAGTTTGGTCATCACATCATTCATGAAAATATTCTTTTTGTGTATTTATCTTCTGAAGAAATATGTAGTGAAAGTGTTTTATTTTCATATTCAGTGAAAAAAATCAAACAGAAAATGTAGGTGCTACTTTAGAATACAATTGGAAATGCTGCTGCATTGATCAAACACATCATAACACTTTTGAGGAGCTGTAGAATGGCCCTCATGTGAAGTACCTATCATGAAGATATTTAATCAAAACAAAATATGTAAAGAAACAGCATTGATTTACAACCGATTTGAAAGAGCTTGTTCAATTCTACAACATAATGAGGGAGAAGTGGAGGAGAGTCTCCGCCTACTGTGCTCATCAGGACATTTCAGTCCACTCACTCCACTGCAGCTTCACATGGTGGTCGTGCAGTCCCTCAAGAGGTTTTTGCTGACAGACTGCTTGTCACAATATGCATGTCTAAGGCCAGAAAGAAAAAGACCTCTCTCTTTTCCTTCCCATCAGAGGTCCTGTTTCAGAGGCCTGGCACTGTTCCCCTCTAAGTTGGGCTTGGTCTCAGTCTTCTTCTTGGGCTTCTTCTTGGTGCTGACTCCATTCTGGTGCTTGTATTTGGCATCATGCTTCTCGGCAGCCTTGCCGGGAAAGACCTGTCCCTCCACGGTAACATCCATGCAGCGCTCCTGGCTCACAAGGAAGTCTTTGACCTCCCAGGCCACACTGCCGTCCCGCAGCATGAAGATCACCCTGTTGGAGCCCACTACGAACCTGCAGGAGGACAGGTGAAGGACACCAGGTACCACTTAGGACACATGTTCTCATTCACTTCAATGAGTGCGTCTAAATGTTTGTCCTGTACCACAATTGAAATTAGTTGGCGTACAACAACTCAATTACCTCGTATGCATTCTTACCTACATCTGAAGCCTTTTATTTTTTTTCTTGCATACATCATGTATTCCTTTTAGGGCTGGGAACATTAAAGCACTATTATTGCGTTAATGCATGAATAGATTAATTCAAACATTTTTATGGCGCGTTACCATAGTAATTTAACATTATTCTTGTTTTGAAGGTCTGTAAAATACAAAGACAAACTATGGGTGACAGTAAGGGGGGTTATGATCATTATTGGCATCAGAGCATTGAGAGCAGGCCTAATAATGCTGCAGTGCTCATAAACAGAAACAGATACAGGAACAGATAAATGAAGAAAGGTAGCAAACTGTTATGTGAACGTTATCATTTTAAATCTTTGATGTGTGTCATTTGAGGTATACGTGACAATGACCAGAAATGCAATTTGAATTTTTCTTATTGCCCATGAATAAGTCTAGGCCCATATAAGTTTATATTATAATTGTACATTTAAAATAAAAATGAGTTTCTGGTTTTCCTGTTCCAACCCCGCAAGGTGATGGCTGGTTAAAAACAGCACAATGAGTCATCATTTTGTATTTTATCGTATGGTTTCATAAGAATTGGTCATTTATCGCCACAATAACTAAGTTTAGTACTTTTATTCATTGTGTTAAACACTCCAAAACTTTGGATATTGTTCCAGCCCAAACAGCAAGAGAGCCATAAAGTAACTACCAGTTCTGTCAAATAGCTTTGTTACAAAATATTATCTGATTAAAGGGACAGTTCTGATGTTTTTAGGTGTGATTGTACCAGCTACTTTTGGGTGGTGTAATTTGGATACCCAAACTACTTAGGATATTACCTCTGAATATCAAAGTTGGCGTTGAAGAGACTTCCCTGCCACAGGCCTGTGATCTCTTCTGTCTCTTTCTCAAGGGGATCTCCTGACACCGTAGCAAACACCATGAGAGTCTTCCCCTTCTTGGACATCTTGAGCAGCTCTTCCGGCTTGGAGGGGTCAACCTTGGCAAAATCGATAGGGGGAGGAGATCTCTTGTGCTCTGGGAGGTCCCCTTCCTCAATGTCATCATCCTCCTAAGGAACAAGGAGCAGAAATAGTGTACAGTGAGTCATCAGGTAAGATGGGTTAGACATCAAACAGTTTGTTGGTTTTTGATTGGTGGATCACTTTTCAGTTCTTTATTGCACCCGTCTTTCTGCAGTGTTTTCACTACCATTCATGTATTGCTAAGTGTCGCAAATCTGAGCTTCTTGACTTTAAAAAGCAAATTTATTCAAAAATAGCACAAATCTAACACACGTTAGCTTATTAATGAGATTTTTAAGGGCTTTCCTTTCGAAATGCTAGGTGTCCTGATATTCTCTGGTCTGTGTGAATTTATTCTTTACTGATATATTTGAATAAGTAATTACACAATTGAAATGACATTTTCAATTCAATAAAGTTGCAGTAATTATTATTGTGTGTTTATAGTCAACAATTAATAGACTGTATATATCACACTGTATCTATTTCACTATGTTTATAATTTATTATAACATTTTCATATGATTTACAGACTTATTGAATGAATTTGACATAAATGATCTTACTGGAACTGCTCTTATTTTGAAGGCAGTCCTTGCACTACCGTAATGCCTAGTAAAGATATACACACGCGTACAGCTAAATAACCTGCGGGCTGGCTCGACCGCGGTGTGTAAAGTCACAGTCCATCCCTACGGATGGATATGCGCTCTAAAAGAGTTTGTAACGTCACCGTTACTGTTTCACGATGCACGTTTCCCCGGTAGATAACTAGCAACGGGCTCATGGTTGTAATAACTACGACACTTCGCGTTGATAACGAGGAGTTTCATAGCCCTTACAAGGCACAATGCACTAGCTAGCATTACATGAGCTAACGGCTAGAATAGCCACCAGCTAATGCCCGTGGCTAAATGAACACATTCACGTTAACGTTACCTCCCATTGTTCCAGCAGCCGGGCCATATCTACATCGTTATAGTCTCGGATGTCCTTCTTTTTCTTTGGCTTTTCTTTGGCTGTGTCACTAGCTGATATACAAAATAAATATGTGCACAAGAGCACTAGCGTTACACATCTCCACCTGAAGTCAAACGCCATGTTTACAGATGGTGACTTGTCATTGGCTGTGGAATATGCCGGTCACAAGACAGGAGGGGCGCGTCAGAGCAGCAAAAAGTTTACCGGCGCTGGCGACACGCACACCACATGCAGTAAATTCAAAATAAAGCTAGAATCATTTGTAAACGTGGTTATATACATATTTAAACCCTTAATGTATTTTTTTTTACCTTCCCCATTATTGTGATTGGTAATTCTTCACTCTGTTTAAAAAGTAGGCCTTTCAAAATCGTGGCTCAAAATAACAATATCAATCAGAGTCCGGTAAATATTGAGAGACGTTTATCATTTTACTTCGCTCCCTGTACCTTTATAGTCTGTAAAGCTCAGCCAAAGGTCAGCCAAACACACAACAAACAAATGTAGCAGTAATTATACTGTGTCGGATATACAGCTAAAAAATCCATGTAACTTGGTTTTATTGATTTTTAGTCAGTGAGGTTTTGTACTAAATCTTTGCAATTGCAGGGCCCATATAGCGGAACCAAGTCCCCAGGAAGGGCGCCTGCATTTGCACCATTTGCTAATATTACAAATATTAGCGCTGACAAAGGGTACTGATGCTTGTTGGAGTCCAGTCTTCACAATGAACATGCCTGACTGTGTTGACATTGTTAATTCCAGTCTGTCTCTTGATTGTACATTAACCAACCCCTTTCACCCCAACAAGCTCCTCCCACAGAATACAACGGAGAACATCATACCCTTTATTTCATTTTTGTGTTACTTATCTACAAAACACAAAGAGGTAGGTTTATTGGCTTCCCATGACCCTCGGATTTCCTGAATCAGAGGGCCCGCTGAGCCCTGAGTCTCAGATTTATAAACCTACTGTCTATATTCTTAGGCAGGAGTTACTTTGTGACTTTCCTCTCTCTGTGACCCTAATCTTGGCCTAATCTTAGCCTTTAAGTCCAATTGAAAATGTAAATCTTTGAATAAAGCTTAAATAAATGCCATCATCGTCATCATCATCATTGTGGCGTTGAGACCACCGTGGATGCAGTCCCAGAAATGTCCCTTAAACAGGAGAAAATTGAGCTTTTATTTGGGAGTATTTTCAGTTGTGTATTAGTGCTCACGTTTGCTGATTTGCTGACAATAAGAAAGATTTATATAGCATCGCCAGATAGACCATTCCAGTACAAAAGGCAGCAAACACAGAAGATGATAACAGGTGATTATTAGATGACTTTTGTCTTCTGTAATTGAGTTGCTACAATCCTGAGCATCACATTATGAAATTGCTCTTTCCCCTGAGGAAGCATTACAGAGACACTATCAGAAAGCAGTGTTTGCAGGCTGAGTTGAAGGGGGTGTGGAGCTCACAGCTCAGCCGAGCTGACAGGACCTGTCGAGCTGTTTCCTCTGTGGCCAACTCCACCCAATGGCCCTGTGTCCTGTGCAGCTGCAGGTCCCACTAACAGTACACCAGTGATAATCAAAACCACCTACCAAGAAGAAAAAAGGCTTGGTTGCCGTGCAACATACCATAGCTTCCTCATTCTGTACGTCAAAAATATATACACGACAAGATCAGATAAGATATTCCTATATTAGTCCCAAAATCGGGAAATTCACAGGATAGCGACAGCAAAGTGGGCAGTGCACACACGATATATTGTAAAAAACAAGTATATATAGACATAGTATACCCCAGTGGACATTGCACATTGTCATTTTTAGTGTTCTTGGAAATGTTCTTGTAATATGTACAATTGTAACAATGTAAAAACAATGTAATATTCTTAGTCTGACAAAATGATGTGTCCTGTGTGTAAAATCATTTTAGAAAGTGATCATTTTGGATCACAACCATTTTCTTTCGCCATCTATAGGTCAACGAGGAACAATATTGACAGCGAATGAAGCTTTCTGTTTGATTTATGCTTTTTTTTACTTTGTGTACATTTTGCTGATAATACTTGTATTATGTACTTGGACTGAATTAGAAATCCTGAAATATATATTATTAGTTATTATATAAGTATTATATAATAATAATAATAGAAATTGCATGAGAGTATGTTTAATTTGTGGAATTGCTAAATATGCATTCCTTTATTTCCATCAGATACGGTGATAAAAGGATTCGTAGTAATTGTTTCAGTGTGTGTCCTCGTGTTCTCTATCGTTTTTCTTATTTTTTTCCGACAAGTGCTTCATGTCCCCTTGTCCCGTATCTGTCCATGTTGGATTCTGTCCCCGTTGATTTAAAAAGCAAGTATGGGAAGCATAATACAGCGTTAGCACGACTGCATCTAGCCAAACCTCCCGGGTGTAGCGGCCTCTACAGAAGCGGCGTATGTGCGGCTTCCCTTTTACCGCAGTCCGTTGTGCGATTGTGAGCTCAGGCTGATCTGGGTACCGTGGTTTTACCTCGAGTTTCTCCGCCAAAGTTCTTCTCTCAAACGGGTTTGGTTTGGGTCTTCTTTGAAGAATACCGCTGGTGCTCGCCAGCGTCATGCTGTTAAAAGGGCGCCTGGAGAGGCTAGCCTTGACGAGAGCGCAGCCTGCGGCCAGCCCTAGATGGGCCAAGGCTCAATCTACACAACATTTGTAAAGTGTAAAATGAATATGATTAAAACATTATGGATTTTTTTGTTGTTGTTGTGGCTCGAGGTGCCAAGAATCAGTTTGGATGGGGAAATAACAATTGATTTTCTACAGAAATAAAAATAGTGGTTATACTCTTTTTACGCCGCTATATTTTACTACACATACTACAATGATTTAATTGAATGGAGTCTAAACCCTCCCGTTTCCTAAAATATCCCAAAATCCGTTGGCAGTGCACTGCCTTTATTTTGAAAACAAAAGCTTCCGGTGTCATTCGAGCTACTCGGCTAGCAGGTCGCTTGACGTAACAGGGGTGTCTCATGGCTGATTAACAGCCAGTCCTGAAAGTAAAAGCAGTCGCTAAACTCCTTGGATCTCCTGCTTCTGAGTAACCACATTCTTCGTTAGCGCGAGACGACAACCAGTTTACAAACCGGATGGGACGTTGATTTTAAGAGAAGAGCAAATTGTGCTGTTCTTTCGCTTCTATTTGACCCCGTCCAGCAGCCGCTGAGGCGCGACCACACCCTCCTCGCTTCCTCATAGCACTGTAGCGGGAGCGCGCAGCACGACTCCGAACCGCCGGGAATAACGGCCGCTTCTTCCTACTACGACTGCGGGCTGGAGACGGAGCAGACTCCCGAAACGCGGGGTCCCACGTGCGCAGACCGGAGCCTGCTACGGACATGAGCAGGGAGTCCTCTCAGAAGATATGCGGGGCTTTACAATATGTGGTCCTGAGTTAAGACGCGGGGGAGGCGGTGGAGGGCGGACACACGGACGATGCAACTGCTAGCTTGTAACCCGGGGCTGTGTTTGAAAAAGAAGAGGTTGAAAGTGGAGTGACGGGATCGTGTTGTGGATTCGACCTTCCGGTGGATTTGACTTGGGGGAACTCATGAAACGATGGTGCCGGAGGGAAACGCACTTCTTCCCGCTGTCCCAAAGAGCCGCCCGGGTGGTGCCCTGTTCGTAAGCAGCATGAGTCCGCCAGGCCGGTCCTACTCTCTGGGAACAAGTGGGACAAAACCCCGGTGCTGTTTCAGACTGCGAGTGGACACAAAATGATACTCTGTCGACCATAGTGGAGAGACTGAAAAGCCGTTTAGGTTCCTAGATGTTAGTCTGATGTTTTCTTGGCTACGTTCATAAAAAGAACGACATATGTGTGTTCAAAAATAGCCCAGAGAGAGTTCAGCCGATGTCAAGGTTGCTTCGTCAACACACTATTGACTTTTCTTTTTTTCTTGTGAATGTTGTGCACTTTGCCTCTTAAAAGGTACCACGGTGCCACTGCAGTTTAGGTCATTTCGTTTTTAAATTCAACAACCTGTGAATTTTGCTTAATGAAAACCTGGGGCAATAAGATAATATCGTCTTTTGGATTATGCAGTTTAGAGCATTTAAGTAATTAGGATGACAGCATATAATTCATTACACTGATCACTCTGAACCTGTGCAGTTTTTTACATAGTAAATAACTAATAGCCAATGTTGATCGTAGTTAGGCTTTTGGATTAGTACATTTAGAGGCCCAACAATTCGTACAGGGCAATGTTAATCGGATAAAAGTAAATGCAGTTCTTTTTACATGTTTACATTGAGAATACTGAAGGAATTTAAGGTTGACTCTTCGGCCAGTTATTTAGACGTTTTTGTAGAAAACCGGGCGGTGAGGCTGGTCTTGGAAATGTCTCCAACAGTAAGATGTAGTTTGAGGCAGCAGAAAACTACAAAGAACTGATCCCCTCCAGAAGAGCTGTTTGACCCCCCCCCTCCCCCCCCCCGCTCAAGCCCACCTCCATCCCCTCCCCTCCCTATTATGGCGAGTGGTGGCTCTGGCAATTCGGCTAGCGAGGGATCCCCCAGCATACCGAGTGTCAGTTTGCAGCAGAGGAAGCGTCTCTCCTCCACGTGTGACACGTGTAAGGGCAAAATGCAGCTGGTGGCCGACCTTCTTCT
This sequence comes from Pungitius pungitius, assembly GCF_949316345.1. NCBI lineage: Eukaryota > Metazoa > Chordata > Actinopteri > Perciformes > Gasterosteidae > Pungitius > Pungitius pungitius. The sequence goes on from NC_084903.1 coordinate 4,318,500, forward strand.
GCTGTCCAGCGAGACCCGACCCGTCATGACCTCTGAAGGCGTAGCAGTGGCCGACACCTTCGACCAGTGCCGCGACACCGTCATCGCCAGGACAAAGGAGCTCTCCATTCTCACCCACGACATCCAGAGCCAGCTCAACATGGGCCGCTTCGTAGAGGTGGGGGACCGCCTTGTGGAAGTGGCCGACCTGGTGGTGTCTTTGACAGAGTGCTCCGCCCACGCCGCTTACCTGGCAGCCGTGGAGACCCCCGGCTCTCAGCCCTGCCTGCCAGGCCTGGTGGACCGCTACAAGGTGACCCGCTGCCGGCACGAAGTGGAGCAGAGCTGCGGCATCCTCAGAGTCACACCCCTGCCAGACCTCACCCCCCAGCTCCTGCTTGAGCTCTCTCAGAACATCTCCACCAATCTTAAGAATCTGACGGATATCTCCTCGCTGGCCAGCGAGAAGTCCAGGGACCGCTTTGCTAAAGAGCAGTTCAAACTGAGTGTGAAGAGCATGAGCACCAGTGGCACAGCCTTCCTGGCGTGTGTCAAAGAGGTGAAAACCCAGCCCTGTGAGTTGACCCGCAGCCGCTGCGTCCTCTTCAGTGCAGCTCTAGTCCAGGCTGTCGGTGCCCTGGTTGGGTTCGCCACAGAACCTCAGTTCCTCGGGAGAGCCGCGGGAATCTCCCCAGAAGGGAAGGGGGTACAGACTGCGGTGTTGGGGGGAGCCATGAGTGTGGTTTCAGCCTGTGTCCTCCTAACTCAGGGCCTCAGAGACGTTGCACAGCACCCAGAGAGCAGCTCCAAGATGGCAGAATACCGCGAGCGTCTGCGCAACTCGGCGTGTGCCGTGTCCGACGGCTGCACTCTGCTCACTCAGGCACTCCGAGAGCGCTCCTCTCCAAGGACGCTGCCGCCAGTCAACTCTCATTCTGTGAATTAGTTTAGGAAGAGGCAACGTGATGTCTGTCCCCTGGCTCTTTTCTGACGTACCAAAGAGACTCACTTGGGTTATGCCTGGTCATCAGGTTTCGAGTGACATCAGAGGGGAGGCTGCGTGTGGGTCAGAGTGCCAGTAACGCTGCAGGGTTTTGTGTCGCGCTGGATGTGGCTCCAACCTGGTTACTGCCGGACACTCGGGCTCAGCCGACCACCTGCTCTCCCCGACTGGCTGCAGCCTTCAAACCTGGAAAGTTTACCTCAGTTTTCAGCTCCGGTGCAAAAGGCAGCCTTGATGATGGATGTAGCCTCACTGTGTGAACCTATGGTTGGCTGACCTACTCGATTACATGTGCTTTGTGAGATTAGAAAGAGTGACCCGAGTGTCTCAATGCTTCGTTGTGGTTTTCAACTTGTGAATTCTTAATTGGCAAAAAGCTGCTGTGAGTGTGTGCCATAGGTTTTACACTATTTACCAGACTTCCCATAGTATTTTAAAGTGTTTTGATCATGCATGTAATGGAGTATTTATTTCAATAATTAAAAATATTGTTTCTGAAATTGAAACCTGTTTTGTTTTAATGCTCTTTGAAAACCCGGATAGTACAACAAGTCTCTGGTTGTATGTGTCCAGGGTTCAACTTGTCCGTCTGTGATTACAGCTTCCACCCCACTTCACAGCACCGGAAGGAACTTTCGGAATACTTTTCTCTAACATTTCACCCAGTATGATTGACAAATATCACCTATTGACTTTCAAAATAATGCCATACGGATGTTTACGCTGTTACTAGGAATTCATTAATAAATGATTTATTTCCAGCAGGGATAAGGACTGAGCATCTCTGTTGAACAATGCTGTTTATGGAGATACCTCACAACTAATTAATGCTGAAAGATACAGGAGTCATGATAATACCATTGGCCATATGCTTTGATTTTTTTTACATGAAGCAGTGTTCTAAACAAGTCCCACTGTGAGCAGCAGACAATAACTTTAGAACATTTTTTACAACCACAAGAGCCTTGACTGGGATCACAGTTTGATATTCATTAGTGTGTGTGTGTGTGTGTATATATAATATATTACACCTGGACCAATTAACCAAAACAGTCTACGTGGCTCTACTGATTTAAATCCTATGTAATGAACTTTGTTGTGCTGTGTCGAGGTACTGGGTGCGTGTAGAATGGGGAGAGAGCAGCTTGTTACATCCTGCAGTCATACCCATCTAGGGTGAGTTCAGGTATATTAGAACATCGTGTAATTTGGGACTGCATAAGGAAGCACCCCTAACTCATAGCCTTTTCAAGGCAGAGGTGAAATGCTTTTTCCTTATGCGGTCCCTAATTACCTGATGTCCTAATATGCCTGAATTCACCCTACTTCAAGAAAGTGGTGATAGTAACTTCTAAAATACTCCTTAAAAATACAGAAAAGAATGAAAAACACCAAACGAGTCAGTAGCTGAATAAGCTGTTTGTTATTGGTGGGGAACATTTGAAAAAGGGCGCCACCCAATTTCTCAGCTCTGCTGCTCATTACATAATTGCATGTTCCTTACAAATGTGCCACCATTTAAAAGGGAAAAAAATACTTTTGGATTGTTGACATAAAGTAGAGTAAATGCTTGTAATGCCGGCAGCCTTTTCTGTGACATGATATGAAGCTCAAGGGCCCGTTCCTTTTAAACATCCCTGAGGTAGAGCCTGAACAATTGGGCCCAAAACAGGAAACCTGTGGCCTTTGCTATCAGGAGTGGCTTCCTTCGCACAATAAAATGCTTGAGTCATAATTTCAGGCAAAGTTTCGCCCATTTCCTGCTGCAGGAGGGAAACACTTGCCTATCCTTTCCCTCTGGGGGCTGCATCCATGAGGTGATGACGACACTCGACTATGAGGAGAAGGAAGCTTCAGCAAAATGAAGAGGCTGGAGCCTTTATTCTGACTAACATACACACACACACACAGTCTAACGGTATCCACTTCTTTCTTGATGGTGGCGTTTTTTTAACAACTTTTTAACTTCAGGTATTTGAATGTTTTTACTTACGACGACTTTACTCTCCCTGTTGGCCGGTCAGGCCAGCAGATAAGGTTTCCAGGTGCGTTACAGCATCCGGACAGGAGCAAACCTGATCCTGGATGCATAATTGAATTTGATGGTAGATTAAATGGCAGTGCTATATTTCACTGACGGAGGGAACGTTTATACGGATGCATCTTGGGAAGCAACACTATGATGTAAAAAGTGTTTCTTCTCTGAAGCTCTCTCAGACTTTAATTGTATACGTAATAGAAGTTTTGGGGGGAAATACCAGATCACTAAAAGACGGTTCTTGTGTTAGTGATCTCTTTGTTTACTTGGGGTGTGCGTTGACCCCTGAAGACGCCACGTGCTGCAGTCAGTTAAATGAAGAGTCTGAGATGGAGAGAGCTTTTTGTATTGGAAGTAAAACAGAGGAATACCTCCATGTGTCAAACAGAAGGGGGACAAGTGGCAACCGGACCACTTTAGGACTGATAGTGCCCGGAACATGTTGCTAGCTGCTAGGCAACTTCCAGCTCAACGTCTACCCTGCAGAGCACCACCACCGTGTCCCTGAAAGACAGTGGTTTGAAAAACGTCCTGGCTAAATGTTGGGAGATGGTTGGCATTTCAGATGATGCAACACATCAAATGATGGAAAGTTGAGAGCACAGGAAAGTGCACGAGGACAGCAGGAAGAGTCGCTAGTTTAACATGTTGCAACCACTGGAAATCTGCCTCCAAGTTGATCACATGTGTGTAGTTTGTCTTCAAAAAAATACAATTAAACAACAGCATCCAAAAAACACGTTTTCTAAAGTGATAATTTTTAAAAGATTAAAGATTTAAAAGATTAAAAAAAAAAAAAAAAAACTTTTAATTGCGACTAATCTAGATTAATTAATTTCAAAATGTCCAATTAAGTCCCACACAGTGGGGAAATTCTCAGGGTTTACAAAGTAATGTACAAACATAAGACAACGTTTCGCCTGGGACACTTTTGCATTACTAACGCACTAAAATTTTGGGCCGAGAAGCATTCGTTCTATTTCAACATCTCTAAAGGTAGATGGTGCTGAGGAGCGCATGTGTAACCTCATTTGCTGCATAGACATCCTCTTTATCCCAAAGTGACTGAAGAAGTTACAAAGAGAGACATTTTGTGTGATTTTGTGTGGTAAATGTAAACTCAGCTGTCATAACAAGCTGCAGGAGAGCACCTTGTTAACCTCATGGTGTACTGCATGCTCAAAACAACATAGCATTGTTTATTTAGGCTGCTAACATAGCTTTTATCTTTTTTTATTAACAGGCCAAAGAAAAGGGCTCACTCTTAAGACTTTTCCAAACAGGGTCCTCAGAAAAGGACTAACCAGCTTCTGATCTGCATCTGATACCAGGAAGATAGTTAGGTTTTGCCAGTGGGGAGAAGAGCCAGACAATGCAACACAAGCCTTTATGGTTATTCTCGTGTCATAATTCTATTTCAATCATCAACAGAAAGGCAATCAACAACTTTATATACAAGTAGCGGAACGCTACAGAGCTGTGCATCATTTAAACCTTAGATGAGACTGACAATAAAAATATTCAACAAAAAGTTCAGTTTCATACAAATGTGTTAATACATGCCTTTAAAATCCGCTTTCAGGGTGACTTCCACTGCAAACCAATCTGCTTGCAGAAACGCACAATGACTATGGTTACTGGAACACTGATATCCATTATTCAAAGCAAAATATCTTGTCTGTTAAAACATGGAGGAACTGTTGTACTCAGTGGAGGCCTTCCATCAGACCTGCTGGTGGACAGTGATGGTAGGTGATACTCGGCTGTTATTGCAGGTGAGGAAACTAAGCAGTTGCTCCCCATCCTCGACATCTGCTCTCTTTCACTGAAAACACCCTCAAACACCACAATGTGGAAACTTGGCTGTCTGTCAAGTCCATTTCTAATTCCAAGCCGAGTTCTTCTTTGGCTCCCGTCACAGGGGAGGACTGACTACCGTAGCCTTTTTGAGCCCCTCATTTGTTATGGTTCTGCCAGCCTTGACGCGTTGACATATGGACCTTGGAGCTACAATGGTTACAACAGTGGTTCCAGTAATGCATTAGTTTTCTTGTCTTTCTTTTATTTGCGGGGAATTAAATACAAAAGTATTGGGTTGATTACAATTTTGTAAATAGGTAGTCAGGTTGTCTGAGTGGTATTACCATACCACACAAAAGTTTTACTCAACACTGGTGTGACACCATTGAACAGTTTATTAAATACTCGCAAGCATGGAGCGGAGTTGAAACAGATACTGTACAAGTCATGATTCAAGGCTACTCCAAGGATTTTTCCTTTGACTTTGATGTATATAGTCTTGGTAGTCACAATCTGTGCCCCCTTCTTCCGAGGAGGGGTTTCACGAGTTCTTGGTGCTTAAGTGGGCCATGGCGAAGAAATTCAGGGAGTATTTGTTGTGCGATAAGTGCGTAGTCTACACCGACAACAATCCAAGAAGCCACTTGAGACTTGTCGTCTGCTAAGCTGGTTGCGACCAAACAATGGAGGGCGGCCCAAATTGCCTGTTCTTACTTTAAGTTGAAGTACAGGTCAGGGAGAAGCAATAAGAATGCTGACACCCTCTCCTGGCAGCATCCTCTAAGTGCGCAGGACATGGCAGCCATGGTCACTGGCATTTTGCTTCCGGAACCACTGCAGCGTGCATTGCAGTTGGGGAAAGTTGAAGCAACCCAAGCTGCCATCACAGTCTTGCCTAATCGCACAAACAAGGTTCCAACCGGGGTTCCTCAGAAGCACAGCCATGTTACTGGCCAGCTATGTCCTCTGAGGTGTCCGAATGGTGTCAGGCCTGTGAAAGATGCCAAGTGGCGAAAGACACCCATCCAACTATCCGTAGCTACTTGGGGCATTTAATCCCCATTTTTTCCTCACAGCCTAATGAGATTTTGGCTATACTTTGTTGGAGCCTGCCATTACTTGATTCGAAAAAGTTCTGGTGATGACAGAAGTTTTCAGCAAATACACACTGGCTATTCCCATCCGTGATCAACATGCTTAAAAAGTAGCACAGGTTTTGGTTATGGAGTGTTTTTTCAAATGTGGTGTGCCTGCCCGTATACACTCAGATTAGGGTTGAAACTTCACTGATTCAGCAGTTGTGTGGCCTTAATGGCCGAAAAGTCTCGCACCACTCCCTACCACCCGGCCGATAATGGGCAATGCGAACTTTTCAATCGAACTCTCGAAAGAGAGATTGGAATGCGTGTCTACCGCAGGTACTATACTGTTACAATACCACTCCCCATCAGGCAACAGTGGGATCCCCATTTTTTCTAATGTTTGGCTAAGAACCCAGACTGCTGGTCGACTTCTTGCTTGGTTCAGGACCTGGTGGAAGCAAATGTCCATGAGTGGATCCAGGAATACCACACTCGGTTGCAGGTAGCCTTTGAGGGGGCTAGAGAGAAGTTGAGACTGGCTGCAGAGCACTGAAAAACTACATTTAGCATGTTCGAAGTGCACCTTTTGAACAAAAAGGTCAGCTTGTATTGTTGAGGGATTTCAGTCAGTGGGGACGTCATAAAATTCAGGATTCATGTTTTCTGGAGGTGCACAGAATCCTCAAGGCACCCGAGAATGGTGGTTCAGTCTACACCATCGCACCGGTGGACAACCACAGTAAAATTAAGCAAGTCCATCGTAACTGGTTAAAAGCCAGGGCCATCTTCTGACCTGGTCTCTGCTGGGCCAGACCCTGTAGTGGGTCTCGCTATGGGGAGAAAATAGCAACCATCTACCCCCGGTGCTGGCCCACCATCCAGTCACCATGAACGGAGTGAGGTAGCAGCACGTCGGACACCTGGTCAACAGCTGGTCACCATTATATATTGTCAAATGCATTGTTTGAACTGTTCAGGCCTTGGAGTTTTCTTTTGGTCACCAGATCCATCGTTGGGGTGACGATGCAACAAGGTGGGGTAGAATGTAGCAGAAGGGAGGAACACTGCTGTTTTGCCTCAGTCTGTCCCACTTATACACAGGACTACAGTCGATTGGCGCTGTGTTGCCGTCAGAGTCGTGTTAGCGTTTTAAAGAGACAGCCCGTTTTAGAGGCAGGCATTTTAACGTGTCATCTGATGGTGATGTCAGGACCCACTCTGGCTTTCGGACTTGTGTCAGGTGGCTATCCGAGCCGCCTCTGTACTTCTCAGTTACTTTGATTTTGTTTAATTTTGTGGTGTTTCCCTTCTAAAAGCCAGGGTGTTCTTTTGGGTATCTCTGTTCTTTGTGTTTGAAGATTCTGTCAAGGTCCAGGTGGTGGGGCTCATGTTCCCGGGTGTGGGTGTGCTGTGTCTTTTGGGGCACCCTGGGCTTGGGAACCCTCACGTGTGAGTTATACGTGTGATTGGGATGCCTCCTCTATTGTTTGGATCCTCACCTCATCACTGGTAAGCCACAGCTTAACTCTAAGCTGGTGTTTATATTGTCCCAATCATATTTAACACATGGTGTTTACCTTTATAGCCCAGGGAGCAATTCGGGGTTAGGTGTATTACTCAGGGACTCTTTGACATGGGACATGGAGCAGCCAGGGTTCGAACCAACACCCTCATGGTTCCCGACACATCCTCTCCAATCCATGCGCCACAGTACATAGAGTTAAGCCCTACACCAAGAAGTGTGACACTGTACAGTTACATTTCAAACCTATCAAAGAGTTAGTTTAACTCTACTAAGTGTTGCAAATGAATCTTTCTCTTTTCTATGGAAGTAAATCTGTGCCATCGGGGGTTGAAATAAAAAGTTGATTGAATTTCTAGCACTGAATATTTATGCATTGAAATAATGTACCTGAATGTTTTTCAACATTAAAACACCGCAAAAAAATTCAACCTAAAAAAAAAAATGTTGAAATATTCGAAATGGAGGCTACAATATTCAACCGCAAAAAATTCAACCTTGGCACACCAATATGCGGAGGCTACAATATTCAACCCAAATAAATTCAACCTTGGCACACCAACATCCGGGACACTAAGGAAGAGCAATCGATTCTAGATTCAAGATCAGGAGCGTGCGTCAAGCTAAAGGAGCGAGCACCCAAAACACCTTCGGCTTCGGATTGTATCCATGTCCAATAATAACGGGACTTTAACTCTTCTTCATGCCATCAGTGTGGCAACGTATGAAGAAATACATAGAAGAACATATAATGTTCACCCTAAACCAAAACGTTTGCTTGCCACTGACGATATACAACTCTATTAAAATATACAAATCAACTAAAATCCCTTAGACTCGGTTGGCCGAGTGGGTAGCACAGCCGCTCTGTGGCACTAAGTTATTTTGCGCGACACGGTTCGAATCCCGGTTGTGGCGGACTTTTAATAAATGTTCTTTTATGTATTTCTTCATACGTGGCAGTGACGTAGTGCTCACTTATACAATCGTAATCGCTGCAATGGATATGGGATGCATTTTTGAACATTTTCAGAACAATATGTTTGCAAATGTGTGACGACTCAAGTGACGGAGGCAGACAACACCTGCCTGCCGGGGGGAAACAAACACGCACCCGTAGCCAAACCAGTAGTTCAAAAACCAGTAGGCACGTAACACCGTCACTGAAAAATGGGTTCTCGTTTCAGACTTTACGAGCAAATACAGGATCCCTTTGAGATAAATTCTAAAGCCTCGCATTAAGACGTACATCCCTTTATGTAAGACTCTGCGCTACTTGCAGGTCGCTGTGTTGTGCCAGATCCTCAATAAAGTTTACCCATGGTCATGAAGACTCATTTAACGTTACGTGGACTTTGAATGTCGCTTAATACCCAACTGAGATCGGCTTGTGCCGCTGTGAAAAAGGATCCTTCCACCGACGCTACTGCGGTTATTCCTGCATGTCCTGTCGGGTTTATGCGTCTGCACGCTCCGCTAAAGCCGCTGCCGCTGCCCCCCCCCCACTACGATACAGCGGCTCATCTGCCTCTTCAAGCGCGTTCCTGGTTTTCAAAACTCCGCCAATCACTCCTAACAGCTTGTCCAAGGATCTCAGCATCATTAAATGAATTCAAAACTAGAAGAAGAGGCGTATTGTGAGCGGCTGTACGCTCTCGTTTAACTTCCGCTTAGTTCATGTCCAATACAGTCTGTTAATGTAAAAATGTCAGCTGTCTATTACGGAATCTTACAGACACAAACCACACTGATGGCATGAAGAAGAGTTAAAGCCCCGTTATTATTGGACATGTTTACAATCCAAAGCCGAAGGTGTTTTGGGTGCTCGCTCCTTTAGCTTGACGCACGCTCCTGATCTTGAATCTAGAATCGATTGCTCTTCCTTAGTGTCCCGGATGTTGGTGTGCCAAGGTTGAATTTATTTGGGTTGAATATTGTAGCCTCCGCATATTGGTGTGCCAAGGTTGAATTTTTTGCGGTTGAATATTGTAGCCTCCATTTCGAATATTTCAACATTTTTTTTTTTTAGGTTGAATTTTTTTGCGGTGTTTTAATGTTGAAAAACATTCAGGTACATAATTTCAATGCATAAATATTCAGTGCTAGAAATTCAATCAACTTTTTATTTCAACCCCCGATGGCACAGATTTACTTCCATAATTTTCTTTTGTACATTTGACTCTGTAAGAGTTTGCAGTGTGATTTCAACTCTGCACTTCAACACTTTTGCCCAACACTGGAAAAGTAACTTAATAAGAATTTTGCTGTGTACAACTACATCATAGTGCAGATTCTATCCATGTAAATCTCTCGCCACATTAGTTCCTTTTCGAATAAGAGGCTGTTGAGGGGAAAGATTCTTCGTCAAGTCCAGTATCATTCCTTCGGTCTTGTCTGTGTTGAGGTTGAGGAAGAAGACGACTGTTTTTGTATCCTTATGGTTGAAATGCACTTACTAAGTCACTTTGTGTAAAAGCGTAAGCTAAATTACATGTAATGTAATGTGTCCGCTCACGGACTGAGAGTGGAAGCTGGTTCCACAACAAAAGCTCCTCTTTTGTTGGCCCCACAAAAGAGGAGCTTGATAACTGTAAGCTGAATGAATTGAATTGATATCGACCAAGCTTGTGCTTAACATTTACTGTTTTGGCGTGTTAGCCGTAACAACTAATTAGGTCATCTGGCTTTCATAACTCAGTGCCTAGCCTCTTACTGACATCACTGCACGTTCTGGAAATGTAATGAAAAAATCTTCTTACTATCTTCATTTATGTATTAACTACTGACATATGTACTAATATTTTACATCATAGCACTCCTCATAGTTCCCCTTTATTCTAAAGAAAATACATAATACATAAATAGAGTAGTTTACAGATGTGACCCGTTCATTTTCCACGCACAAGAGCCAGAATAAACTGGAGCCCGAGACTACTATAGCAAAAGTGTTTATTAAATAAACTCTTCAAATGAGTCAATAAAAAGAGATTAAACACTGTTCACTTAATCACACTAGATCAACACTAAATTGTACCATTCGGGAGGTCAGTGTAAAGGTGTAAAACATAAAGTAAATAGTCACAAAAGGTAACAGGATATCACTTCAAACAAATAAATCAAATCATAGCAAATAAGATGACTAAATCAAACCACACAATACAGGAAACACATGCAAGATGGCTGCTCTATCTGCTGTGTCACTCCCTTCAACAGAGCAGGCATTTTTAAAACTCTACAGCATGCACATTACGAGCTCTCTGTGAACTGTTGGCCCCTCACATATCTTCTGAGTTGGTCCTTCTGGAATATGATCAACCCCCTGATTTAATTACACAGCAATTTGCTTTAAACCTGTTTCAAATTGTGTCTGAGCCAACAAGATAATTATTTGGAAATTATTTTTGATGACCACGGCCTGTAAACTCCATTAGATAATGGTTTGGATGAAACTGGGACTCAAATTCTACAGCCACTTCCCAACAGTGGATACCACATGATGGTTGGCCTATTGAATGCAGGACGCATACGTATACAAGGTAAGGAACAGTGGTCACTATAGAACCACCTTCAGGTTATCCAGGATGGCTGGACCTGCTGCGACTACGCCCACGCTAAACCAGTCCAACTATGACTGAGGGAAAGCATTCCAACTATGACTGAGAGAAACCAGTCCCACTGCGCAAGAGGAAAATCAGTCCCCGCTGCAACTGTGGAGTCTCCATGATCACGAGGCACAGCACAGTACAGGTGTTGTTTTATTTTCACTATGACCTTACTTTTCTACATGGGACAATGAACCTCCACTTATCTAACATTACACTAAGTGCTTTTGTGTTTTATTTATAATGTAGGGAAGGTTCATTCCAAAGTGCATGTATCAAAAGCATAATGTAACTAACAGATAGGCCTGTACATGTGGATTTGCATATCATGGGCTAAAATGGTGTGATCAAACATGTTCATTATACATCTCTGATTCCTGTATTAATGATTGGCTCTTTGGGATTGGAATGCCATAGCTATTCATGGAATATTCATCCAGAATCCAAGGATATTATAAAACAAGTGATATTTACAACAAGGTTCTAACAAATGAAAAAACAAACTCGGACTCAGTTCTGTAGTTCTGTAGAAGTCGACGATAAGGTCTCAAACAATACTTTTGGCTGAACAGACCCTTTCACCTGAACCCTTTTAACTGCAGGGCAACATGGAGTTTGAAGTTGGGACGTGTGGTGTTCTGGTCCCTGAAGTTCAGCTGCAAAGCTGATGGCCCCCTGTTCAATGTGTTCAATGTCTGTGTACAAACTGTATGCTTAATATCAGACATGCTCCAGAAAATGCCTGTGTCAGCAGCTGCATGATGCAGGTGGAAGGAAAATAAATGCTTTTATTAAGCATAGATCTGAAATCAGTGTTTAACTGCATTCTTATTTCCTAAACTCCTTTCTGTTTGACATAAATAAAAAGATTAACACAAAAGTATAAAGAATTCTAATGATAAACAGGATTTACTGAACTTTTCAGTGTTGTATTGACATTTTTCTCAAATGACACTGAACATATTCGCAGCAACAGATCAACTCCTTGTCGTGCTTCTCCCTCCAATGTTTTAACCAAACTTATTGGCTAACTAAATCCTAGCACACCTTACAGGAATGTGGCCGAATAAATTATTCACTCATCACGGCAATAGTTATTTATTCTCTGAGTTTGAGATCATTTGGCTGTGGAGGTGAAATTGGGTGCAATGCGGTTCTTGGTGCTGCAAAAAAATTAATCATTAAATGCCACATGGCTGCCTAGTTCAGTTTAATACAATGAAAGTATGTTGGCACCGTGAACAATATTCAATGTGCCAACATACTACTAATAGTATAGTATTTAGGAAACGTTAGCTAAACAACAGCTGACAAACAGGAATATAATGAATGACAAAATACAGAAATAAATAAATGAGGAAATACAGAAATGTGGAAATAGATTTATTTAATGTTCTGTTAAGGTATCAACTTATATTTATACACGTCTGTATTCATTCTTTAAATTATTTTATACATTTGTTTATTTAACACTTAAGGCATTTTTTTCCCTCTATAGATTGTGGGAGTCATCCTCCCTGACCTGGACACTGTGTATGCTGGGCGCCTCCAGAAGAAGGCCATCTACAAGGACATCACACACCGGGGTCTCCCTCCATCAGGAAAAAGATTCAGGACTGCTTAAACCCGCAGTTTTTCTGTCTATATTTTATCTATTTTATATTTAATGTCTTGTCTTAATGTTTTTATACATTCTTTTGGGGCTGTTACTGCTGTTCTGATGAGTTGCCAACTTAATTTTGTTGTATTATTTTTACGATGACAACAAACATACGTACATTACCGTAGCTTACCTTATTGTGTCAAGCTTTAAATGTACTTATATATACGTAAGTACCAAGCAAATAAAGGGAAGATGATCATGATTCAAGTGTTCTTGAAGGACTCAAAATGCCTGAGAGAAAGTCCTCAATTAAAGTAAATCATCCTGGACTTTGGAGACTGGGAAAGAAGAGATTCGGGTTATGTTGGGTGACTCTGTGAATAATTAGCCAGATTATGTTGTGGGAGTCAGGAAAAGCACGACCTGAGGACATCTGGTGGACCAAAGGAGAACGTTAGTCCAGCTTTATAAAAGATGCAGCGCTCTGGAGAAATTGGACTGTGGGACAAAAAGGGAAAAGGTGCTTGGGCCTTGGACCTTAGGGGGTGTATTATTACTGTAATTATTATTATTTAAAATATAGGCCCAAATCGGCCCAGCCATTTAGTATGTGCAACTCGATCAGAGACTGAAGTGAAGCAGTGTCACGGGGTTTCCTGCTCTCAGGATGTTTACTGAGGATGTTTTCTACTCTCTTTTCCCTCTGAGGTGTGGTCCATTTCCTTCACACACTACATGAGGACAAGTGCGACATGTGGAAGAACCACACAGAGTTTCGGTTGAGTTTGAAAACAGATCAGAACATTTGACAGATGGATGTATCGTGTAGACTGTGTGAATAGTTTCTAATAATAGGTAATAAGTATAGCAACCTTTTGTAAAATAATGGAATAGATGTAGATATGTTGTTAAACTGAATAGTTTTGAGTCTTACTTTTTTTTTACACACATTGCTAATATTTTATGCTGACTTGACAGAAATAGATACTGTACATTCTTTACAAAAAGCGACACTCACACACATGAGCCACTAGAGGGAGGCACAGAAAACACACGACACTCTCCCAACCCAGAGGAAGCCTGATGCATTTGTCGATTGGAAACAAGGCTGTCTGCATGAAGTCGAAGGCATTGGGAGCATGTATGTGCCCAACAGGGTGTGCAGCCCCACCTCAGACACTGTAGAGGGTCTACTAAGAGATACCAAGCCGCTCACCATTGTTACCACAGCCACTGAGCTGCTGCTTGTTGTTCCTTTTCCTAAAGAAAAAATGATATTTAATGGAATGTTTTACAGAGGGATTTGTTTATACATCATAGATACATAAATACAAAGAGATATCTAAAATATCTTCTCTAACAACCTTTTACTTTAATATGTCAACAAATTGAAAGAAGAATATTGAGCTTGACTTGGCCCAAGGACCACAATTCTGTTCTCAGAATTGTATGTAATTTTAAATGATATTGGAAAACACACTTCGAAACCAACTGTGAAAACAAGTGATGAATGCCCCCCTACCCCATCACCACTGTGGGCTTAGAGAAGCTTCTGGGGGGATGAAACCAGTGAAGGCCGCAGCTCACGTCATAATCTAACTCTGTTCTCTGTTCTGTTCTCCCACAATGCTTTTCTCTCCTCATTTGAATATTAGCTAATCATCGTGCAGGTCAAAAAGCACTCATCCAGACAGAAAACACACACACACACACATTTACTCCAATGACAAATGTGTGTTTATGTGCACCACAGAGAAGGTATTCATTCCCCCACACACCTACCCCCGCCCCCACACACACACACACACAGAGGCTTGTAAAAACCCTTGTAGGTGTGAGGTCATGCCCAGCTCAGTACGTGTGTTTTCCTCTCTTGAGCTGGCTCGAATGAAAAGAGCAGTGGTTCTGGGGAGCCGTGCCTCTACTGAAACACAGTTATGTTCTCCACACAGAGGAGGAGGAAAAGGAGGGAGGAGGAGGACGAACGAGTCACAAGCACATTACCCCAGATGAATCTGAGTGAGGAAGCCACGCTCTGCGTAATGCATCAGTGTGTGACCTGAAGTTCTGTGTGGAGTGAATCCATCCTTTGAATCCTCTGTTTACATTTCCAGTAGAAGCTGTAGACACGGCCTAAAAGTCAACATGATCGACTACGGTAAGTTGGACTTCCACTTTTTAACATGGATGTTTGTCAGCGTCTTTAACTATTGTAAATGTCTGTCTTTCATAATAGTACCCAAGTAGGGCTTTTAGACAGGGAAGTAAGACACTGTCTAAGCATGATGAAACTATCAATGCAATTTCAATGTTTTTGCCTGAGGGCTGGACGAGTGTGTGTGTGTGTGTGTGTGTGGATTTTACGCGATCACTTGCACACAGTGGCCCTTCATGAAAACACAAATTCCATCACATTGTGTATGTCCGATACAAGACGATCTTTATGCCACTAATACCTGAGTGAAGCCGGCAGTGGATTGAAACGGCTTCCTCTCGGCTCTCACCAAAGCCACACAGGCCCACCTGGCATACAGCTATATGAATATAAAAAAATGTAATCTGTCCTACAGATGGAAATCATCCGTATCAAGAATTCTATGTCTTCACCAAAGCCGGTAGATGGTCTCAGTGATTGTGCACATTGCGTGGTGGATTATTCATAGCATGACCCCTCTTGGCTGTCCTCTGAAGGCCTGCACCATCTCAAAAGCTGGAAACAAGATTCCTGTGAAAACTCCAAACAACACTCTCGTTGTCCGGGCTGAGCAGCCGCCCCACCCGTGCTTTTCCTCAATCACGGTCTGTTCCGGCAGACGGGCCCTGAGTTGCTGCCTTGCTAATAATAAAGGCAGTCAGTGTTTCTGTGACATGTGCACACAGACACACACACACACATGATTAAGCAAACACAGCAATCCTAAAACCTCCTTTCAATGTGACCCATTGGGGTGACCAGACTTCTCTCTCACCCACAACATTTTCCAATGTTCCAATCCCCCCATTCTGGGGGATCCCTAAGTGTGCCCAAGCCAGCTTGGAGATGTAATCTAGCCCCCTGGCATAAGCTCTCCCAGAGCTGAGTAGTGTGATGCCCTGATAGTTTGAGCACACTCTCTGCTCCACCTTTTTGAAGAGAAGAATTTTTCTGGAAAGTAACAGTTGCTATACTGGTTAGACGGGTTCCAGAAAATCCTTTAATAGTCCGACACACAGGGCTCGACACACACAGGTCCAGTCCACATCCAGAACATGGTCAAACCGTATGTCCCTGCACTGCCCTCTTGCTTAACAGAGCTAACATTCAACAACATCCTTACTGTTTGCTGTCCTGGCACCTAAATGTTCCCAGGCCCTGCTAACCTGCATGTTGATGTTTCCTTGGGCAAGACAGTTACCTCAACAATGTTCATGTAGCAGTGACTTCAGTGTGTGAATCTTAGTTACTGATGGGCAGGTGGCACTGTGTATGGTAGCTTCTGTCATCAGTGTATGAATGGGTGAATGATGACATGAAGTGTTAAAGCGCTATACACAAGCAGTCCATTTACCTTTTAAATGGTGGAACGAACTCCCCAACGACATCAGGACAGTGGAAGACCTGGACTCGTTTTGATAGCACTTGTTACCTACAGCACTTTTCTAGTTTGGCTTTCTCAAAAAATGTGTACTTGGTTCTTGTTGTTCTGGTTATGTACCCACTTGATTGAATGCCCTTATTGTCACTTTGGATAAAAGGGTCAGCTAAATAATACATGTAATTGTCTTTCATGGGCTTTTTCTTGAATTGGATTTGACTCCACCAAAAAACTTGAATGTGACTCAAAACTCCCCAGCTAATGGCTTAACAAACTGTTGGCTGCTAGTGGAAGATGAGTATCTATCATTGTAGATTGCATCAGTAGGCCCAGGTATCACGTTAAAACGCCTCATCCCTTTTTAGCTTCTGTTTGTGTGGACTTGTTCTGGGGTTTATCCAGCCTGTTGAAATATCTAACGTGGCTTATTAGCAAATCTTCCATAGACCAGGAGTAGTGCACCACATTAACATCTCGAATTCTCCAAAACATGTGTCGCCTGATAAGAAGATCTGACACTTCACAATGTCCCAACCAAAAGACAAGGAAGTGTTTACCTTCTAATTGACAATATATGATACTTGACATTGGTCTTCACTGACTGAGGTTTGTGGCTGGAGAGGCACTGACTCTTTCAAAGTCAGATTCACAAATATAGGACTTCAACAGAACAGAATAAAATCACCATTCAACTGGCTGCTTGCACATTGACCACTTGTTATGTTTCATATCCCATATCGTATATTGTTATCTTATTTAATATTGTCACGGTTTGGGTCTGCTTCTTGTCTTATTTTGTAGTTTCTCTTGTGTTCCTGGGTAACTTCACTTCCTGCCTTGTCCTGTGATTGCCTGATTGTTTCCACCTGTGTCCAATCACCTGCACCTCCCTAGTGTATTTAAGCCCTGTGTGCCTGTTGTCCCTGGTTGCGTCATTGTTGAGTGTAACCGTTGTTGGTGCATGTCCGTCCTCGCCTTTTCATTTGGATTTATTAAAGAACACCTTTGTTTGGACAACTCCGCATCTGAGTCCTCCCTGCCTCGACCCGCACCAGCCGTCCTGACAAATATAATTTTAAATTATCATTAAAAATAGAGCTGGTTTATTTTTGTTGTGGACTGTACAGCAGTGCATGCATGGTCTTGCCTTTACTTATGAATGAAGTCCATTCGCTTTTCCTTCTGGACAAGCATCTCTATGACTTCTTTATCTTAGGCTCAATACACGTTATTGCTATGGATGAAAGTGGTCCTAGGTCAGTCCCATCCCGACTGTATTTCAGCCTTGACGGACTGATGCGGTGCACTTGACTTTTGATACTTGACGTTTTTAGCCCGTACATGCAGGCTATGCCACATGTCTGTAATACTTGAAGGACAACAGCAGACAAAAACCTGTGTGCTCACATCAGGAATCAGGGTCAGGAAACATTTATTACCATAATATGTCAGTCATACAAGGAATTTGACAGTTCGACAATGGACAATAAGACAATGGACAACAAGACAACATAGTGCAAGAGGAATAAAAAATGATATAATAAAATATATTTTAATACGCCCTCTTCAGTGAGGCAGGGGTACTGCTGCTGCGACAAGGCGTCGCTGCCTCCGCCTCCATCTTTCACCGTATTTGAACAGGAAAATATACAAATTCAGCAATATTGACTAAAACAATCATTGGTTTAACTGCAATCTAATAATAACATTTCTATCAATGATCAGTGGACAAATATTTATTTGTTTTACTTCATTATTTTTTACATTTCATGATGACAGAGGAGCCAGTGCCACACATCGCTGGTTGTGTTACACCATGAAGCCTTGTCACCTCCTTCCCAATTACGCATGCATATGTACAAGTGTTAAATGATTGCGAGCTGTGTCTCTGCCAAATCACTGCCTCTGGCTCCATGATTTCTTACTCTGACACAGTGATCATTGCTAAAGACATCATGCTGAAATCTGCCGAGATATCATGCCACCTCATTATGAAACTTTTGACGGTTGACTCACTAAAAGGTAATGGGGCATCAGTCACAAAAGATGAGCTAATTTGTATTTAGTCAAACATGTGGCATTCACATGTTTGTGGCTGAATGCTGCTAAAACCTTTTGAGCCATTCAAGCCCGACTGTGAGTGAAAGAGCAAGATAATGATATCAGACCGACGGCGTTATGGGTTTCTGAGCCTGTACACATCTCCTTTAGAATGTATAATGTATGTGTGGGTCTTCATGTTGTGCACTTTAGAGCATAAAGCATTGATAAATGTTCAGTTACTCCAGCTCATTAATGGAGTGTATGCACAATAACTATATACCATTTATACATTGTGTACATTAGAAAATGAGTTGATCTCTGTGTGAGCCTCTACTAGCTTAATAGCTCCTCTTATTGTGTTGATTTTCCATGTAATTTTGTCACATCAAACTGCATGTCATTGTGCGTGTCTGTGTGTGCTTCTCTCAGAACATCTTAACCTGAATAAACTAAAATTATGAGGAGTGTGAAAAGCTTTGCCAATTTTTTAAAACAGGGAAAGAAAAGCTTTTTTATCGCCAGTCCTCAATTGCCTGAGCTGTTTCTCAGAACACTTTCACAGGCGGAAGCAGTCACACTGTCTTAACTGAGTTTTTCTAATTGCTCTTCAGAGCGTCCCCATCCATTAGGCTTCGGGCCAGCTGGGAGGAGTGTGATGGTTCCGGAGCTCCCACCGCACACCCATACTCACACGCCAACGGCTATACATCAGAGATACTCCAACCAGAGCAGGAGAGCCAGCACAGCGGCTGCTAGGAGGATGGAAAGGAGACGCACAGACCAGGAGGAAAGCCGCAACAACAACTCAACCAGCAGCCACAACCCTCGCTCCAAGAAACTGGCCATGCTATCCAGGTACCAGCACCGATCAATGGCTATTAGTAAATAAGGATGCATTGGAAGCTACCAACACTTCAGTTAGAATATCTTTTTCATTGGTAGACATAGTATGTAGCTTTCTTCACAGGCTGGTGTCAAATTTGTTTGTGTGAATTAT
This sequence comes from Pungitius pungitius, assembly GCF_949316345.1. Taxonomy (NCBI): domain Eukaryota; kingdom Metazoa; phylum Chordata; class Actinopteri; order Perciformes; family Gasterosteidae; genus Pungitius; species Pungitius pungitius. The sequence goes on from NC_084903.1 coordinate 4,337,744, forward strand.
GCGTTGATCGGGGAAAAGAAACACATTTACATAAAACGACAAACAGCATGAATGATTTCGTACAGAAAACATTTGTGTTATTGTTTGGATCTTAAATTCAAGACAGCTAAAATTGATCTTTTCAACACATTTTCACCCCCATCTCTTCCAACAGCGACTGTCAAACGTCTATAGAGAAGTTTACTTAGTTTGGATTGGATTGTTGTTTGGGAAAAATCAAGTCTGTTTGTACATGTATGCTAGTATTACCGTTGCGTTGTTACAGACAAAAGGTAAAATGAGTGAACGTTTAAATTGATTTCACCTGGGTTATGGTTATGTGTGAAAACATTGGACTCAACCATCCAGCCTGAGGACCATATTGAATACCTGTGCAAAACCTCATTCTATCATCTCAAAAACATCTCCAAACTCCACCCTACTTTGACCTTGTCAGATGCAGAGAAGCTTGTCCATGCCTTTAGCTTCTCAAGACTGGACTCCTGTAATTCACTTTTAACTGAAATCACTGGCAAAATTACCCTGAAACTACAACACATGGAAAACACCGCTGCCAGAAACCTGATGAGAGTCCGGAAATGCATAACATCCATCCTACATTCATTACACTGGCTCCCTGTCTCTTTCCGGATTGAGTACAAACATCTACTACTAACTCATGGATGCATAAATGGACATGCACATCCCTATCTGCAAGAACTACTCACTCTCCAAACCTCCACCTGCACCCTCAGATCTGTGAGCAGCTCTCTCCTCCACGTCCCCAACACCAAGCTCCGCACCATTGGCGACCGGGCCTTTTGCTCGGCAGCGCCACACGTGGACCGGTCTCCCTGATCACCTGAGGGCAGTACGGTCACTGGACTCTTTTAAAGCAGGCCTGAAAACCTTTTTATTCAAGGATCAAGGACGTTTTTTTTCTTCCCCAACGTTTTTACTAGCTTTTCCTCTATGTTTTGCCATCTGTGTCGCACTCTGAAATCGGCTGCTGATCGCAGGGCGATGGTGGCACGTGGAGTTGAGTGATGCGCTGAGAGCTGCAAGGTTGGTGGTTCGAAAACCGGCTGCCCCATGTGTCCATGAGCAAGACACCCAACCCCTAATTGCTCCCCAGGCAAAATTTAACACATAATGCAACGTACGTCGCTTTGGATAAAAACGTCAGCTAAATGACATGTAATGTAATGAAGAGTGCGTTATAAAAAATTATTATTATTATTTAGGCTGGATAGTTGTTGTTATGACATGGATTGGTTTGCATTGGAGTTAGTTGAACACCTGGTGCATCTCAAACAGACTCTAAAGGGTTTCGTTGGATTTGACCTTTTTCCATCTAAGTGTCCTGTATCTGCACAGAATGAGGAGTAGAGTGAAAAATCTATCGACGGGGATGACAAGGTCATGTGCTGCATGTTGGCCATTCGATTGAACATGGGAGCCAGAAGACTGGCTGAACGTCGCTCCTAAGAGACTGCAGAACTCCCTCCAAAAACTGGGGACACCGGTCAGACACTATATCTGCAGGGAAACCATTGAGACATAAAACATGAGAAAGTACAGCCTTTGGCGTTTCCTTGGTGCAGGACAACTTAGGCAGGGGAATGAAGTGGACCCTTTTAGAGGAAGCGGACCACCTGTGTTACCCTTGGACTGGGTAAGCCCTGCGATGAAGAGATGTCCAACCAGGAATGGGTGGAGGAATTTGAGTAACCTTACACCATGCACACACCTGGCAGGCGGAGACTCCCCCTCCTTCTCCATCACGGGCCACCAGAACCACTGCTTTATGACGAACATCGTCCTCGGAGCCCCGGGGTGGTAGGAGACTCGAGCGGAATGGGCTAACTGAACAAAGAGAAAAGGGGACAAACAGCCTGCTGTCAGCCATTAGGGACAGAAGCAGTTACTGCAGCCTGCCTCACCTTCTCCTCAATGCCCCAAGTGATGGCCCTTTCTAGGCAAAACGGACAGAATGCATGAGGGAGGGTTGCGACGAGCAACTGGGTCGAACAACTGGGTCAAAGCAGCATCTGCAGCAGACTTCCACTGAAGTAGACTTGTACCAGTTCTCCCAAGGGGTGAAGGAGAGGCTGAGCAAGGAACTGGCGAGCTAAGGGGAGACCAGGTCTCTCTTTCCTAAACTCTCCGAGATGGTTTTTCTAACCTTACAGCAAGAGCAGTTTAGACCTTGACACTCTCTGAGTCATCCCTCACAGGATTGTTAAGCCCTCTGAGAAAACTCCCCTGGAGAGATGCATCAGAACGCAAGAATGCCTTGTGTTGCGACAGCCTGATTGAGGTAATCAAAGTCTGCTACGTCAGTGTTGGCCAGTTTGTGCTGTCAGGTAGTTGGAAGCTACAAGGGCCTGGACTTAAAAGCGGACTAGAGAGGCGGTAGTCAGGTCTTTACAACAACAAGGTCTTTACTTCAAGCAGGATTTGGTACACGGGTAAACAGACAGGCAGAGGAATCTGAATCGGCAGGCAAAGAGTCACAGGTGGAAAAACAGGTGAAAAGACAGGAAGGCACACTGGGGTAAATCGCTGGTAACGAGTGGCAAGGAGTAGACACAGACTAAATACACAGGGGAACGAGACATAGGTGAAAACAATGAGTGCGAGGCTTGCAATCACACAGGAGGGCAGCACACAGGAAGGGAGGTGTCTGAATCAAAGGCAAGGTGAGGGACAACAGAAACAGTGACCAAAAAAACTAACCAGAAGGCGTGGGCATTAGAAATATGCACACATACGACATCATCTGTAGGTACATAACACTCCCCCTTCAAAAAAAGTATTTTTATGTCAACTGAGCTTGTTATTTCCACTCACTCTGTCCAGGTCTTTGATCCTGTGTCATTCTAAAACTAATGATGACTGTCCAGAGGGGAGGCGTGCTATATCGGATGGGTGCAAGAGATGGGGCCCAGGCTGTAGGGCACTAATATGTGATGGGGCTCAAACACACTGCAGAAATACAGGCAACGGGCACTGGAGGACAAGTGACCAATCAGCCCTGGGGAAGAAAGGAGACACTGAGTCAGATAACCAGTTGCAGCATACCAGCACACTCAGGGCAAACAAAAAGAGCATGAGGAGGTCCTTCAGCATCAAGGTATGTCAACGGTGGTTTGTGCTAGTGAGACTTTTTCCAAATGCTCTTCTTTAAACTGAGATAAATGTTTATTACTAACACATTATATACTTGGGGATAAAGTTTAAAAAACAATTCTAGCGCTTGGACTCTACTGGGTGATTTGTAATCAAGGGCCTTCTGCCCTAATCAGCAGCGAGGCAAATCCCCCTGTGGAGTCCAGACCCGGTGGTGGTGTTGGCTGATGAGTCTGATAGAATGAGGTCGATAAAGCTGATGGATCTGTGAAGACAGGGTGGAGATGGGGAGGTGTGTAACTGCAGCATGAACGTACTGAAGGTAAAGATAGTAACAGAATAGTCCCAGGATTTAATTGTTTCATTGTGCTATTTGATAGAAGAAACCAGCTGATCAGAGCAGCTGATGACCTGATTTACAGCCCCAATCAAAGACCGCAAGGTGATATTGAGTAAGCATGCATGAGGAGTAATTTGCAGATGTAGGACAAATAAACTATACATAAGAGCATAGTCTTCTGACTGAACTAACGTCAGCAAAGCATTAGTAAAAGTTAGTAGTAGTAGTAGTAAAGCAAATGTACTAGTAGAAGTAGTAGTAGGAGTGGTAGTGGTAGTGGCTTTTGTACTGCTTGTAGAAGTAGTAATAATAGCATTATCAGCAGTTGTCAACTGCTTACCTGCTGCATTAGTAATGACAGAAGCTATTAGAAGCAGTAGCAGCTTCACAAGTAGTAACAGCAGTAATAGCATATTAGCCAGTAGCTTAATTTCTCAAAAGGACATTATCCACGAAGTTCCACCACCGTAGTAATAGTAGTAGTTGCAGTGGTTTTACAAGTAGTAGTTGTAGTCGGAGCAGTAGTTGTAGTAGCATTAGCAGATCTAGCAGTTACACTAGTACTCAGTAGCAATGGTAGCATTAGAAGTAGCTGCACTAATAGTAGTTGTATTTGAATGAATTTACCTTTAATACTATATATACTTTAATACTACTAATATTATGTACATTAACCAGTTCAGTTATTATGATTTTAGTTTTAAAAGTTAAATTATTATTTCGTCAACCTCATAGCAGACCAATCACTTCGCATCCGTGGTGGATTATTGGAACCCAGGTTGGAAACCACTGCCTTACAGCATCTCAACTTGTCTGAGTAGTACAGAAGTCTTTATTCTAAAGTTAACAATCATTTTTAACGGTTGACTTTTCATCATCTACCAGACAGAAACTACAGTATATGAGAGCCTTGTACATTTCAGAAGTTTATAAATATGTCAATAGAATTATGTTATTATCAATAGATTAATTTCAGCAATTCATCTATTCTCATCACTGATTAGATTTCTTTGTTTCACATGATAATGTTGACCTTTGGGGTATTTCCATTTTTAAGTAATTGACGTAAAGGAAATATTTAAAGCTCAAAGCTTTTGTGTCTGTATTTTATAATGTCTGTGTTCTCTGTCCCTAAGAGCCATTGAATCATATATGGCCCACACTTTTTGCTGTTTTGTCATTTGTTGCTATCACGTCACTAAGTTAGATGGTTGCTCTGCTTATAAAGCTGGCTAGAGGTCCCTTATGCTTGTTCACTGTGTATCTGAGTGTATATGTGTGTGTGTGTGTGTGTGTGTGTGTGTGTGTGTGTGTGTGTGTGTGTGTGTGTGTGTGTGTGTGTGTGTGTGTGGCTATAGGAGAGTAGTATCTGGAGGATGTGTGTAGCCACAGGGCCCACTGAAGACATGTGTGGATCACAAGCCGCTGATAACACTGACCAGACAGGGGACGAGGACATCAATGTGGAGCCATGGAACGAGGGGAATTTACAGAGGTAAAGAAACAAACAGTAAAAAAACTCGGGGAAAATGGAAAATTCCGCATTTATGAAAATATAATAGGCCTCACAGGGATAAGGGCTGTATTTCTGGGGTTCTGGTGTAGCCAGCCGATATCCAGGCCAAGATTTATTTTACTTTCTTGATTCTTGTTGTTCTGGTTCTGTACTCTCTTGGTTGAACTTCACTCTTTGTAAGTGGATGGTAAGTTGGATAAAAGCCTGAGCTTTTTTATATTTTTTTATTTTCCGTTTTCCGCTCAGTGATTACAGTCAGTTGAGAGTTGACAAGAGTTGGAATTGAACTGTTTAACAGCTAGTTATCCAGTTAATACAATACCAATACTAACTGAGTAATCTTCTTAGAAGATATCCAAACACAAATTTCCTTTCTGGCTCTTTATCTCTCTACAGCAGGGGTCACCAACCTTTTTGAACCTGAGGGCTACTTCATGGGTACTGAGTCATACGAAGGGCACCCATTTTGATACACTCTTCTGAAATAACAAATTTACTCTGTTTGCCTTTAGTTATATATTATTAATGATTAATGATACTCATCTATTTGAAGACACTAATCAGTTTTACAAAATAATCTTTTACATTTCATGAATACTCTTTTGAACACCATTTTCCGAATTTAAATTCACAACATTTCATGTGAAAAATCTTTTTATTTCACTAGCCAGTGACAAACCCTTTTAACAAATCATTAACTATGTATTTTTTGGGGTAAGAATGTGCGTTCAGCTCCGCATCATTGCTGTTCCCGCACAAATTCTAATTCTTTGAACTAGAATAGGTCAGTCAGAGTTTGACTAAAAATTATCAAAACTTTCATGTATTATAGAAATATTTTTAATTATTTATTTATAATTTAATTTATTTTAGACCGCTCACTAGTGGTGAGTTGTGCTATTTTTAGAACAGGCCTGCGGGCGCCTCATATGGTCCTTGCGGGCGACCTGGTGTCCCCGGGCACTGGGTTGGTGACACCTGCTCTACAGAGTATTTACCTGCATTCAACTAACCAACCAACCAACCAGTGTTTGTAAATATTAGAAGAAGAAAAAAACAGATACTGTAATCTATTCGCATTGCATTTGGTCTATATATAGAGATTAACAAAATACTTGATTCTACTGAAATACTGAAAGCCTCCACACAGCCAAACTTCATGTAAATGAAGCAAATGTATATTCACATTCAAGGTTAGCAAAATGCTGTTGCCCTGTGCTATAAAAATAATTATCTATGCATGAATTAACGTTTTCTTTTCAGAAGCTGCAGCTTTGTGAGCCAAGACAAGCTGGCACCGTTTAACGGACAGTTTCTAGATGGCAGCACATGGAATGCAGGCAAGAGGATGATGACTATTCACATTAAAGCCTACAGTGAGGTATGAAATGTTATTTTCTGATTCTTGAAAAGAACACACTGCTGCGGTCCTCAGTACAATAACAGCCCACAGCAGACTAGGGGCTTTGTGTACATTTGTCCTGTTAATGCAAATCGATGCACGTTGTGTATTTAACATAAATATGTTACATGTTGCTGAATTTAATTGAAGTTATTTTTACATTTACATGTAATAGTGCAAACTTCACTTCCTTAGACAATTCACCTAATCTTGGAGTGCAATGATTTTATTACATTTAATTTGCACCATTATTATCATCAATATTTTCTTATAAAATAAAGCTCCAAAAACTGAATAACCAACACGGTGCTATGGTCACAAGTCTTATTTTGACACACAACCACAAAATTTAAAAGTAAGAAAAACATTTTCATATCCTAAGTACCCATATCCTCATAGATGGTATGATTTGATAATTAAAATGAATGTGTCGGCGATCCATGCCCCCCATGGCTAAGCACTCTGGGAATGGTGATTGATCAAACAGTTTTTTTATGCTGCAACGTCCAAGCCTTCCAATTTACAGTCAGACACAAGGCTGTAGGGATCTCAGTGAGAACAAAAACATAAAGGCAAAAAGTAATGGAAATAATTTGGTCAACTGTAAGCTTTATGTTAGAAGAAGAAAATGTGTATGATTTGTAGGCCTCACTGTACTTGGGGATTCATGAATTATTCTAACATCATTGACAGCAGCAGCAGCAGAGTTTTTACCTCTCACCAGCCAGTCATGGAAAGTCAGGGCAATGTTTTGTAATCAAGTTCTCTGTAAAATCTTTCAAATGTAAAAAAATGAAATGTACTCATTTTTATCATATAATGAATCAGATGTAGACAGTATCAGCCTTACATCTAGGATCTCCTCAACAAGAATGAGGAGTGCACGGTCATTTTGGAGCCGAGATGTTGTATTGAACTCAGCATGCTGTGTTTTATTGCTCCTCTGGAGCCACAGAGGCAGTAGCCATTGCGAGGAGGTCTTAATATTTTTGTCACTGTGGGAGCTGTTCTGCAGGGCATTGACTGCATCGCATCGCCCAGCTGCCAGGTCTACTTGAGTCACTTTTAATAGGCCGGAAAAACCTGAAGGAAGAATGGAGAAATAGGAAAGAATGCCTAATACGTGACTGGGCTTAGCTTATTCTTTTTTTCTAGACTGTGTCTGTTTGTTTTTTTTTTTTCTTAATGGCTCCCTTCAGTAAATTAAATGCTCCCTTTCACGTGGATCCAGATGATTCATGATGATCCAGAGGATATATTGTGTTGCCATGGATAGATGAACCTTTTAATGTCAGGGTACTTACTTAAAATAGTCAGGTTGTACAGGCCAGGTAGGTAAGTAGCAGTAAAGCTCTTGTAACCGGTTGTATATAGAAACAAACGCAACACAAAAGATTTCAGGAATCTTTGGCCTTGATTAAAAACAGCAGGCAAAGTCAGTATTCATTCATCAACATCTTATTTTTAAATTTTATTTTATTTTGTTATTGTAAGAATAAATACATAGACAGAACATTAATTGAATGACAAAACAGTGAGCACATACAAGCCATAAAACCTCATATATTTAGAGTATGGGTCAATCATGAATAAGTAAACAGGACCACCAAATAGTAATTTAATTAAAGTATCACATACTGTATATTGTGGCAACCAACGGGTGTGTTGGTGAAAGGATCTCACTCGGATGCAAGACTGGCTGCAGCAAAAAAAGGGTACGGTTTATTTCAATGCACAAAAAAAAGGTGAAGGGACAAAACAGGTTCTTCCTCTTTTGAGGGATCGGTTCAATAGGTCCAGCCAGGCTGTCCGGCCTTCCATCTCCTTACTGTGGAAAACACAGCAAAACAACAGGGATTAACACACGTGCCCAAAAATGTCTAGTGTCCCAGGCTCTTGGAATGGTTGGTCCTTTATAGTGTGGCCAACCTTCATCAGCCTCATGAGCCGCACCTGGCTTGCTTGTTGTCTCCAGAGGGGGCGGGGCATTTCCCCTTTTGGTCACCTGACCTCTTGCTAGTCGGTGCCCCTGACCTTGGTGCTGATCTCTGCTCCTGGGCAGTCTCCTGAGGCGGCGCCCAGGGGGGGCTGCGTCCGTGGGTTGCCAATATATATATATATATATAAACCACCACGTCGTTTCCTGCCAAACAGCAGGCCCAGGGAACCTCCTGTACGGCAAACAACAGAGGATGAAGTCATTAATCCCAAATACGTTCATCATCAGATTTCTTTTACATTATAGCACCTCCATTAATGGTAGCAGTCGCAAAGGCCCACATGGTTTATCAGCTGACATCGCGGGCTGGACGCGCACCAACGGCGCACATCCTCCCAGATGCCTGGCCAGTAAAATCAGGCCATTATCCGGTCTGTAGTTTTACCCATTTGGCCAGCCATTGGGCTATAGTGAGCCGCCTGGAAAATTATGTTTGAGTTGCAACCAGGGCTGGACTGGGACAAAAAAAGGGCCCTGGCATTTTTGCTCAGACCGGCCCACCACAATCGGTCGGACCACCAACCACCAACCAGTACACTATCCTTGCGGTTCTTGCATATCTTCTGTTCCGTTCCCAAAAACCCATACAAAGCTGAGAAGTACTGTAAGTGCCATGGACCAGTTTACAATTGCAAGTATAGGTTACTTTGTTTTAAAGGGATAGTTCACCCAAAAATGAAAATTGTGTCATCATTTACTCACCATCAAGTTGTTTCAAACCTGTATGATTTTTTTAATCTGCTAAGCACAAAGAAAGATGTTTTAAAGAATGTAGGTAATCAGACAGTTGATGGACCCCATCGTCTTCCATAGTTGGAAAAAAAAATACTATGGAAGTCAATGGGTTCCATCAACTGTCTGATTACCGACATTGACTTGCCGTAATATTGCATATTGATGATATTGTAAATTCAGAAGAAACATTAGAAAATATCTAGTTAGTTGAATATACAGCTTTCAAAATGCAAAGTGGGTTTTTAACCCCCAAATAACATACATTAGCTACCTCTTCTAACGTGTAACTCGTTGTTGGCGTGGAGTGATGATTAAAATAATCAAATGGTATCATTTACATTTTTTTCTAGAGAAAAAGGGCCGTCGACGGCCGTTATGAGTTTTAAATGGTTACATTAGAATATCCCAAGTTGCAATTGAATAAATGAACTCTTAACTCTGCTAGCTACAAAAACAGTGCAAAATAGCTTATCCTGTGTTATTTGACTTTAGCTATCTGAGTGGCCATTGCAGTAACTTTTAAGTGACAATTTGACAAATGACAACCTGACACTCAGACTTTATAATAGCAACAACCGACAACGATTATGTTGGTTGCCTTATTATAATATTCATTAATTGAGGTAACTGTTAAATCGTCATCATCTTCATTGTGGCCCAGCCACACACACTATCCTCATGCACCCGCCCTGATTAACACTTCCTCCCTGTTCATGTAGCTACCTGCTTGCTTACCGTTTCAATGACACTCTCCTGCTCGCTCTGTCCCTCCTGGACTTCACTGTCAGACTCAGACACCTGCTGCACCTTCTCCTCTGCTGCCTGCGAGCCGCAAGCACCGCTATCGCTGTGGCTAGTCACCTCTCCTCCTCCATGTGCTATTTGATATGATATATGATGTGATAGTTCACCTGCTGTTTCTGTAGGGTTGCCAACCGTCCCGTATTACCCGGGACATCACGAATTATGGGCAATTTTGATTTGTATTTGTATTTGGCCAAAGAAAAGTGTACGATAATAGACTAGAGAAACCATAACAGGCTGCAGCATGCGTCAGGCAGAAGGAACACACCTACAGTGGAAGCATATATACAGTATACCACTGAAGCACGTAACATACGCAGAGAGAAAAATAGCAACACTGAGCAAGACAAATGCACAAATAGGTGAATCAAGCAGGCAGGACAGACAACACATCAATGCTCGCAAAGCTGATTAGCAACAAGCCAATCCTTAAGGTTGTATTTGAGAGTTTTGTATGTGTTTTGTGCGCAAATGTGTTGTGTCACAGAGAATACAGATTTGCTAAACGACCTTGACCTGTGTGAAATAACACTGTCTCCTGGGAATATGGTTAAGAGCCTAACACTATTACACTACTGTCATAGCTGGCTCAAGCTATGCCAAACGTCAGGAGCAGGAGACAGTGAATAAGATTAAAGAATATATGTTTATTGAAGTATAACCCTAACAAAAAGAACTTCTATATAACATTTATAATGACACAAGTACAACAACAGGAAACATCACATCACTTTTAAAGGCAAAACAACAAGAAATAGTTTTTATCACTGCATTGACAAAAGCATCCTGTACAAATTGTCAGCAGCGCCACATTTGTGCAGGCAAATCAATGTTCCTGGGTGAACAGTAGGGAGCAGCATGTATTGCAACACAACGTGCACAAATGTGAAATTTCGAGGCAAATCTTAGCACGACAAAGAATCTCATGCAAACAGGTGTTTCACCAAGAACCTGTAGTCCCTACATAGATACATGTAGTGCATGCATGGCTCCGAGGCGGTTTAAGGTAACTGTCGGTGTGTGCGGAGGATGTAGGGCGGTAGGAAGAGGCAAAGAGGTCATTGGTTGTTTCTGGTGTGACCCAAATATCTGTCAACAGACAGAGTTTCTATGTCCTTGTAGGAGTTCCAGGAATACAGGGATTTTAATATGACAAACTCACACAAGTTCACAAGGTGTAACACCAGCATCAACTTCAATGATGAACTGAAATAACATACCCAAAAACTATAAGGACCCTGTGAGGTGGGAAGTCAGTAAATTCGTGGTGTATGTGTGGACGTGTGAAAAATGGTGTCGTGCGTGTATGAATGAAGAGAATAGCACAACTGAAATAACGCATGGAGACTACAGCCGGAGACAACAAATCAACAAAAAATACTAAAGTGATCAATTCTATTAACACAAAATTTAAAAATAACCAATTAAGTGCAAATCCATAAAATTTACTATGTTAACATTAGCTCATACCATGGTTTAACTAAATATTAAAATACTTTTCGATGTTCCTAGAAGTTCAAACCTTAGCCCTGGCCCTGCACCACCTGGACTCTCCTCCCATCTTAACAGCTGGATCCTGATGTTTCAGCTAGCAATAAGGCTTTCAGGAGAAGAACAGGCCGTACTACGATACTACCCCAATCTATATTATATTATACCAAACCACCATCTATTATATTTTACTTCACTGCCTTGACTCTACTATAGTATTTATGCACCGCTCAACTTTCAATACTACTAAATTATGTTGTACAAATTCAAATACTGGGTGTGTGTTTTACGCCAGTTGTATAATAATTAGCTTTACATTAGGGACTACGAGATGGACCCCTATGCTCACATAAAGAGGACCTCGCTCATCCCTCTCCTCAACCAACATCTGTCCTTCCTGTATTATCTGGCACAGAGGGCAGAATGTGTAGTCAGGATGGGAACTAATAATCTATGGCAAAAGTGGATTTAAAGGTACATTCTGAATACTGGCACGTTGCATCTTAGGCCCAAAGTTGATAGGTTTCTCTTCCCTGGAATTTTGTGTACTTCAGGACACTTTCAGGAGTGAGGACACCCTGCATTCCCAAAGTCTCACGGCAAACTCATCCCACCCAGCCCTCATTTCCCCATCTGATGCTCAGTCGTTACCTGGATACGCAGATGAAAAACTTCTTGCCAACAACAACCACACAAAGGTCATATATTTATGTGTAACCTGACCCTCAGTTATTTTAGGTATGCACCATCAAAAAAATTATCTCATCTTGTATTTCAATTTTTTTGTGTCCCTTTGGATGTTTGTCTGTGTGTGTGTGTGTAGTTCTCCATCCCTGAGGTGAATGAAGAGAGGTTCTTGGACACAGATGAGACTAAGCAGAGCTCAACAGGACAGACGGCCAATAAAAGGACACGCTGCAACTCAGCCAGTGGGTAACATACAATTTTCCCTCAATAGGACATTTAACAATCAACTCCACAAAGAGTGAGAACCATCAACTTGACTGTGAGCCGGTGGGAAACTGCGCCAACAGGAGACTGCTGAAAGAGAGCGGCGGCGATGGAAAAATGGGTTCTAATGTTTATTGTCTTCAGGGAGGTTTGAGGCCAGAGAGTAATATCCTTTTACAACCAGGAAGCCGCACCGCTTATGGGAAATGTGATCCTAATTGTGAGAAATGCATGCACTTACAGTTCGAACAGTGTGAGATTGGAATTAATGGATTGCACATGTCTGTGTAAATTTATAATGACACAACAACAGGAAACATCACCTCACAAGGCAAAACAACAAGAAATAGTTTTTATCACTGCATTGACAAAAGCATCCTGTACAAATTGTCAGCGGCGCCACATTTGTGCAGGCAAATCAATGTTCCTGGGTGAACAGTAGGGAGCAGCATGTATTGCAACACAACATGCACAAATGTGAAATTTCGAGGCAAATCTCGACAAAGCACGACAAAGAATCTCATGCAAACAGGTGTTTCACCAAGAACCTGTAGTCCCTACATAGATTCAGATTCCGAGGCGGTTTAAGGTAACTGTCGGTGTGTGCGGAGGATGTAGGGCGGTAGGAAGAGGAAAAGAGGTCATTGGTTGTTTCTGGTGTGACCCAAATATCTGTCAACAGACAGAGTTTCTATGTCCTTGTAGGAGTTCCAGGAATACAGGGATTTTAATATGACAAACTCACACAAGTTCACAAGGTGTAACACCAGCATCAACTGTTACGGCTGGTAACGAAACTGTTTTGACCACTATAATAAAGAATTTAATTCAGTTATTCTGACTATTTAATTAGCAACTAACTAATTTACCTAACTTTGAACTTGATGTTCATCCTGACGACACTGTGTATCACCAGGTGTCCATCCTTACTGGATTGGGGATCTGGACAGCATCATCATGAAGACCCCAGAGCTATACACCATTCATCCTCATGGGAATGGAGGTTTATATGGAAACAGGAAGTCTCTGTCCCAGCAGCTGGAGTTTCCTCATTCCACTACACAAGTATTTAAAAGAATTGTGAATTTCTGAAGAAAATGCATGAAAGTGCGGACCACACATAAATGTTACTAACATTAGCACCAATTCTTTTGGCGCAGATATCCAATATTTCAGACCGTTCATAGGTTCATATCAGAAAGAGTGTGATTTTGATATGTAGTTTTGCTTGTGATAACACAATAGACAGAATTTCAGCGTCATGCTGAAATTTGAAAACACAAATATGAACTCTGAGACTTGACACGATAATATCATGAAATAATCTAGTTTCGGCTGCTTCCTTGGAGTAGCCTAGGCCTTGCCTATTCTTGTACATTTCTAAATAAAAAAAACTCCACTTGTTTCCTTCTAGAGCTGTAGACCACTAACCTCCCTCACCCAGGCTCCCTCAGCCCTGTCAGTCTCCTGCTTCTGGGCGGAGCTTCCATCTCCTTTTCATATATCCATGTGGTCAATTAATTGCATGATATACCGGTACAATAGCATTATGAGGAAAACTATATGACATTTAATTTTTACGAGCAATAACTCATTTATATAATACGGAGAGATGAAATCCAGCATGCTGATTGGTTGAGAGTGAGTCACGGGGTGTACATTAAAGAGCAATAATGTAAACAGTACCTGTTCACAGTTAACTGAGCTTTCCATATCACTGCGCATTCAAAGTAAAGTAGGTTAGATTTGTGCGACCGTTAGTTGACATTTTTTAGGGTTAGGGTTAGGGTGGCAGTGGCTGGAAAACTACCGGAAACACCACAATTGATCGGTTTCGGGCAATGCGAGCCTTTGCAACCGGACAATTAATCTGCTGTGTGTCGGGCCGGAGTGCGTACGCCTGATGACAGCCGTCACCGTCAGTCAGCGAACCGTCGGCCGTACCATTCGCCGGATTGGCAACGCCACCCACTGTCAGCCATTTGCCGGTCTGCCACCCCCCCTCATCAGCCGTACCGATCGTCAGTGGCCCGCGTTCGGTTGATGAGGGCAGGATTTGGCCGGAACCTGAAATGAGTTTGACTCCTCTGCCCTAACCCCTCCTTTACCACCACACTCGTCTGACACACTTGGTGAAGTGAAACAGACGATCAGTTATGTTAATACTTTACAGTGTTACAAATTTGGTGAGCAAATGTGCTCTGGGTCTGAAAAGCCCCAACATTAGTGTGTTCATTTTGAAATGTACACTGTTAAAGCCCAGCACATTACATCATCAGGTCCATGAGGTGTATCCTCAGACCCTTCTGGGATTTAAGGCTTGTTCTTTTTGCTCACTTGTTACATGTTCTTAAATAAGTTGGTATTTTATCAAAGGAACCAATCAATATTCCAGCGTTCACTATTCTAGCTGAGAAAAACAGACTAGAAGCAGTCTGAAGTGTCCATCATATGAAGTCAATATTAATCAAGCCATGACTGAGTCAGTCTAATCAGTTTGCTGCTGAAACAGAACAGTCTGGTGGACGAACAGCAGCCCGGAGGCTCTCTCACTCTCACTCAGGAACATCTGTGATTTAGATCCTTGATTTCTACAGTGGTGTGTTAGTGGATCAACCACAATTCAACAATTGTGATTTTGTGTGTGTGTGTGTTTCATGCTACTCCTCTCCAACCTGTTCAGCATCCCTCCCGCTCTCTCAGCTCTGCCCAGCTAGTACACTCCTGCAGTAACATGCAAGCCTTCATTATCTGCAATGTTGTGCTGATGAAGGGCCATGGCAAGGTAGGAGCCATCCCCCACCAACACACCAACACTGTCATACTGTGTTCCCAAACGTCTTCTCTCCCTTCTGATTTCCAACATGGATAATATATTTATTTCATCTGATTGTTATTCATTTCTGTTGGTAATCATTTGTATTCAAATAGTGCTTCTAGTTTTGGTTTTATTTATCTTTTGTTTACATTGTACATTACATTGTTTACATCTGTCTACATTGTATGTTGCTCCATCCTCATCTATTCTTCACACAAACCTTTTTCCCACGTCAAGAATGAACTTTCACACTCAACTAGACATGGTTTACTTCTAGTATCAATGACATCGTAGTATTGGACAAAATGTAAAACTGCTCCTACTTTTATATTTAGGATTCCTAGTATGATGATGTTTTTACATTTTTATTGATGTGACTCAATGCTAATGCTATTGATTATATTTCTGCTGCTGTTTCCAGGGTCTGGGCTTCAGTATAGTGGGTGGGAAGGACAGTATGCATGGACCAATGGGGATCTACGTCAAGACCATTTTCCCTGGTGGGTCAGCAGCTGCTGATGGAAGGCTGCAGGAGGGTGAGGCACAACGTTCTGCCCATGAAGCGCATACACTTGGAACACCGTAAACTTCTATTTTTACAAGCTCTATAGTGATCTGATCATCATGCAATACTATTTGAATCAGACTTAAAATATGGATACAGAGAATCTCTCACTTTTCTCTCACTTCTTTCTCTGTGTAGAGTAGCAGTAGATATAAACAGTATAACTGAATATTGAAGACTCACGGGTGAAAATACACAAAATGCTGGTGTGTGGTGTATGATAATGATAGTGTCATGAAAGCTAAAGTAGATTTAATGCTCTCACTCTGTGTCTGAATAGGTGATGAGATCCTGGAGCTGAATGGAGAGTCACTACATGGCCTGACTCATGATGAGGCCCTTCACAAGTTCAAAGTAAGGCTACTACATTTTGATCCCAATAACAGTACTGTTTTATCTTCTATGTTCCAAAAAAAATATCACAGGTGCATAACATTGATCTACTGGACCCAATGTATTTATCTAAAAATGAGTAACAAACCCCCGGCCAAACCATCTGGAGTTTTACCTAAAAGACCAAATTACTGAGTACAGAAGCCCCAATAAAAAGAAGATGTAAATCAGCAAGTAGTTTGACCAAACACTCAATGATTTACTGTTCTTTGTATTGATGAGGTTAGTTTGGGAGTTTTACAGTTAAACATTTTTGTTGTTAAAGCGGATTTGTAGTTTTTGCACTATAATTCAATTTTAATTTAACAACAGAAGGCTCCTGTACAAATGTAAGTTTTTTTGTACTACATGTACAAATGTTTACTCCATTTTTAGGGAAACCACTGTGTGTGCTCTGCAGGACCTCTAAACATTACACATGCTAATATGTCTTTATGAAATATGATGCATTGATTAAATTAACACTGTAATACATATTTGACATTGGAATTTTTTTCTACATATGTACCTTTAGCTGATTATAAAGAGGCCACTTCTTCCCAAAGCCATTATATACAAAAGTCTTGGAGAATTTAAATATAGTATTTATTTCATAATATGGACTTAAAAATCTCTTTCTGTTTACAATACTAAAATGACTTTATTAGAATGGCACACAAAAAGTATTCTTAAAGAATGTAAAATCAATATCAGCACCATATTCCGCTTTCCGGGGTGGTGGGGGGTTAGTAGTGGGCCAGAGATCAAACTCATCCTGCCGACTTTTGTATTGAGCATTGATTTGAAATATTCAATGTTTTTGTACAGCAAATCAAAAAGGGCCTCCTGACTCTGGTGGTGAGGACAAGCCTGCGTGTGGGGGCCCTTTGTGGTCAATCGCAGGTAGCTCAGCTATGCAGGTCACGCTCCCTCAGCTCCACCACAGGTATGGCCAGGGCTGTCTCTGACATGGGAGACTACAACTGCCTGAACACACTGAGTGTACCGGGTCAGCCCGCCAGGCCCAGGGACCGCGTCATGATGTTGATCATCCTGCACAAAGGTCAGAAACATGGGAGGAGGGGTTCTACGGTGGCAGAACAAGACTCCTTCCTCGCATTTACACGCCGTCGTGCCTTACTTTATTCGCAGAAACAGACACAAAAGGCAACTCAACAAACCTGTGTTGGACCTAGACATAAATTGAATAAAATACATAGAAATGTTTTTTGATTTGTGGAGAAGGTATTTTAAATACAAAATGACTCCACTCTAAAGTATTTTGGTATAAATTAAGATTTTTTTATTGGCCCCTATCAAATACAAATGACAAAATACTCAAAAGTAATTGAAATATGTTTTTTAAATGCAAGTAATAGAAATACTACCCCTCCATGGTGACTAATGTTTGGTTTGGAGATGCCCTTTGAGCTTGCTTGGGACCACAGCAGTGTTGGATGGCTTCTTCTTACACACCAACAGAGTCAATGAAATGAAATCCTTTAATTGCTGTATTGCCTTCAGCTCACTGTTTTTTCTTTCTCTTGACCACCTCTCATACTTGGCTTTTCATCTGGATTTGACTAGTCAGCATTTTCCCTTCATCATTTCATTCTACTGTCTTAAATGCACGTGGTCATTATTGCAATACCTACTGCCAGCCAATTGGGATGAAGAATATTTCATTACTTAGCCAGCCGATATATTGCAGCTCAGGCACTCAATAATTGCAAAATATTTGCACCAACCAAAATATGTTCTTTGGACTTGGTGGAAAGTGGAATTGGACACTTTTGATTTTAAGATTTTACAAAGCTCAGTCTTCACAAAGGTCCTCACACTCCTCGGGATGGTAGACTTGCGTGTTGTGATAAAGAACATTTTGTTCCTTTTTTAGAAACAACTATGGGCTCACGTTTATTATTGTTTTTACATTTTAGGGACTAAATGATTGATTGTTGGATAAAGAAAGCCTTTTTTAGTTTACCTCTAAAATCATCTGTTGTGGTTTGTTGATGTACACGCTAAGTTTATGTTGAAATGAATCCTTTAATTGTAGGCAGTATGAATGAATCATATCACAAGAAAGGTTTATCTATGAATGTGTCATTTCCCAGAAGCTGCCTGTGGTCTTGGTATTGGACTGTGTTGTGTTCCATCCGGTGACGGGTGCCCAGGGATCTACATCCTCACCCTCTCTCCGGGATCTGTGGCTCACATGGATGGGAGACTTCGGTAAGCAGAGCTTAGAACACCGTACAGTATGTAGGGGCATAAGACTGATTTAGGTAGAGTGACTGGATATGCTTATTCCTAGGCAACGGTTGAATCGCATTGCGCTATAAATAATTAATTTAAATTAAATTAAACAATGATATTAAAAAAAAATTAAAATATTCAGTCAAAAGTAGTGTATTTTGCAAACACTATGAACAAATGAGGTGATTTCTAACAGCATTATTCCCTTTACACAGTAGCAGTTATTTCTTGTAATTCTCTTGATTCTTGAACATGATTCACTTTAAAAAATAAATGTTATCAAATACAAAACCAAAACTATTTGCCACTGCAATGGCATTAACTTTTTTTCTAGATTGTAAAAGCTTCTTATTATAACATTATAACAAGCAAGAAAAAATAAAAAAAATCTGTCTGTTTTCTGAAAAGGTATCATCTATCCATCTATTCATCCATCCATCCATCCATCCATCAATCAATAATCTATCAATAATCTGTTCAGTAACATCTGTCCTTGTTAGAGTGAAGTGGTCCAGCTCTAAGTATGCACTTGTGTGACTTAAATATCATTATGAGTATATATTTTAATAATAAACTGTATTTTTCTCAAATCTCAAGTTCTTAACCACCCATTGCTACAATGAGAGCTACAAGGCCCTCTGGTAGCACTTGGCAGAAGAGGATTAGCTCCAGTGTCTCAGTGAGACCTGAACGGGCTACTTGCTGCTGTGAGGTCCAGGCTCGCCTGGCAGAGCTAGTGTGATGGTGTGATGAGCTGATTCTTGAGCATCATTTGCGCACCAGAGTGGTGGAAAAACAACACGAAATATCAAAGACAGATGATCTATCTGTAATATCTATATAGTAAGGACCCCAAACAACGCATCAAAAACGTTTTCCTTTTTTTGTTACTGACAAGTATTGACTTTAAGGGCCTGGTTTTGTCAACTATAGCTTTGTGCCATAACAATGTGATGTGATTTTATATTTCCAACATATATCAAATAGCTTTTATTGATAAAATCTTTGCTCTTCCAAGCACAATGAGCATTGTTGCAGAACATTCTGCACGTCATTTTTTCATCTCAGTTTTTGTTTCTTTCCACATCTTTTCCTGAACTTTCCCCTTTTTCTTTTAGATGTGGGGATGAGATTATGGAGATCAACGACACTGTGGTTTACAACATGGTCCTGAATGACGTCTACACAGTATTGAGCCAGTGCGCACCAGGTCCAGTCCATGTTATGATCAGTCGACACCCCGATCCCAAAGTATGCAACGCCTCCACCTCATTTACCTTAACCAGCACGTGCAGCCTGAGAGTTAATGTGGCCTCTTTTGTGACGACACTGAAGGCCTCTTCAGAAGACCTCAGCGTGAAAGTGTTTAATCCAACTCCATCCTAGTTCTGTAAAGCTGCACTGAGGAGAAGCAAGGCTTCAAGCTAAAGGCTAACATCTGCATGCTAACATTCTCACGCCGATGATGATGTTCTGGGAAGGTTTTCTTGTGTCGAAGTAATGGTTTTTGGGACACGGGATGTCGCACATGTACAGACTGTAAAGGCCTCTGAGGAAAATTTGTAGTTTGCAATTTTGGGCTCTAGTAAATAAAATGAATTGAATGCAATCCTTTAGCAGTCATTATGTTTACCGTTAGCATGCTAACATCTGGTAATTATGATAGACGCTAAATTGTGCAATGTAAATCTAATCTCATTAAGACACTACCGTCAACATGACATCTGCTTCCTACATGCTATGACTCTGCTACCCACTGGTATAATGTTCGTAACATACCAAAATCATCTTTAAGTGCAATAGAAAGATTTATTTTGTGAAAATTCAAAAAATACATCTTGAAAATGTGGGTGAGTTGAGCACAGTTGTCCTTTAATCAAGAGAATCTGCAGTTCGATCTCCGGCCCCTTCACGCCGCATGAGGGTATGTCCTCGGGCAACAAAATGAAAACCAAATTACTCCCATAGCTGTGACTACATCGTATCAATGTGATGGGAAGGTGTCACGGTGTATGGTAATTCCTGTCATTAGTGTATGAATGGGTGAATCATGACGTGTTAACAAGCTTTTAGTCTCCGGAAGACTAGAAAAGAGATAAACAGGTACAGTCCATATACCATTCGTACACAGTTTTCTCTGCCTGGGAAGATACGTTTTGGGCAAAGGATGTCCTGTTGCTGCCTGCTGCCTTTCACACTTTTAAAGTCCCACTGTTTTATGCCTTTATAGCCTTTCAACAATATCTTCCCCAAAAGACGACCATCATGTAAAATTAAAAGAAACATAGTTGACAAAAATAACTGGGTGAAAAGGAAAGTTATTAAAATGTGTTAATGATTAAAAAGGTATTTCTACTGCCCACTTGATGTTCTATGCATAGAAATGACAATAAACTATTTACCATGAAAGCAGTCAAACCTTTTGCCCCTTCGGGGTAAAACACCTGAGAACCACAGTGATGTCAAGACGTATATACTGTACCTGTGCCCAGGATATTGGTACAGCACCAACCAGTGTATACCAAGAGTATACATTGGCGTTTCCAATATCATATTTTGCTCTTACAGATGGCTCTCTCCATAGCAGATTAAAAGGGTATATTTTAATGTGCATCCCAAGCACATTGGTTCGTCACCTAAACATTTGTCTTCCTTTGCTCTATGTGGAGCATGACCTGGTTCCATTTTAGGCCCTTGGTTGCTGTTAATCAGCATTGATACAACATTGTGCTTTGTCTATCACTTGTGTGCTAACATAGTACATTGTTCCTTTCCTTTAAACATCTGCCAATGATTCTATATTTTTCTTCTTCTTCTATAGTCTTATTGTACTTAACAATGAAAGTTTTTTAAGAAAAACTTTATTAAAACAGATTATATGATATCCTGGTCATTATTTTCAACAGCAGATTCATTCATTTTTCTAGTGGGAAACCAGGATGTACCTGGAAGTTATGGTAAATTGTCTGTACTGTTTCTAAAATCTCTTTTATGTTATCATTTACCCAGTCACTCAGATTTATACACCAATGACCAATACCATGCGACCGTATATAATGCCACCTGCCAATCACATTCACACACCGTAGTCACAGCTAAGGAAGCAATGTTGGGGTTAAGTGTCTTGAACACACATGGACATGGACACTAGGGGAGCTGGGAATCAAACCACAGATCTTCTGGTTTAAGGACAGACGTGCACTACTCTCACTTCCAGTTACCCACATGTCTCCTTTAAAATGTTTGTGAGTCCACTCAATCACCAACCTTTTTTCGTCACCCTGACTTATTAATCTTGTGTGTGTCATAGGTATCCGAGCAGCAGCTGAATGATGCTATTGCTCAGGCAGTGGAAAACAGCCAACTGATGAAGCATAAGAGCCATTGGAGCATTGATGGTGAAATATATGTTTGGTCTCTATTCATTTTTCACAGTCACGTGTACAGTCTGCCTGTAGCAGCAGCCTCAACAGCACAAAGCTGTTTTTGAGGCTGCTGCTCATCATACATCAGTTTTTGTGAGCACATCTGTATGCAGACTAAAACATTTAGCACACGCAACAAAAATAAACAATGTTTAACAGAAAGCCCACGTTCACACAGCCACACTGCCACCATCATCAAACAATCACCTACACCCTTTGCGTCCTTTCACCTCTCCCAACCGACCCTGAAAATCTGCAGAGGATGTGAGTCGGCTCTTTCACAGACTAAAGATCAGGAAGGCTCCGGGCCTGGATAGGGTGTTGGCTTCCTGCCTGAAAGTCTGTTCTGACCAGCTGGCTCCCATCTTCACACTGATTTTTAACCGATTACTGGGGCTGTGTGAAGTTCTCTCCTGTTTTAAATGTAAATGGATTGTACTCGTATAGTGCTTTTCTAGTTTGTTTGTTTTTTGTTTGATCACAGGGCTGCGTGTACCAGCATCTTACCCTCGACACAGATGTGAACAATGCCTGGAGAGGAGTTTCAGTCAGCTGACGGTTCGACGAGCACAGAAGACCATGACCCGCTCCTGCAGCGACAACACCAATGGTCCCAATCACTGCCTTACCATACACAGCCTTCACAATACACACCATTACCCATCAGTCCGCGTCCACAGCCTTGACACGCCCATGGTAACTAAATACTTAACAGTTTCTGTTTTCAGATTAATGTTTTTTGGGGGGGAAATCATTTAGAATCCAAGTAATCACCTACTACTGTTTCTAATCTTATCCTTGTATAGTCGATAAAAGAGACATGCTCTGACAACAGACTGTCAGTGCCAGTGTACCCCGATGAAGACTATAAACTTCCATACCACCATACTCCTGCCAACTTGTCCAGTCAACACGCCCTCGATCTGGCCTCAAGGGGTTACAAGGTAACCTATCCATCCATCCACATATTCAAACATCATCCATCCATACAACCACCATACAACCATATATACACGTATTCATTAATCACATTCATACAGAAATATATCTAAAAATACTATCTCAAGTTAAGTTTCTTAGATAGGTAAATAATATCTTCATATTGTAGAAGGAAAACATAAACAATCCAATCAATATCAGCAAACATCCTAAGTTGATTTAATGCAAAACAATTAACGTTTCAAAAACACACTACTTTGCAGTTATATATTTAATATTTATTCCATGAAAAAAAGCAGTAAAAATAACTTTGACAACTTTTTTTTCACCTTCACAGGCAATTCAGTATAATATATAATATATATCAAATAATAATTTTATGCAGATATCATATTTTACAAATATTACTTGGTGTATTCCATATTTAAAAAACAGCAGACTGCACCTTGCTGATTGGCATCTCTGCAGCACAATAAATTCATCACATATGACATAGATATATGTTGTACATATAATACCTGTAATGTGTGTCTCTAGTCCACCTGCAGGATGCGTGTTGCTCAACACCGGCATTGCAGGCCTCAGAATGTTACCAGTGAGGAGGGTTATAATGGAGAGTCCAGTGGACCCACTCTAGGATCCCCTGTTCGAGATGGAGGACTGGAGTCCTCATCACACATCAGCTGCCAGGTACACAACAAGTACAGCTGATCTACAGTTATTTTTTATACATTTTCATTTGTCCCACTGGTCAGGTATTGCTTTGGTACCAGTAGCTACCAAAAGTAGGTATTTGACAAAACTTATTTTTCAGACCAACTTCTTTCTATGCTCATGAAAGGAGGGATGTGATTGTAAAGCCACTCGGCAGCAACTTGGCAGGTTAATAGTTGGCCTTTGCGAGCAGCTTTCAGGAACACATCAGGTCAAATACCTAACACTGAAAGTGTCTCAGATGTCACCACTCCTCAGAAACCCACCATTCACCAAATGAAAGTGAGCAAGTGGAGGCGGAACTTGCACTCTGAATGGTGTCAACCCGTGCGGGCAGACTTGCTGTGTTTCGGTGCACTTCTCCAGGCTGGTGCAGAGTGCTGTCTGGTCTGAGTGAGAGTGGTAAATCTCCCTGTCAGCTTGGGAAAGAAGGTCCTTGCTAATGGAAAGAGGGCACTAATCTCCTTCTTCACCCTGTATTTTTTCTGTTTTCCAGAATCAGTATCAGAAACATTTATTATGTTGAACAACGGCTGCACGGTGTACCGGTTTAAGATTTCCAGTATGAATTTCTCACGAACCATTCATATCTGTGTTACGTCGTAACAACTGACGTTGCTCTTCGGCAGGCGGCAGAATTTAGTTTTACACCTAATAACTTCATACCGACAATGAATAACCCACAACAATAACAATTATAAAAATTACCTTGCCAAACTGCATGCTGGGTACAGCTTATAACAAGAATTAACACTGTTGCTACATAAAAGCATGGAAAAGAGCGATGCAGGAGGAACAACAAGAGACCAGAGATGCACCAACACAACTTGTGCAGTATGGTAAGTAAATCTTCGTCATCGGGTTTTGAAAGAAAAAGGTGATTGAATTTCTAGCACTGAATAATTTTGCATTGAAATTATGTATCTGAATGTTTTTCAACGTTAAAATACAGCAAAAAATTCAACCGCAAAAAATTCAAGCACAACATCCGGGACCTCAAGGAAGAGCAATCGATTCTAGATTCAAGATCAGGAGCGTGCGTCCAGGAAAAGGAGCGAGCACCCAATACAACTTTGGCTTGTCGGCAGCATGGTGACCGGATTTTAGCCATGTCCAATAATAAGGGGGCTTTAACTCTTTATGCCATCAGTGTGGTTTGTGTCTAAGATTCCGTAATAGACAGCTGACATTTGTACATTAACAGACCGTATTGGACATGAAGTAAGCGGAAGTTAAACAAGAGCGTACAGCCGCTCAGAATACGCCTCTTCTTCTAGTTTTTAATTAATTTAATAATGCTGAGATCCTTCGACAAGCTATTAGGAGTGATTGGAGTTTTGAAACCAGGAACGCGCTTGAAGAGGCACATGAAGCGTATTGGGGGGGGGGGGGGCAGCGGCTTTAACGGAGCGTGCAGACTCATAACCCCGAAAGGACATGCAGGAATAACCGGGGTAGCGCCGAGTACGGAAAGTGGTCGGTGGAAGGATCTCAGTTGGGTATTTAGCGGCATGCAAAGTCCACGTAACGTTAAATGAGGATCTTCATGACCATGGGTAAACTTTATTGAGGATCTGGCACAACACAGCGACCTGCAAGTAGCGCAGAGTCTTACATAAAGGGATGTACGTCTTAATGCGAGGCTTTAGAAATGAACACAAAGGGATCCTGTATTTGCTCATGAAGTCTGAAACGAGAACCCATTTTTCAAAAACATTCAGATACATAATTTCAATGCATAAATATTCAGTGCTAGAAATTCAATCACCTTTTTCTTTCAAAACCCGATGACACAGATTTACTTCTATACTGCAGCTTTCGTCCATTCTGCAGGGAGGGTGCAATCTGCCGTTCCTCCCGGACATGTTCAAAAACATCAATAGCAACACACAACTACACACACAACTGATCAGGCAGTTTCTTTGAATGACGTGAAACGAGGCCTATCTCGGTTATCAACATATCAGTGGAGAGCAGCAGCGGATCCACTTCCTGTTTGATGCAGGGTAGTATGTGTCAGTAAATTGGAGTAGCAACAAGATGCTGCTCAGAAAAGGATCCATCAGATGCTAATCCAGCAATGGGTTGGGCACATGATAACCATTATAATATGTTTTACATTAAAAATAAACTAATAGGGTGAGACACATAGGGATATAATACGCTTGTTGTGGCTGCTCAGAAAGCTCTTTGTTTTATTTATCAGTTTATTAGTTCAGTGAGATCTGAGATCATCTGCATCACAATGTTTTTCACTTCAACACTGAGAGATGACAGGGAAACTGTTACTTTCTCAATGTACTCATCAATGTACTAACCATGCTTCTCCTTTAAAGAATGACATGTGACACACTGCTTTCCTTCCACATCCGGCAGCTCTTCAGCAGAATGTACAAGGCCTTGCGAAAGATCCTGAAGTTTCTCTTAAGGAATGTATGTTAAGCGATGTGGCTTGCAGTCTATTGCTTGTGAATGCACGGTGAACATCTTTTAGGGCTTTTCTCTGTATGTGTTTTGTGTGAGCGTTAATTTGCTGAGTTTTGTATTGATTACAAGGTTTTTAAACAGGGTAAATGCTTTCTATATCAGTTATAAGCCATTTGAAAAATCATTACTTATTTACTATCTTATGGAAAGCTATCCAAGGGGAGGACAATCAGACAAGAGATTCGTGTCTCCCAGTGAGTACCAACTGTCATTTAGTCTGAAGCGCACACTGCTTTTACATTAATGTACACAACTGCTCCTGTACGATCAATCACCTGGAACCTTTTGTTGGCAGCCACGATTTGCTGATACTTAAAATGACTTGTGGGAAATATGTTCGCAGTCAATTTACAACTTTTAAAAACATATACAATTAGCTAATATGAGTTGTGTGACATGTTGATGTTAGCCATGAAGTACAAGTGTGTTCACCTTTGTGTACAACTGGCTTTGATAATTAACGTGTTAGAATATAATACTGTGTTTAAAAAACAATTTTATGTTGCAGTCATGCTTAATATGCATGCCTTTACATATATCTTGGTATGTGCATGTCAGCACGAGAGCAGTGCATGGCATGTGCTTGTCACAGGCTAAATTGGAGATTGATAAAGTTAAGACAACACTTATAATTTATTAAGAGAAAACCTGCAAAATTGTCGTGCCTTAATCTGTTGCTGATTGGAGCCTGCAGAAAAGTGAATGAAATCTGCTGCGCTTGCTGGTATGAAGCCGGGGGTTTGGTCACATGACATGGTCCTGGTCCAATGGGAGTTCTGTGCACTTCTCTGCACATCCCCCATTTATTGTCCTGTTGAGGTCTGGTACCTAGCGAGGGGCTGTGATTACAGCCTCTCCTGGTCAAACATGCATGTCTTCCTGCATGTTCCTTTGTTCCCCAGAGCAGCTTAAACACCAATGTATTTGCAGCTGTCTATTTTTTTTCATTTAAATTATGTTAAACAAGGCTAATATGAATCCAGTCACTTAGATAGTTTCATTTAATTTGAGATATAACATTTGTCTCATGAATTCTATCAATATAATGGTGCTATTTGGACGTTTTTTGTGTTGTATAAGCCTTATAGCGTACCTTTGATAGACAAAAAACAGCCACAGAGATCAATGGCGACTGTTTTAGTTGGATCAACTTTCTACTGAAGAACTAGTCCCCATGAAAATTGTTGTGATCTGTGGTAACTACCCCACCTTTACAAAAAGAACTCATTTGACAACGCCTCCCCCTCCACAAAAAAGCTTAATTTGACCAAGAACTGAAAGCATCACTCTTGTTCCTAACTTCATGGGCCTGTTACTCAGTCAAACAGTGTGAAAGCAGTAGCAGTTATGTGGATTGTCTGAGCGGAAGGAGGGTGTGTTATTGCACCTCTCTGTGGTTGATACAAGAGAAGCTGTTGTGACAAAATACTTCCTGTTTGTGTAGCAGGAAGGAGAACGAATAAGAGACTCAGAGGAGATCAAGGAAAATGTCTCTCAACCTGTAGCCTGTACCAACAACGGACTTCACTCAGGTAAGACAAGTATTACAATGTTATATTTCAGCACCTGAATGAAGGTACGTTTGATTTGACAACGTGACAGAAGGCTAAATTTGGTTATCAGTATTTCAGTGGAAAGAAACTGAGGTTGCACTTGCTGTTTGAGGCAAGGTTATGTGTATCAGTGAATATATTTCAATCAGATGACATTAGATGACAAATTGAATTAAATGCAAACGTTAACCACTTGATAATGTATTTTTCAACGGTAAGGCTAATATAAAACATTCATGTATTATAGTTTGGGTTTAGAAACATAAGCATTTAATGCATTTTTGGCAGCTAATTTGCTAGACCTAAATTGTCTGGGCTCAAATGACTGGACTAGTGAAATTATAAATGTATTGTTCTACTTTCATGATAACTTCAAGGTTCTTTCTAATTTGTTTTCTAATAGTTGTATATAAATGTATTTGAATTCATGAAATAAAACTTTGAACCTTCATTAAACATATGAATAGGCCTGAAGGATGACTGTTTCAACTATTATGTTTACATTGTGAATACACTGTGAAAACTACTCATACATTTTGAGACATGAACATGTTTGAAACACACAACTACCCTTCAGAATATTCTACTTTCCTCTGTGCAAACAGCTGTTCTCTGCACACAGCAGAAGAGAGGAGCCCTTAGGAGGCAGGCTCGTATCGACCAACACGCCCAAGAACAGCTTCAAGATCCTTGGGTTCGCATTTCAGACAGCCTTCCTGAAGAGCTGACTAAGATCCACCATCGCCCCTGCAAGCGTGCTGCAGAAAGCACACAGCCTATAAACGTCCACAACAAGCCTGCCGCCACAAGTGACAAACAGAACATGTCTAATCTCAATGGCGCAGCCACGGATGGGGCTTCAGATCCTCCGTCCAACACGGCCCCTGGAAACATGTCGGAAACACCTTTGGGAGCAAAGATAGGGCCCCCGGTGGCACCAAAACCTGCCTGGTTTCGAAGGAGTCTGAGGAAAATTGAGGATGAGCAGGAACAGAAGAAGCAGGCAAAGCCCACAGAGGAGAGGTCTGCTGTAGGCTTCAACAGAAGCTTTGGAGCCAGACCTGCCTCCTCTGCTGCCAAGCTGTCAATTAAACAAAAGATCCATTCATTTGAGACTTTTTCCAATCCAGAAGTTCCAGAAAAGGGGGGTATCAGGAGGCCTTTGGCCTCTTCCAACTCTCTTCCTCAGGACAAGGATTCCAAGAGTCCCCCTGCCTCACATCGAGAGTATGGAAATGGCAAATATGAAATCCCAAAAGAGATTCAGGCTGGCAAGTCTGAATCTGTTATGGAGACAAACCACACACTTGTGTCTGCTTCACCCTCTGCTATCACCTTCTCCTCTTCTGATGCTTGTAGTGAAATACCAGCAGAGTCCCCTGATGATGGACCTAGCCAATCCTTCAACGATCTTCCACCTTTTGACACCATCAGTGCCAATCTGGACGCAGGGGAGCATGATTTTCATTCTGCTCAAGCCCATAATGACAGCATGGTCTTTCCAACAGAGCAGGGGCCTGAGCTTAAAAGAGTGGATCTTACCGAGAACACAGAGTGCAAAGTCCTACCCTCTGTAACATCTGTGGGATTCAGTGAAGTCCAAGAGGAAAGTTATCCAGAGAGGACAGAGGAAGATGGAGCACATAGCCAAGGAACAGTGCAGAGCACAACTCTGAGAGTGGTTCCCCCCGCAGACAGTAACCCCCTGGGAGGCCTGGAGGAAGAAAGTTTAGGCAAAATCCTTGCCTTCAGTAATCAGGTAATGTCATGTGAGCAACTATGATCTGTCTTTATGTTACTTGTAAATGATATTTGGAGGGGAATTGCCATCCATTCTTATCAATACATTAAAAGTAACAATTGATCGAGATGATCCAAACCACAGTATGTGGAAAATACAGGCAGAACCTGCACCTGGGAAAAGTAAAACCAAACCTATATTCTCTTTAATAACCATCAGGGTCCTCTGGTTTATCTGAAAGTAATTCAACCATAAACGACTCGTACAAACCAACAACTTGTAATATGACCTGTGTTTGTAAAATGTTCAAAGCAAGCTCAGTTTGCGCCAATTTTGGACATACACGAGAGCAGCACAGATGGATGATTTATGGTGTGGACGAGTCTCTAAATGCATTTTTCATATTTCTATCATGAAAATCTGATTTGCAAGGCATTCTATAAAATAGTCAGTCAGAAAACCTTTCTGGGATATTGTTGAACTGTTACAATCATTTCTACATTTGGGATGCCAAATGTAAAAAATATTTTTTTTTCCAGGTCTCACAAGCTCTGATGCGCTCTCTACCCATACACCCCCGCCAAGGAAACCCTCACTCCCTAAACGCACAGGACTCCTCTGATGTGTTTCCTCAACCTCAGTGGTCAGAGCACACCGTGGACACCCCCGACAGAGGATTCTCTGTCAGGTAAGACTTACACTGACAACTCAGCGTTAACATTACGTGCTGTGCTTAATTACTTAAACAGGAACTCAACACCAAAAGGCATACAGGACCTATTTTAATTCATAAGGAAGTGGTTCAAAAATCAGTTCCTGTTTTTCAAGAGAAGCAGTGAATTGTCAGAAGAGATGTTAAATGCAGCTTGGTTTCACGCTACTGTCATGCACAATGTTCAGATGTGTGTAACGGACATTAGATCCTTATCTCTCATGTGTTCTCATTATTTTAAACACAGCTTGGCCACACTGAGGGAGTGCACAATTGAGCGAGGGGAGGAGGGTTGTGATGACGAGGCAGCAGTCACTTCTGCTTGTGCCCACTCTGTGATCTCAGCAATCCCTACTCAGGAAATACAGAGGATGATCCAGGAAGTAAAAAGTCTGGACGAAGAGGCCCTGAAGGTAAGAAACATCACAGAACATTTTTGTAGGATAGCTTCACCAATGCTTACACAGGTTATAAAACTGTAGATGTATGTGTATGTAAAAATGACCAACCAATACACGAAACAACATCATAGCATAGCATACATAATCTTCAATTTAATGATATTTAGGATTATAGAAGTAGGATATTCAAGTTAAAAATGATGTATGCACATACATACAATATAAATAAATTGTGACACACAAGTAAATAATACTCATTAATTATCCGCAGACCAACCCACTCATGTAATGACATGATGTAATAATTTGTGCATGTAAACACTGTTTTAGGATAATAGCAGTTGGATTAACCAGCCATAAAAACATAAATAATATCACGTGAATGTCATTCAGAAATGCTCTTTCTGATAGCATTATGAGTAGCTACACATACTGAAGTTTCATATAATGCGCAGATGTAATGAAATATTTAAAATAGTGGTGGGCATAGATTAATTTATTTAATCTAGATTAATCTCACTGTAATATTGCAATTAATCTAGATTAATCTCGATTAAAATGGCTCATTTGAATTCTGCCGAAGGCATTTAGGATATGTGTGCTACCCAAATAATTACTAAAAGTAAGTCTTTGAGAACAGGTTTCTCAGGCCAGGTGGCACATTAGACCAGGGGCTCATCTCCTGTTTCCAAAATGCATCACAAACTGCTTGAGAAAGATGTTCTACTATGATAATTGGTGATGAAAATAAATCATGTTCAATAAGATGTACTTGTGTTTACTAACTGTTTATCCAGCGAAGGAGTGAAGTTCCCAGCTGGCATCGATAAGGTGTACAGTAACGCCGAGGTAGTTATCGTTGTTGACAGATGTCCAATGGTCCCCAGTCAGTACTACACACCTCGCCTCTACCATCTTCTCATCTTTTGCGGCTTTCTCTGCCGCGTGCTGGTCATGTATTCTCCTCATGATAGTTCGTCTAGCAGGTGGTTTGTAAGATGGATCACCTGTGACTGCCTGAAGAACAAGCTCGAGCCCGTCACCTTCTACCACGCTGATGGGCCGGCAGCTGGTGGCAATCCACTGAGCGAGGAGATTCGTTAGCTTGGCCGAGCTAAGACGGGCTTGCACGGTTACACTCAAACATAGTAGTTTAACGACTCATGCTAGCACGTCTCGTTCTCGCCCCCTACAGTGCAATTTGGCTAGGTATACATCCGCGCTAGAAAATCAAGGTGAAAATCATCATAGCTTTCGTAGTACAGACCCAGCTCCCAACCGAACTTTGAGAATAGATTTTCGGCGCAATTTTTTCTTTATCGCCGATAAGTGTCTCACCATAACGCAGCACTTCATCGCCAATAACAGCCCACCACTAATTTAAACCCACTGTGACTTTGGCAATGTAGCTGTAAACAATGATGGTGGTAACAAGACAGATATTGTGAGCTTATTGCGTAAAAAAGGAACACACTACAATAATAACTGTTGCTCTTTTCCCGCAGCAACTGGCGGCCATCCACGTTGTGATTCTACACAAAGAGGAGGGAGCTGGTCTGGGTTTCAGTATTGCTGGAGGATCTGACCTGGAGAGTAGAGCTATCACGGTAAGCAGCACGCTCGACAGACATTCATTCAGGTTCAGGTTACATCAACAGCGGGACACACACATGTGCAATTCCTATATAAGAAAGGATCTGAACTGGTTTTAGAATGAAAACGCCTTTTGAAACTTTTAAGGATATTTTATTTGCGTTCTGCAAATCAGGGTTACACAAATAAAGGGCAGTTGATGGCCATTGGTGCTACACAAGGACAGCAACACATTTTCAGAACCTGCTGAAAATGTGTTGGAAGGCTTAAGGCTGAAATGAATTTCAGAAAATATCTGAAAATACAGAAATGAAAAAAAATGAAATGAATATCTGAAAATACAGAAACTGCAGAAGATGAAGTGAATTAAAAAATGCTAAAAATAAAAAAATGGCAGAAGGTGAAGTGCTTTTAAAAAAAATACAGACATAAGAAATAATGAAAGTACTTTCAAAACTGAAAATACAGAAATGACAAAAGCTGAGTTGAGTTTTAAAAAATGTATTTCTGGTAGTAATATTAGTGTAGTATAGTGTTAGTAGTATTACTAACTACTATTAGTTGTCATAGTATTTGTAGTAACATTAGTAGTAGTTGTAGTATTATTAGCAGTATAAAGACTAGTAGTACTTTTTGTTATAGAAGTACGAATAGTAATATCAGTTGCAGGGTCACTACTACTACTAGTATGAGTCATTTTAATAGCAGTAGAAGTAACCAGTAGTAGTTTAATGGGGGTAGATAAGATAGCTGAGGTGGTGGATAGAATGGATTTTGGGGTGGGCTAGGGGAAAGAAGCAGGGTTAGAAAGGGTGGGGTTATATCTTAAGCGGGGAAGAGGCAGAGTTGAAAGGAAGGGGGCAGAAAGGGGGGGGGGGGGCTTCTGTGAGGGAGGGATTTAGATAACTTGGTGGGGTGACAAGAAGCATGGTTAGAACGGGGGGTGCGCAGGGGGGGATTTGTGGAAGGGGAGAACATCTGTGAGTGGGGGGAAAAGGCAGTGTTGGAAAAAGTGGGTTAAAAAGGGGGGTCCTTTGTAAGACCTGAATACTTTAAGGTCCTGTCCGACTGCACTAATCAGCTAATACGGACAGACAGAGAGAGACTGCTGCGCGTGTCTGAGTAACCTTGGTAACGGCGCACCTGCGATCATTAACAAGCTTCTTAAAGGGCAGAGAGAGACAGCGATTTCCACAGAATCCGCACCTCAAACAAGTTAAATTACCCAGAAAACCATAACTTAAATACCCAAAATGATGAGATTTGACGAGACCCAAGACTCTGATGAACACGTCCACGTTATTTACAGTATGTCAGCAGATTTGCTTTGGAGCCAGTGGAGCTTGAGACAGATGTTGTGTCACTCTCTGGCTTCTCAGGCCAAAAGTAAATGTCTGTGGGATTCCATAGCCACGTGCACAAGCACGGCATCATTTTGATCCAACACTGAAGCCTGAAGAGTGAATATTGTGGCAATAAGGGCAGAAGTGCAATATATTTTTAACCAGATTCTGACGCTGCTGCACATTCTAGATTGTCAGCCCTCACTCTAAGAAACACAATACACACTGAAACAGACTGGAAAACTAATGAAACATAATCAGTGATTATGAAAAAAGTAAAATAAATAATAAATAAATAATTTTAATAAAATAGTTTAGACTTTTGTAAACATTTTATAGTTGAAATGTCTGTTGTTTGTAGCGTAAAGATTGGTGAAGGATTTGAAAATTAACTCCATTGGAAAACAATGTTAAAAAAAGTTTATGATTTTAGTTCACATGAATTATATTATAAGAGCAAATTCTACCAGGGCTAGTGAGAGTGCTAATGTCAAGCCCTGTTGACGACCCTTTCAACCTCTTCTTTAGTCAGCTTTGACCGGCTCCAGGCTCCCTGCAACCCTGAATAGGATAAAGGCTACAGATATTGAATGGCTGGATGTTAGTATATGTTTTATGTGTTTAGTCCTGACTTTACAGTCATCACGACAGCCCTTAATGTGGATACAGATTAATGCTGGATTACATTCTCCTGCTTTTAGGCAAAATGCATTCAATGACCATTAAAAAAAAACATTCTTGTTTTCATTCTACAAATATATAATTGTGATCATTTAAATAGTGCAATCTTAAACACACTTTACTCACGTACACTTTGGGATACTCACTGTCTTCCAGGTCCACAGAGTGTTTCCCAGTGGCTTGGCAGCTCAGGAGGGCACCATTGAGAAAGGAGATGAGGTGTTGTCTATAAACGGACAAACACTGCACGGCCTCACGCATGCTGACGCTACTGCGGCTCTGCGTCAGTCCCGCAGTCTGAAACAGGGTGTGGTGGTTGTCTGCAAGAGAGCCGAGGAGGATGGAAGAGAGGGAGAAGGCTGCAGGAGCAAACAGCCCAACATTGCAGGTGAGTCCCAACTGCTTTCTTAAGTCCTGTGGTTCCTGTAGGGCTGAAAGGTTCTCCAATGATTTACATCTGTTGTGAATTGTTTTTTGTCTTGCAGTGGAGGAGCAGGGAGGCCTGCTGACTGTGGAGCTCGACAAAGGAGCTGGAGGAGTTGGATTTACCCTTGAGGGAGGAAAAGGCTCAATCCATGGAGACAGACCTTTAATCATCAACAGGATCTTCCAAGGTACAATCATGATGCCATCTGATTTCATTCCATTTACAATAAACTAAATAGGTCCCCTAGCGGTCAGCAGTGTGTGAATGTTAGTTACTGATGACTGATTGTTTCTGTCATCAAAAGAATAAATGGGTGTAAGATGATGTTTCGAGTGATCGAAAGACATTTACCATTCATTATTGGGGTGAAACACTGGGTGAAAACTGGGAATGGAGCTTCGGGAATGGTAGCTGCTTCAGACATGAATAATAATTCATGTCTATAGTAACAACTTTAACCAATTATATTAACGCTTGACCACAGTACTATCCTCTGCTATGTTTGGCTATGTATGAACAGTTTATAGCAGGGGTGTCCAACTAATTTCCGATTAGGGCCAGACCATCAAAACCATAGGGAAGGGTGGCGCGGACGATGATCCGGCCACCAGGGGGGGCAGTTCGCCCAAATAATAATTATTACGAGCAGTAGCAGTAATCATATGGAACACCGTTGGTGAACGACCTGATCGCCCCACCTTGAGCGCCGAAGAAACATTTTTATATTAAAAAAAAACATTTTACAAATAGTTTACACTTAGTAGTATACACTTATTATTCATATTCACTGTCAGGAACATAAATACAAAACAAATAAGTCTGCTGTCATAATGTTGTGAAGGACACGCAGACTGACAGTGTGTGTGTGTGTTTGCAGAGCAGAGCGGTCTGCAGCATGGAGACGAACTTCTGCAGGTCCAGGGAACCAGTGTGCAGGACATGACCCGCTTCGAGGCCTGGAACATGATCAAGACCTTACCTGAAGGACCCATCATGGTGGTCATCAGAAGGGACCCCGGAGGGGTAGAATGACACACACGGCTGCTGGGAGCTGCTTTCAAATGAAGAAGCCAAAGAAATGAAAACCAACCTTAAAAGTTGGTCTATGCAAATGTTAGAACTGTGGCTTAAATAAAAGGCTATCATATTTTTAGACAATTGTGAACAGATATGGACGATTGTCAAAATGGTCAATTCACCCAAAACCTACCACAAGCCCCCCATGCCAGATTCCAAATACTGACAACATTGAGCTTCAAACCTATAGTGACGTGATGTCCACGTTTTATTCCCTTAGTTGTTACCATATCTGTTAACTAGCGTCACGCTAGCTCTTGAAGAAAGCCGTATGTATTTGAATGAATGAATGAACAGTGAGGGTGAATCTGGCTTTAATCAACCTGGCTTTACAGGGACAGTTTTGATGCTCTTTTGTTGCTCACTGATACAGAGGCTCGGAGCAGAAGTTGTGGGCGGGGCTTAGCCAATTACATTCCAGTGGTAACAATCTCTTTGAACGTTGAAAAATGAAGATGCTATAAAAAGACAGTTGCCAGCTCTCTATGTTTAATGATATGTTTTGTTTGTGTACACGCATGATGTTCTTATTGAAGGATGTTCCTTGTGTGGCGTCTTTGTGACTATCGGTTCAAAATAAAGTTGTCTTTTCCGCACCAGACTTGAATGAATGCATAAAGGGATACATTATATTTCTAAAACCAATTTCTTCAAATAAGGCAACACAAGGCTAAGTAGAAGGCAGTAAAGGTACAGCAGCTTCATTCTCTTTATCCATAGCATGTGAACATGGCGCAGTGGTAGACCGGGTTGTCCTTCAGTCAGTTTGATTCCTGATAACAAGAGGGAAGAACAACAGGAGGGTCGGCACAATAACAGCAACCCATTGCATCCCTGTAGTTCGTTGTACAGCTTTTCATTAGATGCCGTTTTTAGCGCCTGTCTAAAATAGTACAAAAAAAGCAGAATGCGTAATTATGTGTAAAAGACTGGAAGTGAATAGATTGGAGTAAACGTCAAGCAGTGGGACGGTACAGCTCGCATGTGGAATCAGAAGTTTCATCCAACCTCAACTGAAATGTTGAGATTGTATTTGTTCCAATTCTGAGCTGGAATGGGACACCTCGAACACAGATTTTTGCATTTTTATTCGACTTCTGACAAAGCGTTCTGCTAACTTTGCCCACTCGGCCCCTGCATTTACAGGATGTCTTTGTATCCTTACATATGTAAAAAATATGATCTATTATTTTTATAGAGTCGCTCGTACATAAAACTTTTAACAGTGTAAACTTGTGTTCACTTTTGTGCAGAGAACTGGACTACATCTTCTTAATCTGTTTAATGCTGGAGATATACAAAACGTACAGGGTGCAGAACAGTACAAGATGAACAGGTGCATCACTAAACTTGTAAAAAAAAGTTCAGACTATCAGCTGTTTTCACTTCTATCGGAGTGTGAGCGGCAGACGTGAACATTTGATCTCATTGGTGGTCAGCACTGTGACGACAAATTAACAAGGGTTGAGCTGGGACGGATGTCATTGTTGTATCCTCTTTCACCACTTTGTTACTCTAGATGCAGTTGATGCTTGTTGGTCAACGTTCACAGAGGTCAGATGAATCAATGCTGGATCACATGTGGCTGCGCTGCTGAGGTCACAACTTGAAGCATGTGCTGATTGCACTTGCAAGTGTTAAGCAGGATTTATTTTAAAATGACAAAACATTGGGTGTCATTAACAAGAATCAACAAGAAGTAAAAATCAAATGAAATTGCAATTGGTGAGATGGGTCACGACTTATTGGTAACATACAAACAGATGTCCAGCAGGTGAATCAACGGCTCCATTCTCATCAAGTACTGACATGTTATCGAGATATCTTTGCAATATCAACAATGCCACGAAAGTGGAAAGCAGCCAGACCAAACAGTGAAGCACTTCCCACTCCCACGGGCTTAAACATGCTCTCATATCCACATTGCCTGTAAAACTGATTGCAATATGCTTCTGCAGTGACAGGATTGAGACCCAGAAGAAAAAACAACGATAAAGTGGCGATTACATATTCCCCCGACCAGTGAGGACCATTTTCCAGTCTCAGCATATGAGGGTTAAAATAATTACAGTACATGTGTGGACTAGTTTACTGGCAGCTGTGGAGAAACGTACATCTGTATATCTTGTATTGAATATGTACGATTATAAAGGCAAGAGTAACGTTTATAACATTTAGTGATTAAATAAAGACACAATTTGAGTGGTGAGCTTGAATTTGAGCAGTTCACCCTGTTTGTCACTTTAAATGACAAGACAACGTGAATAAATAGAGCTAATGGTGAGTGTGTTCAGTTATTACAGTACTGTCACTAAATACAATCCCACTTAAAGTTCCACATGTACTTTTCCCATTCATTTTCCCCCCCAAAAAAGCAATCATGAACTATAATTTGTAGAGCGAGGTGGCCTTAAAATAACCCGGACTGATAAAACACTTTGCTGGTCCTGCTGATGGACGATCTAGTACTTTGAAACAGGGGTCAGTATAATTCAACCTTCCACGACTAGTATCGGAGTTGAGAAAACTCCTATGGGTCAGAAAGAGTGGCTTGTTAAACTAACATTACATATCATGAGGGTGACACTGGGGTCAACAAGTGAGGATAGGATGTTAATGTTCCAATCGAGGAAAACAAAACAGCTGAACTTGGATCCAATACTTGGATCCCATCAATCAGGACCAGGATTCACAAGTGATTTCAAAGCTTTAGCGCTGTGCTGCACACTTTGAACCCAGATGCTTGAGGATGTTGTGGGACTTCATCGTAGAGGTAAACCACACGTTTCAGAAGGCAGGATTTTTGATTGGCACCTCAATGCTAATTGCCTCTTAACAGGAGGATTTGCTTTTACATGACTCTGAACATGCTGAATTCTAGGTTTAAGGCTCAATTTCATTTATCGGACAAATGGTTCTTTGTAGTTGTTATGAAAGGAACCCTCTTATTTACTAATAAAAAGATAAATCATTACAAATATGCAGTGAAGATAAAAACTCATGTATTTGTAGATTGGAGAAAATGGTGTTATGTCTTTGATGGCCTGAGAATCAAAACGAGTATTTCAACCAGGTGTTCATAGTCACCGAGTTATGCCTTGCAATGGCTTCATCTTATTGACACTACTTTTACAGAACAGTACTGTAAGAGAATGTAAGCTTAAATTGAGGTTGTGTTATTTTTGGGAATTCGTGTTTCACCACAATAGTTGTGTCGTATGTTAAAACCACACTATTTGCCTTTTATTGTGAAAGGTCTAGTGTCAGATGGTGACCGCTTTGTGAGCCCACTTCAAAAATCTACAGTGGTTCTTATATGGAATCTGCTTAAGGAGTTTAAGGGACAGTGTATAGAGAAAAAGAAAATAGGAACACTAATCCCGCCCCCAAAAAAGAAAAAAAAGAAGTGCTCAGTGGGCAGCATAGAACGTCCCCGATGCACCCACCTGTGCTTCAGTGAAAGGAATTACAGAGAAGGCAGATAATCACAGTTTACAGGTGAATTGGAGATGAGCAGATGGCAGTTCAAGTACAACACAAACAATTAAACATGCGGTATGAGTCAGTACTCCAAACCAGCAACCTGATACCAGCATAAGGTAAGTAAGGTCCATGCAACATGCATGTTTACTGCACACACTGAAGAACACAATCATAAAAAAGGAAATCTCGAGTAGCATCAGCGTGCTAAAAAGTACACATGTTCTGTCATTTAAGATCATGTACAAATATAGATTATTATTATTATTATTATTTCATTATTTAGATCGAAGGAGATGGATTCCTCCCAATGACGGTGACGTGAGGAGACTGATTGCGGTCTTCTCGGTGCGTAAACTACTTTCACATAGAAGGATTGACTGTTGAAGGTTCACTGGGTTCCTCCTGCAGCCACACAGGACCGAAGGAATGTACCAACAGAGATCGTGGATGGGATCTATTTGAGGTCAGCCATCGATAACCCATTGTGCCGACTGCTGTTGTTTGGACTGTTTAAAATACAACAAACCTGAGGAGTAGTAGGGTTCAGGTTTGAAGGTAGCTACATGTCTGTTAGTGTCAAAGGTCCTTGAGGGACTTGACAGCCTTGGCCAGGTTGCTGTAGAACTCGGCCATGCTGGAGGGGAAGAAGGAGTCAACCACAGAGCGAGGGAGGAGTCCTCCAAGGTCTGTCTGGAAGAAGCTGAACACCTGGGTTTTATTAGGCTCCCTAGAAGACAGACAAGAGAAAACGTGTCCTACCGAGACACAAACACACGCTGTACACCTGGTCTGGTGGGCGTGTACTCACCCTGCGATGGGGACACAGATGCAACCACATCGATGGTTGAATCCTCTCACGTAGCCGGACTGGGGCGGGCAGCCTGGGTGGGTTACGTTGGTGGCTGTTTGACATGAAGCAGGACACACATACACATTGGTCTACATGATGTTGATATTGTGAGATCTGTGGCTCCAAACCACGTGAGCTTTTACACTAAATAGAGAGCTTTCCATTAAAACAAGACTATGGACAACTACAGACTACGGACAAAAAAAATGTACAATTGATGCATGGGTCTAATTTGGCTTCTTTCATACTAGAGGTGAGAAAACATCCAAGACATGTATCCTGGCTGGGTTATTAAACATAATATTTCAGAAACGTTGTAGTAATGCACAGCAGAGGTGTCATGGTCTCTGGTCCTGTTCCCCTGCAGTGTCCCCCTCTTGAAGTAATAGCCTTTGCCTTTTAGAAAATATGCGTTTGCTGTATTGCTGAGAGTGGTTTCTCTTATAAGTGTTTGGTATTGATCTACTCATTTACAGTAACTCTGTGCAAGAAGGTTTAAACCAAGAGGGAAAGTATTGGTTTAAAATGGTGAGGCTGCTCTAAATGGGCAAGTGGAAGCAGTTCCACTCGGAGTTCACCCGGTGGAGCCCAACACACGTCGTCACCTATCTAAGCTTCACTCAGATGTTTAATGGTCCAATGGGCTAACAATTCTGTTGTAAACTAGCCACATTATCCCCACCCCTTGCAGGAAAGGCCCACTTGAACTGTGTTTACATGTTTAAATCAAATAAGTTTGGTTTACCTATTTCCCATATTATATTAAGAAATAGAAATAATATATTTCTAAATGTATCTATATATTCATTGTCACTAAATAAGCATTCCCAATTAACCTATTGGCTCAACAGCCAAGCCATCATACCATGTGACCAAGTAGTTGATGATGACGGACTTTGTAATGTCACCGTGTTGATCTATGGAATATCTAATGCCTTCAAAGTTCTTTCAGAACCTTCTGCTGACTGATACATTTCAGCAATAACATCTCTCTGATGGCTTTTGCTGTAAGATGCAACTATGAAAATGGCGAGAAGATCTTTCTAGAACAGCTGAACTCTTCTGAATCAATCGGCATCACTTTAAATAATGACAGGTGGGTATTGACTACTACTTAACATGAGTTCATTGTGATTGGTTAATTTTGAACACAGCCACACCCAAAATTTAAAAGGAGGATATGCACACTGAGGGACATTTTATGAGTTTTTAATTTCTCCCTCTAAAAGTTTAGATTCATCTGTTTAAATTATGGGGTAAAAATGGTAAAAAAAAGTTCTGACATGATATGATTGGTCTGATTTTGGCATTTTAACAGAATGTGTAGACCTTTTATATCCACTGTATGCACATTACCTAAGTGTTTATTACAGCAGCACACAAGTAAATGTTCCTGGCAAATAATAGAAAGTTAAAATGATGAAAACAACCAAAGTCAGTTGGGTATAGTCTCTTTAATATATTTTTAGCTTTTCAACCAAAGGCTTTTAAAGCAGTGGTTCTTGAAATCTGTGACATTTAGTACCACAGACTTATTGATAAGGTACAACGTTAACAGTCAGTTTCTTTGGGGATTAAGAGGGAAGTAGAGGAGACCAGAAGGAGTTGTCACAAACCGTTTGATGAAATGCTGCCATCTTCGTACTGCTTGACTAAAATAACATCTACAAAGTCCCGTGGAGCTATGATGCCCATAGCTGCTGAGGGCGTGACTGTCCGGCAGATAGAGATGTCCTGTGCAAGAGAGGGAGACAATGATCACAAAAACTGGGGGGGGGGGGGACAAAGCAAAAGCATAAATGAACAAACACTTGTCATATCACATTTAGAAATGTAAAGCTGCACCAAAGGAGAAGGTCTTTTCTTTAATGAGGAGTTAGTAAATGGATCAACCACCAAACTGTGCTTTCTCTTTTTTAGTCTTCCAGCCTCTCGGCTACATGGAGTCATTCACCCACTGATGACAGGTGCTACTATAAGAAGGGACACCTGGCCGTCAGTAACTAACAATCTACCATCAGTGTCACAGTTACAGGAGGGATTTGTGGGTAAGCGTCTTTGCCAAGGACACATTTAGATGGACACAAAATGGACAGGAATACAGAGACCCGACTGCTGCTGTGCTCCCTTCAACCACAAACCAAGATAGAAATCTAGGTGCAATCATGGATTCAGACCTCAACCTGAACAGCCATATCAAGAGTTACGAAAGAGAACTCATGTCTCAACCAGATTTGGAAAAACTTGTTTAGGGCCAAAGTACATTTCTGATCTGCGGATACCCGATAAACCGCCACGAACCCTTGGCTTGTCTGCTCCACGTATTTGGAAGAAAGTCCCAGAAAGCTGCAGGTCTGCTGAGTCCCTACGCTCCTTTAAATCCAGATTAAAGACTGTTCTGTTTGTTACTGGCTTTGATTCACCATTTCTGCAATACTCAAATTCTTAAACTATACTGTATACTATTTTTTTAGTTCAAATATTTTTAATGAGATTCATTTTTTTAGGATTCCATCAACATTCTTCACTGTAAATCCCCTTGCTTAATGATTAGATGTTTAATGGTTTTATGTGAAGCACTTTGAATTAAAAAGTGCTGTACAAATAAAATTGCCTTGCCTCCCTCCAAAGAGGAGGGCCATGTAAGAGCATTAAACTCTTAAGAGGGTGTCAAATTCAAGATAAGCATTAGCCTAGACCTGGCCGGGACGAAGGCCTCTCTGAATGTAGCTTTTAGATCGTTTTTGCACTGGGAGTCAATAAGTTTCATTTGCAAGATACTTGGGAGACTCTCTGCAGAAGGTTGTCCGTAGCACAGCGTATGATCACCAGTGAATGAGGTGCTTTCACCCAGAGAGATCTGCATGTATCAAAATGGATGAGATTGTTTGCAGAAAGCAGAGTTTTCCACAATTGCACTTTTGTGGCGGCTTTCACGTTTTCATACACTGCTGTGATCTGCTGACCAGGGCCCCAGAGCTTCAGGTGGAGGATGTTCAGCTCCTGTGTGTGTTCACAAGGAATGCAAGATCCATCTTGGATCATCACGTTCAGGAACACCCATTATGTCATCTTCCATTTATTTATTTAATTCTACTTTTAACTCCCCCTGTGTTCACTCAATTCCTTCTAAAAAGGCCAAAACCTGGCGCTGCTGTGAACTCCTGGACTTAATGTAATGGAGCACTGTCAGGGCAACAGACATGACATGCTGCACAGCGCCTGTTGGTGTATGATACAGTCCTCCAACTTTCTTTGGTCCAGCGCTACCATTGTGTTTTTTGGCATTTATAAAGCGCTGACACAGCTTCTGAGAAACATTCCTGCTGCGTTCGCTGATAGAGATGTTGCTGAGCAAGCTTTTCTTTTCTGGACACAGAATACCAGCGAAATGCAACATGCAATCCTTCAGAAACTGCCCTTTGGTGAATGGCATTCCTGCTTTGGCGATCACCTCACTCACCGCGTGACTTGGACTGCAGCAGAACAATCCTTCTTGGCCTTCTGGAAAAGACTTTAGACGCAGCAGTTTGAGACCCCTGCTCTAGCTGATGTCAGGGCTAGGAAGAGAAGATGTCCTCCTGCCTCCCTCCAAAAACGGCCACCAAGAGGTGTGCAACAGGGTTTGTTGCAGGCAGATACGGATGCAACATACACTTCAGCTGTTGATGGAGCCTCATCGATACCAGCGAGAAGGTGGAGGATCACGCCATCCAGCCCTGCATCATCAGAGCTGCCCAGTGGTGGGCCACCATGCTGCTCTGTGCATCCACAAGAACAAGCGTGACATTCTCTCAATACACGCAAAAGGGCGTGAAATTGGAGCAAGTGGTCAAACACGTGCTTGTGAGAACTTAGGACCACACTGAGTGACGTGAGGCAGTCACGCCGAGGGGCCGATTGTAGTCTTCAGTGTTCATGCAGAACCACTCAGCAGTGTGCATTCTCTCTCAAACCTGTCCTCCAATACAGTGCACCAGAAAGCATTCGCAACTCTTCACTTTATACATTGTTACTTTACACCCTTATTCCAAATGGATAAAAAAAAGTAGATAAAGTTTATTTGAAAATGTTTGCCGATTGATTAAATATATGAAAAAAATATATATATATATATATACTGTATATATATATATATATATATATATATACACACAGCCTTGGGTCGGTACTTTGTTAAAGCACCTTTGGCAGTCATTACTGCCTCAAGTCATTTCCAGTCAAGTACAAGCTTGACCCACTTATTTCTGGGAAGTTTCACCTATTCTTTGCTGGACCTCTCAAGGTCCATCAGGTTGTCTAGGCCCCTCAAGGACATGGACAGTCGTCCAGAAGGCACTCCTTT
This sequence comes from Pungitius pungitius, assembly GCF_949316345.1. Lineage (NCBI taxonomy): Eukaryota > Metazoa > Chordata > Actinopteri > Perciformes > Gasterosteidae > Pungitius > Pungitius pungitius. Next base: position 4,381,878 of record NC_084903.1, read on the forward strand.
GTCCTCCTAGCTGTAGTCTTTGGGTTATTGTCCTGTTGGAAGATGAACCTTTGCCTCAGCATGAGGTCCAGTGCAGGCTTTCATCATGGATGTCTAAGTAGATTGCTGCGTTCATCTTTCCGGCGACCCCGACTAGTCCCCCAGTTCGCTACTGAAAAACATCCCCACAGCACGAAGCTCACACCACGCTTCACTGCGGGGAAAGGTATTAGACAAAGGATTAGCGGTGCCTGGTTTCTGCCAGACATGACGCTTGGCATCAAGGCTTAAGAGTTCAATCTTTGTTTCAGCAGATTACAATTCTTTTTTTCATTGAAGTGCCTTTTGGAAAACTCCAGACGGGCTGTCTTGTGCCTTTTACCGAGTAGCTGCTTCTGTCTGGCCACAATCATACAGGCATGCCTGGTAAAGTGCTGCAGAGATGGTCGTCCTTCTGGAAGGTTCTCCTCTTTTCATAGAGAAATGAAATGAATGAAAATTGAAAGAAATGTCTGATTTTCATTAGTTAACTTTCAGAACATTTTTATTTATTATTGTTATTTGTCAGTTTCAAGTTCAGTGGCCATTGTTTTTTTTTTTCTTTAATGGAAGGTTGCCAACAATTATGTCCATGTGTGTATGCAGAAGAGAGCAGTTGCTCTGGATGCAGATCATTATTCAGTCGTGGTTAAAGGGGATAAACGCGTCAAGGAAAACATTAAATATGCCATAAAGTCAAAATTGATTGATATAGGATAGAATCAGGGACTGCGACGATAAGAGCTGCAGAGAGGAGAGTTTGTTCGGTGAGGAGTGTCTTCTCGGGGAAAGCACAGGAAGATGATTTCTCCTCGAGTCTGGAGAACAGCTCGTCACTGCAGCGCTTGAAGTGTATGAGCCAGTGCTAGAGGCCTATCGCTAGCTTTACGTGTCCTTGAAAAGGAAAATGGGTCAAGCATATGTGGAATTGGTAAGAGACCTACCAACGCATTTTAAGCGATAGTTGACTGCCCTTGACGTAGCTACTTTTGAAGGTCTGTGAGTTCAGGGTTTTGGAGCAGTTGAAATATGTCCTTCTAGATCGAATTGTAACATCAGACTTCGAAGCGCGACTACAGCGGATAAGTATGTATTTTTCCATTATGGCTCACAATGCTTCGGGCGTGTGGAGAAGTGCTTCTGATGCATTGTCGCAGGAGATGTCTTAAAGGAAGGTGGGAGTTTTTAAATCAGACTTCAGATATAGTGAGATTTGTAACTACTGTACATTGGAAGGCAGATTGTCCTGTGCTACAGGCGGGATTAAGGGATATAAAAAATAATGTTAGGCCTGTTTGCTTTTTAGAGTGTTGCCTGAGGTTGTTACATCCTGCATATTTACACACACTGTGGGAAAATCAGACCTTGACATGTCATCTGACAGCATGGTTGAGATAGTTGTGGAGGTCCCATCTTATCTGAGCTCATTGTGTCACACAGCAAGGTAGTAGAGCAGCAACGTTCTCTGACAGGAATATTTGAGCGGGTTTTGTAGTGTCTGGAGCAGCTAAAGGCTACTTTCTGCAGAGCAAGATATATAGAAAATGGGTCCCATGGGTGGGGATTGTGGGACAAAGGATGTTTTCCAAATATTGATGCAAACTTTTGTTGAGTTTTGTCCTCTTGTGTTGGAAGGGGCACATGATAAGTGTGGACTCTTTTGGGTCCAGGAGACATCCGTTAACATTTTGAAACTTTTTTCGGGGCGGTGTTACAAGGGACGTGACACATTAAAACTGTGTGCAGGGAAAACAACTCAGAGGATCGAGGCAGCGGCACTGCAGGCTATTGCAGCTCGGAGTGAGACAGTTGCACACCTCATTGTGGACGGTGTGGGTCCGTAGCCGTGTTCCACGGGTGCTTGTAAATATTTGATCCCTATGGACACCGACATAAAAGCCCAGGTCCCGTTCCTTTGGTTTTGCTTACCACCTAGGCCTGTCGCTTTTGATATTGCGTTACCGCAGAATATACAAAAATGAATGCATTAATTTTAGGTGGTGCAATATTCACTTTACATATAAATGAACGTCACCAACATTTTAGTCAATCTACATCTACGCTTACATTGTTGGAGGCGGGGCTTAGGCAGCACCTTCACACGCAGAGCGGACACCGACAGGGAACGTGTGAACCCACTGTGTTACTAAGTGTTATTTGTTGTGACATGTACAGACAATTAGGAGAAACAAGTCCAAATGGACTTGGTTACGAAGCCGCAATCTTCAGCTCTGGTGTGGAAACATTTTGGCTTTAAGCCGAATGAGAGAACGAGCCGCTACGTTGAATTTGTTTAAAAACAGTGGCAACGAAAACAGGCAACACAACCAACAACAACCCTCCGCCCAGTCTCTCAACTAATGTTGGTTCCTCCTCTTTGGCTGCGAGGGCCATGGGCAGGGCGATGTCGCCCCGTCTCTCCCAGCAGCCACGGAGCGCGTCGCCGTGCCACCCGTCAAACTCCCTCTCGGGTTAAACCGCCCCGGCGCGCTTTTCCGCTGGACACATTTTCTCAAACCCGCATCGACCCCAACCCCGATGCTTCACCCCAATATTGTTTATCGCAAATAATGTTGGTGCAATAATAACACAATTTTGATATTGTGACAGCCCACACTTAATTCCCCCAGGACACTTTTGATGTCCGTGACACTGACTCATAATGGTAAATATTGCTTTGTTTGGTCAGAGTGGAAGGAACTCATTGTTTTTATCACAGCCTTAACATGGTTCTGGTGTTTGTTATTGGGATAGAACCTCATAAGTCTTTTTTTGGACCATTGTCTAATAACCTTTGAATTCCTACTACCGGAATTTGCTCCTCTTGGCAAGGGTTTCCACAGTAGATGTTTATCTGATAGCACCGTCACCATGTTTAAAAGAGGTGATTCCATACGTGTTTAACTTCAGTATCAAGTCTCAATATATCAGTGGACTCGTGTGAAAATGGATTGGATTTAAAGCCAGCCAGAACCACTTGCTGTTGTAACAATTCAAAAGTGGCCAAGCCAATACAATATAAAACACTATGTTGTTCAGTCGTGACCCTAATCAAATCTACTACAACTACACTTTATTGAGTTGGGTTATTAAACCAACATACATGCAGTTTATTGACATGACCTCAAAGTGACAGCTTTCAACCAACCACTAGAATATGCAACCTGCAGCTTTAACTTTCATTCAAATCAAACCCAAACTGTATGAACTCAAACCGTGGTTAACATATAACGAATGGTCAAGACAAGACATTGTGGAATCAGAAGAAAGAAATTAGTAACACACCTCTGTGATTTGTTCCAAAAGCTCAAACCTTTTGACATTATTGTCCCACTTGACTCGGAGCCCATTGGGTACTGGTTTCAGACACTCCCACACTTTCTCTGGGCTGCCAATGACAATCCCCTCCCCCTTATAACTGCAGAGGAAGAGAGACGAGGACAGGGTCAGGAGAGGAGTTTATCTGCTGAAAAGTAAAATGATTCATTATTGAACCGCTCACTGATAAACAGTCCACAGCATGAGCCAGGACCTCGGTTTCCTTAAAAAGTGAATTTAAAAGTAAATATGAATGAATTTAAAAATAGTAAACAAACTTAAATAGATATCTGTAAACATTCTCACATACACACTCGCAAATAAAAAATAATACTTCCAGTTATGCAGGTTGAGCAGTTCCACAATGACACAATTAACTTTTAACCTCTTGTTACTGCTTTTTATCCATTCCTCCGACTTTTATGTTCTTACTACTCTGCACCGAGCCACTTGCTAATACACAAGGTGATTTACGTTTCCAGATGATGAAGAACTTCTCTTCTTCTGAACAACATGACCAGCAGGAGAACAACACCTTCCACGGAGTGCAGATGATGTACTTCAGACTGATGTGTGCGTCTGCATGGTATCAGTGAGAGCAACAGCTGGTGCTGGTTGTAACGCTGTTTCATACAACTTGTGTCCCGTCTCATGCTGTAGACTGTTTATCAGTGTTCTCCTCACGCCGTGCGTGTGGGAGGCTCGTAGGCGCCTCATTCCCTGCCATTCTAAGGACGCTTTGTTCTTCTTGCGTTGTCCAAAGTTCTCCCGCACGCCGCATCAACGTAGTCTGACCAAGTCTTGCTCCACTGATGTTTGTAGCTAGTGGGCTGACATCAATGGTGTGTGACGCTTTAAGTGGCACTTCAGACTCATAGGACTCCGGTGAGAAGATACTTCCGGTTTGCAGTGGTTCGAAATGGCTTTGCTTTTAGTCGATTAAGAATATACAGCGGTTGAAATAAGTATTGAACACGTCACCATTTTTCTCAGTAAATATATTTCCAAAGGAGCTATTGACATGAAATTTTCACCAGATGTTGATGACAACCCAAGTAATAGTCATGCGTTCAATACTTTTTCCCTGTGTCATTTCACATTATTACACATAACTTTATTTCTGAACTTCTTTCTTTTGGTTTCTTTGTATGTATGTATTACAGAAGTTAAAAGGTAATATGGCTTTGGGAGACCTGACTGATCTCATCCTTGCGTTTACACTCACATGACTTCAAAGTGCTCCTCTAAAAGGTTTCATCTAGGTAAATGATGCATTGTGTCCAACTGTTCATGAAATCTAAACTAGATGAAAAGTCAAGCTTTCTCACACATTCCCTGGGAACTCCGACGAGGGACGCCAAGACACAGCCACGTCATTCTGCCAAAGGAAACAGAGGGACAGTGGGACAGTGAGCAACGTTGGACTTTGAGGAAGGAACAGCCCTTGTAAACGCACATCATATTTCAAAGAGGCAAAGTAGTGGGGGTTTTTACAGTCTTGACCAGCACAGGCGTGATCTGACATCATCTGACAGTCAGCATCATCATTGAGCATCATTGTGCATCACCGGCACTGCATAGTGCAGCTGAGCCTTGTCTGACAAACATGTGGGCAGGAGATTTTGAAAGTAAAATAAGTCTAATAATGGCTCATATTTATAGTAAGTTGTACATCGGCTCATTTGTTGAAATTGCACTTTATTGTTTTGTGTTCTTCTGGTTGTGTATCCCTATTGTTGAAATGCACTTATTGAAAGTCACTTTGGATAAAACATCAGCTAAATGACATAAAAGATGGTAACAACAGACGGTTCTATAGTAGCGGGCCGAGTTTAATAGCAACCACATGGAAGAATTAGCAACCATCTCTTGTATTTTTCACCATCTATGTGAAATAGAAAGCAGAGAGCAAAACAAGCACCTCAAAATAAATATACGATTGTATAGTTGTTGCAATACATTTTAACAGCCTCAGACAGAACCATTCCATGCACGATGACTGTGTTGTTGGTTTTGCTAATGCGCTTGCTTAATGCGACGTCATTTCCTGCAACGAGAGCATCACACCAACTGTGTTAAACGGACAAGGTGTACTTGCACCACGCTGAATAGCTAAGTCTGCAGCAGCCATCGGCCTCTGTAGGAACCGACCAAGGACCACTATCACCAACTTTACTGATGTCTCTAGTGCTGTCCTTTCATTATTATCTGCTACATCAAATAATAAAGTCTTCATAATTCAAAATGACCAAGATTGAAAGATCTGAGTTAAAGTGCGGAATTTCAGTCAATTAAAAAAAAAGAGTTGGTTTCCAAGTGTTCGGTGGGTGGGGCTCTGAATGAACAGCTGATACTAAAGTTCAGTTCTTGAGAAGTCGCTGAGCAATGTCCATTTAGTAAACCGTACGATGGAGCTGTGCAACGACACCTACTGGTTTGCCTGCGCATGGGTTTTCTTAACAGCAGCAGCTGTTTTCTGCCTCCGTCGCCTGATTCGTCACGCATGTTGTTGGAAATAATCAGAAGGCATCACGTGTCCATTCAAAACATTAAGATTAAATGAGTGAGCACTACATGATTAATTTCTGCAATAGATTGGTGCTGTATTCTGAAGATTTTCAGCAATATGTTTGCGAAGGTGTGACGAATCAGGCGACAGAAAACAGCTGCCGATGTTAAGTAAACACAAACAGTCATACGTAACGTTAGGCAAACCAGTAGAGACGTAACGCCGGGGACAACGTGTACCATTTCATATCAGGCGATAAGAACAGCGAACACTTACAGATTTCTTGCAGACTTTCCAGCCGGAGTCATCCCTCTTGTAACTGAGCAAGCAGTCCCCCACAACCTTGGCTTTATGTTCATAATCCATAGCACTTTCCATAGGAAATTAACGCTACCTTGCTAGCCTAGTGTTAATGATTTGGCAGATAACGACAGCTGACGGTGTAGCGGGTGAAAAAAGATATGATATTATGTTCCAATTCAACAGAGATTCAAAGAGACACTGTCGCTGAACTGCAAAACGCGAACGTTTAAGTTACTTATGAGCAAATAGAAGCGTTACTACACAGTTAGCGTTAGCCCAAATGAATGGAACCTGCTTTGCGACGCGCGCATCCTTCACAAATAAGCAGTTAGCTCGCGCGTATGACAACTCTGTCAAATACTCTAAGGTTTCAAACCTTCTATATTCCACCAGCCATCACTGATCTCGGTCAAGACGTTCCAATTCTAAACTAGTCTAATGTATTCCCTTAAACAAGTGTTACCAGTGCTATCAATTCATTCTGAGACATCCTGCTTCCGGTATAGCTTTCAAAATAAAACTCAATCACACAATAATTAAGCGTTTATGAAAATGCAATAGGAGCTATGGTAAATATTTCATTACATTTTCAATTTTTTAATGGATTTCATCGGAAACATTCATCGCTATTCTACGAGGCAAAATATTTACGGAAGCAAAATGTATCATATAATTTATTTTGAAGGCAAAAGTCTCCGAGTCTCGATGCATCACGAACCGGATGCTGCACAAAGCAGGCTGGGAATTGGAGTGTTCACTTCGTTACATCGAAAACGATGTATTATTTCAAACATTTTCAATTAAAAACGATTATTCCATTGTGATCGGATGGGAAGCCGGTGTCATTATACAAACTGTGTGTTGATAGCTCATCAGACACCAATAACTGCAGTGCAGTATGGTTTGAATGATGGACACGATGCTATAACAACGCATTTAATTCACTCAAGTACATGTACATGTTTAAAATTTTACAAGACCACACAAATTGGAGCAAAAAAATCACATTGATGATAATATTCTGACTTTGCTTTCAAACCCACTGTACTCTAGTAGTGTATATATTGTCAATGTTTAAACAGAAGACATCATTGTAGAAAAGATGTCATACATTGGTGCAGACAAGATCATTTGAATCAATAACATTTAAATCCAAGCTGGTTTTGAATTTCTTTTTGGCCAGCTTCTCTTGCCTGGCATCCGCCTTGAGATGGGGCTCCTTGTTGTGGAGGACCTGAATATACTGGTCACTGCTGCTGTTCTGCTGGTCGCTGCTGGAGGCCACCGAGGCTGAGTCTGACTCGGTCAAAGGGGTCTCCAGCTTTGCTCTCATCTTGGGCTTCACAAAAGACTCCGTGTGCCTGGTCCTGGCCGGGGACTGACGGTGTCTTCCTGGCGAATGGATGGGACGCCTGGTTCGGACAAGGAGCGAGTCGGCTCCTCTCACGCTGACCTCGGCCTGAAAGTTCGACTCGACATCTCCACAATCCATTTCTCCTTCACCATCCTCCTCTTCATCGTCTCCTTGCTCTCCATATCTTTCTCGAGCTCGACTGTGGCCGCCTTTCACCACGGACACGTGGCCCTCCACACGGCCCCCGATGTACAGGTGTGGCGGCTGGTGAAGGTCAAAGCGGGGGCGGGGCCGATGAGCCTTCCCTGACGCCACCCTTCTCCTGCCTTTTCCCTCTTCCTCCTCCTCTTCCTCCTCACTCAGATGCTGCTGCGATGGGTGGGACCGGTGAGCAAATGGTTGGTGGTGAGCGCTGCGGGGCGTGTAGCGTTTGATGTTGCGTGGGTACACCTCAAGGACCTCTGCAGGCTCCTCCAAGAGGTAATGGCATGGGATCCGTGTGGAGGAGCGGAGCAGCTTCTTCCGGGGCTCGTGCTCATTGACAATTACATAGCGGGTGGTGAGACCGCGCCTTCCTCCATATGTCTGTGCAGTGACGATCCCGGCAGCCTCTACTGGATGTATGGAGCGTATTGCCTTCCTGTAAAGGGGGTCAGAATAGTGAGCTGGGAGATTGTATACCATTTGGTGGGAACCAATTACAAGAGAGGACAACACATATGGGCATGGATGACTATTATGTAATATCATTGCTGGAATAAGATCTTTGGATTATGCTTGATGAAATGTTCGCAATGCAATTCTTCCCAAATGAAAGAGAAATGTACACTGCAATGAATAATTAATCACGGTTTAAGCGACCTTAAATGAATACACTAAAAACACCTTGGTATGAATTGTTTTTAGTCTATACATTGACTAAAAACACCAACAAATTGTGGCATTTAAATTGTACTTACAATGGCTCTTATCTATAGCAAGTTGTAATTTAATGAAATTGCACTTTCTTGTTTCTTGTTGTTTTGAGTTTGTATCCTTATGGTTGAAATGCACTTGTTGTAAGTCACTTTGGATAAATTTTGCCAAAATGTTCTTACAAAAACACTGGTATGTTTCTTTAAAGCCGATACTCAGCAGGTTTACACGAGGACTATTCCATGATAAAAAAACATTGCTGTAACATACACGTATTTATCACTTCCAACAGAATATCATTCCTCAAAATGAAAAAAGAAACTGAAAGCGGTTAGAGAACCTTGTTAGCTACTAAGGTAAGACTGAATAATACAATTTTATATTCAAGAAATTGCGAGATCTCTTCAAATCACAGGAGTTGTATTTATACATTGGGATGTTTAGCTAGCTAGTTAGCTACATGCTAACACCATGTTAAAGTTAACATCGCTACCCAGGACAGCGGTAAGGACACACAACCAGGACGTGGATGAAAACCGGCACGTTTTATCCCAAATTTTTGTGGGGCTTTTGAGTTGGTCTTTCCTCAACACACTGATCGTGTGCCGCCAAGTTAATATGGTTAGGAGAACATTTGTATTTCAGGTAGGGCCATGTAGATTTTCTCCAAAAATCAATTAAATTTCATTTAAAAACTGCATTTTGTATTTTCTCAGCTTATCTTGGTCTAGTATAAAAAATGTTTGATGATGTGAAACATGCAAGTGTGACAAATATGCAAAAATAAACCAGACAAACACTTTTTCATGGCATGGTATCCACCATATCAGAGGATGCCTATTTTCTCAAGACTGAAAAAAAAAAAAAAAAGTCTGATTGTTAAAACCCAATATATCAATGTAAGTCAGACCTGCTGGGTATGTGTTCCGGCCTGTGTCTGGGCAGCATGGTCACCGTCGGACTTGTGACTGATCCAACCACACTTCCTCTGTTCAGGTCCGTCCTAGAAGCTGATTGTGTGATAGTGTCGATGCTGTTTCCATGACGAACAGGAAAAGTAAAGTTTGTAACGCTGCCGTTCCGTCTGAGAGATGCAGTGTGGATAGAGGCCTCCTGGCTCGTGATGTCACTTTCCTGCTGATCCGCCTTTTTGTCAGCTGCAGCCTCTGGAGCCTGTAATCTCGCTAAGATGGGGTAAATGTTACATGGTGAGAGTCACTAGAATAAATAATGGAACACAAACAGTAAAGAACAAACACAGGAGATACCTGCAACCATCTGGAGGACTTTCTTCTTGTCATCTGTCCGCTCCTGACGAGATTAAAAGAAAAATTCCACCTTAAATCATTTCTAAATTTTGACTTAAAGCTACAGCAAGCTACGTTAATTTCTTTAAATTTTGTGTTGGATTTGGTCAAAAATTGTAGTGTTTACGGGCTCCTGAGTCCCTTTGGAAAATCTTTCATTCAAAGCACTTTAATCCAACATGCCAATCACCTATTCATGCACTGATGACAAGAGCTACCATCAAAGGTGCAACTATCCCGTGCCATACATAACTAAGCATTCACATGGTCTTCAGGAGCAATTCAGGGTTTACTGTCTTGCTGTTTTACTACAAAACTCTCCATGAAATCAAGGGCAGTTAGCTAAAGTTCTTGCTCAGCCTTGAAAGATAAATTATCACTGTTTAATATAACTGGTAATATTCCTACAGTATTCGTCATGTCGTGAGGGCTAACCCAGGGGTGGCTTGATCTCAATGATCATCTCCACACCCTGGACAACAGACAAGGCGAAGAGTAGCTGGTACCACAGCCGAATGTGCACAGGAACGCATTCCGCACGAAGCTCCGTCTCTTCGAGTCACAACTGCAAAACTTCAATGTAGCGCACTTCCCCACGCTGACCGAAATCAAATACGCATTTCCAAATGCCAAAATGGGAGAATGTGTGTCTCTCTCATCCCTCATGAAATAATTCAGTCAGCGCTTACAAGATTTTTCCGTCATTGAGAAGGAAATCCCACGGCTCCGTTTTCACTGAATGCAGAAGTAGTGGAGGACAGTCTGCAATTAGAACTGATGCAGTGTGATGATTCTCTGAAGAATCAGCTTCTCTCCCTACCGGACTTCTACCAGAGTTTGGAAAAGGCCAAGTTGCCTCTGATGAGACGCAAAACGAATGATGAGTCTATCTGCGAGCAGACATTCTCTCTGTTGACGCTGAATAAAGGCAGACTGAGAACCAGAATGACCGACAGCATCTCTGTGACGTCCTTCGCATCTCAACCACCAAGCCTTCTCCTGAGCTGGCAGCTTTCCTTCGGACCAAAGCGCAGCATCACTGCTCCCACTGAGCCAACATCCTTCCCATTACAGGGAAAAATACACAGTTTTCATTCGTTAATAAGCCCAATTACTTAAAATAATTCAGTCAGTTAAAGTTGATGACAAATTTTAACAAACATTTTTGATGTGTTAACAATCCCAATATTTTATTTGCGTAATAAGCTTAAAATATCCACATCCCCTATTTCTCTCTCTTGTCTCTCCCTTCATACAGGACAATTAGAAGTGAGGCAGTATATAGCTCACATGGCCCAGTCCTTGTATGTTTTTCTGTATGTGCATAGTTTGAACACCCATGTGTTAACCGAATCTGCTGAATGTAATTGTGGTACAATTGAAAGAGATACAGACATTAAGATATTGTGTTCTTTTAGGGATGAATGGTTGAAATAAATACAGCATAGGACCTCCTGTCAGCACTGTAGGAATCGGGGTAAAGACATTTAGTGTTAAAGAGCTTTGAGTGGCCAGAAGACTAGAAAAGAGACAAACATGATTACCATTTAACTACTTTGCAATTGATTCATCAGAAACTCACTGTCTGGAGCTGCATCCTCAGCTGGTTGTTGGTAAATTTGAGGGATCTGGCAATGGCCTGGAGATAGTATATCAGCATGCTGAAACACACCAGGACAAAAGATGACATGTTAGGTGTGTTGTATTTGTGTATTTTTTTCCTCCCTTAGTCTTGCTTATACCCTTAATTCAGGTATGACATGTTAGAATGGAGTAATATTATTTGAAACTCAGCTATTTAATCAGATCAACCTTAAATTTGGCAAAGGGCGATGGTGGCGCATGGAGAAGCGTGGTGCGCTGGGAACCGCGAGGTTGGCAGTTCGAATTCCAGCTGCTCCATGTGCCACGTCAAATTGTCCCTGAGCAAGACTCCTAACCCCTAATCACTCCCCAGGCAAAATGTAACGCATGGGTTAAAATGCAATGCAAGTTGCTTTGGATAAAAGCATCAACTAAATGACATGTAATAAAAGCCTTAAGACTTCTTTGATGATATAGTTTTTCAAAAACTATTGACGTGGAGACACGGTCCTCGCCATGAAAAAAACCCTCCCGTTTCTGTGCCTTGTGTGACGGCCCCTGTCTCTAATCACAGTCAATATGCTTTTGTCCCTTTGTCCTTAGAAAGCAGAATGCCTGATGTAGAGTGCCTGGTCTGACAACAATGAATACTATTTCTTTGTTTGAGTACAAATAGACGTATCTCTCATTAACAGTGGTGTCTTCGCTGTATTTGTCATTACCTAAGAGCCAGATTGTGACACTTGACATACTCAAAAAATCTGGAAAACATGGGTTTCTCACCCAATCAAGCTGACTAGACCTCTTTCAACATCCTCAGTGGAGAGCAAATTATCCACCTTGAAAGCAGAGTTCTGTGCAGAGTCCCTGCTCCACAGCTCTTCTCTCTTCAGGAAGCACCCCACCTATTCCTAATAAGTTACAAATGCTGGTGTCTTTGCTATGTGTTCTGTGTGTATGCATCAAACAGCAGTTGGGAATATTCAGACTTTTTGGAGACCCTAAATGGAGTCCTGCTTTGGACTCTAATAATGATATTAATGAAGTATCAGCAGTACCTTAAATTTGGAGTGAAAGAATGAAAGTTTAGACCAAGACTATTTTATTGCGAAGATCATGTCATCCCCTTTTCTTTTTGTCTCACTCCAAACTCAGAACGCTGGGTGGCCAGTTGACCCCCACTCCAAAAAAAGTTAAGTTTGCGATAAGTTTGCAGGTATGTATTCTTGTTTAGGCAAGTAAGTTGCCACAATTGAGCACAGTCTTTTTTCAACACCCATAGGGTATAGGTGGCCTGGCTCATCCAGAACGTATTTCTTACTATAGGGCAACATGAGACATTATTTATTTGGGATTAATACCCCTGAGACTGATTGGTGTATCATAGAGGCTCATTAATGCTATTAATCTTCTCTTCCATTCCTTGCACCTTACTCCTTCCACCTTTTATAGTGGGCTGAATATTTTCGTAGTTTAAAAGATGAGGACTGAATTGTTTAAGTCATCTTCACGACGATGGTCACTTCCCTTGCTAACGGCAAACTAGTTAAAATATTCCCAGGTCGTGATCCACAATGTAGTCATTGTGATTATCCTTGGCAGAGTTACTAAACACGATTTGGGCGTGTCCATAAACGTATGCATTTCAGGTCCCATTTTTTCATTTTTTCGTCTTTATCGTTTTAGAGGTCACAGTACAACCATGCTCTCTCTGGCAAAATTTGGACCAAAGAAAAGGATATTATTGCCCTTATCACTTTTCAGGTATGTTATAGAACCCTTCTGATCCAATTTGTTTGTTGCTTTTCAATTTGAGTTTTATTTAGCTTTGACAGTTTGCTTTACTTTATCTTTTTCACTATAAACTGATTCACTCAAACACAAAAATGGAAATACTTCCCAATTACTCTTGTACACTGTGCATTCACCAAAAAGTATGTACCGAAAAATAAATATGGCAATGCATGTGTGTGTGTTTGTTTAGTCTTACAACAGCAGCAGCAGGCCTGGCAGCACCACGACAGGGCTAGTGACGTAACTCATTACTTTACTGAACCACAGGGGGAAGTCATTGGCCACCGTCTCAGAGATGATGTCATATATCTTCTCTTGGCCACTGAAACACACATTAAAGTAATTTTATGTATTAAACATTTAGAAATAACAAAAAAAACAGAACCTTAGAGTTCAGGTAGCAGCTCCTCATATTGCACAAATATGAGTACTAGTACTTCCTCTCTCCTATCATCAGCTGCACCCTTCCCACCACCTTGTGGACATAAAACAGAATACAAAATGCAAAAAGGCAACCGACAGTTGTATCGATGCTGGCCGACAGCATCAGCTACAGCAGGCAGCTGAGGTCACCGAAACCAATGGACCACTTGCCTTTTCTTTCGGAAAAATTATTTATTTTGAAAAATGACAGGATTCTTTCTCAATTATATGTGCATGTCCCTCTTGAAGCATTTGTCTTGTGTCTTGACAAAAAGGTTGGGGCCCTCTAAGCTACAGTCTATGGTAACGTATGGTTTAGCTTTCTGATAACATATAACATTGCTTTGAAGTGACTATAGATGATATGCTGATTCAGTTCCAAATGATTGTGTCTAATTCAGCCTTTGAGCACTTTGGAAAACACAAAAGAAAAGTGTCATTACAAAGACTTTAAATATTACTTTACATGTCAAATAAAATATTTTAAGTATGTGTTTGTTTCAAGGATAGGAGGATGCAGATGCTTTATAGTTTTAGAACATTTTCCATTTTCCACTGATAGGCAATGTAAATCCCAGCAGTTCCTTTTAACCTCACACATCTTTTGACACAGTGAACAAGGATTCACCTGAATGGTCCACAGTGCTGTGACGGTCTATATCTCACTATGGCAAAGACGGTGGGCAGCATACACAGAAACAGCATGAAAAGAAGCATAGCCAAGTAGAAATTGTTTGATCTGGAATAAAAAGTAAAGCACAGAAAACATTGTTTTTAACACATTACAAACAATAGAATAGGTCTGATTCGATTGTTATTGGTGGTGCGTCATATTCATTTTACTCAAAAATGACTTAAAATGTGGAAACAAATCCTGCACCATGTGGCCGTTTATTCCCATCCAATAACTCATCTCAAACATTTACTTCCTGCCCCCTTTTAACCTCCCTCTGTCATCAGGGTGACACCTCTTTCCCTTAAAGGGGCCCCGTGAATTTGGTCCTTAGCAGTCCCCTCGAGTCACCAACATTTTAGTGGATGGCGCTGCCTCTGCCTGCTTTTTTTTGACAAAACCAGAGGTGGGGTTCAGGCCACAGATTTTCATTCTTGCCTACAACCTCCAAGTGTGTTCTATGACGGGCGTGTGAAATGGAGCTGTTGGACGGCAGTAGAAGTCTTGCGCACACTTCAGGCGTATGCGGTTTTGGGGGTTTTCTCGCGTACGCCTGATGGTGAAATGGCTCATACTTTTTCAGTTGAGTGAACACAAAACCATTACGAGTCACACAATATTACAGTTAATGGCAGAAATCAAAGATTTCACATTCCATTCAAGCAGTTGATTCATTACAACTATTGGCATCCGGATCATTTCAAACAGTCATGGCATCAGCAGTGGGAATATCACGGTCTGGACTCAGCCGTATCACAGCCCAAGTACTTCACACACAAAAAGTGTTTTGTATTCATACCATCAGTGTGTAGTTGGCACATTGTGTGCTAAGTAGATGATGGCTTGTGTTTACCGTTTGATACGAAAACACAATTTTTACAAAGGTGTGAAGAGTTAATCTAGCTGTGTTCGCTTTTGCAAGACAACTACAATGTTTTGATAATTGGGTGAAAGGTTTTCTTATTTGTGTGTAGAGTTTTGCAAAAATAGCCAATAGTTACAAAAAATGTGCTTAAGCAATCAGACAAAACTAATCAACAAACAACCACATGGGGTGTGTGTGTGTGTGTGTGTGTGTGTGTGTGTGTGTGTGTGTGTGTTTCATGTATGTCACACCTTGAGGCCCGGAACACCTGCTGGTGGGGAACATTACACGTGAGGACGGCCCAGCTCCTCAGGTACATGAGACCAATCAGCTTCAACACGTTGAAGGCAGGAAGACAGGGAGAGAAAAATGCTCCCATCCTGGACGGAAGAAAGAGAAAATTCAGTAACACACCCACACAGCCACTGGGGTCACACATCATATAACACACATTACATCCTAAGGCTCATGGTTTCGCTTCATTATGTTCAATGCTTCAAAGTGGCATTTCTAAAATGAGTTGAGGAGATGCAGTGGAGCCAGAAACAAGGGTCTAATGGAGAGAACATAGCAGGCCACATTCCTTTAAACAGGGTCATGGAGGCCGGTCAGCACCAGCCAGTCAATTAACTCTGAATGACATCTTCTATTACACACTGGTGAAAGCCTAGCTAATACAGTGGAATTATGGTCTGTTATCTATATTTCATTTTCTGTAATATATTTTAAAAACATTTTCGGACTTACCAGATCATTCCTTGGTTATAAATCAGATGCAAAACATTCTCTGCTATTTTGAATTCTCCATATTCAGGCTGAGAAGACAGAAAGATTATTAATTGTTGTTGTTTTCCTTTTAGTTGGTCAACCAAAGAGTCCTTAAATGATTAAATGAATGCTAAACAGGCCTTAGCCAACTGAAAGTTGGACAAAGCCAGATTATTTTTGCCAGTTTATTATCCACTTCAATTGAGGCCTTTTCCATATTAAAAATGTGGGTAAAAATAAATGGCTCCATAGCGCCCCCCCATTTACTTACTTTTATCCCTCAATCATTGATTGACTTGAATTTTGTCACACATGTACTCTTGATTATGCTGTACAAAAAGGTCGATCATGGTATGAAAATGCTTTTAACTGTTTTTTCTGTCATTTTTGATTTTGTGAAAAAAATATTTTTTGAACTCCTTTCATACATTGAGTAAACTTTGTCAATGTCTCATTGTGTTTAGAAATGATGGACCAATGGAAATGCAAGGGGTGTGGCCTAATAGTTAAAGGCAAATAACTTACAAAAGTACCTCAGGAATCAGGAACAGTTATTGCCAAAATATACCAGGAATTTGACATGATGGTTGCTGCTTAAAATCGGACAGTTAGAAAATGAGACAATGAGATAATGGACAAGACAAATAACAAGAAAAATGCCATGTTCAATTTACAGATTTACAATTTAACTCTACGGTAAAAAATGGGATAGGGATGAATAGCATACCATGCATCTCGAGAAAGGATAATTGAACTGGGGACTACTCTGAACTCCATGACACTTATTCATTGTCAGCCGCTTGTGAATCAGTGAGTTTAATGGTAGCTGACTTCAAAAGGACTTGAATCCATCTCCCCAGCTTCACTGAAGCTAATCCAGAGGGGGCATGTGCTGCCAGGTTCTAGCAGTTAAACCTTGTAGATGAGTGCAGGAATGTACGTCCTCAAGACAACAATTAAGGCTTGACTTTTCCACATTTTTAGTATCAACAGTTCATTTAAAGGGGCATATTATGAAAATTCCACTTTTTGTGGTTTAGTTTGCTACAATTTACAGTTATATTAACATGTTTACGTTGATATATGTTAAGTTCATGTACAATATTATGGAGGACTAAAAGTGCCACAATTAAGTAAATAAATACACAATTAAATAATTACTTAAATGTGTCATTAATTAATTAAAATTAGAAAAAATACATAAATGTGTACTTAAATGTGTCATTAATTAATTAAAATACAGATTCGTTTTATAAAAAATACATATTTCACTATTTACATTTACATTTCATGATCTTGCGTTGCAGTGCTTCATGAATTACTTAAAACTGTCAAACTGACCCATCAAAGTCAGTGGGCGGGGCTAACGCGAATCCAGTCTGATCCATTGCTTTGGTAGAGTACCTAGCCACGGCAGTATTTTGTTCCTGGCCCAAACTCTTTGTGGCATATAGATGGCCACCATAAGCTCATCAGGTCAGTGATATTAGCAGATAAACATCTTTCTAGATGTTTCATTACAATTCATGTGTTTGCAACAGGTGGAGATTTGTTGTCCACGGTGGGGTGGATGGATTCAGTCGTTTAGTAGCTCTGCATCAATCCAGTATCCGGAATTGATTTGTCTTGACTTGATACACAGGGTAACCAATCAGGCGTTAGGTTCCGCCTACCAACTTTTGATGGGTCAGTTTGACAGTTTTAAGTAATTCATGAAGCACTGCAACGCAGGATCATGAAATGTAAATGTAAATAGTGAAATAAGTAGGATATGTATTTTACATAACATGAATCTGTATTTGAATTAATTAATGACACATGTATTAACACATTTATGTATTTAATTCTATTTTTAATTAATTAATCACACATTTAAGCAATTATTTAATGATGTGTTTATTTATTTAATTGTGGCACTTTTAGTCCTCCATACAATATAGTCATGATGTTGGTTCTCTGTAAACTACATGTGATTGTGTTATTGTGTGGTTATTATCCTAAAGTAAACAGAATGTGCTGTGTATTTCATTTGTTATTTGTATTCAACTACTCGTATCTGGTTAAGGCTGGTTAACAGCCATTAGTTTCTAAATAGATATAATTTGTACTTACCATGCACTTACATTTTATAATGTGCTCTTTTTCAGTTTTACAAACCTCAACATTTTCCTGCATTAAATCCTGCTAAACACAACAACCTGTCTGTATCTTGAAGAATATGGTGCTGGAAAATATATGTCGAACTGGCTGTATAGCTAGAAAACCTTTTTCTTCAAACAACTTTTAGCGAGGACAGAACTCCTAATAAACAACAGTCTCAGCACCACGACAACAAGACAGCTGGTGAGTCTCTCCTCATTCCTCTCCAGCTAACATAGGCTTCATGCTGTAAGAAAGTGCATCATAATGCTAGTTAGGCACGTGTAGCTCCACAGCACGCTGTAGGAGATTATCTAGGGCTCAGAACTTCAACATCAGTTTAGTCACATAGCTAATGAATTAAATAGTTTATTTAGTTTTTTATTTAATTATTAAATTGAACCACTTCTATTTAACTGAATTCCTTTCTATTTAACTACTGTACCGAGTTATTTTATATAATTTCCTAGAAACACACATATCTGGCTTTTCCACCCAGCGCTACAACCTCCTCCTCTCTATGGATATTGTATGTCCTCATCAAACAAAAAGTTTTAAATAGTGGCGGGTGCCAACCAGTCAATGCGTTGGGGTTGATAAGCCAGAAATGAGTGTATTATTTTAGCTTTGTTTTGAGAAAACCACTTTAATGAACTGTCTGATCAGAAAATGGAGCAGGCCGGTCCACATGGACATCGGCGCTTAACTCTTTGAAGTGCCGGATTTATTTTTCTAGCTAAACTGAGACAGCTAGGCTAAAGTGCACACTCACAGTTGCCGTAGCGTAAAAAATAGTCATAGCAGAGAAAAAAAATGATGCGCTGGTGAAAAGAATCCAGGATGAGTTGAAAAGGGAAAAATATGAGCTGGATGCCATTTTGCTAATCTGCATACTCCATCAAGAAGCACTGTGTAAGTCTGTACTGCAGCCTGATCACGTACTACGGCAGTTGTAAAATTTTAAACGAGCGTCGAAGGGACTTCAGCATCGTCAATTTTTTAGGTTTTATGTCCGCTGGCTAGGTTTGGGGATAGTATGTTTACAACTTCATCCTCCAGCATCTGGACTCCACAGGAGCTCAGACCAGGATCCTGTTTGTGGACTTCAGCTCTGCCTTCAACACCATCATCCCGTCTCTGCTGCAGGACAAACTCTCCCAGCTGCACGTGCCCGACTCCACCCGTAAGTGGATCACTGACTTCCTGTCCAACAGGAAGCTGGGGAAACATGTCTCTGCCTCTCGGTCCATCAGCACCGGTTCCCCCCAAGGCTGCGTTCTTTCCCCTCTGCTCTTCTCTCTGTACACCAACAGCTGCACCTCCAGTCACCAGTCCGTCAAGCTCCTGAAGTTTGCAGATGACACCACCCTCAATGGACTGATCTCTGGCGGGGATGAGTCCGCCTACAGGTGGGAGTCTGACCATCTGATGACATGGTGCAGCCAGAACAACTTATAGCGCAACGCTCTGAAGACTACACATCATCGAGTCCATCCTCTGCTCCTCCATCACCGTCTGGCCTCCAGGACTCTGAGGCGGGCAGGAGAGCTTGTAGCCAACCTCTCTCACCCCAGACACCGACTCTTTGAGCCTCCTCCCTCTACCAGGAGGCTGCGGTCCATCCGGACTAAGACCTCAAGAGTTTTTTCTCGTCAGCAGTTGGTCTCATGGACCGAGTCCGAGTCCCCCATTGACCATACATACGTTTTTTAACATACATATTGTTAAAACTTTCTTATTTTATTATTATATTGCACCAATTCACCAAGTCAAATTCCTATATGTATATGTAACATGTGGCAAAAATGGCTGTTGATTCTGAAGTATGGAAGCTCAAAAGTGGGATGAGCTCATTTTTTTCGGTCAATCAGGAAAGTTGACAATTTTGTACATGAACTTGACAGTCTACAAAGACAAGTTGACTTCCTTCTCAAAATCAAATCATTTTCTCACACCAGCGCTAGTGAAAGAGGGCCCTCGACCTATACAGAAATATGGCAAATCGCTAAACGACCTGCACAGAAAAAAATAACTATGGACTCTAGAGCTGACTTATTAAAACGTTTTATCTTATTTGCGGGGCCCATTAGAAAAATATAAAAGGGATTAAAACTCAAACTTACAAACTTGCTCTCTAAATCCCAGCAGCAGCAGTCACTTAGGTAGCGGACCACCAAGCCTCTGATGAAGTCAATGAGTAGGATGCTGGCCACCGTAAAGATCATGTCGATGATGGATAGCTTCAGCATCTCCTGGAGACGAACAATGTATATATAAACATGTGCAGTTCAATACATTTTACACCACTCAACCAGGCTGAAACCTGCTCCGTTATGTTGTTTTCTAATGTTTGTTCACCCCTCGGACATCTGCACAGCTAGAAGATGTTTAATTATTTTCTCTGATACAACTGACTGCAGCTAGCGGCCGTTTTGTTTCCGCGGTCAACTTCCGGGAACCATAAGTAAAAAAAGGTACGTTAAAATATTTTTTTGTATTCATTTTGGCAACATTAATTGCACAGATTAATGCGCTTATGCGGACATTTATTTCTCCGCGGCCTGGTGGTTGGGGACCACTAATGTAGAGAAGAGGGTACCTGTCCAACGTAGGTCTCCCAGCATTGGTCCTGCTGAGAGCGGGTGTTCTTCTCAAACAGAGCTGTCTGGTTGGAGATGGTCCCTGAACTGCTTGGCATGGTAACCCTAACATCCAGCAATGTGGCAATTGTTGCTATGGTGCTGTTGCGATGCTCCGAGACAGAGATCTCAGAAACCAGGGTGGAGAGGCTGTCTACCTCTGGCTGAGAGATTGTGGCCAGGAAGGAGCTGGAGTCAGACCAGTTACCTGGACTCACTGGGTCCTGGAAGACAGAATTAGTTGGATAAATTACCAGCTACATGCTATGTCATGCTTATATGGGCAACTAGTTATGAGATAACTACTTAGTGGTTGGAAAGTAAAAGTTCAAAAGGTTAGCAAATGGCTTCATTTAAAAAAATATATATATATATATATATATATATATATTTCAAATTTATAAATCTCTGATAATACAATGTCTATGTGGTCCATGTGACTCGTAGGTGAGGTTCAATGGGTAAAACGGGAAACAGGAGGATGTACTTCACTTTACTGAGGGGCGATGGCTCAGCAGGGGAAATGTCCAGAAGAATTTTTTTGAGTTAAAAGTAGAAGTAAATAAATCAATCAAAGATGGCATAATGGGTGTTCCTGAACTTGATGAACCAAGATGGATCTTGCATTCCTAGTCAACACACACAGGAGCTGAACATCCTCAACCTGAAGCTCCAGGGCCCTGGTCAGTTGACCAAAGCAGTGTATGAAAACGTGAAAGCCGCAATTGTGGAAAACTCTGCTTTCTGCAAACAATCTCATCCATTTTGATACATGCAGAACTCTCTGGGTGAAAGCACATCATTCACTGGTGATCATACGCTGTGCTACGGATAACCTACTGCAGGAGTTTGATCAGCATCTTGCTGTGACACTTTGGACTTTGGACACGTGGAGGTGGAGAGTCTCCCAAATACGTTGCAAATGAAACTTATTGACTCCCAGTGCAACAACAATCTAAAAGCTAAATACAGAGGCTCAGGGAAAAATGGACCTGACTGGATATTTATTTGGAATTGCCTTCTGCAAATGTTGGTCCAAGTGCAATTGTTAAAAAACTCATATATATGTGACAAAAGGAAATGTATTTTCACTAAAAACTAATATAAAAATTAAGAAAACTGCTCGGTTCTTTTTTTTTGTTGAAAAATATTAGTAAAAATTAGTTGTGGGCATAGATTAATTTCTTTAATCTAGATTAATCTCACTGTAATCTTCGGCTCATTTGAATTCTGCCAAAGGCATTTAGAATATGTGTGCTACCCAAATAATTACTTAAAGTAAGTCGTTGAGAACAGGTTTCTCAAGCCAGGTGGCACATTAGACCAGGGGCTCATCTCCTGTTTTCAAAATGCATCACAAACTGCTTGAGAAAGCTGTTTTACTATGGTAATTGGTGATGAAAATAAATCATGCTCAATAAGATTACTTGTGTTTACTAACTGTTTATTCAGCGAAGGAGTGAAGTTGGCCAATAGAGCTGTGCTGACGGGCTTGCCTCGGTTGCATCACATCATTCACATCTAACAAGGCTCTTCTTCTCACCAAAACACTGATGTGGATAGTACCAAAGATGTTCTAGTTATCATCACCTGCCGTAGAGCCCTCCTGTCCTGAACCCTCCTCATCCTAAGCAGGTTTGTAATGTGTCCCGTTAAGATGCTTTTGGATCTCTATAAAAGTTAATACATTTCTACGCTTTTTTTCCCATGATGTGATGACAATATTATGTTGTTTATGATTTATGGGAACTTCCACACAGAGACACATTTCTTTTTTAAATGGGTCATTTTTGCTTTTTCGGTTCCTCCACTGGACTCCTGGATATAATTTAAGCAGAGATCAATGACTATGCTGAAGAAACTGGTCTCATTTCTGTCTGACACACAACACCTCTTTTCATTTTTTCCCGGTATTGAGTGTTCTGTTTGCTTCACAGATATCCTCTGGCACCCTGAAATACCTTTATTTTAGAATAGATAGTTTACTATCCAAGTATAGTCATTTGAAGGTCTCTCAGAGTTTCAGCAGTTTGGTTGAATCTTTCATATTCTTGCCCTGCTGTTAGTTACCAGTTAGCGTTTTATAACGGATGACTGTATATGCAGATTGTACGAATCCAGTAGATGTGTAAGAGTATGTGGTCATGTGACACATTGCAACTTTAATGGAATGAGAAGAAGAAAATAGATGCTCATCATTTTCCATACTCACAGAAGAGCTCATACTGTTGACCTTATCAAGGAGGGCAATAATGAGGCTGTAGAGATTCCCCAGGTATAAAACAAGTACTCTGTAAATACATACAGATATGACCAATGTTATTGTACCTCGGATGTACAGTTTGTAATTAGTGCTGCCTTTGGCCGCAGTAATGTAGAGATTGAGTACCTGGCCAGCTGGAAACGCAGGGAGGTTCGTGGGTGGTACATCTCCAGCTGAGAAACAAGCTCAAAGGCAGAAGGAGCAATCATGGTGATGAGAGAAACCACAACACTCACCTGGCAACAGAAAGAAGGTGCAGACTGTATTCTATGTCTCCTTTTTAGAATAATGATTTCTCCTTAAAATAAATAATACATTACAGAGACAGACACGCTTACACTGTACAAAACACACTTGATATATAGCTTCCTGCTACTAGCACTACCTGCTAAGAAGTTAATCTTTTCATTTGTCATTATTCACCTTTCATAATTCTTGCACGGAAAATCTAAAGAACACAAAATGGCAACACATGTTCTGCCCACTCTTCTGTATCAAATTATACTACCAACTAAGTTGTTGCAATAACATTGTTAATTGAATATCTTTTTATCTTTTAATTTACATTTGTTGGGACTAAATATGCAAATATTTATATAATGAATAAATAACAACTGGGAATATTTGTCAGTTGCAATGTTTTTTAAAATTTGAATCAATTTTGTAAGTCTGAATAAATATACATTAAACATGTTTAATATTTGAAGATTTAATCCAAAATAGATCCTTTGCCATTGTGGCTTCTATACATTCTCATAGACGATATTTTTAAGCCGAGCTGAATGACAGACAGAAGCCCAGAGCGGAAAGAAGATTAAACTAAAAAACATTAACCCAGAAAACCTGTTTTTTTAACCTGTTCAAAAGTCATGCACACAGGAAAGAAAAAATCCAAGATCCGAGTTGAAAAATTGATTGCCAGATTTTCTTCTAAGAGCTTAAGTACTCATCCAACAAACTGACCATGGATTTGTTTGGCTGACAGAACAGCAGCCTCTCTGAATTAATGAAATGATGAAAGTGAATCCATTCAGTGCATTCTGTACACCATTGATTATTTATTCCTCTTGCGGAGACTAAAACATTTGATTAGTATTAAGGGAACCGCACTTAACTGGCTTACGTCGTATTTATCGGATTGATCGCAGTTTGTGTTTGTAAACGGCGAATCCTTGATGGCCATCAATGTTGGAAATGAGATCCCACGAGGTTCTGTGCTTGGACTGATTTCATTTAGCCTGTATATGCTTTCTTTAGGCAATGTTATCCGAAAGAATGCATAAACTTTAATTATTATGTAGACGATACTTAATTGTATATCTAACGATCAAACAAGACAAGATCTGCCATGTCGTTAGACTTGAACAATGTCTTAAAAACATTGACACCTGGGCCCTGTTCCTCGTATGTGGCTAACAGTGAAGTATGTGGAGTCAGCCAGATCATTTTCAGGATGAGATGACGTAGATGAGGCTTTTCTGTTCACCAAAGCAGGTTTGGCTAAATCACCATAGCAATACATTGAAAAACTTGAACCTGCTCCAGTGCAATCATTAGCGCCAACTGGATTAGTTCACCACTCCCCCGTTAAAAAGGCCAGCTCACTTCCCTATGATGAAGGAGCGATATCAGTTGGATTAACATTTTGTAGGGAGAGAGTACTCCGAGATCACAAAGATCCGTTATGTCATCACGATGACGTCCTGTACGAGTGCTATTGATACTGAAGACGGGGATCATTTATTGACAAGAAGAATTTCCAGAGCCGAAACGTTACGTGATTGATTAGAGTGATGAGGCACTTAAAAGGAGCCTATACATTTACACATTTAAAGTTAACTTGTGTGCAATACTTCTCCCTTGCAGGGGGACGGTGTCAGTTATTGCCATGATTATATGATTCATATTATTTTGTTTTGTATAGCACAATATCGAAAATTTGCCTCAGAGGACTTTACAGTTCCTACATGTGACATCCTCTGTCCAGAAACCCTCACATCGGCACAGGAAAAACTCCCCAAAAAACGAAAAAGCATTTGATGGGGAATAAAGGAATCTTTAGAGAGACAGACGAGGATCCGACCCTGGAATGTACGAACTGCGATGGACGTACAGAATGAACAATTTAAAAGATTTACAATACGTTCAATTCATCTGACAGAAATGATTCAAATTCACATTATCTCCTTATATTTGTTCATGATCATCTCCTGCTCGTCAGCTGGGAAAAAAGATGGTCTTCCTTTAAGTCTACTTGACGTTGTATTTTTAAAAAATCCTGGTTTCAGGGATCGACTCTACCGCCTTCTAAAGTAGGACGCGCATGTGCGATTATCTGATGACTGACATCTGTTTCAAACTAAGAGACAGTTTGTGCGCAGATCAGCCTTTGAGGAAGATAACATCAATCATCTTGTTAATTTGAGCTGGATAATGGGACATTTGATCGAATTAGTTGAACCGCATATGAGGAACAGGGCCCTGGATGACCAGCAAGTTTCTGTCACAGTGCAGCTCCACATCCCCCTCATGCCACCTAATCAGTTTATTCTGTACACCTGCTTGGCACATTCACCTCGTCAGCCCAATCACACTCACCTGTCTACCCTACTCACTCCTCTCAGTATTTAACCCCAGTCACTCACTCACTCGCTGCCAGATTGGTCTTCTGCTTTCATGTCAGACTCTCCAGTGTTTAGTTTCAGATGGATGACCCTGCCTGCCCGCCCCTGTTTACCTTGCTAGCCCAACCCCCGGTGAACCTACCAGCCCTTCTGTCCCATTGTTATTCTGCCTGCTGTTTCCCGGAGTTTTAATAAAAGATCAAAGAGCCCTGAAGTTGTGAGTAGTGCATTTGGGTCTGAGTTCTCTTCGACCAGGATGTGTCCTTTAACGCTCAGATAAAGCCAACTTCAAGGACTGCTTTATTTCAGCTACGTGATACATTGAAAATCACCCACTTCCTCTCTCAAAATATTGCAAGAAAATGTATTAATTCTAGACTAGACTAGAGATAATGTGTTCAATCTAGACTTGATTATTGCAATTCTTTATTATCAGGCTACTCTAAAAAGCCTCTTAAGCCTCTGATTCAGAATGCTGCAGCATGTGTATTAACAAGAACTAAGAAAGGGTTCATATTATTCTTTTATCCGCTTCCTTGCACTGGCTCCCTGTTAAATCAAGAATAGAATTAATCTACAAGGCACTTGCTGGTGAGGTACAGTCTTATCTTAAAGAGCTTGTAACATTGTATAAGAGCTGTGCGCCATAAATTCTGGTTACTTGTGGTTTCTTGATACTTGGGTCTTTTTTATTTCCTCTTTTAGAGGGAGGTTGACCTCTGTTGCGAATTGCGGAATTGCAGTCTTCGTAAACATCTGGGATTGATACAATCACACCCTTCATAAGTCCATTCTGCGGTATTGGATCACTGTCTTTCTTCACCTCACATTCCGCGTAGCGCCTTGCACCCGACCAGTCCGTCTAGCAAAAGCCTCTGCGGTTTTAAAGAACCCTCCAGGGTTTTGACTACCATTTCGGTCGGCCCTGCTCAGGCCAGGCTCCTCCAGCAGTCGGTTGGTCCTGACGTGCAGCGCCCCTTTCCATATCAGTACGACAGTGACGAATCTTATGCTGCCAGACTCGATTTTCCACATGTGGCCGATCCATGTTATTGTAGTAAGCAACCTTCTGTCTATAGGCTACCTCCATAGAGGTAATGCAGGAGTCCGCCACAATAGTGGTATTGAGCACTAACATACCCGCTGCCGTACACACTATGAGATCAATTTTCCTGATTCCAGTGTTTGTCGGGATTCTTGGCTCCTGTTTGAACCTCTTTTGGTGAGGCAATGGGTCACCCAGTTGTTCACGGTGCTGTGACTCTTGACTCGCTCATCATGCGCTCTTGTGCAACGCTGCACCTGATGGCCAAGGGTCTCTTGTGCGTTACATCTCACATTGCACAAGGGAAGCGCCCATTTGCAATGTGAGATGTAACGCACAAGAGACCCTTGGCCATCAAGTGCTTCCCTTGTGCGCCCTCTGGATCCTTGCTTCTTGTGCATAAACTTGTGGCATACGCACGACCGGGTATGCCACAAGTTTTCTCGGATTTAATGGCCATCATGTTTGTCCCCCCTGATAGGAGTCTCGTGCCATCAGTGACCTACTGGTTCAACCTTGGGACTATATACAGGACTGTCTCAGAAAATTCTGGAAACACTCTTGCAGGTGTTTCGAGTTAATTAGACAATTCAAGTGATTAGTTGAATACCCTACTAGTATACTTATTCATGATATTCTGATATTTAGAGATAGGATATTTGAGTTTTCTTGAGCTGTAAGTCATAATCAGCAATATTAAAAGAATAAAAGGCTTGCAATATTTCAGTTGATTTGTAATGAATCCAGAATGCATGACATTTTTGTTTTTTTAATTGCATTACAGAAAATTCACAATATTCTAATTTTCTGAGACAGTCCTGTATATTGTGGCATCACGAGAGGCTGGGTCCTGGAGAGACGCTACATCCCTAGAAGATGGCTGTATCCTGGGACAGCTATGGCCCCACCTGCTGGTGGACTCGGGAACCCCACCCCTCCAGGCCCGCACACCTGAAACCGATCAACGCGTAATGAACTGAAGGGTTTTTAAGAGACAGGAAGAGGGAGTGGGGAAAAGAGGAGGCTTGGAGATACGAGTGGCAGACTGGGCTCCTGACTAAGGACCAGAACACGGACGCGATGCTACACACCACAAGAGGTCGAAGACCAAAGAAGGGTGCTTTCCTGCCGGAGGGAACCAGTGTTATAGTTTCACCTTAAGGAGAGGTCCTACTTAAGTTTGACACATAGAACGTTAATTTAGGTTAAAACCCCCAGAACGGAAATAAAAACATTATTTTCTTGCCGTGTCCTTGCACTCATTGAACTGTTCCGCCGAGAGCGGTGTAACCTCCCGTGACGTCACAATATATATAAATATAGCCAGCCTTCCCTTTCCAATAAACCCTTTCTTGCTTATCCAACGTCAGTAGAAGCTTAGCTGTAACTCTTTGGAGGATGAGCTGGTGGTAGATTTTAGGTACCAGATGGTGTTTCACAATGAAGACCCGCTGTTGAGGTTTTAGAGGGGCCTTACGTAGGTTGGCCAGCATATCCCTGATGCGGGCTTCCGGTGTTTGGATCTTTCTCTTGGCACTTATCTTTATCCCAAGATATTTGTAGGTCTGGGTGGGTTTCATGCCTGGAACCTCAGCGCCTTTGATGTTGTGGCAGGGTCTCTCGTCCACCAGCACTCGTTTGTTTTGGCCGTCAGCTACTACTGCCAGAGTAGCGCATATGGCTGGGTTGGCTTGTAGACCTGCCGTGGCCAAGAATCCAACACTATGTTAGTGACCGTTTGGAGGCCCCGTTTGCTTGATGTAAAAAGCACCAGATCGTCTGTGAAGGCCAAGGCCAGCAGCTGGTTTCCCGTACACATCATGAAACTCACATCCTCAGTGCCTCATTGACGATTAAGGGAACAGCAGAGGGGATAGTGGATCCCCCTCCATTGACCATCCTTAGCCCCAAGGAGATGGGTGGCTCTCTGGGCATAGTACTCTCAGAGGTATCCGCAGATGTAGTTCGGGACTCCATCCTCGAGGGCCACCCTTACGAATGTCTGGTGTTAGACGCTGTCCAAGGCTTTGCGTAGGTCAACAAACGTTATTAAGAGGCTTTTAGTTTTTTAAGTCTTAAAAAGTAGGATGGAAGCCAGTTATCCCTTCAGTTATCAAGCTCTTCTTTTGTATAAGCAGTGGGGGAGGTGTGCAGACAAAGGCACCTCATTTAAAACTTGATAACTCTATATAGTTAGGGCTGGCATAGGTTAGCTTAGACCAGCCCTCCGACAAGCTGCTATAGGCCCGGATTTCTGGGGGAATTCTTAGGACACACTGAGCTCCTCTCTCTCTCCTATCCGGACCCTGGTCCTGCTATTAATATTAATCACATTACTATTGCTGTATTCATAAACCAACTTTAGCGACGTTGCTTCTGAAGTCATTGTGCCTTTCCCTCCTCAGGTTTCTGTGGATTGTGGTTACGCCTGATGGTGGTTACATCTGATGGTGATTCTCCCTGCAGTGGTCCTGCTGTACACCTGGCTTGCTACTCTCAATAGTTGAGTCATTTCTGTCGTATGAATTGAAGATACTGTAAATCCTCCTCTGCCGATTTCCCTAAGGTTGTTGAAGGGTTTTTTCATTTTTTGGGGCAGATTTTCCTGTGCCGATGTGATGGTTTGGGGACAGTACATGTGAACAGACTATAAAGCCCTCTGAGGCAAATTTGTGATTTAGGGCTACACAAAACAAAATGAATTGAATCGAATCAGTCCTGGTTCTCCACTTTCATTGATTTTCTTGGAACGGTATTGTATGTTGAATAATCTAATCAAACTAATGATGTCTGTTCTGCTACCTCATTCTTCTCCCAAAGTGTCAGCTCCGGCTTCTCCTGCTCTAGTTTCTGAGAACGGTCCACCACAAAGTAGATGATGTAGATGCTGCCAGCCAGAGACAGCAGCACCAGGATGTTGGCTAAAATACGCAGACTGATGAGAACTGCCCTGAGAAAACACAGATACATTTTTACATCAGCTAAATATATTAGTGCAATGGTTTTCTCTGAAGTAGAAGTACATAGCATGAAGTACGCAGAGTGGTTGCTTATTTTTAAAGATATTTTAGGGTACAAAGAGATAGCAGTGCAACATTACTAAATGTATCTCAAATCAAAACATTATAATAAATGAAATGCTGATTGACCAAGTATTCTATGAATCAGTAAATTGTTTTTGCCTGTGGATAGTGGCAACATGGCGGTGTCATGGAACTATATCGTGTCAGATGTGTGGCTGAGGACCAGAGAAAGAAGTTAAAAAATACTGTGCCACATGTGGGTTTGTTTCCTGTTTTATTTTGCAGTTTACTGCCTTGTGTCCCTGGATTAACTTTACTTCCTGTCCAGGCTTTTTCTCTCAATCACCTGTACTCCCTCAATGTATTTAACCTCGTCGTGACAAACTGTGTTGATTCAATCTCAGAATCCAGGATTCAGGAAGGATTTCTCACATACGCTACTGCAAGAGAGAAAAAAAACCCAGAGGAAGACAAAGAATAATGCAAGATCAAGAAACAAATAGACACCTACAGACTGGTGTCCTTCTTCTTTTCCTGCTCCTCAACGATGGCTTCCTAAGTAGAGAAGCGTTTGATTATAAGTTTTGATGATCCCTGCTGTTGTATCAGGCATAATCACAGCAAGTCACAAATTGTGATTCATAATGTTCTGTGGATGAAGTACAAGAAGGGGACAGGGGTGTTGTTGGCGCATATGAAAGTGTAACTGGATATCTGAGTGTGCAGTGCGTCCAAGTGTGCCACTGACCCTGATGTTGTTGACAATGGCAGCTCCTTTGCTCTCTGCAGCCTCTGGGTTTCCTATCAGGTAATCCCAGGCACAGAAAACTCTCCAACAGAACGTAAAGTTCTCATCGGAGGCACTGGCCAGGCTCAGACGAGAGTTCTTGGCCATTCTGTAGGAATTTATGTAGAGCAAGTCATCAAACCATACAATACATTATCAACACTATTTAACGATGCTGGTGCTAGTTGAGTGGTCAGTCAGTCATCCTGTCCAACAGTTTGGTCCACAAGAAGTTTCTTTACAAACTCCAGGTTGTCATAGATTTTTTATATTTCTGATTCCTAAAGAATGAATGATTTTACATTTGTAAAATATATTCTACCTCACTGAACCATGCTATGGGGAGCTAAAGAATGTTAAGGCTTTTTTTCAAGCTTGTGCTTGACGCTTGGTGCCCTTGTCTCGTCTTACTGGGCAGGCCGTTGTCAGTCCATCTTAGTAATTACACTTACAAAAAAGAAACTACAATCCGCCTGTAACACACGTTTTTGTGAGCTAGTGCACGGTTGATTGTAAGGAAGTGACATGGTCTGTGTAGGGAGGAGGGCAAGGTGGATGAATATAGAACTTCTTTATTCAAGAGTGTGTTTTTTTAAATTTTAGAGCATGATTTGATTTCAGAAACTCCCGGGCACGGGAAAGACATTCAATGACTCGACAGTGAGCAAAAAACACAAATGGCATGAATACACTGGGAAGGTGCAGGTGATTGGACACAGGTTGAAACAATCATGGACACGGCAGACAATCACATGCGGGGAAATCAGAGACACGACAGGCAGGAAACCACAAAATAACAGGAAACAAACCCAAACCGTGACGAATGAACAAAACACGTTCTTGAATAAATACAGGAAGAAAGCTCCATCGATGAGCATGTCAAACCAACACATGACTTCTCGCTGCAGATGTGATTATTTCAACACAAACCACTTTGTCCTAAATAAAGTTGGCGCAATATTGGCGCACTGCAGGCACAGTTAGCGGCAATATTGTTGAACAATCAAAGGAAAAAGCACTGTTCATGAGAAGAACACATCTTATGATACGGGTTAGCTGATGGACTAGTGAATTTTGCAGGCCGCTATCATGGAGGCAGTTTGAAACATGCTAGTTCCCGATAGGAAACAGCCTTCTGTTTTAGAATGTGCGTCTCCTCAAGTCTGCGTAGGGGGCTTGGTTATGGTCAGCACACAATTCAATTGAAATCCATTTTTCCTTAAGTTTGCAGTTTTAATTTACTGACATGACAAGACAAATTCCATTGTCAGATTGTGATCATGTAAGTATCATAAAAAAGCTTAATAATTACTTTCTTAAAAGGATGATGAAACTGTAGGCAAAGACAGCCATCCCAACCAGGAAGTAGGCAAGGGGCAACCGGTACCCTGCACTGCCAATTTTCCTCAGTCTGCCATAGTAACCATAGAATAATACGGAGTACTGCAGGTAGCCCTGTGGAGAAAGATACACACAACATATGTCGACAACAAGAAGACCATACAGCATATCTATTTCTACAGTATACATCTACATCTAGAGCATCGCTATCTTGCGGACCGCGGTCCAGACCTGGACTTGAAGCTAGAAAAGACCGTTGTGATTTAAAACCTGATGGGGTACATCTTTCAACCAGCGCACTTTTGGTAGTCCTTAGTGGCCTAAAGCACCGATAGACTGACAAGAAGGTGGTTTGAGCCAAACTCCCTGGCTCCGTCATTCGCTCGCATGGTTTCTCCTACCACAGCTATGCAGACGACACCCAACTAATTCTCTCCTTCCCCGACTCGGACACTCAGGTGGCGGCGCGGATCTCATCCTGTCTGACTGACATCTCTCGGTGGATGTCCGCTCATCACCTGAAGATCAACCCCGACAAGACCGAACTACTTTTCTTCCCCCGGAAAAAACTCTCCCACCCAGCACCTGACTGTTAACTTCGGCGACTCTGTGTTAACGCCCACTCTGACTGCTAGGAACCTCGGCGTGACACTTGACTCCCAACTCTCCCTGACTCCTAACATCACAGTAACAACACAATCCTGTAGATACACGCTCTACAACATCAGGAGAATACGACCCCTTCTCACTCAGAAGGCAGCGCAGGTACTGATTCAGGCTCTTGTCATCTCCCGCCTTGACTACTGTAACTCTCTCCTGGCAGGTCTCCCTGCTACCGCCATTCGACCACTGCAGCTCATTCAGAATGCAGCAGCTCGACTGGTCTTCAACCTTCCAAAATTCTTCCACACTACTCCACTTCTCCGTTCTCTTCACTGGTTACCAGTGGCTGCCCGCATCCAGTTCAAAACATGTGAATGGATCGGGTCCAGTCTACATCCAGGGCATAGTGAAACCCTACATCCCAACCCGCACACTCCGCTCTGCATCTGCCAAGCTGCTTGTTCCTCCCTCACTGAGAGAAAAGCACTCGGCGAGATCGCGACTCTTCGCTGTCCTGGCTCCCAGATGGTGGAATGAGCTCTCCGATGACATCAGGACTGCAGAGAGCCTCTACATCTCTCCCCTCTAGCCTGCCACATACAGACCTATGTAAATCTCAAATGGTCCAAAAAAGTCATCAAACATAATCAGTGAAATTGAGAAAAGTCAGGTCCCAATGTGAAACAGAACGGGGAAATTCAAGCTTAAGTTCACATTATTTCATGTTACTGAATTGAAGCACTTTATTTGAAAATGCATAATTTTCACATTTGATTTATTTTCTCTTGTTTTGAAATGCAGCTGTTTTTTTCTGCAAACTAGCTGCCAACCTGGTTGTTAGCGTATTTAGCAAAGGATGGCTGATATTGTATTTAAACTCTATCAAAACTGCAACAGTTTCTTGCCAAAGAAGACATAGAGCCTTTGACTGGACTTCAGTGAAAAATTATTTAATTGTCCAGTCCTTGTTAAACACTTGTTGATTGTAGATCAGGGATGCAAACACATAATAATTGAAGACCTCGCCCCATGGCAAATATCCATATGGTTACATTGCCACCAGGCTTGTGCAATGCGGTCGGGTTTGAGAAAAGCCGTCCAGAGGAATCAACAGTAGTTCAGGTTGAAAGACAGGCGGATCGTTGTTGTTTTATGTGAGATTTTAGCTTAGTTGTGTTGCCTATTTTTGGTGCTACTGTTTATTAAGGCACCGGCTCGTTCACATTGATAGGCTCTCCTCTCTCATTCTGCTTGAAGCCAAAATGTTTCCGGTTCGGCTGTAGATGTGACAAAAAAGAACATATAACATAACATGGTGGGTTCACTGGTCCTCCAGTCCGTATCTGTGTGTGAGCTGCCTAAGCCCCGCCTCCACTTTCCACAAGGAAAAAGCACAGAGGCAGCACGATCAACTTAAATGTTGGTGACGTTTATTTATATGTAAAATGAATATCGCAGCACCAAAAATTATTGCAGGCGATTTCAGAGAGTGTGCGATAAGTCAATTTATCACATATTGCGACATGTCTATGGCTAATGAAACCTTGATATTTCTATTATTGTTGGTCAGCTGTTGGTGCGAAAATTACAGTTGATGAAATTAAAATCACACACCCCCCCACCCCCCTCTTAAAAAAACGGATTTGCATGATTCACACAAGTCACCCAAACTGAGGCCAAAAAGCGCCCTGCATCAATGGGTTGAGAGGAGTAGCAATGTCATAACAGAGAGTAGCCCGGGCTCAGCAAGATAAAGTCAATGTATCACTGTGTCTAATGCGCCACCTGTACAAGGTCAAATGAATGCAGTCATAATAATGACATGATTTGGGAAATTCTGTATCAATTTTTGGCAGGTAGTTTAAAAAGACCATGGGGCTGGATGTGGGCCGCGAGTCGTAGTTTTCCCACCCCTGCTGTGGTGTTATGTCAGTATAGAAGGCGAGGTGGCCTTGCAGTATAGGTCGGGGAGGCAGTAAAGTCATGCTCGAACAGTGGTTCATTGTGTTTGTAATGTGCTATCGACAGAACAGTAAAAAGAAAGAGAGGCTAACCCCGAGAGACCAGATGGTGTCCAAGTCCTGGGCTGAAGCCTGATGCTCCTTGGGGATGGTTTTACTCCTCGTTGTCCCAAACGGAGCTCCTGCCAGCAGCTAGTATATACAAACACAGACCAATGCATTTTGAAATTAATACAGATATTACCAACCAACGGCTCTAAAATCCCAACTGACTGTATCTGGTACGGTAAAAAGAACGGCTGAAGAATAAACTGTAATGTATCAATAACTGCCAATGTGCTCATTCTGTTATTACATTTCTGGTGAAACCAACAATGCATGGTCTGGCTACTCAAGCTCTGTATTTAACACACAGCAATGACATTTATATTAGCATTCTCAACTCAATCTTGAAAAGAAGAAGTCTAGGCTCCATAACTACATTTTTGATGATTGGCTTTGGCATACACATTTATTTTATAACCAATGAAGGTTTGTCCCAACAAGGAGAGGCAGATGATAAAAACCTGCATTGGGAATGATAGCATTGGTAGTATGTGGAAAAATTGATTTTGTCTGCATGTCGGTGAGAAAGATAATTCCAGCTGCATTTTGATGCTGAGTAATGATATGAAGCAATTTGTTTATGTATATGCCATATGTTAGCTATCTGGAGAGTTATAACCAGTGGCAGCTGGTCCATAGAGGGCAATGGGGCGTGGTCCCACCATGAGCGACGGAGAAAAAATATATACATATTCATTTTTTGTTGTTTATTATATTAAAAATAAATTTTTCAAATGTGTATTTTTGAAACATGGATTATATACGCGGTAATATTTCTAAATTAAGATATCTGCGCAAAATATGTGCTTTTTTATGCGCTTGTCTGCATGTCTCGAGCTGGGCTCGGGCCGGGTCCAAGAAGCAGTTAGCCAATCACATTTGGGCATAGCCTAAGCTGCGCTCTCGTCAGGGCGAGTCTCTGACGCGCCGTTTAACAACATAACAGGAGCGACCA
This sequence comes from Pungitius pungitius, assembly GCF_949316345.1. Lineage (NCBI taxonomy): Eukaryota > Metazoa > Chordata > Actinopteri > Perciformes > Gasterosteidae > Pungitius > Pungitius pungitius. The sequence goes on from NC_084903.1 coordinate 4,417,194, forward strand.
CCGGAAGTGTCCGTCCAAGAAGACCCGACCCGAACTTAAGTACTTTGCCGGAAGAATTAGAGGTAATACAGCTGTATTCTTTGTTATATTCTAGTTAGTAATAAATACTTAATCACAAAGCGAGTTCAAGATACTTTTGATTCTCACAAGAGCATGTGTGGGTCTGCGTCTTGTGTCGATGGACTCGTTTCAATTCATGGTTCCGAAAGGCTTGCGCGTGTTGCAAAGCAATTCACCGCCAGAACACTAGGTGGAGTAACGTTTTTTGTTGACGAGAACCTAGAGAGTGACGTCTTTGTGTATGGGAAACATTGGTTTGTTTATTTGTTGGAATGCATTGGTGCATTCGAAGTATTGTTCTTCGAATCTTTATTCTACTTATTCTATTTCTTCCGCCGCACCTGTCAACTCCTTCACACTTTCAGCTATTAAGACCATTCAAATATTAAAATGTTCAGCTTCTTCAGGGGAGGGGGGCTATGACTCAAAATCATCCACCTTTTTAACATGTTTCCAATGGATTAAATTTTCAAATTGTCTCAAAACTTCAACTTTCAACTTTTTCAGCTTTTCCAATCTTTCAGCTAGAGACACCATTTAAACTTTAAAATCCACAAGTGTTACGGCCGTCGGACACCACCCTTAACATAAAGGAGAGACGCACATAAACCAGCGTGCATCAAACTTCATCTAGGGGTATTTTATTAAAAATAATACATATTAACGGTAGTTTACTAATGACCCAAAACAAATCAATAGGTGCGGAACGTTCTCCACTGCCGGGTTGGCGGCTGAACGGCAATCTTAATTGTCACAAGCACGTTCGGGCTGCGATTCTCGAGGATTCCCCCATGCAAATTGTCCAGGAAGCCTTTTGTAGCCCCGACACAGGCTCCGCTCATGTGTGGCTCATCTGTAAATCAACACACACACACACACACAGTGCGTGCACTCGAATGCATGTAGTAACAAGCACCAGAGCTGGGGGACGTAACAACAAGTCTTAACAATTTCATAAAAAACAGCTTGTTGATATCTATTATACTGTTTTCATAATCACCAATTATTTTTCATTAGTTTTGGGGTCCTATTCGAAGTTAGAGTGTGTGGTAGAGTGCGAACAAAGTCAGAAAACAACAGAAGGTACATGTTTTGTAAACTGCTATATGAGCAGTTTTAAAACAATAGAGACATGAACGCTACACTCATGCATTACATTACATTACATTACATGTCATTTAGCTGACGCTTTTATCCAAAGCGACGTACAATAAGTGCATTTCCATAAGTTCCATAAGTCAAAGTCATGCGTTCGGTAGAGTCTTGTGTCTCTCAAAATCCCATTATTTTTTGGCTACCCCAAAGAGTTTTGCCCCAGAAAGCATTTGTTTGAGGTGTGGTTCTCGGTAACTCACTATCTGTCTGCCCCTGTGTGCTCGTTAGTGGCCGCGCACCTTGCTCCGTTGTTACGGCAACTAGCTGGGGCTCTTTCTGTGACTCACAGCTGATCCTTATTAGCTGATTAGTGCAGCCTGACATGACCTCCTTCTCTCCACCTTCTCTCATCATTTCAACACAACCCCACATGGAGGGAATTCTTACTGTAATGTTTGATGAGGCCTCTCACCCAATACCATCATTTCAAAATAAAAGCTGTAATGATTATCTGTAATTTAACCATGAAGCCTAGGATAAAGCTGTTTCGTTGAATAGTGATTGCTCTTTCAAATAGTACTACAACCACAACTAATATTTCTTGTACATCTAGTAGTACTTCTAGTATTTCAACTGGTATTATTACTAAATTACTTTTACTACTACTAATATTACTAGTACTACTAGTATTTCAACCCCCATGGAGGGAATTCTTACTGTAATGTTTGATGAGGCCTAATAATATTTCTGTCTCTCAACCCCTCCACCCACTCACCAAATACCATCATTTCAAAATAAAAGCTGCAATGATTATCTGTAATTAACCATGAAGCTTAGGATGAAGCTGTTTCGTTGAATACTTATTGCTCTTTCAAATAGTACTACAACCACTACTAATATTTCTAGTACTTCTTGTAGTACTTCTAGTATTTCAACTGGTATTATTACTAAAATGACTTTTACTACTATTATATTTTCTAATTCTCAGCTTTTCCTATTTCTTTTCTTTCAGCAACGTTTAAATTAATTTCAGCTTTTATTATTTCTGGGTTTTCAAATTCATAGACGCTTCTCCTATTTCTGTTTTTTGCAATTCTTTCAAGTTCATTTCAGCTTTTCACATTTCTGTATTTTCAGCAAAAGAAATGTATTTCAGCTTTTTCTATTCTTTCAGCAATGTTTAGAATAATTTCAGCTTCTTTCATTTCTGTACTTTAAGCAACATTTTATTTAATAATATAATAATATAATTTATTTATTTAATTTCAGCTTTCTGCATTCCAATGCATTTTCAGCAGGAAATGCAATTTCTAGTTATTTATCAGAGACTTTATAGCTCTGTGCATCACCACTGCTGCTTTTCATCGCATTTTTTTCGCGGACATACTTGTATTCTGTATTTTGTACAGAATATTTGTATTTTGCTGCGCAACTTTTTTCACTCCTCGCCAAACGGGGAGATCTGCGTCCACTACAAGGTCGCCATCCGTGCGTCCGTATAGGCCACCAATGACGGGTTATATCAGTGGTCATATTTACGGATTTTTTCTGGCAAAAACTCTTCAAACAGATTGATTATCTCGTAAAAAATCTTCATTTTAATAATGGCGGAATAATGCTATGAAACCAGAAATGTGAGACTCCTGAAAGGATGTAGTTAGCAGACCAATCACAGCCTTGCGGCCTGCGTGAGCTTGCGTAGATTTTGACGCAAGTTTAGAATGGGTCAACACGCAAGCACACAAGAGGGGCTGAAAACGCAGCAAGGGGGTCTTGCGTCAGCATAAACTAGGCTTAAATCCACAAATTTCCACCACACAGGTTCAAAACTCAAGACACACTTTTTTAGACTCTACCTTGACTAAAACACTAGCAAAACAATATACTACCGTAGCACTAACAAATGATAGCACTAAAATTGTACTTATAATGGCACTTTTCCTTTTTTAACATGTTTTGAAACTGCTTATTTGATGAAAAATGTACTTTCTTGTTACTTGTTCTTCTGAGTTTGTATCTCTATGTGGAAATGCACTTATTGTACGTCGCTTTGGATAAAAGCGTCAGCTAAATGACATGTAATGTAATGTCTAGGGATGCAATGTTGACAGATTTAGTGAGGGCAGGCCAAGTTATTTAAAGTTATGTATCTTGACAAATTAATCCACACTAGTTCACATATGCCATTTGTCAATTATATGGAGAGTTATAAACACATTACAATAGAAGAAAATACAAATCGAAGTGTTTGAACTCATTAATTAATAAAAAAAAAAGGGAACGTTCATGGTTGTTTTTGGAAGAGTAGTGTCTGGCTAATTGGAATATTGTAGAGGATTCATCATCAGATTTGCTTCCTTTGCCCACATGTTATTATATTTCCGGTTTATAGTACAATTCTGTCTATCAAATGGTATTCAGTATTGTTCAATATATGAAAGTTGTTGAATAGACAGTGAGATGATTGCTGACCTCTGGTAGGACGATAAAGGCTCCAGTCATGATCGTGAGGACGATGTTGATCCCAAACAACCATCGGAGGAAGATGAAGTAGGAGGCCACGCCCGACCCAAAGTGACCTCAACAAGACACAAGAAACATCTGACTGAGCCGTTGACATGTTGCATGGTCCCTCATTTTGCTACATATTTCAGTTCCTTGAAGAAAAAAAATGAATTAAGGTCTAGTTGAGTCAAGAACTGTAATGTTCTGTTAACTGCCATTACATGCCGTGGCAAATGGAGAAAAGAGGGCGCTAAACCTTCTACCTGTCTCTTCTACATCCCAATCCTAACCCAGGTGCTTAAAATAAAGTTTTACCTTTAGTTAGCACGTTACTGGATATGACCAATCTGTCTTTTATCAAACAGGACATGTACCACAGTCCTTCAATGTAGCTCAAATCAAACCTCTTCTTAAACAACTCACCGGCAGTCGGGCTCATTAATGGAGGCCGGGTCCCCCACTGACTGACTATCACATCCCTCTTTTCCCACCGGTCACTCCCTTCACACTCACATACACTTGTCACTTTCACATAGGCTCACAATACAGTTTAGAGAATGGTTATCTGTTCGCCAGTGCACTTTATTTTTGTATTGTTTATTTTTATGCTATATCCCCTAGCCTATAGCCTACATTATATACAATAGATTCAAATTGGTAAATTGAACATGCTGTTCTTTGTCTTGTTGTCCATTGTCCCACTGTGTTACTGTCCAATGTTATGCACCAACCACCATGTCAGCGCGCAGAGAGCAGCCTGTCATCAGCAAGTATTCTGTGAAATGACCAGCTGGTCTTCACGTCTTTGTAGCGGTTATGCATGAGTTACAGCTGTATTGGCAGACTTTTGATTCATGACTTCAACAGAACTTTAACGTTTCGTCTGTATCCACAGTGTGCAGGTGTGTTTTACTGTCTATCATTGTGCAATAAAACTAACAATGTTTTAAATTACAAATGAAGAGTCCCAGACCGCCATCGAGACTCTAAACCGGCAGCAGGCCTTCAGCTTCAGAAAAGCATTGAATTGTAATAATAGTAAATAAATATTTCCCAAACATGAATGATAATACTGCTTGCTTGTTTGACAATGTAAGAGTTGATAACAGAGGGTTATCATGAGCCCAGAGCGCCTTCGAATTCAGCGCTCACGTGATAGTCTCTATGGATGGAATTGCTCTGATATCCAGCAACACTGTCAAGAACCTTGTGGTTCTCGTCGACCAAGATATGTCCTTCAACTCTTATATAAAGAAGACTTCAAGGACTGCATTTTTTCATCTACGTAATATATAAAAAATCAGGAACTTCTTGTGTCAAAGTGATGCAGAAAAAATAGTTCATGCATTTGTTACTTCTAGACTGGATTACTGTAATTCTTTGATATCAGGCTGCTCTTGTAAATCGCTTAAACCTCTCCAGTTTATTCAGAATGCTGCAGCATGTGTATTAACAAGAACTAAGAAATGGGATCATATAACTCCCGTATTATCTTCTCTGCACTGGCTAAATCAAGAATAGAATTTAAGGTACTTCTCCTCACCTACAAGGCACTTGCTGGTAAGGCACCGTCTTATCTTAAAGAGCTTGTTACACTGTATTGCCATACAAGACAGCTACGCTCCATAGATGCTGGGTTAGTTTGTGGTTCCTATAGTTTTAAAAAGTAGGATGGGGGCCAGAGCCTTCAGTTATCAAGCTCCTCTTTTGTGGAATCAGCCTCCACTTTCGGTGGCAGATTTGGTCAGCTCATTTAAGATGAAGCTTAAAACGTTCCTCTTTGATATCGCGTAAAGTTAGGGCTGGCTCAGGTTAGCTTGGACCAGCCCTTAGTTAAGCTGCTATAGGCCTAGACTGCGGGGGGACTTCTTAGGACACACTAAGCCCCTCTCACTCTCTCCTTCCACAATACTCCACGTTTTATTAATGTACATCACTAATTCAGCTTCTTTCTGAGAGTTTTTTGTGTATTCTCGCCTAGCAGGTCGCCGTAGATCATAGTTCTGTCTGGACCCTGGTCTTGACACTTGACGCTGCAGCCATCATCATCATCATCATCAGTATTTTAAATATGATTAATATTACTGTCATCATAAGCCAATATTACCCTTTCCTAAAGTCTTTTCTCTACCTCCCCACAGAAGCTTCTGTGGGTTAGGGTTAGGGGGGTTCTATCTGATGGTCGTGCTGTACACTTGTTCTGCTATTTGCAATTATTTGTATAATTTCTGTTAGAGGAATTGAATGTACTATTGTACATCTTTTAAATTGTTTATTCTGTACACATGACATCCATTGCAGTCTGTCCATCCCTCCTCTGATGTTCTCCCTAAGGTTTCTTCCCTTTTTTCCCCTTTGAAGGGTTTTTCATTTTTTGGGGAGTTTTTTCCATGCCGATGTGAGGGTTTCGGGACAGAGGATGTTGCATGTGTACAGACTGTAAAGCCCTCTGAGGCAAATTTGTAATTTGCGATTTTGGGCTATACAAATTGAAATGAATTGAATTGAATCTATAGCAGGGGTGCCCAATAGGTCAATGGACCACTCGATCCCGAAGACAGTACCAGTCGATCACATGGCATCGATAAAAAAATGACGTCATGTAACCGTGGGAGATGACCGAAACTAATGCTAATACTAATTAGGTATACTTGCTTACTAACGGACACATTTCATTTCATTCCAAAGCAACCCAGGCAGACTGCAGTAAGATAATGACCAAAAACATGCGGGGGGCTTGTGATGGTTTCTTCCATCTGACAGATGAGAGGTGTATTATATACATACAATACTATGAGATGAATCACTTAAAGTAGACACAGATGAGGTTAAGGTAGAGTTGAAATTGAATTTATAGTGATATTTGTGCATTTAATTGGAAGTGAGTTACCACACCTGTTATCATCCTCTTGAAGTTTGAGTAACATGAAGACAATATGCAGGTGTGGAATGTGGAACGTAGCACCATCCATTCAAATATATAATTATTGTTGCTGTATCAAACCTTCTCTGTACTTTATGGAACCTTTATGAAGCTAATTCTGTGACGTGAGTCTACTCTACCGAGTCTATTGTTGAAGTTCTAGATATTAAGAAACAACCTCTGTGTCTCTCCCCCTCATACAGGGGATCTGTATATTAGAGCAGTCTGACACATGACTTGGACCTATCCAGTCCTCTCAGACCATCTTGCAAATCCTCCATAGTCACTCACTCCCCTGAAAACTGTTCCTGAACCGATGAGAGGGTTCCGGGACACAGGATGTCGTGTCTGTTAAGATTGTTAAACCTAGAGGCAAGTTTTTCACTTGTGATTTGGACAAAATGATAAATTGAATTGAATATAAAACAAAAATATGTATCATTACTGGTATTTATTCTGTAGAAGAAACACATGACTCACTTTCAATTTTCTTGATCCTCACCTCCCAGGGAATGAACAGAACCAGAATGTTGTAAAGCACACGTGAAAGTTTCTTCAGCAGCTGCAGAAAGAGAAACCAGTATTAAGAGCACTTGAAATACACTCCTGACTTACCGAGGCGAATAACACACAGCAATTTTGAGGATGCAAAAATTATGAAAGCAATGGTCTCATATAATAATAATAAATTGGATTTATATAGCGCTTTATAGTAGTCTCTTTGACGTTATATCACCATCACTTGTTTTTGTAGTACTTGGTCTTCCATAATAACTTAACAGTTGTAACAATATCTTCAATCTTCATAGTATATGTCTGTAAAAGGTCAGTGCTAAGCTACAGTGGAGAGATGTGTGGGAGGCATTAACAGAGACATTGAGGTGTCAGCAGGCACCTCGTCTTATGGCTTTGGAAGTGTTCTTCTCCAAATTTGCAGTTGCTTACTCCAATGGAACAGCGATACGCACAGGTGGAGGCTATGGGTCTCACATGGACCTGTGAATTGGTTCTGGAATTACCTGATAGGGACACATTTCTGCCTGGAAACCATAAACCTCTCATCAAACTGCTTGGAACACAAGCACTGGATGTCCTTCCGCAAGAATCCAGCGCTTCAGGATGAGACTAATGCTCATACACTATGGTGCATATGCCTGGAAAGTCACTTTCAACGGAGGACACACTGTCAAGCTCTCTTAAGGAATCACGCATGTAAACAGAAGAGCATGAGGTGATGGAGAGCACATTTAGGTGGACTGTGTGATGCCAGCCTATTCCACATAGACGGAAAATCTAAAGGTGCAGCTAAAAGATGGCCGCGTCTGCTCACGAGTCATGGCACTGTGCACAGAAGGCATGAACCTTTGCCAACAAGCCACTGGCAAGAACAAGCTACACTCACAGTGAATGATGGCTTACTGTTGAAGGACACACTGCTCATTATACCTGTAGCATTCCCGGCTGAATAATGGTTGGGAGTCTTAAAATTATGTTTTTTTTAACACACCTGGCAAACTAAGAGAAAAATAAATATAACCACTGATTAGCATCTTAGACAGAACAATGTTCATTAAACCCAGATATTTTCTGTTTCTGTGGGTTTTTTCCTTGTGTACTCTGTCCTCCTTTTCACTGTCCATGTTATGGCCGTTGGGTTAAATGGTGACTCTTAGGCTCTGTGACCACTGTTGTGTCTCTTCCCCCTATTCTGTGTGTGTGTAACTGGCTCCGGCCTTCATCACTGGCCGCATCTCCACACCTGCTGGCAATAAACACTTGTGAGCCCTGGGTTCACTCCACCCATCACCAGATTATTTCTTCATCTCAGTGGTAGTTGAATTTTAGACGCTCTACGTTTTACCTGACCTAACATGTTTGTACTTTATGAGCATTGCGCTTTATATGTCTAACTTCTCCTTCCTGGGCCTCGGACTTCCTTGCCGTAAACCAGCCAGCGCCACTCACACCGCCTTCCTGCATTCCCTCTGCAACTCCACCGGACATTCCCCACTCCCACTCCTCCTGCAAACCATCCTCCATTAAAAAAACATAATCACCTGCTGTCCGCTCTTGGGTCCGAGCTTAACCGACCCTAACAGTAGGTGTGTGAATGTGAGAGTGAATGGTTGTGGTCCCACCTTGAGCAAAGAAAATGTATGTAGGCAATGTATGTCTGCATGTGGCGGGTCCAAGAAACAGTTTAGCCAATCACGGATAAAGATAAATGAGTGACATATTATTTCAGCATCCTAAAATTCATTAAGCTTTAGGCTAGCCCTTCGCCGCCCTACGCTGCCCTATCGTCAGGGCGAGTTTCGCGATGCAGCGTTTTAACAACATAACAAGAGCGACCACGAGCAGTGTCCTTCCAAGAAGACCCAACCCGAACTCGGTACATTCTCTCCTCCAAGACCCGTTTGAGAGAAGAACTTGGCTGGAGAAACTGGACGGTAAAACAGCTGGACCGAGATCAGCCTGAGCTCACAGACAACGGACTGGCATAAAAGGGAAGCCGCACTTCTGTAGAGATGCTACACTGGAAGGTTTAGCTAGCTAGGTAGCTATGTGCTAACACCGTGTTTAGCTTTCCATGCTCACTTTTTATATCAACAGGGACAGAATCCAGCATGGACAGATACGGGAGTAAGAGACATGAAGCACTTTTCGGAAGAAAAAGAAAACCATAGAGAACACCGGCACAGGAATAACGCCATTACGGTAATCTCTAGTATAGACGCGCACCGTAGAATAACGTGCAGGCTTGGCTGTGTTGTTGGAGGTGGAGGCTGGTTGCCCGCAGCGACAACTCTGTCAAGTTACTGTGTTAAAGTAACATCGCTACGCAGCTGCGATGCACAAAGGACTACCGCGAGGACCAGGACGTGCACACAACCACATTTTCTCCAAAATAATTCATTGTCTGATGTTTTGTGGGGCTTTTGAGTTGGTCTTTCCTCAACACACTTTATAATAGTTATGATATGGTATATATCATATTCAGTATATTGTTTTATATAAATATATAGTTATATAAATATTCATTAGTATACTAAAATGTATGAGTAAGATGTCCCCTATTATGTTAAACTGTTATGTGTGCAAGTAATAATGTGTGTTTGATACCCTTTTTCTGCATTGAATCTGTCACGGTGTGGGTGTGTGTCCTATTTTATTTTGTTCCTTCCTCGTGTGTCCCTGGCTTAGCTTCACTTCCTGCCCGTGTCCCCCCCTGTGATTGTCTGCCGTGTCCCTGATTGTTTCCACACAGGTGTTCAAACACCTGCACCTTCCCAGTGCATTTAAGTCATGTGTTTTTTGTTCTCTGTCAAGTCATTGAATGTCTTTCCCATGACTTCTCCGTCCTTGGTTGCGTTTTGTCTTAGGCATTTCGATTTTGGTACTTCAATAAAGTTGTTTTTGTTAACTCTGCACTTGAGTCCTGCTTCTGCCTACCCGTCATGACAGAATCATACTTGGATGTTTACTGAAACCGATTGGCTAGCCCTACCAAAAAAAATCAACATAAAGAGTGGATGTAAAGCTCTAGATGTGATGGGGGAAAAAAATCTGAATATAATGATGTCAGCTGGACTAAACATTATCATTTTCAATTACCTGGGAAATAAATGAGTAATTATCAGACTTCTAATGCAGCCTGAAGATTTTAATTAAGCACAGCTTTTACAACAGGCTATAAATTCACTCATCCTGCCTTGCTACAGCTGCAAAGGGGATATGATTACATAAAATACAGACGGACACTGTAGATAAAGTTACCCACAGCATGTGTGTTGAGCTCACATGAGGCGGCCCGCACAATGGAAACCGCAGTGCAGTAAAACAACAGAAAAAGCTCCTGTCAGCATAGGGTTACTAAAGGTGCTCTCAGTAACAACGTGGATGAAAGAGGATGTTAACTCAGCCAGAACAAAGACATAACCATCGTTACGCCAATGTTTGTACTTTGTGTGTTGACGACGCAAAAACTAAGTCTACAATTTTAATATTTTTAATAATAGAGGCATTAAATCATGGTTTTAAAGAAAAGCAGCATTGAACACGCACCTAGCAATCCTGTGTGTATGTATTTATACGTTTACTTGTGGATGCATATTGTTGTTCTGTTTTCATTTTTGTTTTAATTGTGTTCTTTTATTTTTTCCCCTTTGTGTAGCCCACTGGGGGAAATGATCGCCACTAGAGGGCACTGTACTCTAAAGACAACTAGCGTGTGACGAAGTGAAGTGGACTTTGTCCTTTTTACCTCATTGACCTGTGGAGCAGTAAATGTACATTTAAATGGGTATGGAGAAGTCAGTAAATGTATTGTTTGATGTAAAATGTGCCGATTTTGCACCGATGTTTTCAGATGTTCAAGAGGGAGCTACAAGGCTAATGACGTTTGGACATTTTGACCATCCTACCTGAAGACTATGCATTCTGTTATGCATAAACTTAAATCAATAAAAAAACATCTATTAAACACGCTAGTCTCACGTCCATGTGGGTGCCTTGGTTTTCCCTTGATGATCAGTACCACAATGCTGTTGACAACTGGTTTCATGTGGGACACAAGTAGCAGTCTCCAGGGTCTTTAGACCAATCCCTCCTATCTGAACTCAGCTATTCATTTATTCTTATAGTGGACAAAAAGCTGTTCTTCATTCTTTACAAACTGGATTCAAAGCTGTGTGATCATATGAATGACATACATACATCAGCTCCTGCAGTCTGGTAGCCTCTGGTTCTGGTGAGACGGCCTTCATACTTCAGAACAATCTCTCTGGCCTGCCTGGGACACACAGACACACAGTTGGTAGTAGTTGGTAGAGTACTGAGGAACATGTTTTTATCCAAAACTCCATGTGTGGGATGCGGTTGTTATCGGTACGATAAACCTTTTTTTAAATGAATGATGTGGTGATGTCCTGCTAACGATGATAGTGGAGGAGTGAGGCTTGAGGGCAACTCCAATGTGAAAGTGAATTTTCAAAACACAGGGGGAAACATGCTGCAAATACATTCATCAGCCAACCAGTAGTAAAACCCAGATCCTTCTAAATCAGTAAAGCACCTAACTGGTTAAACTTAATTAAAATAAAGTGTAAAAACAATTGTTTAGCTTTATAGTTTACCAGAAGGAGGAAGCCGCTCATCCATCTGAGAGGGCAATGAGGCATGTATGGATCAATGGACACTCAACGTGCACTGTACTCTCGGAGGGAAAGAACCTAGAGTTTTTACAATTGTGGCATGGTTTTTATTTTTTGTAATATAATATTTTCAATATTTTATTTTTACGGTGAGGAGTGGTATAGGAGCAGGCGTTGCAGTGAGAGTAACCACAGACGCTCAGCCTGAGATTAAAGAGGTTGTAAAAGCGCAGACTTGCATCCCGGCCCTGATGACGGTAATAAAACCTCTGCAGTAATAACAAACTGCCCATATAAAACCTGTTATCCATGGCACATACTCAGCACATCTTGAGCTCTCCATCTACTCTGCGTTCCTCTCGTCTAATAACATTCAGTCAACTGTTAGAGCCTACACAGCTCTGTGTGTGATCACACAGCACTTATGGTAGAGCTTCTTTAGACATGTGGACATTCACAAGCGTTTGGGTACGTGGCAGAATGTTCACACACGTTCATCCATTTACCAAAGATGTGTTGCTGTACATGTTAACAAGGGATACTGCCTTTGTGAAAATCAAAGTATATTTGTAAGTTCAAATCTTGCTGCTCAATTTTTGCAAAAGTAATTCCATACCATTGTCTTATACAAATGACCATTCACGTATATGCTTGTATGTCTTCTGCCGTATCTCCCATCAAGCTCTGTGATTGCCAGTTGGACAAAGAAGTTAAATGGGAGGAACAAATGAATCAGCCAATTCATGGAGATAAATCCTTATTTAATGGGCTCATTTTAAACTTCAAAATTCTGTTCCATTATAGAATGTTTATAGTGTTGCCTGAATTGTGTTGTAGGGGATCTATTGAAATGCACAGAACGTTTTGCACTTGATGAAATGCCACGGAACATAATACATACAGCAACCGTTTTTGTCCAGCATTAAAGGGCACATTTGTAAGAGACAGGGTTGCTCTTTTGTCTCGTCCTACTCCAGTCAGCACAAAAGGTAAACTAATCTCATGCCAGAGATCAGTTAGATTGCTAGTATCTCTGGATGCATTTCAGTAACACAGAAGAATACACAGTCATTATACCTGTGGAGGTTTTGTTGGGTGAGCAGTGAGTCATTCTCTCTTTAAATAATAACATATATACAGAACTTTAATTGAGACAAGTAGCGTTTGTGCGTGTGCGTGTGTGTGTGTGTGTGTGTGTGTGTGTGTGTGTGTGTGTGTGTGCTAACGCAGAAGAGGAGGGCAAGAGTAAACTATCAGTCCACAGATAGAGACGGAACAATCACACTTCTGGGTACTTTAGAACTTTGAGCTTGCGTCTCATTGGCCAGGGTCTGGTCCGAATGTTGGCGATGATCTCCTTCTGATATTGAATGTTCTGGAACATCTCCTCTGGGTCATTACTTTCCACTCGCTCATCCTCTTTATCGTCTTCATCTGAGGAGCTACAAGAGAAGACACAGGGGAACGATGAAAAAGGGTCATGCCTGCTGACATTGTAAAGATAACTGAATAAAGGATATCATCTTAGTGACTGTTTTTGACTGTCCCTTGAGATCAGAAGAAACCAATTAGTTTATACTCACTGGGGACAGCTTCCTTAAGACAGCTATTCTAAGCAGGTCAATAGAAAACAGCAAAATATGTTCAAAAATATCCCATTTTACTGCTGCAAATAATATGAAACTGTTGAGCGTCTGAGCTGCAAAATATTGGCTGGCTAAATAATGAAATACTCTTCATGCCAGTGGGTGGCAGTAGGTAATAATGACCACGTGCATTTACTGTTTTTTAAGATTGAATATACACTAAAATCAAAAGAATCAGACAATTATCCAAACCTTTCACTCAAGGAGCAAAAGTCGGCCCAGATTCGTACCACAATGAGGACAAAGTCAGCCTCACACATTGCGAAACAATACACACAGTGATTTGTAAAACACTCACCCCACTTCTATACATTACACACTGAAGTGTTTTACAGTTTTTTCTGTTGGCTAAGGCAAATAACTATGGCAACTATTGACTTTTTTTGCAAAACTCTACATACAAAAAAGAAAAGCTTTCACCAAATCTGCAAAACGTTCTCTTGAAAAAGCTAATAAACCTTGCTTAACTCAAACATTCTTATAAATGGTATTTTCGTATCAAACAGTTACCACAAGCCATCACAATAATAAGCACACAATGCGCCAACTACACACTGACGGCACGAATAAAGAACACAAGGTAGGCTGTGTCAGTTTGAGGTCATACTTTTGTCATAGTTCTGTAAACATACAGGGATCTAAACGTCAAATATTGGTGTTTATTTACACACATCAAAACACAAAATAGTCATTTCACTGAGGAGAAAAATAGTAAAATCAGTCTACATTGTGTCGTCTCTCTGGGTCCGGCCACAAAATGTTGTCTACATCACATGCAATTCGCTCTAGTACAAGGCCCCATGGGAAAATATCTTCTGGAATGCCGTATCCATCCCTGACATGATGCCTCCTCCACTTCCTGTAACAGGGCTACACGTTGATGGGGCCAGCTGTGGACCAAAGCTAACATCGTCCCATATGATGACATATCTGGTCTGCTCCGGTCTGTGGACATCAGTGAGCATGTCATGTGTCCAGGAATGTAGTGCCGTGTGCAGTGTTCTATGGGCCCAGGGTTGCATGATGGTGAACTCTGGCTTATTAACAGTTTTTTTCAATTGCTTTTACTTTTTTTTTTGCAATACTGAAACCACACTTTCAAAACTCTTCACACAGTTTGCATTTCCTTCATTTTGGCTAAACAGTTAATCAAACCTACAAAACTCACTCAGACCAACAAAACCGGCCTCTCACAGTGAGACCATGTTCACAACATTTAGTGTATTTCATCAGATATCACCGCTCTTGGTCTCCCTCTCCTTTGTCCTCCACACACTCTCCCACGTATCTCTCCTCTTCTATGATCCTTATTTCCAAACAAAATCAGTTCCAAGCTGTCACCTTTTACTGAAACATGGTGATGAGACTAAAGCAGGACACCTGAGTCGGCTTTGAGCTGAAATATTGAAATATTTCAAAATAATTACTGCAAAAATGTTTGCAATTTGTCATCATTCTGATTTGAATGTGGTTTTATCAGTTTTGAAAGCAGTGTGTTAGCATATGAAAAAGCAGTTTTGTGGAGTATGAATGACCAAAGTGTTTGTGGATTTAGAAAAATATGGTGATTGAATGCATTTTGTCTGAAAGCCATGAAATATTATTCACAGTTACGTCGCTGATTGTGTAAAGAGTTTTAAAAATGTGGTTTGAGTATTGAACAATAATTCTTGTTTTTTATTGAAAAGAACTGTAGCATTCAGAAAAACTGTAAAACATGCAATTGCAGAGCACTGATTGTCAAATTACCAAACCATGTCCCAATTGGTTAAACGCAGCCTTCAGGGGCCCAAACACAACCAAACACAAGATTGCTTACAGTAAGCACTGTGAAATGCAGG
This sequence comes from Pungitius pungitius, assembly GCF_949316345.1. NCBI lineage: Eukaryota > Metazoa > Chordata > Actinopteri > Perciformes > Gasterosteidae > Pungitius > Pungitius pungitius. The sequence goes on from NC_084903.1 coordinate 4,432,417, forward strand.
AGGTGAGTTTATCTTTCTTCAACCAAAGGTGGAGAGTGACGGTGAGAGGGGCAATCCCAGAGGAGGAGGCCAGATCCAGCTAGATTTTATTTTTTGTCTAATCCATATAAACAGGAACTTGTTTCTTGTTGTGAATCTCCATGTTACGTAATATCTTAACACACTTGTCTTGTGTGGTGTCTATAGTGTATATATGTGTTTCACAAATCACTGTGTATTGTTTTACAAACATTGTGTTTATAGTGGTACAAATGTGGCCGATGTTTTGCACTTTCTTTGTGTAGTTCACTTACACTACTCCGATTGCTGAGAAGTAGAATTGCGTGTTTAAGGTTAACAGCCGTGTGTAACTGGTACAGAATAAAGTCATATGCAATGTGTGTGTCATATGGTAACTATATATAGTTTTGATCAATTTGTGTATAGTTTTTACGAGAATGTTTCATTTTGCAAAGCATCTGAAGTGTTTTGCTGATTGAGTTTGTGGTTGTGCTAAGTGTGTGTACTGTTTTGAATAACCAAACAAAACCATCAAAATCGTGCTTCAGCAAAGGTACACTGTAAAAAAGAGTTTAACGGTCAAATGACAAAAAAACATCAAATGAAAGTAAAATATCTTAACCCAAATAAGGTTACGTTACAGATTAACAGCTTTTCCTGTATTATTACGACCAATCATGGCAAAATGTTTCGGCTGCACTGCTTTTTTGAGGTTGTAACTTTCAAGCAATTCGTATTACATACCGTTTATCAGCTACTTTCAATGAGTAGTTTGCGGTAAGGTGTCTTGTTCAATTCAATTCATTTTATTTCGTATAGCCCAAAATTTGCCTCAGAGGGCTTTACAGTCTGTACACATGCAACATCCTCTGTCCCGAAACCCTCACATCGGCACAGGAAAAACTCCCCAAAAAATGAAAAAACCCTTCCATGGGGAAAAAAGGGAAGAAACCTTAGGGAGAAAGTCAGAGGAGGGATCCCTCTCCCAGGATGGACAGACTGCAATGGATGTCAAATTCAGGGGCACTACGACACATCTGGAGACTGGGGTAACCAGAGGACCCTCTCTAACTAGTGTGTCACGGTAACCCAGTGCCCTCATTTTGAAAGACTTGAAAGTTCTCATTCTTGCTTCTACTTTTTGTCTGGATCCAATGCATTTATTTCTGTGCCTTTACTCAGTGGGACATCGCTGAATGGGTGTGGCCAGAGGACCACCATGCCTGAAAGAGCAGTGCATACTGTGTAAGTATGCATTAGGTTTGACAGGCAGTAGCTGTAACCAATCGGAACAACAGTACTGCATAGCGTCTATCAGAAGTGAGGGAACATCACAACCATTCCACACGTTTCTGGTCATTACCTTACTCGGACAATTTGCACTGATTGGGGTCAGACAGGGTTGAATTTGAATGAAATTAAATGTCTCCGTTTTCTGTTTGCGGTCAACCACGCATGTGTGTGACGTGATTTTTTTTCAATGGCAAACAATCGACCGGCCCTGCCATAGGGGTCTACCGATGAAGGAGCTACAGAGGAGATACAGCTCAGAAGAATGTTATATTTATACTGTATAGTTTATATATTATTTTTTTGTGACGATTTATTTTGGAGAGAAGAAACGTCCAAATTCCATGTATGCAATCTTGATAAATGTTCAAATTGCTGGACATTGCTTTAGACATCTGGTGATTGGGATAATCACAATCAGTGCTGATCAATACTTTCTTCCCTTCCCTTGTCTATTGGATAATAAATAAAGAAGGAGATTTACAGGATGCATGCAGGGTAACATCTTAGACATACTATGCAGGCAAAGCCATGTAGGTCTTAATGCGGGTACAATCCCCGGAGTTATCTACAAGGGTGTGTCTCATAATAGAGTAACTGTGTCTTGTAGGGTGCTGGACTACAGATACAACCTTCTCTGCCTTCATGAAAACATATCATTCCAATTGGGCCTTTCCCCCCAGCTAAGCCGCTGCAGAGGAGAACGTCCCCTGATGGTGGCCAAAGAAATGTAAAGTATAACACCTGCAGCGTCGCATGTGGTGAAAGACAAAGAGACAGCAACCCCCAGACTGACGCAATATTTGCAATATAGTTCTTCCGTTGTCTTCTCTTATTTCTGCATGCAGAAATGTCCCTAATCATAATAAGAAGGCAATGAGAAGAAACCGGCAGAGAGCGGGCTCCAGCAGAAACAAACACCACCACACACTTTGTGAGACAGAAGGGAAGATTTAGAAAAATAATGTTTCAGTCAGTTAATACATCTTTTACGTTTAATACCATTTCGTGGACGTTGTTTCTTTTGCATTATCTTCTTCAAAGGGATTATAAATCCTGTGCAGCATCTACCAACGAGCACATCATTTGTGACTTAGACCTTTGAGAATTCTGTGTGTTTTCAATGCACTTTTTCAAATGGATTGTCCCTCCTTTTGGTATGCTTCTGTGATGCATGCTGTGTGCATTTTAGAAACAGTCTCTGTGAAGGAGGCCGCTGTTTTAGTGTCTGCAAATCATGAAAGAAATAAACAAATGATTTTCCTAACCTTAGTAACGTGCAATTATTCAAATGCATCACATGTAAAGGCAAAAGATTTCTCCAAACCCAAACAAGGTTTAAAATCTCTAATAGCTTGCGAAAACCTATATTCTCCATCATCACTAAGTGATTATCTAAAAAATAATGGTTGCTGTTACATAAATGATAAAGTAAGGAAATTTGCATTCTGTTGTGTCATTTCCTTCCATACATCTATCATATGTGCATTTAACAGAGTCAATCTCTTTCAGTGTGATTAATAGACTAAAAATTCCATTTTGTTAAGATGACCAACGGGTCAGAATGCCCTTGATGGCAGTTGAGGGAAACATAGCACACAGGAAACTCTTTGTAAATCTGTCTAATTATATAAGCTTCAGGAAGCATTTTGAGGCTCAACGAAATGCCGAAAGTCATATTGTGACAGAGAGAGAGAGAGAGAGGAAAACAGACAGGCTGGGAGAAAGCAAGCCAATTGACAACAAAGACTGAGGAGAGTAGACTGACCCTTGCTGGTGGTCCTGGTAGGCTGAATAAATCCTTCTGGAGTTCTTCCTGATGCTTTTGTGCCTCTTGGCTGCAGACAGAGACCTGATGCTGCCAGCTGAAGGCTCAGACACAGTACTCATGCTAGCTCCGTTCAGACTGGGTGTAGGGCAGGGGGCTCAGCTGACTGGTCCGAGGTGACTGTAGTGGAGCTGGAGCCCACTGGAACATCACACACTACACAAGTCAAGACTGAAGCGCACACACTCATCAGGCCAATCACAGCCCTGCTGACTGCTTAAAGGGACAGCACCTTTAATAGATTAGATTTCTGGTTACTTCAGTTCGACAAGGTATGGTTGTACATCAAAAGGAGCTCAGTTCTTACAATATGATTCCACCTAAAAACGAACAAATATTTACAGATGTAATAGTCCAAGGTAAAAATAAAATCAATATCTGGAAAGTGTTAGTTCATTAGAATAGTTACCAGCTGAATGATAAAGTGCTGAGTTGCAGGAAAATGCATAATCTCTAAAAAATAGATAAATGTGTTGAGCTTTGATCATGTATACTGTTCATTAAATACACCAGAACGGCTCTACAATTTAGAGCCCATCTTTGGACCTGAATCCCCAACACAAAAGAGTTGGCAATAAAAAAGAAGGCTACTAATGATTTCTCTCTCTGGTCCAAAGTGAACATTGTGACAGTGTCTCTAATGTCCAGTGCGGGACATCTCCTGGTCCTATAGAAGTCTGTAAGAAAATGACTGCTTCTCTCTTGATTAATTCCCTCAGTAAACATTGTAAACACGAGTTTATGATCTCAATCTCTGGTTTCAAGTTTTCTTCAATACAGCAAGATGTTCATTTAGATGATGACGGTCCATTCAGGTCTGGAGTTAATTGCAACATTTTGGTTGTGTCTCTCTTTTGTAATTTCTGGAATAAACTGGCAAGGAACTAAAAAAAACAGATCCAACTGTCGAACTTGAAGAAACCATCCTTAGCATGAGCCACATAATTAAATGTTATTCAACATTGCTGAATATCGGTATAGATAGGTTCATTTATACGCTTTTATTCTACCAATTTATGTCTGCATGAGGCCCTTTTTGCTAGAGGAATAGTGTATTATACCTTATGTCCCCTTGAGGGGAAGGGATATCATACAGTAGTGCAGAATGAAGGACTGACAGATGTCGTTTAACTGGCGGCTACCTCAGAGGAGTCCTTCTGACCTGTGTCTTTATTCACGGTGACATGTCAGAATTTATATATTCAGATTAAAAACCTGGATGCTGTGCTCAGTAAAGCCCTTTGATGACCCTGCAGAGAGTTTAGGGATTAAGCTTGTGGAAGATTAAAACCTGAGGAAATGATATTAAACTGGTCTGAGATCTTGTCTTTACATTGTTAGGATCTTCAGCTCTGAAAAACTCTACTCATTTTACCACCTCAGAACGCCGGGTGGGATTGTCATTGGGTCCCCTGGTTGGGGACAATAGCACACCGGGCCACTCGGCCTGGGGCCGGAGAGAAAGAAAAATATTAAACGTTTTCATCGTGTTTATCCGCCAAACTGTCAAGACCGAAAAAAAAAATTCTAACTTGTAACTGGTCTGTGAGGCAAAAAAGGTTGGGTACCTCTGCTCTATAGCTGCAAGCCCCTTTTTAGCCCCCTGGTCGGAAATTGCATACCCATGATTAAAAAAGGATGAATCTCTGCAACCATAAGGTCTATTTGAATAATTTGGCTGTCATAATGCAGGGACCACTTGTTAGGTTTTATCCTGATGTGTAAATATCAGCATGTTGCTGTAGGTTAAGACAAAAAGAAGCTGGCACACCGCACAAGTTTCCGGTTCGTCCTCAATTAAAATGACTTTCAGGACACTTTCCCTTTGGAATTATAATATTATAGCTCCAAACCAGCAGATCATAGTGTCACCAGGGGGACATTGTGGTTTAATAAATTATTGGTTATTATATTTTAGCATGTTTTGGTTTTACATTTTAGCATGTTTTGTTTTTATAAACATTTTAGCATAATTTGTTTTTATAAACATTTTAGCATAATTTGTTTTATAAACATTTTAGCACAATTTGTTTTATTACATTTTAGCATGTTTTGTTTTTATAACATTTTAGCATGGTTTGTTTTATCACATTTTAGCATGGTTTGTTTTATTACATTTTTACTTACAAAACCAATGTTTAGCCAACTACATGCACCTGGAGGGACTAATCAACTACAGAGCCCTGGCCAACCATATTTCACTAGGAGAAAGGACCTCCCCTCTCCAATCACCCCAGCTGCTATAAGGACACCAAGCACGGCATGAGAGGGGGTAGAGAGGCCACGGGAAGGAGAAGCCACATGAAGGAGAAGCCACATGAAGGAGAAGCCACAGTGGAGTAAAGCAGTGGAGGACGGCAAGGCAGCGGACGAGCAGGCAGGGTGCATACAAGAACGAGACGGATTGGGCACCTCACTGGGCAACCGGAAACTCGGAGAAAGGGCCGGACGGATCAGTGGCTGGTTGAATTTTAAACCTTGTTTTTAGCACTTTGTTCCAGCTGGACTTTTTACAATTGTAGTTATTTATGGGCTTTTAGTTATAATAAAATCCTCCTTTTAACCACGTTTTTAAGTCTTGTGACCCATGCTGTTCTTCCTTCGATGAACAAAGAACCGGTTTTTCTGGAGACCTAGACTCCGCAACTAGGTGGTGTTGCTGGTACCCTTTTTATAAATTTATCTTATTTTTCTTATTAGATTTTAAGTCCCCCGCCTCACCGGGCTGACAAGGGAACTTTTCTGGCAGTTGCTGGCAGGATCGGATTGGAGAACAGCTGTGGTGATTTAAGACATAAAGGCTTCGAAGATGATGATGCCTGTGTTTCCTGGTGCCCCGTGTCTGCCAACATTTAAAGGGCCAGGTGAAGATTTATCATATAGTGATTGGAAGGAACAGATTCAAGGACTGTTAAGTTCCCAAGAATTAACAGAGGCTGGGAAGGCAGCTATTGTGTTGGGAGCCTTAGCAGGAGAGGCTAAACGCCAGGTCAGTGTCCTTGAAGACAGTGAGCGAGACCAGGGTAGGAAGATTTTTCTCCATCTAGACTCTCTCTATGGCGATAGAACCCCAACCCCGGTTTTAAGATCACAGTTCTTCGGTTGTAAACAGAAACCTGGAGAGACTGTACCCTCGTTCATATTACGGTTGAGAGAGCTGTTTTGCATGTTGCGGCGGCATGATCCAAGCAACGCCCCCTCTGACACGGTGCTACGAGACCAGTTGTTGCTTGGGCTAAACGAAGGCCCAATGACTCAGGCGCTGAAGGTGTAAGCACGCCGTAACCCAGACGAAGACTTTGCTTCACTACGGCAAGAGGCACTACTGCTGGCCTCAGAACACGGATACACACAGCCGGAGGTAACATGCTTTTCTGTGAACAACTCTCATGCCTCCCCTGCTTTGTTACAGAAGGAAAGTTGGAGAGACTCGCTGAAGCGAGAGATCATGGAAGATGTGAAATCCCAGATGCAAGGACTCGCCCAAGAATTAATGATGGAAATTAAACCACTCCTTCAACCAGTCAATGCTCCCCCACCGCCCCTGACACAACATAGGGAGCGGTCGCGTCCAGTGCTAATGACTGGGATGGACAAGGTAGGCCGATCTGTCGTTAATGTAGACAAGCGGGACATATATAGCCAGGTATTGTAGGAGGCCTGCTGCTTCCCAGGCGGCTTTAAACTAGTTGTCCCTGCTGCTGAGGTCCAAGGGGCAGGGGTTGCTGATTCACTACACGACTCAAGGGCCACAGAAGCCTTTATTGGGCAATGTCCAACTATAGGAGTAACGATTGAAGGGGTTGAGTTGCAAGGACTGTTGGATACGGGGTCTCAGGTTACCTTAATGCAGCAGAGTTTATTTGAGCTGCATTTTTCCAAAGCTAAGCTTGGGAAGACCCCTGTAGTTTTCCAGTTAAGGGCAGCCAATGGCCTGGAGATCCCATACACTAGCTACGCAGTGTTTGATCTAGAAGTGGAAGGCATCAAAATACCTGGACGAGGAGTCGTGATTATTAAAGATAGACACTGCACCCACCCGCTCCTCATAGGTATGAATGTTGTGACCGCCTGCTGGGAAACACTCTTTAAACAGCCTGGAAGGCCTGTTTCCACCCCACAGCAGCTGAAGAACCAGAGAGTTTGGCGGGATGCTTTTGCTACCTGTCGACGTATCAAGGCCACCATGACAAAAGACGGATTCTTGGGAAACGTGCGGCCAGCTGCTCGCCAAATTATCCAAGTCCCACCAAAGAGTGAACTGCTGGTGTGGGGCCGTGCTCGGATGGGCCCGGGAGGAACTGACTACTGTGCCCTGATGGAAGCACTACCTGAAACCAACAATGTTGGCGTAGCTAGGACACTAGCAGTGGTAAGAAATGGGAGGATCCCTGTTCGTGTCTGTAATCCATATCCCTACACCTTGTCAATAGGGCGGTACCAGAAATTGGGTAAGCTGTACCACATTGATGAAGCTGATGTGCATGGATCTCATGACCTTACCCTATCTCTGGAAGACAATGGTGTTGTTTAAGTGGCTTTGATCTCTCTGTGACCTGATCTCTCTAAACCGCAACAGGAGGAGCTATGCACCCTGCTGCTCAAGTGGAAGGACACGTTTGCTAACCATGATGAAGACTTTGGTCGGACAGACCTAGTACAACACCGTATCCATACAGGTGATGCAGCGCCCATCAGAGAAAGGTACCGACCTCTTCCGCCTCTGATGTACAAGGAAATGAAAAACCCACTTGCAGAAATGCTTGAGAAGGGGGTAATCAGAGAAAGTTGTAGCCCATGGGCTGCACCCATAGTTCTGGTGAAGAAGGACGGTAACTGGAGGTTCTGTGTGGACTATAGGAAACTTAATGCCGTAACCCATAAAGATGCCTTTCCCCTTCCCAGAATCGAAGAGACTCTAACAAACCTGACCCGTGCCGAGTGGTTTTCTACCCTTGACCTGGCTAGTGGCTATTGGCAGGTTGAGATGGACCCACAAGACAGAGAAAACTGCCTTTACAACCCCACTTGGACTATTTGAGTTTGAGCGCATGCCTTTTGGCCTATGTAATGCACCAGCAACATTTCAGCGCCTAATGCAACAGTGTTTAAGTGGGCAAATGGCGTAGTCCCTATTGGTGTATTTGGACGACATCATAATATACTCACCTGACTTTTCCTCTCACCTACAGCATTTGGATGAGGTGATCCAAAGATTGTTGCGGCACGGCCTGAAACTGCGATTGGACAAGTGTAAACTTCTCCAACAAGAAGTCAAGTTTTTGGGCCATGTGGTGGATCATTCTGGGGTAAGACCTGACCCCGATAAAATCTCGTCTGTATCAAACTGGCCTGTTCCATCCACGATAAGGCAAGTGAGAGCCTTCCTAGGGCTAGCTGGATACTACAGACGCTTTGTATCTGGATTTGCCAAAATTGCACGTTCCCTGAATAACTTGTTGACAGGCATTCCAGCAAATAAAAAGTCTAAGACTCGAAGAGTGCAATGGTCCTCCGAGTGCCAAGCAGCCTTCGATGCCCTAAAGAGGGCTTTGACACAAACCCCTGTTCTGGCATACGCTGACTACACACTTCCCTTCATTGTCTACACCGATGCAAGCAACCAGGGGTTGGGAGCAGTGTTAGCCCAAGCCCAGGAGGGAAGGGAACGTGTAATAGCGTTCGCCAGCCGAAGTCTACACCCAACCGAGAGGAATGATGCTAACTACAGTTCGTTTAAGCTAGAGCTTCTGGCTCTAAAGTGGGCGGTGACTGAGAAATTCAGAGACTACCTGACTGGAACACAGTTCACAGTATACACAGACAATAACCCTGTTGCTCACCTGCAGACTGCTCGCCTGGGTTCTGTGGAACAACGCTGGGTCGCTCAGCTGGCTTCTTTCAACTACGACGTCAAGTACCGCCCAGGTAAAAGCAATGCTAATGCAGATGCTCTGTCCAGGTTTCCAGTTGACCCCATCCCTGCCAGGGTTGCAGACCAGGAGTGTGAAACAGGAGCAAGCGTGACCACAGCAGCCATTGAGCTAACCCCTAGAAGTGAGGACAGTGAGTTGGCTAGCAGCGAATGGGAAGATGCCCAAGCCAATGATCCAGACATAAAAGTGGCTAAGAGGTATGTAGAAAACCAGACTCTACCGACGGGACCAGAACGCCGAGCCTTGTCCTGTAGAGCACAGAGACTGTTGCAACAGCGGAAAAGACTTAAAGTTGAAAACAAAGTATTGTGTCGTAAGGTTACTGACCAGCAAACCCATGAAGTACGCTTCCAGGTGGTGTGTCCAAGCTCAAGGTGTGAAGAGGTCTGGAAAAAGGTCCATGAAGCCGCTGCCCATGCTGGTGTGGATCGAACACTGGCCCGGATACGACAGCATTTCCATTGGCCTGACATGGAGCAAGAGGTACGCCATTTCCATTTGGGTTGTGTTGCCTGCAGCCTCCAGAGGAAAAGAGTAGAGCCTAGGGCCCCTCTTAACCCAATAGCTGTGTCATACCCTCTTGAGGTAATAGGGCTAGACTTCTTGTCCTTGGGTCGGCCAACAGACCGTATTCAAAACATCCTTGTTGCCACGGATTTATTTACACGTTACTCTTGGGCCATCCCTACACATGACCAAACGGCGCAGACGACAGTAAAAGCTCTGTGGACTCGTGTAATACAGCCTTTTGGCTGTCCAGCTCGGTTCCATTCTGACCGGGGACCAAATTTTGAGTCGGCATTGATGAAACAGCTCTGCGATACCTATGGTATAACTAAGAGCCGCACAACGCCGTACCATCCTGCAGGAAACGGTGGAACAGAACGCTTTAACCAGACCTTGTTAAACATGCTCCGCTCTCTAGAGACAGAGAAGCAAAACCGTTGGCCAGAATACTTGCTTGAGTTGGTACATGCTTACAATAATACAATACACAGTGCAACCAACTACACTCCCTCTTTTCTTATGTTTGGGAGACATCTGAGGCTTCCTGTACATGTGGGACTTGGTGTCGGTCCCCAGCAACTACGCCATGACGTTGGTGGTTGGATACTGGACCACCAACAGAGACTTTCACTAGCGTATCATATAGCTAGACAGAAAATGGGTAACGCAGCCTCCCAAAGCAAACAACACTATGACAAAAGAGCTAAAGCCATGCCACTCTTACCTGGAGAGAGAGTATGGGTACGCAACAGAAATCGACGAGGTCAAGGAAAGTTGTGTACTTGGTGGGACCCTGAACAATTTGTTATTGTTGAACTAGTGGGCAATACAGGGTTGGTGTATAGGATAAAACCTGAGAAGGGGGGCCGTGAAAGAACATAGAAATGCTTTAAAAGTCTGCTTAGCTCCTCCAGCAGACCCCAACCCACCGACCAATGGGCCCGCAGAAGAGACGCCCACAGAAGAGACACCCTGGCCACAAGGAACAGCATTCTATGGGTTTGCTCCAGCCCCAGTGGTGGTCCCGGCGCAGGAGCAAGGACCAGAAGTAGCGCCACGACGCTCAAACCGGACTAACCTCGGCCAACCACCTGCTCGTTATAGGGACGTTTAGGTATTCATGTTGCAGGGACTGCCAACATTAAAGAGTGGAGGGATGTCACCAGGGGGACATTGTGGTTTAATAAATTATTGGTTATTATATTTTAGCATGGTTTGGTTTTACATTTTAGCATGTTTTCTTTTTTTTTTCATAGCACAATATGTTAACATTTCCTCTGCAAATGACAATTTTGATGAAGTGATTTTTAAAGATTATTTTAGTACAGATAGTTTAGACAAGATTTCTATCATTTCGGTTTATGGAATTAATTCATTTTATTTTGTATAGCCAATGGATGTCATGTGTACAAAATGAACAATGTAAAAGATGTACAACAGGGATATGTGTTTCCATATATATCGATGTATATCTGTGTGGATATTCAGCCATTAGCGTTATAAATGGACTATTGCAATTGCGGTAAATCCTGCAGTCGTATGTCACACAACCTGCCCTCAACCCCTGGAGAGAAGAACAATCATTTTAAAATGCTTTTTGCTTGTGAAAGGGATATGAGGCCACATTTGAGGTCTCTGAGTGCACTCTGAATTTGTCTAAAATAGTAATGCAGCATTATATTGACCTGTGAAAATGAGATTTTAGTAACTGCCTTCTATCTGTCCCATTAACTGATCTAAGAAGAAATGTGACTAAAACATGAAAACTTATTAGACTTTTGACATTGGACAAACGTAAAGTAAACGAATGTACCCTAATAAATATGTACAAATTTGTTTGTCTTCCTGATCTACTTTCTCTGAATGGTACTGGTGATGTGTTTAACATCCTATGCATGTTTCGGATTTGCTGGTTTTGCTGGAAATAGAGAAAAACAAGCACATCAATGAAACGTAGCTGCATACTGTCAGTGATGTCTACTGAATGACAGCTTATTATAGCGTTTTTTGATAATATTGATTATTCATGTTGAAAGCCTTTATACGAATCTCTGTGTGACGATGTTTTACTACCACCTCACAATCTGCTCATCATAGACAATTTGATGAATGATGCCAGAAATAACATAGAAGTTGGAAATGTTTTACCAAATATGTTCATCATACAAATCTCAGCTGTGTATATTCAGTACAAAATGTGTTTGTTCAAGGTAAGGCATGTTGTACATTACATGACATTAAACACTATCTCATTCTGTTTAAAAACCCTCGGGATGAATATCAAACTATACTATTGGCCAGACAGATGTTTCCAGGAATTTAATGATGCAACCCACCCCTGTGGTTATCTCCTCATAGATTATAAAGCCATTCAAGACTCAGAACAGAAAAACAGCTGGTGTCGACTCCTAACAAAACAAAACAGAATTTAATTCTGTTAGAATTGATGTACAGACCTTCACCTCATGTGAGCTTGTGAGTAATGCAAACGCAGACTTTATTAATGCACTGAAATGCATTTGGTTACTTTGTGTTAAACACTTTTTTACTAAATTGTAACTTGTTGTTTAACTAAGCTTTTAAAAAGCCCAATATAACTTAAACAACTTGTTTGTGTAATAAGTTACACTAACTCTCTACCCAGCTATGCACATGGGTTATCTTTATTTTCTCTAAACATTTTACATTTCTTGAAATCATCTTACTCTGGATACAGGTTATATCTTTTTATAACAGATGTGCACAAACCTTCATGTGTTTTCAGTGTGTGATCATGACCCCTTTTTTAATCTTATTTTATTCCTCTATGTGTAACACAAGCATTAGAAGCAATACATGGCTTCTGATTCTATATTTTTCTTATTACAAAATGTAAATGTCCTACTCTGGGTTTGGAAACAGTCACGTTACAACTTAGATAACGAACGTACACACTCCGTCATCTCAAAAGTACAGTAAAGTCATTTCTGAAATATTACCATTAGTGGGAAAAGCAAGCAAACACATTTTACGTCCCCTGTGGATTAATAAAGAGACATACCAGGTGGTAGTCTTAATCAAGCACTGGCTCGCGCTACTAACGTCTCTCCGTTTGATCCACAGTGGCGCGAAAATGCCACCTACTGACGTCCACGATGCGTTCATGTACACTCGAAAAATAAATGGGGTGTCTGTAAAAACCAACAAAACATTAAATAGCACTTTCCGCCTATTACATCTGCCTGTTAAATGAACTCTTGTGTCATTCCAGATCCTTCCATTCACACCAGATCATCTCTTAGCCGAATGAGCCCCCTGCCACACAGAGGCGTTCTAGAAATTTCTGGATTTAAGGGTCCGTGGCAATACAATTGAGAGACGCACCACATGTACTTCCAAGAGAGCAAGGCTCCTTTTCAGACCCTCTAACTCCATGTGGTAGCTCCCACCAACTTAGTGCTCTCATAATAAAGCAAGAATTGACAAGCTTTATTTCTATACTTTGTTCAGTGAACTGTTTTAGTGAAGTTGTTTCATTGCATTTCCATTATTTTAGTTGTCACAACGATCTCCCTCCCTCTGTTTGTGACGATGCAGGTCTTTCTGTCAGTGGTGTTATTCACACCTACAGATTGGAATTGATGTTACTCACCTGAACCAGCTGCAGATCAATACAAGTGTTGGTTGTCAGGTCTATTACAGTGTAACTGCCAAACTTGGCACAATGACCTTCAAAAATACATACAATTTTACTTCATGTCCTTTTACATAGAGGGTAAATAAAATAAGCCCAAGCCCTAAACCTTATGGGAGCTTGTGACCAAAACTAGGTAGTTTGAGGTAACATCAATAGGGACCTCGTGAAGTATATTTTGTCTAATTATTTGCCTAACTTTTGTTTTAATTATTTAAGGCAATACTAGACATAGTATGTTGGCTTTTTTTGTCCCTTGTGCAGTTCAATCTCTAAAGCATATTACTTTTCGATATTTATTTTCCATTATAATGACTATCTCAAAAAGTGATAATGTCGACACAGAGGAGAGGAGATGGAACAGCTCTTGTGGAGGGTGAGGAGGGCCTGCAGTGATCTTTCCTGACCAGAGGTGTACAGGTCCAGGATGGAGACCAGACTGGGGCCAATGGTTCTCTCTGCACATCTAATGACCCGTCGCAGTCTTCTCTGGTGCTGTTTGGTGGCCGCTCCAAACCACACAGTGATGGAAGAACAGAGAACTCACCGGATGATGGCGCAGTAGAACAAGATAATAGATTTTTATTGAGTAGCAGTAGTTACAGCTTGAAACATGTCTTGAATTGTGCTTTAACGATATGATCATGATCATTTTCCCTATTTAATAAATGTAACCACTTTCCAGTGGTTGCAATTATTGGAAAGGCTACAATTTAGGTGTTATTCTGAACATTAGGTCGCATGTTGAATATCGTTATTACCATGTTCCCTGAATGCAGCACCAATGTTAGCAAGCGGGCGTGGCTAATGTGCCCCATCAACTTCCGGGGATCAGCGTGAGTTCCTAATGCGCACATGTCATGGAAATAAATGCTTGTTGTCAAAGTAATGTCGTATTTTACTTGATGCAGCCACGTGACACGTTGTGGTAGCGATGTGTGAATACTTTATACGTGAGGTTGTGTTGTATCTATCTGTCTGTGACTAGTGCAGCTTGTATGCTAGCAGAGTGTGGACAGACACACATTGACCGCAGTGTCCCCACCGGGTGTGTAGCTGCTCTCTAGAGAACACACACACACACCTTACAGCGGTACTGTCACACCGTGTGTACTGCGACACGAGCACGGAGGCCGTTCGTGTCCACTGACTGCTGTCCTCTGTCCCAGCTGCTCGCCATGGCACCCCCCAGCCTGGACAAGATCCGCGCACTGCAGAGGAACCCACGCAACATCCGGAACCTGTGCATCCTGGCGCACGTGGACCACGGTGAGCGGGATGTGTGTACAGTGTGTGTACAGTGTGTACTCTGTGTAGACAGTTGTTTACTGGTTACTCAGAGATGGGAAAAGTACATCAAAATGCGTTTTCATACTAAACACCCCTCAAAAAATTGTCAAAATTCAACAGCTTGTATTTAAATATAGGAACTACTTTTCTCTTTATATTCCGCTGTAGCAGAGCATTGAGGTTTGGGATGTACATAATGTACTCGCAGCTCTGGCGAACCCCACAGTCACAGAACAACAAAGCTAATAAAATATTGATGTATTATATATATATTAGTTTTATTAAATGGACTTGACAGCCCATAAACTTTGGCTTTGATATCAACAATGTATTATTATTATTATGCTATGAAAGCAAAATATAGAATTAAAACCATTAAAGTTAAGGAGCCTAAATCACTGCGGTCATGTGGACCGCATTTCAAAATGAAATGCGCCTCTATGTTAGGTATTACGGTAAAAGGGGCTGTACAGCCAAAAAGGCACTGAGCATCATTTGAAGTGTCTTTTATCCATATTTGAACTCTCTTTAAATCAGATAGCAGATGGGTAACACTCTTTTGACACTTGGTCCTATTTAAATCCGACCTCCTCTATTAACTTGTACATTTACATGAAATATTACTGTGTACTTTTTGAGATACTTGAAGGTAAAGTTAGTAATATTGCCATTATATTCGTCTTTTTTTCATTTTTGAACTGTCTTTAAATTCGAAAGCAGCTGGGTAACACTCTTTCGACACTTGATCCTATTACACGTTGACCTCCCCTATCACCATGTACATTTACATAAAATATTACTGTGTACTTTTTGAGATACTTGAAGGTAAAGTTAGTTATATTGCCATTATATTCGTCTTTTTTTCATTTTTGAACTGTCTTTAAATTCGATAGCAGCTGGGTAACACTCTTTCGACACTTGATTCTATTACACGTTGACCTCCTCTATTACCATCTCAAATTACATAAAATATTACTGTGTACTGTTTGAGATACTTGAAGGTAAAGTTAGTAAAATTGCCATTATATTCGTCTTTTTCTCAATCATTGAACTGTCTTTAAATCAGATACAAGCCAGGTAACACTCTTCTGACACTTGATCCTATTTTAAGTTGACCTCCTCTATTAACATGTACATTTACATAAAATATTACTGTGGAACTTTTGAGATAACTGAAGGTAAAGTTAGTACTTTTGCCATTATATTCGTCTTTTTTTCATTTTTGAACGGTCTTTAAATTAGATAGCAGCTGGGTAACACTCTTTCGACACTTGATCCTATTACACGTTGACCTCCCCTATCACCATGTACATTTACATAAAATATTACTGTGTACTTTTTGAGATACTTGAAGGTAAAGTTAGTTATATTGCCATTATATTCGTCTTTTTTTCATTTTTGAACTGTCTTTAAATTCGATAGCAGCTGGGTAACACTCTTTCGACACTTGATTCTATTACACGTTGACCTCCTCTATTACCATCTCAAATTACATAAAATATTACTGTGTACTGTTTGAGATACTTGAAGGTAAAGTTAGTAAAATTGCCATTATATTCGTCTTTTTTTCATTTTTGAACTGTCTTTAAATTAGATAGCAGCTGGGTAACACTCTTTTGACACTTGATCCTATTACACGTTGACCTCCCCTATCCCCATGTACATTTACATAAAATATTACTGTGTACTTTTTGAAATAATTGAAGGCCAAGTTAGTAATTTTGCCATTATATTCGTCTTTTTTTCATTCTTTGAACTGTCTTTAAATTAGATAGCAGCTGGGTAACACTCTTTCGACACTTGATCCTATTACACGTTGACCTCCCCTATCACCATGTACATTTACATAAAATATTACTTTGTACTTTTTGAGATACTTCAAGGTAAAGTTAGTAATATTGCCATTATATTCGTCTTTTTTTCATTTTTTAACTGTCTTTAAATTCGATAGCAGCTGGGTAACACTCTTTCGACACTTGATCCTATTACACGTTGACCTCCTCTATTACCATCTCAAATTACATAAAATATTACTGTGTACTGTTTGAGATACTTGAAGGTAAAGTTAGTAAAATTGCCATTATATTCGTCTTTTTTTCATTTTTGAACTGTCTTTAAATTAGATAGCAGCTGGGTAACACTCTTTCGACACTTGATCCTATTACACGTTGACCTCCCCTATCACCATGTACATTTACATAAAATATTACTGTGTACTTTTTGAGATACTTGAAGGTAAAGTTAGTTATATTGCCATTATATTCGTCTTTTTTTCATTTTTGAACTGTCTTTAAATTCGATAGCAGCTGGGTAACACTCTTTTGACACTTGATCCTATTACATGTTGACCTCCCTTATCACCATGTACATTTACATAAAATGTTACTGTGTACTTTTTGAGATACTTGAAGGTAAAGTTAGTACTTTTGCCATTATATTCGTCTTTTTCTCAATCTTTGAACTATCTTTTAATCAGATAGCAGCCGGGTAACACTCTTTTACACTTGATCCTATTTCACGCTGACCTCCCCTATTAACATGTACATTTACATAAAATATTACTGTGTACTTTTTGAGATACTTGAAGGTAAAGTTAGTAATATTGCCATTATATTCGTCTTTTTTTCATTTTTTAACTGTCTTTAAATTCGATAGCAGCTGGGTAACACTCTTTCGACACTTGATCCTATTACACGTTGACCTCCTCTATTACCATCTCAAATTACATAAAATATTACTGTGTACTGTTTGAGATACTTGAAGGTAAAGTTAGTAAAATTGCCATTATATTCGTCTTTTTTTCATTTTTGAACTGTCTTTAAATTAGATAGCAGCTGGGTAACACTCTTTCGACACTTGATCCTATTACACGTTGACCTCCCCTATCACCATGTACATTTACATAAAATATTACTGTGTACTTTTTGAGATACTTGAAGGTAAAGTTAGTTATATTGCCATTATATTCGTCTTTTTTTCATTTTTGAACTGTCTTTAAATTAGATAGCAGCTGGGTAACACTCTTTCGACACTTGATCCTATTACACGTTGACCTCCCCTATCACCATGTACATTTACATAAAATATTACTTTGTACTTTTTGAGATACTTCAAGGTAAAGTTAGTAATATTGCCATTATATTCGTCTTTTTTTCATTTTTTAACTGTCTTTAAATTCGATAGCAGCTGGGTAACACTCTTTCGACACTTGATCCTATTACACGTTGACCTCCTCTATTACCATCTCAAATTACATAAAATATTACTGTGTACTGTTTGAGATACTTGAAGGTAAAGTTAGTAAAATTGCCATTATATTCGTCTTTTTTTCATTTTTGAACTGTCTTTAAATTAGATAGCAGCTGGGTAACACTCTTTCGACACTTGATCCTATTACACGTTGACCTCCCCTATCACCATGTACATTTACATAAAATATTACTGTGTACTTTTTGAGATACTTGAAGGTAAAGTTAGTTATATTGCCATTATATTCGTCTTTTTTTCATTTTTGAACTGTCTTTAAATTCGATAGCAGCTGGGTAACACTCTTTTGACACTTGATCCTATTACATGTTGACCTCCCTTATCACCATGTACATTTACATAAAATATTACTGTGTACTTTTTGAGATACTTGAAGGTAAAGTTAGTACTTTTGCCATTATATTCGTCTTTTTCTCAATCTTTGAACTATCTTTTAATCAGATAGCAGCCGGGTAACACTCTTTTACACTTGATCCTATTTCACGCTGACCTCCCCTATTAACATGTACATTTACATAAAATATTACTGTGTACTTTTTGAGATACTTGAAGGTAAAGTTAGTAATATTGCCATTATATTCGTCTTTTTTTCATTTTTTAACTGTCTTTAAATTCGATAGCAGCTGGGTAACACTCTTTCGACACTTGATCCTATTACACGTTGACCTCCTCTATTACCATCTCAAATTACATAAAATATTACTGTGTACTGTTTGAGATACTTGAAGGTAAAGTTAGTAAAATTGCCATTATATTCGTCTTTTTTTCATTTTTGAACTGTCTTTAAATTAGATAGCAGCTGGGTAACACTCTTTCGACACTTGATCCTATTACACGTTGACCTCCCCTATCACCATGTACATTTACATAAAATATTACTGTGTACTTTTTGAGATACTTGAAGGTAAAGTTAGTTATATTGCCATTATATTCGTCTTTTTTTCATTTTTGAACTGTCTTTAAATTAGATAGCAGCTGGGTAACACTCTTTTGACACTTGATCCTATTACATGTTGACCTCCCTTATCACCATGTACATTTACATAAAATATTACTGTGTACTTTTTGAGATACTTGAAGGTAAAGTTAGTACTTTTGCCATTATATTCGTCTTTTTCTCAATCTTTGAACTATCTTTTAATCAGATAGCAGCCGGGTAACACTCTTTTACACTTGATCCTATTTCACGCTGACCTCCCCTATTAACATGTACATTTACATAAAATATCACTGTGTACTTTTTGAGATACTTGAAGGTAAAGTTAGTACTTTTGCCATTATATTCGTCTTTTTTCAATCTTTAAACTGTCTTTAAATCTGATAGAAGCTGGGTAACACTCTTCTGACCCTTGATCCTATTTCACGTCGACGTCCTCTATTAACATGTAAAGTTACATAAAATATTACTGTGGACTTTTTGAGAAAATTGCAGGTAAAGTTAGTACTTTTGCAATTATATTAGTTTTTTCTCAATCTTTGAACTGTCTTTAAATCAGATAGAAGCCGAGCCAATGGTGGGCCTCAGCCGGCACGCGTCAGCCTTCACTTTTATTGAGCTACAGGGTCCTTTGACTGGAGTTGGTTAATTAACGCCCTGGCGATGCAACAAGGTTGGTCGCTCTGAGGACTGTCTGCCCCGGAGAACAGTTGGACCGGGGGCAGGGTCGGCCGAAAGGCGGTGGCGGTGCAGGGCCGCAGTGCCTTTTGACCTCTCAACGGTTTTACGCCCTGTTGAACTCTCTCTTCATAGTCCTTTTTAATTTTTCTTCATTGGCATGACGTTAATTTTTGGAGTAAAACATATTTCATCCCATATTTGGGGAGCTTTTATCAACCATAAAATGTATGCGCCCCCCCCCCCCCAACTTGATTTTGGTTTGTTGCCTCAGGGCAACTTGTATATATAAAGTGAAATAAGTCAAAAAAGCAATGTTTGTGTCACTTTGTATGGCATACACATTCGACTGACCTACAATAACCTGAAGAATATCTTAAAATACTGAAGGGGGGACATGATATCATTAGAAATGGTATGCCAGGGCGAGCACAGAATGTATTGTGGGGTGTTCAGCCTCTACTATGTCTTCATCCTCATCTTGATCCACAGACTCACTGTCGCTTTGATCAGACATGCGTTATCCTAAGAAAGTACAAATATGAATGTCATATTCAAAATGAATGAATGAATGAAGGACACACATTGTTCTACTGACTGACCCCTGACGGACCCCTGATCTCCTAACTGTCTGGCAGGGATCCAATCTTTCTGACTCCAATCCAATCTTTCTGACTCCTTTCAAGCTCACTTTCCTCGTTGTCAGATGGATCAGCCCTAACAGCTTGATTTTCAAACATTTCGCCCATTAAATGTTCCTGTTTCCATTCCCATTCAATATCAGTAGTTGGTACAACAAAAATATTGACTGTGGTCAATGACCTAACTGCACAGTGTTGCCTTGTGTCAACTAACCAAAACACCCAGTTTTAATAAAGAAATAACAGTAAATTAATTACCAAATATACTTAGTTACATACTCATGCACACAAAAACATATTCTTTAATGAAGATATTTTATAGACCAGTTTTAGAGTTACTTTTGTCTCACAAATTTGGGGCATTGTGTCCCATGCAGCTTGGCAGCCATAAAAGAATGCTTCACCCAAAGAGAAAAAGTCTCACCCACTTTGGGCCCTCCTTTGATTGGACGCAGACATGTCTGCTGAAATTATATATGTGGTGGGGTTGAATGCAGCCTAGTCCACAGTATTTGCGTGCCTTAGGTATTCTCTATAATTCTTGGGGTGCAAGTCCCCAGGTGGCGTTGTTGGTCTCTCTCCCTAACGCCCCGCCGCATATACATTGTTTTTCATTAAAGGGTAGGTCAGTGTAAGGTCCAAAAAAGTATTGTGTTGCCTGAAGACAAAACCCCCGGAAAGCAGCCGGTCCGGACTCAGTCTCGCCCCACACCCTGAAGCATTGTGCTGACCAGCTGTCTCCTGTTTTCACCGCCATCTTCAACACCTCCTTGATGTCATGCCACGTCCCAGCCTGCTTCAAGGCCTCCACCATCATCCCTGTTCCCAAGAAGCCCAGGATCACAGGACTGAATGACTACAGACCCGTCGCACTGACCTCTGTAGTCATGAAGTCCTTTGAACGGCTAGTCCTGTCCCACCTTAAGTCCCTCACCGACCCTCTCCTGGACCCCTGCAGTTCGCCTACAGAGCCAACAGGTCTGTAGACGATGCTATCAACATGGCCCTCCACTTCATCCTCCAGCATCTGGACTCCCCAGGAACCTACGCCAGGATCCTGTTTGTGGACTTCAGCTCTGCCTTCAACACCATCATCCCGTCTCTGCTGCAGGACAAACTCTGGTTTGCCCACCTCCACCTGCAAGTGGATCACTGACTTCCTGTCCGACATGAAGCAGCACGTGAAGCTGGGGAAACACGTCTCTGCCTCTCGGTCCATCAGCACCGGTTCAATGAAGACAGTGGAGATGGTCGTGGACTTCAGGAGGAATACAGCCCTACCTTCCCCCCTCACCTTGTGTGACTCCCCCGTCACCACTGTGGACTCCTTCCGTTTCCTGGGCTCCATCATCACCCAGGACCTCAAGTGGGAGCTGAACATCAGCTCCATCACGAAAAAGGCTCAGCAGAGGATGTTCTTCCTGAGGCAGCGGAAGAAATTCAACCTGCCTCAGACGATGATGGTGCACTTCTACACGGCCATCATGGAGTCCATCCTCTGTTCCTCCATCACCGTGTGGTACGCTGCAGCCACAGCCAAGGACAAGGACAAGGGCAGGCTGCAGCATGTCATCCGCTCTGCAGAGAGGGTGATTGGCTGCAATCTTCCGTCTCTCCAGAACTTGTTCGCTTCCAGGTCTTTGAAGCGGGCCAGAAAGATTGTAGCCGACCCCTCCCACCCTGGACATGAACTGTTTGTGCCCCTTCCATCCGGCAGGAGGCTGCGGTCCATCAGGACTAAGACCTCCCGCCACACGAACAGTTTCTTCCCTTCGGCAGTCGGGCTCATCAACAGAGGCCGGGGCCCCCCCTGACTGACTCGGACTCCCATGTTCATTCATTCACTTTGTCACTTTCACTTGTCACTCGTCACTTGTTTAGCTGGTGCACTTAATCTATAATCTATATTTTTATTTCTAATTTTCTTATCTCCTCTAACTTACTAACCCATAGCTTTAGTTTTTAGCGTACTAACCCATAGCATATATTTTATTATACTTTTATTTTATTTTTATCTCATTTGCACTATGTCATCATTATTGTACTGTCTTCTGTCATGCACCAACCGCCAAGACAATTTCCATGTATGTCCAACATATTATGACAATAAACGTTTCCTGATTCCTGAAGGTTACAGTCTGCCATAGAGGTTTACGGTACTTGTTCACTATCAGTCTCGTGCTAGTATTTAGCCTTTGATGGAGTTCTTAGGGTTAGGGTTTGTTGTCCAAACAACCCGACTTCAAGAAAGGTTGTTACGGCCTCCTGCCATCTATGGGCTCTGCCTCAATCTGATGTGCAGGCTGAGCGGTCCCACGTGGAACCGCATTTTGGCACTGGGCTCTTTCCTCTTCGCTTGCCGCTACTGCGGGTAACCTTGTAAGTTTCCTTTCCTGCACTTAGTAAGATGCTTCAATTCAGAGGGTTAGCTTGTCTGATCTGAGGTCAAAGTCAAATGAGGTGCAGCCCCAGAACTGCTGGAGCGATAGAGGAGGGTCCCACCCATGGACCCCCGCAGGAGCAACTCCTTTCGTAACCGGAACACGCATAACGCGGTCAGTACAAAAACAAAAGTCCACCGGCAGCTACATCCAACCGAGGAGGAATAATGGCCTGATAGGGGCCCTTGGATCGTACATCCTGTGGTCTGTACTGAAGGGGACAAAGTACCAACTGCGCTGACTTTCTCTTATTTCAAACTGTACAGTAAAGGTTTATGGAAATATACATGGGCATAGAGGGAAGGGAAATGACAAATAACATGTCATTCTTACTGATTTCACCTGTGCTCATAAGCTACAAAATCTAATTTTATGCAACAACTACATGGGGATAGAGGAGGTCAACATGAAGCAGGATCAAGTGTCAAAAGAGTGTTACCCGGCTGCTATCTGATTTAAAAATAATATAACATTGACAAAATACGAATATAATGGCAATATTACTATACCTTCAGTTATCTCAAAATGTACACAGTAATATTTCATGTAAATGTACATGTTAATAGAGGAGGTCAACATGAACCAGGACCAAGTGTCAGAAGAGTGTTACCCGGCTTCTATCGGATTAAAAGATAGTTCAAAGATTGACAAAATACGAATATAATGGCAATTTTACTAACTTTACCTTCAAGTATCTCAAAAAGTACACAGTAATATTTTATGTAACTTTACATATTGATAGAGGAGGTCAACGTGAAATACGTTCAAGTGTCAGAAGAGTGTTACCCGGCTGCTATCTGATTTTAAAGACGGTTCAATGATTGAGAAAAAGACTAATATAATGGCAAAAGTACTAACTTTACTTTCAAGTATCTCAAAAAGTACACAGTAATATTTTATGTAACTTTACATGTCAATAGAGGAGGCCATCGTGTAATAGGATCAAGTGTCAAAAGAGTGTTACCCAGCTGCTATCTGATTTAAAGACAGTTGAAAGAATGAAAAAAAGACGAAAATAATGGCAATTTTACTAACTTTACCTTCAAGTATCTCAAAAAGTACACAGTAATATTTAATGTAACTTTACATATTGATAGAGGAGGTCAACGTGAAATACGTTCAAGTGTCAGAAGAGTGTTACCCGGCTGCTATCTGATTTTAAAGACGGTTCAATGATTGAGAAAAAGACGAATATAATGGCAAAAGTACTAACTTTACTTTCAAGTATCTCAAAAAGTACACAGTAATATTTTATGTAACTTTACATGTTAATAGAGGAGGCCAACGTGTAATAGGATCAAGTGTCGAAAGAGTGTTACCCAGCTGCTATCTAATTTAAAGACAGTTCAAAAATTAAAAAAAGACGAATATAATGGCAATTTTACTAACTTTACCTTCAGGTATCCCAAAAAGTACACAGTAATATTTTATGTAACTTTACACGGTGATAGAGGAGGTCAACATGAACCAGGATCAAGTGTCAGAAGAGTGTTACCCGGCTCCTATCTGATTTAAAAATAATTCAAACATTGACAAAAAGACGAATATAATGGCAATATTGCTGACTTTGCCTTCAATTTTCTCAAAAAGTACACAGTAATATTTTATGTAACTTTACATGTTAATAGGGGAGGTCAGCGTGAAATAGGATCAAGTGTCAAAAGAGTGTTACCCGGCTTCTATCTGATTTAAAGAGAGTATAAAGATTTTAAAAAGACACTTCAAATCATGATCAGTGCCTTTTTGGCTGTACAGACCCATTTACCGTAATACCTAACATAGAGGCGCATTTTATTTTGAAATGCGGTCCACATGACCGCAGTCCTAAATCCCACCCGGCGTTCTGAGCTTGTTGACGATCCTTCTTGAATTGAATGTAGAATATAATACAACTACTACAAATAGTTTAATAATACGCCTTTTTAAATTGGAAGATTTGGATTTTTAATGTTTAACAAATGAATTTTTTCTGTCATTGTCTGGCTAACTATGAATTAAATTATCTGCCAGTAATTGATATGGCATTATGACAGCATGCTAGCGTCATTAGCATTTTATCACTAGCTTGATATTCTAACCTCATGTATACACTATAGGCTATGTAGACAGACCCAGACGTAAATTACACATGAAGCTAGTGGACATCAGTCACTCTGATAAATATTTCCATTGAACCTAATTATCTGAAGACTGAACTCATGAATGATTTTTGATTTGTGTTGATAGTGTTTAGTTACAAATGACGTTAGATCTTTCATCAGCCCTATCAAAAACAAATGACAAAACTTGTAAGTTTACCACTGCTAAATTGTCTCTGAAGAAAGAACTGAATTTTTGCTTTTGTGGTTTTATTGTGTTAGATGTATTTTTTTTTTAATTCATTAAAATATTTATTTAAAACAGGGGAAAGCAGAAAGGCTTAAAAATGAGATATTGATCACAAGTTTAATAAAAAGGTTGACGTGTCAGTCAGAATGTGTAGTGTTATGCAATAAGCTGTCAATCATTTGGAACCGTCTGAATGTGCGCAGGCAAAACCACTCTGGCGGATTGCTTGGTGGCGACTAATGGCATCATATCGAGCCGCCTGGCTGGGAAGGTACGCTGAGGTAACGTCCTTTTCTCCACTGGTCTGTCACGCCTGCTAACGTGCGCTGTGCCCGTCTCCAGCTGAGGTACCTGGACAGCCGGGAGGACGAGCAGAGTCGAGGCATCACCATGAAGTCCAGCGCCATCTCACTGCACTACACCAACGGTAAGCCCACTTGTATCGAGGATCAATTCATTTCTCCTTTGATGTGGTGTGTGATTCTCAAATGGTTTTAAGCGTTCATTTGCCCACTGGTGTGCCTTTGAATGTTCCCATTCCCAACTTAACATATTGTAATCATAATCAATGGCTGATGTTCTTTATTATTCATCATATCATCCTCAACCCTCTAAGCAGAGAGCACCTGACTACCCTACTACCACGTTTGCCCGACTAATACAGCCCCCTCACCCCCTCCTGAAATTGTGAATCTAGGGGAAAACACTGTCAACCAATGTAAAAAAAAAAATGAAAGGCATCGTGCAACCAACCAATCTGACTTAATTTGAATACCACTTTCAGAGGAATGTAATCCAACCTGGATTTGAGATATGTAAAAAAATAACCTCCTAACCACTATTCTTTGACCTGTGTGGAAAAGGTCAAGGAAAGGTGGTTAGGAGAGTTCACGGGGGGTTGGGAAAAGCCAACGAGGTCTTTGTGGAATTGACTCCACTTCCACTAAGCTACGTAGTTGTGATGGAGGGAGACGCGTGTAATGCTGCGTTCACACAAATTATTCACACATTTAGATTCCATGCAAAGTCACCGCACAGACCCCAATCGTTGTGGAGGACACGAAAAAGCGAAAGACGATCAGCGTTGAGATGCTCTGTTCGTCATCACTGCCGTCGTGCTGCCAAAGCGTGAAGACACTTAATGAAACTGCCGCTCACCAGAGACACAGACACACACACAGACGCACACACAACTGAGACTGAACGCCTGTAAGTTAGCTGGTGTCCGATGTTTGTATAAGAGCAGAAATTGTGTTTATTTCCATGTTGGACAGGGAAATTATAACTTATAGCTTCTGAGATAAATCACTCCCCTTTTCCATCACGTATGAAGGCGAAAAGAGAGGAGCTATGTCTGTTTGGATGGAAAACTGTGCAACACTGTTTTCTACCTCCTATTCCAAGTACTGCGTGGTTTCCAAGTAGTGTTTACTTGAAAAAGCAATGCTGTCTGAACTTTTTTAATACCGTGATATGGATTTTTGGCCATAGCGCGCAGCCCTAATTGAAAGCTCCTTTCCTTAGCATTTAGAGAATTCAAATAGCTCTCATCATTGGGCACTTCCACTGCTTCACTTCACCAAGAACATTAGACAACTCCAAGCCAGCCCCAGTGTACCCCAATCAACACTATCAAACTTCAAAAAGTACTTTATGAATATCATCAGCTGAGAGGAAGGAAACCGCCTAGTTAGATCATTAATTCAATAAATAGATCTAAGTATTTTGTTGTAATCCAAATGAATGCATGCTAGTTCTGAATAATTGGGCTGGTGTTAATGGGGAGCAGGAAGAAAGATCCCACACATGGATGATCTGTTGTGGAACTAGAGTGAAACATGGTGTGCATTTGTGTGCTCAGGGGACCAGGAGTACCTCCTAAATCTGATCGACTCTCCCGGTCACGTCGACTTCTCCTCCGAGGTGTCCACCGCTGTGCGCCTGTGTGACGGGGCCATCGTAGTAGTCGATGCTGTGGAGGGAGTGTGTCCACAGGTACTGTAGGTTTGACATACTTCCTTCAGTGCTTGATATTGGGAATGAGGCAACGAAGGAAAAGTACAGGGTTTGACTTACAGTAGAAGAAATAAGTAGCATGTGTCATCACGCAACTTAAAAACCTTTAACTGTGCTCAAGGAGGCCTTACCTCCATACGCCTCATACAGTGGATCTATATATCATTTATATATTCACATTGCTCAATATTTTTTTAAAGCAAGATCATACTACCTGGATTAGGAAAGAATTCTGTTTAATATCTGGGAGTAGTTTAATCTTTTAAAACTCCATACAAACAATGAAGATATAAAAATCATCACTTGATTAGTTCTTTTCACGTCCACACAATCCTTAATTCTGAGGTAGACGCCCCCATCAATTGATACATCAAAGCAATGTGCCACTCTAGTGGAGAAGGCCTTGTAGTCCCGATAGAGAGGGAAGAGAAGGGCCGTTGAGTGTTGTGGTGAAATAACTGAACAATTGTGTTTCCTAATTGATTTAATGAATCTAACGTCTGCATTGTGTGTAGACGCAGGTCGTGCTCCGTCAAGCGTGGTTGGAGAACATCCGGCCCGTCCTGGTCATCAATAAGATAGACCGACTCATTGTGGAGCTGAAGCTCACCTCCCAGGAGGCTTACACACACCTGCAGAAGATCCTGGAGCAGGTGAGGTTCCACACAATCAGGAATAAGGAGCTTTTAATGCCAAAGGATGTCAGACGTTGTTTGTGTTCATCTGTTTTATGTCAACCTGAAGGAGGTGCACCTCAATGATTTAGAACATCATCAGAAGGGGAATTTATTTCACTGATTGAATGCACATACTGTATATTACATCATACAAGGTGCTATATTACCCTGCAAACTCGTCCCCTGCTGAGTGTAACAGGTCACCAGCTCCCAGCTCCTCCTGTGACACCTTGAGTGTCTGTGTGGCTACACAGTGGGGTCATCGCATGAGCGAGGCCCGTTCCTTCTGCACAAAGCGCCTGCTGGTGTGTCATACAGGGCTGATGTAGACATTTCGTAGCCCCCCCGTCGTCACTGACACCACCACTGAGGTCCTTACTGGATCTCCACTGTGCCGTAGACATCAATTCCCCTCAATGTGGTCTGTCAGGAGAAATCGGCATTAAAAACAAATGCTACCAAGATTAATATAAGCGTTTTTGAGTAAAAAAATAACCAAACCCAACACAGCTGTGTCTAATGAATATACTATGAGCTCCACTTTTTACTTTGAAATCCTGGAACAAATTAACTGTTTGATTTTGTAATTCATTGAGATGCAGCATGTGCTCTCTGCAGGTGAATGCCGTGACAGGGACTTTGTTCACCTCCAAAGTTCTGAAGGAGCAGGCGGAGAGGGAGGAGGAGGAGGAGGAGGAGGAGGGGGAGTTGGGTGGGGACCAGGCGTGTGACTGGAGCAGCAGGCAGGAGGAGGCTGACGACTCGCTGCTCTACTTTTCTCCTGACCAGGGAAATGTGGTGTTTGCCAGCGCCATCGATGGGTGGGGCTTCAGGTGAGGAGGCTCATAAGCTCTAAGGATGCAGTCTGCTGAAGTGTAGTAGCTGGAGGAGGAGCTTGTCTGGCGACGCCTCAGCTGTATATTTGATACGGAGACCATCCCGCCTCCTGGTGGAAGCCTTTCTGCTCCCATGTTACGGCCGTCACAGCGCTTCAGTTTCCAAAATGGATTCAATTCATTCTTTCCACTCAAAATTCAACACACAGCACCCCATAATAACATGAGAAACGTTTTGGTTAAACCTTTGTGAATCGATTAAAAATAAACCCACCTACATACACACTTAGATATTCATAGCTGCAACACACACATTGAGCTTTAGAGCTTCTTCTTTGAGATGTTTCTACAACCTGATTGCAGTCCACCTCTGGTAATATCAGCCCCCCCCCCCCCCCCTGGACCAGTGGTCCAGTGGGAAGTATGAACAGAAACAAGTTCTTCCATTCTGGATTAAACATCCCACTTTCACTGTCCACTTTCCTCTTTTTTGGAGAACACCATTCGTTCCTCATGTGTCTCACCAGTCCCTTTGTCTTGCTGACTTCAAATCATGAATCATGAATGGGGTCTTCAGAGAGTCCTATCAGCATATGATGCTCCACCGGCCCGTTTCACATTAGTGCTCCTCATCTCTAAATTGGTATACTGTTCTAACTCTTCACAGACAGTTCGAGGGCTTTCATGTTAACACTTTTCTTGCCGCAACTCTGCAGAACTGGCATCAGGGACCTCGTCAATATGTCCCTGAAATAACCAGTAACCCTATAAATAACCCAAATCACTTTATCATACACCCATTGACTATTTAGACGACCTGGCACATCTTGTAAGTGTCCACTAGATGGTGCTTTCAGCTTGGATTTAATACTCATTGTGTAATGCTCAACTGGATCACAACCTTCAGACACTTAAAAGACCTACCATCGCCCTGACGGTCTGACTGAGGGATCTGTGTCCTTGGGATCTTTCATCTTCCAACAGTACACCAATAGTATTCCAACACGTATTCAGCTACACCTGATTTAAAAAGACGATGCCTCTCTTTCCTAAAGGAACTTGCATGGAAAATGTAAATGTCAGACAAATCGTTTGCTTTTGTTTTTTTGTAGCATCCAACAGTTTGCCCACATCTACAACCAGCGAATGGGCATCAAGGCAGAGGTTCTGCTCAAAACCCTGTGGGGAGATTTCTACCTCGATGCAAAGGCAAAGAAGATCATGAAAGGAGCTCAGGTGATGTTTCAACCTTTCTCCCCTGTTCTTTTAATCTTTCTTCAACTGTAAACATTAAGTCAAATTAGAGATGGCTAATATCACAACAAATGACATGTATTTGAAGCTTTAATGTCTAACATTAATTGAGATAATCTTTGTTTAGATAGAGTTAGAGTTTAAGCATTGCGTGGTCGAATTAAAACACGCAAACATCAATAGACCCTCTTGTATGTTGTAAACTGTAAATGAGTGCATCTTGTTGCTCGAATGCTTTTCTGTCATTAGTGAGCTGATTGCTGAATGTCTGGGAGCATCTTCTTTGATACTCAAGCATTTCTATTAGGGGATTTTGCATCAAGGGAAAGGAATACTTTATAGGTAAAAGTCATGCACCTGACAAAGCCCACGGAGGAGAAAACACATCACCTTTATAGGTGAAAATAAATCAATTAATTCACACCTCTTCTTGCAACACTCCAACAATGTTGTCAGTCAATCAAGTCAACCTTCTATTTCATCCAAATGAAAGATTGTATGAGTTTTTATTGTGTTGTTCTGGTCAAAACCTTTCTTGGCCTTTGGCAGAGGATTATATGCATCTTGGTTAAGTGTGGTAGTTTTACCTCAGCAGACAAAATCCAGAAAACCCCCAGAGCCGGGCGCCTAGGTGAGGCTGCTCGTGTGCCCAGGCTCTTGTTCAGCGTACATTAGATCCATCCCGCCCACTTTGCTGTGTATGTCCCTCCTAATCTCCACTTTCAATGTCTGGGATTTCTTTAACCATTTCAAACCAGTTTCCTGCAGAAGGTTGCTCAGCTTGTAGCCATTGACGGGTAATTGTTTTTTTTTACCTACTATTTCTGGTAGGTCGCCTGGACAGAGTGACTTTCAGCTGTGTAGGATCTTATGCCCAAGTATATGCTGCAAATATTTTCCCACAATATTTGTGTAGCAGTGGGTGTAAAAGCCAGACCTGGGTGATAACAAATTAGATGAAAAAACCCTTTATTAGTGTTGTTGCTCTCACCTGGAGGGGAGGGCAGACGTGGCGGGTTTTATCAACACACTTATAGAAAAAGGGGGAGTGGCGAGTGCCGGGGGGCCGGAAACCAGGTAGAAGAAGCTTGGAAGCACTTTAGAGGACTGAGAAAAGGTACAAACTACCCAGCATGCAGTTCGGCGTTGTCATTTTTTAAATGTACAATTATTAGTGCTATCAATTCCTCGTGTCTTGGTGTTTTACCCTGTTAAAGAGCGTTTGTGGGTTATTCATAGTTATAAAGTTCTGACCATGTCAATCTCAACACACGTAAGACAAGTAGCTCTAACCGCTGGCCGCTCCTCCAATGACGTGTGAAAATAAATTCTGCCGCCTGCCAAAGAGCAACGTCAGTTGTTATAGTGTAACACCAGAATGAACGGTATGTGCGAAATTGATACCGTAAGGATATTTTTTACAGGTTGAAACGGTATATAGCACAGCCCTACTTGGATGTATAGTGATACATCATCGGCATAGTGCTATTTTATGTTCCCCCATCCACTGGAATTATTTTTATATCACCCTGTTCTCCTGTTACTTGTGCCAAGGGTTCTATTTTAAAGTGCAAAAAGGGTTGAGGAGAGGGAGCATCCCTGACGGGTGGATCTTTCTATTTTCGTGCCATTAGTAATTAAGTTAAGTGTAGAAGTCTTAGCTGACATTTCGACCAAAGACCAAAAACCGATATTCCCAGCTGATGTGGTCAAAAGCCTTTTCTGCATCCACACTATATAACTTGGCTTTGGATTTGGTTTCCCTAATATTTTGTTTGATGTGTAAAGATGGTCTAGTATGACTTTGAGGTAGACATCCCTGGTTTGATCAATGTCAATCAGGTCCGGAATAAGAGTCCAGTCTCTTGGAAATGATGGATGTGTCCAATTAAAGGAACTCATGGGTACTGGAGTCAGTTCTTCCTTATAGGCTCCAAACCATTCTGCTGGTAGGCCTGATGTTTTATGGTTTTCATTATTGGCCTGCAGCCCCATACCAAATATATTGAAGAGTGATCCGAGATCTCTAGTTCGAGAGATCCGCAATTCATTGGGAAACATTAAAAAAAGCAAAGGTCTCAGCACCATACTGGCCGGATTAGAAAAGAATTGTGTTTAATCTCTGGGAGGAGTTTAATCTTTAACTCCACACAACAATAAAAGTAGGCTAAAAACGCGATATTGATTGATTAATTCCAGTGTTCCCTAGTGTTTAATACCGGGGCGTCCAGTGCTGCCCCCCGCCGGAGTGCGTATCCCGGGAGACAGCCGTCACTGCCAGTCAGTGAGCCGTCGGCCGTGCCGTTTGCCGGTCGGATCGGCAGCGCGCACCTCCCCACCCCCCCTGTCAGCCGTACCGATAGGCAGTGGCCCGCGTTCGGTCGAAGTGGGCAGTATCTGGCCCGAACCTGAAACGAGTTTGACACCCCTGAGCTATGATATACCAGAACAAGTAAAAGGTTGGACCCCCTTTTGCTTTCAGAACTGCCTTAATTCTTGGCGTTATACTTTCTGTGTCAAAAACAGTTGAGTTTTTTCCTTTAAACCCCTAGATCCTATTCCTATGTCCTAGTTGATTTCACCACCATGAAGAAAGCAGCAAAAGCAATGTCAGGACTCGCAGTTCTGTCCAATAATTCAATGCAAAGGGAGTTTGACCATCCAATGTTGCCGGTTTTATTGTACAACAAATTGTCACAAAAGTAAGAATGCAATTGCAGTTTTGTGGTCCAAATAACTAAAGCCTACAACAAGCTGAACAGGACCAAAACAGAGACAGCGTGGTTCACGGCTCAGCACTGAGGTCAATGACGGTATTTGCGCGTCTTTTGGTCCCTTCAAGGGTGGCACCGTCACCACCTACAGAGGGAACACACTCGCAATTCCACAGAAAAAAGGGAAAAAATATAAATCATTCAAAATACAAAAAACTTAAAAGCGGCTCCTACACTTTCAACAATGTGTTGGAAACATTCCTCACAGATGTTGGTCCATATTGACGTGACGGCTTCACACAGATCAGAGTCTGATGATATGAGCTATGTGACATGGTGCATCAGAAGATGGTACACTGTGGTCATAAAGGGATGGACATGGTGAGCACTCCGGTAGGCTGCATTCAAAACCATGCTGAAAGGGTACGAAGGGGCCCAATGTGTGCCAAGAAAATACCCCCCCACCACCTCACCAGCAGCCTGCAGCGTTGATCCAAGGCAGAATGGATCATGCTCTCATGTTGTTTACTCCAAATTCTGACCCGACCATCTAAATGATCAGCTGGACCAGGTTTTTACAATCTTCTATTGTCAAGTTCTAATGAGCCTTTGTGAGCTGTAGTCTCAGTTTCCTGTTAGCTGACAGGAGGGGCCCCCGCTGTGGTCTTCTGCTGCTGTGGTCTCTTGTTCAAGGATGTAACGAGTGGTTCTCTGAGTTCCTGTTGCCTTTCTATCATCTCAAACCAGTCTGCCCAGTCTCGGACCACTCACATCAAACATGCATTTTTGTCCACACAACTGCTGCTCACTGAATATTTTCTCATTTTAGGACCATTGACTATAGACCTTTTGAGATGGTTGTGTGCTTGAATCCCAGTAGATCAGCCGTTTGTGATGTACTCCCACCAGCCCGTCTGGCACCAACAACCATTCATGTTAAAGTCACTTAAATCCCCCCTTTTCCACATTCTGATGCTCAGTTTGACCTTACCTTGAGTAAGTAATGTTTGTAGTGGCTTCATAATGGACTGAAATGACCTTTGTTTTCGCTTATCATGTGTTGTTCTTCTCTCTTGCATGCTATAGGCCAAAGGAAAGAAGCAGCTGTTTGTGCAGCTCGTGCTGGATAACATTTGGAGTTTATATGATGCTGTTGTCACTAGGAGGTAGGTGGAAGATAAATAACCTGTCGTAAATCTTTGTTAATTTACACATTTCTCTCCAGTAATATGTGTTATAAATGTGTTTTAAATATGGGTTAATTAAGATTGCTTATTTTTGTTTGATATTTTCATTGGCACCTACAACTGACTTCTTTTTTTTAACCAACAGTTAAGTGTAAGTGTTTTGAACTTGAATTAATAAATGTCCCATCTGACTCCTCCCCTTTTCTTTGCTAATCCGATTAATGATCGTGAGGTTTGGGATCCGTTACAGCTCTAATGGTGAACCAAGTATAGACATCAGTATATCATGTATTCTCTGCTGTGCAACACATTTATCTGGAAAATTGATCAAACTCAAAATCATTTAAAAGAAAAACGGACTGATGGGAAAGACTGATTAATGTCACGTCAAATACATCTTACCAGAAACACCATGATCCAAAATGACAAAACATAAGTCACATGTTGATGGACATCCACCCCCTAACCAAATATACCCTCCAATAAAACGTCATCTTAGTTTGTTTCTACTGAAGTCTCGATTGTACTAGTTAATAAAGCACAGTCTGTATCCCAAACGGCCACAGCCTCACACAAGGTAACAAGCAGTTGTGCACTGACAAGCCTTCAGATGTAGATGGACCCTGTAGCCACAATGGACATTTTTACTCACTGATATTTCCACTAAGCTGCTGCACTGGAACCAGCTCAGGTCAGTAAACCCAATCCGTCCTGTTTGTGTGACTAGAGACAAGGAGAAGGTGGAGAAGGTGGTGACATCACTGGGGATAAAGGTGCTGGCCAGGGACCTACGTCACTCGGACCCCAAAGTCCTCCTCTCTGCCATCTGCAGCCAGTGGTTACCCGTTTCCCAGGCTGTGCTCTGTATCCTTCTGTCTGTTATGGGCTATGGGATGCCTCGCTTTGTGGTTTTTCTGCATCAGTTGAGAACTTTTTGGGAATGTTTTTGCATCTGGTGTCAAGTTTTCTTAAACAAAGATTGCAGTGATGGTCTGTGAGAAACTGCCCAGTCCCTTGGAAATGGCGGCAGAGAGGGTTGAGAAGCTGATGAGCGTTGGAGCTCGGCGATTTGACTCGTTGCCTGAACACACGCAGGAGTTGAAAACCGGTAAGCAGACCCAACACACACACTGGATCTTTGTTGAATTCTGAATTTACCTGCACTTAAACGTAGTGCAGTGTAGCATTCTTCAAGTGACATTGGATGTCTGCTGAGGTGTGTGTGTGTGTATGATTTGTGTCATTTAAGTGTAGCTCTCTGGAAGGATTGGCTTTATTCGGCTCATAGGATTTCTGATGTCTGCTTGACTCTTTTCTTTTTCCCTCCCAGCGTTCCTCCGGTGTTCCAGCGGAGAGAAGGAGCCGCTCATCATCTTCGTGTCCAAGATGTTTGCTGTTGATGCCGCAGCGTTGCCTCAGAACAGGCCGAGGTGTGTATTTGTTTTCATGTGCAAAGAGGAGCTTAACAACATCCAACTGTGTATCGGTATGTGCACTTTATCTTGTGAGGTACAGTTACCAAACAACACAAGTAACAAGTCTCAGAGCTGTCTTCCTGCAAGTTGATGGAGCCAGCTTCATGATACTTGGGAATTAGCCGAGTGTTAGCGGGCCAAGGCTAACCATAGCACTGCGTGAAAAGTCTGAGCCGCCTGATAACGTTTCCATCTTTGAACTTGTACCTGCAGAGATTACAGCCTTTACTCAACATGTTCCAAATGTGTGTGTGCAGGCCGCTGACCCAGGAGGAGATGGCCCATCGCAAGGAGCTGGCTCGACAGAGACACGCTGACAGGATGGCAGCTGATTCCGTAGACTCCTCCCACTCAGAGAGGACGCCACAGGAAGGCCTACCTGCCCAACTTGACACAGGTAAACTTTTCTCTCACTCACTTTTCAATTTATGAGTACATCACACTTGAAAAAACGTGTTGCGTCATGTGTCAGTGGGACTATGCAAATGGTTGAGTTTGTTTTTTGTTACCTAATTGTGTTTCCCAGACAGCTGTGGATCACATGCTCACAAGAGTCATGTGTTGGCAGAAAATGTAATCCATAGTACATCAGCCCTGTTGGTCATACCCAGGTTGACGGAACACAGCCAAATGTTTATCTGCGTAATCCCATGTTCATCTTATTTTTACGAATGATTCAGCATCAGAGAACAAAACCGTGACATATTACCCACTTTTTGTGTATCTTCTGTCTCCCTTTCAGCTAAGGTGGAGAGTCTGACACTGAAAGAATCAAGGCCAGAAGAGAAAGAGGAGCAGCAGACCTTCATAGCTTTTGCGCGTGTCTATAGTGGGGTGGCAAAGAAAGGACAGAGGGTATTTGTTCTGGGTCCAAAGTATGACCCCGCCCTGGGCCTCAGCACGGTAACCCCAGTTATATTTCAACCTTTATAGTACTTCTCATTTTGGAATTTACATGTCTACATAAAAAGTATTTTCGGCTTCACTTTTCAGTGACAAAATGTAACAGGTTATGAAGGGGGCCGTGTGCCAGGTTGGGTCAAAGCATCCTGGTATCATGGAGTTTTTAGGATAATAAAAATGAATAACAGTAAAATTCAGTTAATTAAATTAACAGGCTTTTTAAAAAACAGAACCCCCGCAAAGCAGCCTGTAGCGGACTCTGTCTCCCCCCCCACACCCTGAAGCAACAGGTCTGTAGATGATGCTGTCAACATGGCCCTCCACTTCGTCCTCCAGCATCTGGACTCCCCAGGAACCTACGCCACGATCCTGTTTGTGGACTCCAGCTCTGCCTTTAACACCATCATCCCGTCTCTGCTGCAGGACAAACTCTCCCAGCTGCACGTGCCCGACTCCACCTGCAAGTGGATCACTGACTTTCTGTCCGACAGGAGGCAGCACGTCTAGCTGGGGAAACATGTCCCTGCCTCTTGGACCCTCAGCACCGGTTGCCCCCAAGGCTGCGTTCTTTCCCCTCTGCTCTTCTCTCTGTACACTAATCGCTAGTAGTTGAAATATTTCAACTTTGAGTGAAACATTTCCCCAACGCTGTCTTGTGAAAGCCAATCAGTTGAGTTGAGATGCTCCGCTCGTCATCACCGCCGTCCTGCTGCCACAGCGTGAAGACACTTTATTAAACAGCCGCTCACCGGAGACACACAGGCAGCTGAGACTGAACCCCTGTAGGTTAGTTAGTGTCTAACAGAGACGCTGGCACCGATCCGACACAACAGGTCATCAGACGGGCTACTGGTCAGTCTGTTAGCAGCGCTGGAAGCGGCGGTCATCCAGGTGCACTTCCTGGAGGAGTCTGAAATTGAAGCTTTGTGCAGTGACGAACCCGAACACAACACTGTTTGCGGTCGCCGACGTTTGTGTGATTCACACAACAAATAAAGAGCCGAAATAGTGGTTATCTATTTCCATGGTAGATAGTAGCAAATATCATTACGGAAAAAAGCTGCAGAGATAAGTCGCGCCCCTTTCAGGCACGAATGAAGCAGAAAAAATGGGCTCCGAAATGACTACAACTATTTGCTTCAGTTTTTGTGTGAATGCAGCAGAACAGCTGCACCTCCAGTCACCAGTCTGTCAAGCTCCTGACCTATGCAGATGACACCACCCTCATTGGACTGATCTCTGGTGAGGGATGAGTCCGTCTACAGGTGGGAGTTTGACCAACTGGTGACGTGGTGCAGCCAGAACAACCTGGAGCTCAACGCCCTGAAGACAGTAAAGATGATTGTGGACTTCAGGAAGAACGCAGTCCCACTTTCTCCCATCGCCCTGTGTGACTCCCACGCCACCGCTGTGGAGTCCTTCACAAACAATAACTAACAAGTGGCGAAAAGATGAAATCAACAAAAGGCAATATTTTTGTCTCATCAGACCAAGAACCTTCTTCAACCTTCTCCAATTGATCTTGGATCCTCCCACGTGCATTCGGGTCAATTGCAGGGGAGATTTTTTTAGCTTTTTTTCACCCGTGGCTTGTTACAACTCTAATGGTGGGCGAATATTTACATTACATGTCATTTAGCTGACGCTTTTATCCAAAGCGACTTACATTGCATTATAACGCATGAGTTACATTTTGCCAGGGGAGCAGTTAGGGGTCAGGTGTCTTGCTCAGGGACACTTTGACATGGCACATGGGGCACCCGGGATTCAAAACTTGCAGCTCCCAGCTCATCACACTACTCCATGCGCCACCATGACCCATCACCATTTAGCATTCCCTCAAACCCTGCAAACTCTTGGGGCATCATGTGTTGGCATTTAGCGTGCATGGCATATTCACTCTCAACGCCGTGGTTTATCACCCCGAACCAGTTCAACTGTTCACCATTGTTGTTGCTCAGCATCAACCATGGATGACATAGTGACTCTACTTGTTGTGGAAGTTCTACTCACGTCAGACCACCAGATGGTGTCATGTCAAGAACCTGTTACATGTACCCTACCATGTTTATCTTGTCTTCCTCATTGGATAAGACGGAGAGTAAGACAAATCTGTTGTCATACCTGAAACGAAACAAATTGATTTACTTTTAAGAACAATACGGTACAGAACCAACATTTTATGGGAGCTGATGAAAGAAAATGGAATCCAAGCAGTTTTCTTTCAAAACAGATGTGACATTGACGAGAATGAAAAGAAAATCCTAGAATAATGTTTGTGATTATATCAAAACCAGCTATATTTTTCAACTCTAAATGAAAAACTGGATTTGGAGTTGAGACAAAATCGATAGTTAAGTTTGCCCACAAAATCTGCCTCAAGCTTTATGAAGCTCAAACTAATAAAGCTTGAGTAACAAGGTCCAGTGCAGCTCTTCTATTAGAAACACGGGCTTATTAGTCAGCAAATATGCACAGCATGAAAAACATCAACAAAGCAATAGCTGTGTTGCTTCCCGCCAAAGCAATATACGTATACCTCTAATGAATGTCCAAATGTTTTATACATGCAGACATTGCTGATCATCTGATTGCCTCCTAGCTTGTGATACCCAATGCGCTTTTGTTCATCATGGTGGTGGTCTTTGTCTCCTCCCTGCTAGTTGCCAGAGGGTGTCAGCTCTTCAGACTGCGTGTCTGACGTGCCTCATCTGTCCTGCTGTTCTATGGAAAGCCTCTACCTGCTGATGGGAAGAGAGCTGGAAGAGCTGGAGGAGGTGCCTGCAGGAAATGTCCTGGGTAAGAACATAACCTTCCTTCCTTCAGATTTTTGCTTTGAATTGGTTGTCGATCGACGGACAATGTCTACATGACAGAGGGGTGGGTTGCGGACAGACCATGACCTCTTTGTGTGCTGGTAGGAGAAACACAACTATGTACAAAAAAATATTATTCACATCTCCTTTATACAAAAACATCCTTTCTGCAAAATCACACCCCTGGCTTTTCCCCAGATGTATCCTTCTGCCGGCCTTTGTTGTTGAATGTCCTGCGACGTGCCGTGGCAAAGTACCCATACACTTAAGATTATTTTGGACGATTACAAAGAGCTGACATACCTTTTTTTTCTAATATTTGGATCCATCTGTTTGCCTGGATGGACTCATGGGATGGAATGATGGCTGTTGTAACACTCCAGGTATAATTTTCTAGATGAAGATGCTTCTCTCTTGGCTATTATCAGATGGTTACACGTATGTCTACAGAGCCTTAAGGAAGGAATTTAGTAGCAGAGAAAGTCACTGGAATCAGTATGAACGATATTGTAGGAATAAACATAACAGTGTTATCAGTAGTGTTGCATGCTGGTTGTTACAGTTGACCGGTAGGATGCATGCTTTTTACGGTCGGACAGCTAAAACCAAGTTAGACTGACGAAAGAGAACAGATTAGTATAGAAGATGGAGTAAGTGTGAATATAGATTGCGAGCAGTATTCAGTCAGTGATTACTTAGCCGAGTAGTACTTTAAAGTGTTGTGTAATGCGGAGAGTCGGGTCCGGCAATGTCAGGTATTGGACTGGCCCAACCATGGGGATCTCTATCACTGGATTTCCCCGGTATCCCCTACGGCCAGCCCACCCCAGTGAACCTGCATATCACTTATTTATTCATTTTCATCAGCGCCTTCATCTGAAGTCAAATTGACTAAAGGGCAGAATGGCCTGAAATACAGCTGATTCCCTTTGAGACCGCCTGAACGCAGTCCTTTTCATCATCAGGTTTTAGTATAAAGCATCTGTTTGGGGAGACTCATCTGTAGCTCGAGTACTACGAATGAGTCCTCTGGAAGGAAAATAATGATCCCCATTCAACATTGATCAAACCATTTGTTTTGCATTAGGCCTGCCTGATGACAGCCGTGACTACTGACCTAGAAAAAGAGATATTTTTTCTTTCTTCCTATGCACGGCAGTTACGCCCCAAAAAGTGTGTGTGTGTGTGTATGCGCACATGTGGCACCAGCAGAGTAGGGTCCAGGGGAATTCTATTTTACAAACCCATAATCAGACTGTATAGGTAGGATTTCATCTTTGTTCATGTTGAGCAAAGATGAAATACTGTAGAATAAAGATGGGTAGTTTAGCATAGGAACGTTATTTGGTATTTAATTGTTTCATTGTGCTATTTGATAGAAGAGAGCAGCTGGTGACCTGATTTACAGCCCCAATCACTGACTGCAAGGAGATATTGAGTAAGCATGCATGAGGATTGATTGGCGGATTTACAACAACTAAACTAGAAGCCCAAGAACATAAGTGTATAGTCTTCCTGACTCAATTTAAGGGCTTCATACAGAACATATTCACCAAGCATGAACTGTGTGGTGGAAAAGACTGATCCCCAGATCTGTTCTTATTCTATACTTGTATGGATTGAAAATCAAAGAAAACAACTGTTGGCTATAGTTTTACACAAAAACATTGTACTCTCTACTCTTCCTTTACTCAATAGTGTATAATCATTTGATGCTGTAGTAGCTTTAGCCCAGTTGGACTCTTCCTTGTTGCTGAAACACCAGGATGGGGCACTTCACACTACTGCTTTATATCAGTTTACCTGTATTATAAAGGTTTATATTCATTACATACTATTGGATAAATAATTGAATTCATATTGTAACTAGTTGTTAAAAGTTTATTCTACATTTGTTTGACATTTTTGTTGTATTTTGTCTTAATTTTCTCTTGTTTATTTGTAAAACTTGTGTGCGCCCGCGGAGAACACTTTTATCATTGCAATGTGAGAAGTAGGGTCTTTGTCCTTGATGTGGCGGTCTGTTGACGTTCTCTTTCCATCCTCTTCTCTCAGGTATCGGAGGTCTGGAGGAGAGCGTCTTGAAGTCGGCCACGCTGTCAACCTCCCCCGCCTGCCCCCCCTTCACTCCTCTCAACTTTGAAGCCACACCCATTGTTCGGGTTGCCATAGAACCCAAACATCCAAGTAGGTCTTGAGAGGCACACAAATACAGAGTTTGCTTATGACAATATATAATTTGCATTAACGAAATGTGGGGTACTTTTGGTCTAATGTATTGAATCATTAAGATTTATAGACTACACACACCATACTAATAATTGAGTTCATCTGAAGAGATACATACCGTTCACAGTATGCCCAAATCCTACACATTCTCACCCTGAAGTCAAATATTGATTAGTTTTCAATATTGCTGGAATTGAGAGGGATTAATTTCATTCTTATACTAGTACTGCCATTGATGAATCTGAACAGGTAGCATCAGAAACAAATTTCCATACATTAAGTACATGAACCTACATTCTAGGCCCAAATGATTTAGCATTTTTGGCTTTATAAAATAAATACTTTGGGAATGTTAGTGTGTGATGTTAGTGTGTGTTGTTTTGATACCATTGTAATGGCTTTGGGGCCAGGGCCATCATATTTACTTTTAGGTTCTCAAATGATACATACACGTTTTTATATACACATACACGGAAGATGTAAAGGCTCTCTGCAGTCCTGATGTCATCAAAGAGCTCATTCCACCATCTGGGGGCCAGGACAGCAAACAGTCGCGATCTCTCCGAGTGCTTTTCTCTCAGTAATGGAGGAACAAGCAGCTTGGCAGATGCAGAGTGGAGTGTTCGGGTTGGGATGTAGGGTTTCACCATGTCCTGGATGTAGACTGGATCAGAGAGATGTCAGTCAGACAGGCAGAGATCCGCGCCGCCACCTGAGTGTCCGAGTTGGGGAAGGAGAGAATTAGTTGGGTGTCGTCTGCATAGCTGTGGTAGGAGAAACCATGCGAGCTAATGACTGAGCCAAGAGAGTTGGTGTAGATTGAGAAGAGGAGGGGACCCAGGACGGAGCCCTGAGGATCTCCAGTAGTAAGAGGACAAGGTTCCCGACACCGATCCTCGGCTCTAGCAGCGTGGAGTTGCTCCGAGACAGCGAGGAGAGCAGTTTCTGTGGAATGGCCCGCCTTGAAGGATGACTGATGGGGATCAAGGAGGTTGTTACGGTGGTGATAAGAGGAGAGTTGGTTGAAGATGGCTCGTTCAATAGTTTTGGACAGAAAGGGAAGAAGGGATACTGGTCTGTGGTTGTTTTCTTCAGAAGTGTTGAGGGTGGGTTTCTTCATGAGTGGGTTAACTTTTGCCTCCTTCAGAGAGTTGGGAAATCAGCCAGATAACAGAGCATTGTAAATGAGACAGGTGAGGAAAGGAAGAAGGTCGGGGGCGATTGAAGAATATGGAATGGGGTCGAGAGGGCAGGTGGTGGGACAGGCAGAGGTTACTAAGGTAACAGGGGTGTGAAACAGGGAAGCGAGGGCCATAGAGGTGAAGTCTGTGGGATACAGTTGGAAGGAGGTGGGTTGGAGAAGGAGGAGCGTATGTCAGTCTTAAGCGGACACAGCGAGTTGAGAGAGGAGGACAGAGTTGTTAGGAGAGTCTATGCGGCAACGTTCGGATGCAAGAGTGCGAAAGAGTCGATTGAGGGGAGAGCCGATAGAACGGAGGAGGCCAGGGAGGGGGGA
Source organism: Pungitius pungitius (assembly GCF_949316345.1). Classification (NCBI taxonomy): domain Eukaryota; kingdom Metazoa; phylum Chordata; class Actinopteri; order Perciformes; family Gasterosteidae; genus Pungitius; species Pungitius pungitius. The sequence goes on from NC_084903.1 coordinate 4,474,856, forward strand.
GAGAGTGAGCGAATGTTGCGGCAAACGGGTATAGAGTCGATTGAAGGGGTGGGGTCGTTAGTTGGGGAGAGCGGAAGAATGTATGAGACAAAGTAGTGATCAGAGACATGGAGTGGAGTTACAGTGAGGTTAGTTGTAGCGCAGTTCCTAGTGACATCTTAAAAATGCAATTGTACAACAAAGTGCTGATTCAGACTAATGGTTTGTGCGCTAGGTGAGATGCCAAAGCTGGTGCGTGGGATGCGTCTGCTGAACCAGGCAGATCCCTGTGCTGAGGTTCTGATTCAGGAAACGGGAGAACACGTCCTGGTCACTGCTGGGGAGGTTCATCTTCAACGCTGCCTGGACGACCTCAGAGACCGGTCAGTGTGTGTGGCGTCTCAAATGTCTCCTCACCTCCGCCTCTGTGCTTTGCAGCCCAATGAGCTCCAACTATAACTAACAATAGCAAGCATACGTGTCCTATCAAGGCTGGTGACCTTTGAGGGCTGATTGCTCTGAAGCACCAATATTCTGAATGATATACAATTCAACTGAAAGGCCTCCTTGTCTGCTCGGTATCGCAAAAACAGGCGGCCATTGTTGTGAAGGCTCATTCCTCTGAAAACCCATGCTTTAAGAGGACTTATTACAGCACAGCATGACTGCAATATATCTCGTTACATCAGTTGGAACCAGGTGAAGATCTGCAACAAGAATGTTTTATTTATGTTATTCTGGTTAGGCAATATTTAAATCCACATGATTCTGTTTTTAACTGCTGACCTGTTGTTACTCAGAGCTCAGTCATCATTACAGAATGCTACATGGATTATAGGTCCTTCATGTGGTTGTCATTGGGGCTGATAGCCGCTAAGTGATTGGCCCCCACCGTGTGGGGATCTTCAAAAGTAGATTTGCTTTCAACTTTTTGCACAGCTGTGGTCCTTACAGCCTAAATACTACCCACATTCTGTGTGTCTCACCACAATGCTGTTTGCTAAGTAACGTTAATGCATGATGATTCCTAAACAGCATGAAGTGGCTTTCAGAAGATCTAAAACCGTCTTTAGTGTCATTAACTTTTTAAACCTTTTTTTTTCTTCTGAAGGTTTGCTAAAATTGAGTTCAGCGCATCCAAGCCCATCATTCCATTCAGAGAAACAGTGGTTCGTCCTCCAAAAGTGGACATGGTGAATGAAGACCTGGGAAAGCAGCAGAAAGTTGCCATTATTCACAAGGTCAGTGAAGCGCACATTCATTGAACCTCGGTATAAGTCACTATATAACCCATTGATTGAAAGTCCTCTTTAACGGCTCTGTGTTGAGCTTTAGATTACCATGCTGGAATAATTGTGTGGACGTTTTAGGTAAAAGAAGAGGCCCCTCCGAGTCGTTTGTCAGAGACCCTGAACGTGGACTCCAGTGGTCTGGTCACCCTCACCACTCCCAACAGACTGGCCACGGTCAGCGTGCGGGCGTTCCCCCTCCCATCAGGTGAGACATGGACGTACTCTGCAGAAATGGTTAACTGTCCTGAAACCCTCACATATGGCGCGTTTACACCGAGCGGTACGGTACGGTACGGGTACACTAGGCGCCATTTTTAAACTACAACACGGTCGCAACAATGTCGCCGCGCAGCATTTACTTTAACAGCCACATATCGAGAAGCAAGAACAGGATCGGCTGTATGTCCTTTATTGTTGTTTGTGGTTAGCTTTCAGTTTTCGCGCGATTGAATGACGTCAATCTACTTTCCGTCCAATACCACGCCTATCAAGTGACGTTACCACTACTTTCTGGAATACACCACGCCTATCAAGCAAGGGTACTGTCGGCGGTGGAAACGCTCGCCAAATCATGGTTAACAGACCCGACCCGTACCGTACCGTACTGCTCGGTGGAGATGCGCCAATAGACACATACACTCCATGGCAGCTATATGATCACACTGCCCACTTTTCTTTATCATATCGACCCATGACCAGTGAAATCTGGGCTCCTTTTTTTGCCTGTTTGATGCATTCACACCTGCAGCCTATTATATTGGTAACTAATGTTATTTGGTGTTGTAATCAAACCGTGCCACTGGCCCTTTTCTTTTGTCAGAAGTGACCAGTCTGTTGGAGAGAAGCACAGAGCTGATTCGGACCCTGGAGCAGATCAACATGTCCCTGAGGGAGGGGAGGAGTCTGGACGTCAGCCCCCGGACCCTGGAGACCATCGCTGGATTCAAGGTCCAGCTGGAGAGTCTGCTGCAGGGGCGGAAGTGGAGGGACGTTGTGGAGCACATCTGGGCTTTTGGGCCGCGCAGGTCTGACACCAGATTCTGCAAATAGACTGTTCAAATAGACTGTGCTCATATGGCACATACATTCTACGTAGTATTAGAGCCTTTTTGTACTGTACTGCAGGATGAGGAAACGGGACAGATTGTTCTTCTAATATAGATTGTTATGTCATTTGTAATGCAAGGCCGTTCTTGCAAAAATTGCAGTCTACGATGGATGTTGAGTTGTGAATTTAAAAAAAGTGGCTACTGTGTCCCTACAACCTTCAGAATAAAGTATCCTCAACGTCTTAAAGGGGGTCGGGGAGAAACTGGATCCATCTCAAATGTAGCACACGCCTTAAGACATTCACAATGGTTCATAGGAAAGGTTGTTTGGTCAACCGATGTGACTGGACTGCACACGGTCCGACTCGCCTGCAGGCGAATCACAGTCACAGACGTTTACACCGGTAACAAGACGTTCCTGTCTCTAGTGGGAAGTCAGATTGACAAAATTACTTTCCTAAACGTAAGGAGCTTGTGATGTTCTGTGTACCAGCATCGCCATGGTAACATATTCTTCGCCATTAAAATCCAAAGGCAATTTTGGGGGGCTTCAGATACTTGAAACTGAACCAGACATGGCTGACACATTTAAAGTCGTAGAGTTAGTTATCCTGGGTGGTTTTGACACTCGGATTAACGGTGGCCTCTAATACATTTTGACAAAACAGCAGCAGCAGCAGTAGTTTTGACCGAGATTCACCAAATCCTGTTGGCATATGTAGACCAAAAAAATTCTAGCAATTAGTAATTAGGGGGCCATGCTCTTAATCCCTGTTTTCTTTGGCCCGGCGCTGTACAATGTGATGTCATTGAACAGCATCAAACTGCAGTAAAATTACCACATTTTTTCAAACTTTCCCCGTGGTTTGAAGACTTCTGAATGCTTCCATCAACACATAGCGCCACCTAGTGATCGGCGTAAGCAGGATTCTACAACTACTGTGATCCAAAAACCTTGTGGGCATCACAATAATGATCAGAAAAACACACTTGTTTAATGTGTGATCTAAATAGTGCAAAGAAAGATGTTTGAATTTGAGTCAAATTAATCCTCACCCGGCATCATTTATATTATAGATTACACATGATTTCTTCTTTTGACTTTTTCCACGTGGATGTATACAGTCCATCATTTCTTCTGTACTGACTCAGCAGGGATTTTCCGAGCTGTCTGCACAAGCAGTTGTTTTTACCAAAACACTGGCTTTTTGACAATATTTTCCAGCTTACATTTAAGATTATATTCCGAGACACACTCAAGATATTGAAGGCTTGAGACCTGACCAAATGGCAAGTATCTCGACGTGCGTGCAACCGGACAGACGCAGTTACTCGTGAAGTCAGATATTCTTGTCAGGAGTTGTCTTAAACTGGGCAAGAAAAGGGAATATTGGACCTAAAGTGATCGGGTGGACACAAAGCCAAATAAACATGAATGTAATGTTGCTTTGTGTCCTAAGTAACTGTTGCAAACACATTAGCTTTGGCGAATGAATTTGGGGTCAACAGGTCATTGGTTTCTTTACAGCTTGTTGGACTGCAAATCTCAATGAATGTAGCTAAAGTTAAATATTTGTAGAATCCTAGTACTTCTTTTCACTTCAAAGCAGATAAGCACACGGTTGTGTCGAATGGTGTTTAGAACCCTACCTCCACACAACTGGAGTTTATATCAACACAAATGAGTTATTCAGCGTGCTACTGTCCTTGTTTTCAGATATGGTCCCAACATTCTGCTGAACAGTGTGCAGGGCTACCAGCGGCCTTCCCTGTGGCAGTGCTTGGCCGGAGGAGTGAAAGCCGGCGAAGCTGGAGCTCAGGCCGCTGTTATACGAGACTTGGATAACAGCATCGTCAGCGGCTTCCAGCTAGCCACTCTGTCAGGGCCCATGTGTGAGGAGCCCCTGATGGGCGTTTGCTTCTCCGTGGAGAAGTGGGACATCCAGTCCTCATTGCCGCCACAACATCAGGACCCCTTGGAGGAGGACTGCATATCGCGTGGGACTTCAGGAGGCCGCAAAGGGAAAGGAAGCGGTGCGGAGGCCTCTGAGGACGGGCCGATCGGCGCAGGGCTCAGGCCCGAGGCAGCAGCCGACTGCTACGGGCCGGTCTCCGGACAGCTGATTGCTGCCATGAAGGAGGCGTGCCGTCACGCTTTCCAGGCGCAGCCCCAGAGACTGATGGCCGCCATGTATACCTGCGAGATAATGACCACCGCTGATGTGCTGGGTAAGACAATATTGTTAAGCACTCTCTGTCAAACAAAACATCTGTTTCATTCATTGTTGTAGTTTCTGGGTTTAAAAATAACTTGTAATGAAAAGACATTTTTTTTGTATGAATTGTGGTCATCAGGTCATGTCAATAGTTTGGCTTTCATTTGTCCAGGTGTTGAGATATCTGTCTGAGATGTATGCTTCAACCCAAGTAAAGTGAGAGGTTGTGGGGTTCAATGAGTGTTTACACAAATGAGACTGGAATGGTCCCCACCCACATGTGACCTCATGGTACATCTACTCAAAAGTATTTCCTCCAAGATGAATTCAAAGAAAATTAATGTGCAATTTTCCGTTCTGTGCCAGTTAAGAAGTTTGCTACTTCAGCTAATTCTGACATCCAGTGACCGTTTTGCAGAGTGAAGGGACGCAAAGGAAGGGTTTATCATCTATAGTTTTTGGCAGCCAGCTTGAGATCAAACTGGGGATGTTTGCATGTGTGAGGGTATCCCCATATGTTTAACAAACGGGGTTAAAAGTGTCGTCCATGTCTAAAGTAACAGTAGGCCCAGGACCTACTACCATGGATACGCCCCCCCAGACAGTCACTCACCCACCACCAAACCGCTCTTGCTGAACGATGTTACAGGCAGCATTGTATTCTCCTTGACTTCTCCAGACCCTTTCAATTCTATCACAGATCTCATCTGTGAACAGAAGCACAGCGTGCCAGTGGCAGACATGCCAATCCTGGTGCCAGTGGAGCTCCACGGTGCTGGGCAGTGAGCACAGGGCACACTACAGGATGCCCTGAGGCCACCCTAATGAAGTTTGCTTCTGATTATTTGGGCAGAGACATTCACCTAGTGGCCTGCTGAAAGTCATTCTGTAGGGCTTGGTTAGTGCTCAACCGGTTCCTCCCTGCACAAAGCAGCAGGTAACTGCCTGTCTCCTGGAATTTCCTCCATGTTCCAGAGATTGTGGGGGAGACACGTCAAATCTCGGCCCGCGTGGAGGGGTTAGAGCATTGTTTCTCAACTGGTGGGTCGCGACCCCCCCCCCCCCCTCGGAGCCAGACCAGTTGAGAACCATTGGGTTAGAGAACCTGTGAAACTTCTGTAGGGTTAAGAAATTGCCTCCCAGTAGTGGTGGTGACTCTAGCTAAAGCCAACACTAGTAGAAAACCATTCAAAGAGATCAAGAGGGGGAAACTTAAATTGTCCTTCAAATGCAAAATCAGTCCTGTTTGGTGGGTTGTCTCATTATTGTCCCTCTGGTGCACCTGTGTTAATTACATAAACACCATTGAGGATGGAACTGATTAACAACCCCCTCTGCTACCTACCTACGATTATCTTTTTCTGAGCAGTGTGCATTTACTTTGTTGCAGGCTCTTTAAATATTCAGTTGTTTTCAGGGGAAGGCATTTGACAGCATATCATGAGAAGCACATTTTAGTTGACAAAATATTAAAATATTTTATATTTTCAGTGACACAGTATAACCTTAAACTACACTAGAGGTGTTTTAAAAGAGTAAAAAATAACCTTTATGTATTTCCACATTTAGCCTCAGGAAGCGGAGCGGCTGAAGAGCCAAATGCTGCTGCCAAACACCATTTATCAAATCCATATATCCTCAATATTGGCTTCTTGAAAAAAAACACATCTCTGAACTAGAGATGCAGTTGAACCTTGGTTGCGGTCGGTCGGTATGTCCGCTCCCCGCTCCTAGTTAATGAAATGTTGTGACCATGTTGGGTGTGTTCTAACATTTTCTCTCTCCCCGTACCAGGCCGAGTGTATGGTGTCCTGGGGAAGCGAGAGGGCCGCGTGCTGCACGAAGAGATGAAGGAAGGGACGGACATGTTCATCATCAAAGCCGTTCTGCCTGTGGCCGAGAGCTTTGGATTTGCTGACGAGTTCCGCAAAAAGACCAGTGGCCTGGCCAGTCCACAGCTGGTCTTCAGCCACTGGGAGGTGAATATTGTATACACACATATATACATAGGTCACTGGGTAATATCCATTCCTGATTCCTCCTGTGAGCTTTCTGGGAGTCACGTCCCACGTGTGTGTTTGAGAGAATTGTGCCACTTACCTGATGCATTGCTCTAAACATTTCAATACGTAATCAACTCTCCAGCTTTATCTCAGTCGCACACAGCCGCCAATCAGGCGTGAGGGATTTGGGATACGAAATGCCCAGAGATTTAAGTCAACGGCGCATTAGTTACACACTCTAACAGCAGGAAACAAGAAATATCCCGGGCAACAGTCACTGAACAATCTGCCATCTGAAGATGAGCATTTCTAGTTTTCTGACCAGGAAACCTGTGAAAAACCAATTTGTGTTGAACTGATCAGGAGGTCGACAGTGACGTTAGTTACGTTGACTACAACAGCTGTTCTTGTGACTCAGTGTAGAAAAAATGAAAATGAGAACAGGTCAAATCATTTCTGAAAAATGTCCTTTACCAAACAATTTACCAAATTTTCACTTCATAAAAGGTATTGAAGTTAAGTGACTATAAATAAAAATCTGCATTTATTATGAAATAAACACATCTAAAGTGTTAATGATACATGATATCATATATATGCTAAAATTATTTAATATTTTCTGTAAAACTTTTAATCTATAATACATATTTATAGTCACTACTATTCATACATGTTTGATGTTATCCCATTAAATGATGAAAGATTTGAGCATTATTTGGTCTCATAGTGGATACTCGCTGCTCGTGTACGAAGCCGCCTAATAAACTCCCACTGGCTTGTGACGTGGAGCCGTATGTCCATGAGGCAACTGGAACCAAAGCTGGAACATGTCTAATGCACAGGGTGAACTTCTGAAACTCTGAGCTACTTGAACAATACCGAGTTGTACAAAACAACAACCAAACTACTGAATAACAAGTGCACAGGTCAGCTTTTCATAATGATTCAAAATGTATATCGAAAACATTTGAACAAATTCCAACATCTTTCACAACTTATTTTTGTGCAACAGTTTAGTTTAAAATTGTCATGGTGGCACGTATCGAAGTGTCTCCACATTGTGCTGCAGCAGCATTTGGCCCACTTTGTCTGACGGCCGCACGAGTTCTGGCTGCGTTTCCAGCCGTCGCACAACGCTGCTCGCAGCTTTATAAATAGTGACATCAGACAAGGTCAGAGTTTGATTAAAAACAGCAACTAACTCAATTTTAGACAGCGCTCCATGTAGACCAGTGATTTACAGTCTGGATGGAGGGGTTTGTCTGCTCTGACTGTAGCTGTGCTTTGGGGGGGGTGAATGAGATGAGATGACACGCATCACGCCAGTCACAAAACGTGTTTTGGGACTGCGTTTTGAAATCCGAGTTGGAAAGAGTTGTCCTGCGTCCTTTACGACACAGTATACTTGTGCCACAAACTTGACACAGCGTGTGTCCTATATATATATATATATATATTTTGTTTTCTGTGTATATATATATATATATATATATATATATATATATACACAGAAAACAAAATAAAGACTTTACCAGTGGCTTCTTTGGTTGTACCACGAGTGGAATTGTTTGTCCTCTCTCTCTGCTCAGATGTTTGCTGGGACCCACTTTTCACAGTCGACCAATTCCTAGCTGGGGTTATATGTTGTGTAGCAGCAATCCATTCCAAAGCTTGTTTTTTTGTGGGAGCCCAACGGTATGAATGGAAGTAGTGAACTGTTAACTCCAAAAAGAGTGTGAACCACGACGAGGTCAAATCAAAAATCAACTCTTGCTCTAATCTGACATAAAGATAGTGGGGAGAAATATTGAATCCCTCTCATCTCTGCTCTCTAGGTGATCAGCAGTGACCCATACTGGGTTCCCACCACAGAAGAAGAATACCTGCACTTTGGGGAAAAAGCTGACTCTGCAAACCAGTCCCTGAAATACATGAATGCTGTCCGCCGCCGCAAAGGCCTCTATGTGGAGGAGAAGATAGTGGAGCATGCGGAGAAGCAGAGAACACTCGGCAAGAACAAGTAGAGAAGAAAACACAGAAGATCCCTCCTTCAGGAGCCTCAGAGGCAGAGACAGTGCTGATCCCAAAACACACACCTGTGAACTCGTTTCTAGCTTGGGCCTCAGAATGCAGCCTAGTTGGCTGCGGCTGTAGTGCCAAGTGGTTAGGTCTAATTTATAAAACTATATACACAGCTACTTATTTTTATATTTTGATGTGCTTAACAATTTACATCAATAAAATAAGTCAACTTGAAATACCTTCATTTCAATGAGCTGTTATGTTTGAATTTCAAATGTGCTGGAATGTGGCTATGGACATTATTTGTCATTCCTTTACTTATTCATGAAATGGCTTTGATCCCCATCATTACGATATAAAGCAGAGGAGGGTTTAGTAGTTAATCCCCCTTTATACCTCCCCCTAGCGTCTGTGTCTGGGATTATGACCCATAAAATAAAGCGACACAATGGTGACCGGTACGCCCAATTAATAAGAAAAAACACAGCTACATGTGCTTTTGACAATTCTTAGCGTTCATAGTGAATTAAATTGATTCAGAAGATCTTTAAAAGACGGTAAAAGTAAAATAAACCGATTTCAAAAATATGTCCAGGCCTGTAACACCAGCACTGAAAGGCTGCAGAGTCTTTTTAGTCTATTTGAAGTATATTTACCATTTCCTATTCAGGATAAGGCTGTGTCTTTCAAAATAAAAGCCCTGTTGCACTCTATCATCTCCCATCCTCGGTTTCCAATGGAGCAGGACCAACTTCCAACACTGAGTCTGTACTCACCACAGACAAATAGAACAAGGCTGAAACCAAGGCCTGGAGAGGGAAAGAATCCGTTTAAAAATGCTCCAAACACAACTCCAACAAGTATTATTTAGAAAATTCGAAAATATATGTAAACGTGGCATCTGCCACTTATCTTGGTCTTTTTCAATGAAATGATGAATTTAATGTGCTGTTTCTGCAGTGTAATCCGTGCATCCTCCATTGTACGTGACCCACAGCACGCTTCGGAATCACTTTAGGGGGGGATTTCAAAACCAGACGTCACTCATTTACGCTTAATCCGTTTTGGCTTATGAGTGTAAGTGAGCTGTCACTTTTTCTCGTCATTCTAGTCGAATCCAGTACGATCACACGGTTCAGGCAAAACTCTGTTTTGTTTTGTGTGTTATATTGATTCATTTCTTCACTAGTAACATATAAACTGATTTTTACACATCAGAAAATGTACACGGCCTTTTATCCCCACAGAAAAAATCATTTGTCCAGATAGACAAAGTAGTTGTTGCACTTATTATGGGCAGCATGTCTTATGTGAAAGGCCTCTTACCCAGTAATTTCCCTGCAGGTTTTACAGACTGTTCTTCCACTACTCACCTATACACAGCTTTGTAACACGCTCTACTGGAAAATGCCTTTACTGGAAGCTTATGAACGTGCTTGTTCCTGAAACCCCTGGAAGCTTAACACCCAGGGGAGTAAGAGATGGTCATCTTCCTCCATCTCCCCCCTTTACACAGGAATATAGAGCATTTTGTCTGTATTTCTCCTCATTCAACAGGCAGACTGAGGTTTATAATCCTTCGCTTTCTTTGCTGATGTGTTCTGCTGAGCTGAGCTCATTTTCACTCACAAAGAGGCGCTCGGACAAGTCTCTATTGACAGAACACACAGGATCCTTTAGTACTTTCCATCTGGATTTCTATCACGGCACTGACACACACACACACGTCCATGCTAGGAGAGCGATGTGGTTAAGTGGACCTTTCTGTTGTGCTCCATAAATTCTATGCTTGTGAGGATCTAATCTGGATTCAATGTTTTAGACAGCTCTCTTTGGGCCGCATTCTAAATGGCAGTTGTGGCCAGTTAGGAGTTGTTTTAAAGATTTTTTTTAACTTTTTACAAATATTTACCCAAGCACCTTGTTTTTGCGACTGATAATAATAAACATTTAGAAGAACAACGGATCCTCCACTCGGACTACGTTGGTGCTCTGGCCCTAATAGAATTGACATTTTCAGAAAGCTATTTAAAATATGTTTTAGTTAATAGGAAACAACTTCTTTCTTTTCTAAATAAAATTGAAAATTGAAGTTATGTGGTCAAACCTTCAAATACAATTCTGCCATCATTTGTTCATTCTTTGATAAATTCAATTGTACTTATGCAAATACTTTTCATGATAACTCAAACACACTAACGGTTTTGTTAATTTCAAATCGATCCAACTACTGATTTTCCTTTGCTTTTCCAGGAATAGGTTGCCATGGCAGCAGGCCCTCTAACATTTCCCAGCTCATTCTGGGGTACCCCGAGGCACTTTCAGTCCAGCTGGATGATACAGGGACTTGCAAAAGTATTCACCCCCCCTTGGACTTTTCACACGATTTTTACTGTGCAATTTAAGTAGACGTATTCCCATTTGATCAACACAACATTCGTAGTACTTTGATGGTGCAAAATACCTTTTATTGGGAGAACCCCCTTTTGATGCAATTACAGTGCAAGTCTTTGGGGTATGTCTCCACCAGCTTTGCACATCTAGAGGTGAAAATGTTCGTCCATTCTTTTTTCCAAAAAAGCAGAAGCTCAGTCGGACTGGAGGGAGACCGTCTGAACAGTCAATTTCAAATCTAGCTATAGATTCTGTAACGCACCACAAGAGACCAGAGTGAACTCAAGCGCAGAGCGCAGTTTTATTAACGGGGTACAGACAAGGATCAGGCGTGGTAGTGTCCGGTGAACAGGCAGGGGTCGAAAAGCCAGGCAAGCAGGGAACAGACTGAGGCACCGTCAGGGAGCAGGCGAGGTCGTAGCTGGAGGTCAGGCGAGGGGTCGAGAGCCGGGAGCGCTGAGGTAGGCGTGAACGAGGTCTGGGACAAAGGAGAGGTCAATAGCAGGTAGGCAGAAACAGGATATCGCGAGAACGCTCAGAATGTGATGGCAACATGCACAAGACTTCGCACTGGCCTCTGAGGCTTCGGCAGCTTAAATGCCCAGCCTCTCCTGATGAGACGAGCCACAGGTGCGTTGGTGGGAGTGGCCGTGCCCGCTCAGTGGGCTGATCCTGAATGGCACAAACCACTGTAACGTGCCACAGAGGGGTGACTGAGATCCCGCGCTCCGGACCTTAGTATTCCGGAGACGGGGAACGTCTGTTTGTGACAGATTTTCTATTGAATTGAGGTCTGAGCTTTCTCAGAGCCACTCCTCCACCCAGCCCCTCTGCAGCTGAGCCAAACCACGCCCCACCAGTAGTCATTATTGGTTGAAGGTTGAGTTTTTAATCAAGTCATAACTCCACCTACTGGTAACAGGAAGTAAAGTTTCTGTAGTTTGGCTTGCGTCTCTCAGTAGGTAAATCATATCGACATAAAATGTATTCCACAGAAACGTAAGACAGCCCAAGAAGCATTTTATGTTTTGTGTAACGCTGTTGCTGTGGCGTCACAGACTTCTGGTCTATAATACCACGGCCATTGGAATGATCACTGGTGGAGCTGAGGCAGCGTACAACAAAGGTGGAAGAACTTGTGGCCTGGTGTCTCAATAATAATCTCTCCTTGAACACAGACCAAGACCAAGGAGATGATCATCAACCCAAGGAAGAAGAAGGTGCAGCACCTCTTTACATTGGTGAGACTGAGGTGGAATTGGTGAAAACCTTTAAAGTCCTGGGAACACATCAGTGAGGAACTCACCTGATCTCACAACACACTCCAGATTAAAAAGTAGTTCTGCACAGGCTGTACTTCCAAAGAAGGCCGAGGAAATTTGGTATGCAGAGCAAAATTCTCAGCAACATCTACAGAGGTACGGTCGAGAGCATTAATCATGTGTGTTACAGAATTTGAAATCCAGAACCAAGAGACTGAGGTGGAATGGTATAGAATAAGTTCAACACCTCTCTGGAGATATGGCATTTACCAGCCTGCTTTAAGACCTTCACCATTATCCCTGTTCTCAAAAAGCCCCGGATCTAAATTACTACAGGCCCGTCGCTCTGTAGTCATGAAGTCTTTTGAACAGCTAGTCCTGACCCACCTAAAAACCCTCACGAACCCCCTACTAGACACCCTGTAGTTTGCCAACAATCTGTAGACTTCCATTTTCTGGGCTCCATCATCTTCCTTCACTTCCTGGAGGAGTCGGTGAAATTCAAGCTGAGTGTGGCCACGAACCCAACACCGTTTGCGGTCCTGACGTTGTGCAAGTAAAGCGTGGTGAAAATTTGTGTAGCTTTTGGTGTGAACGCAGCACAACAGCTGCACCTCCAATCACCAGTCTGTCAAGCTCCTGAAGTGTGCAGATGACACCACCCTCATTAAACTGATCTCTGGTGGGGATGAGTCCACTTACAGGTGGGAATCTGACCATCTTGTGTCGTGGTGCAGCCAGAACAACCTGGAGCTCAACGCTCTGAAGACAGTGGAGATGATTGTGGATTCCAGGAAGAACAAAGTCCCACCTTCCCCCCTCACCCTGTGTGACTCCCCTGTGGATTCCTTCCATTTTCTGGGCTCTATCATCACCCAGGACCTCAAGTGGGAGCTGAACATCAGCTCCATCACCAGGAACCATCTGATGGGAGTCTGAGGTCCACCACGACCAAGACCTCCTGCCACACAAACAGTTTGTTTCCATCATCAGTTGGGCTCATCAACAGATCCTGGGTCCCCTACTGACTGACTCTGACATCCCCCTTTCCTGCGGTCACTCCACATTCACTTGTAACTTTCACATACACTCATATGGCAGGTGTGTAGAGTATAGTTATCTGCTTGCCAGTTCTCCTTATTTGTAACTATTTCTTTTTATCTTTTATTTTTATTCTATATCCCCCTAACTCGTGCGCGGAGCGACGACTAAGGGAGTTTCAATGGTTTTCAATTGGCTTGATATCCCCTTTGTGGTAAACAAACAGTCGCATGTAGAAAGGCTTTCTATTGTCGAATAATAACAATGACTCAGACTAGCTGCTGAACTGCTGCTGAACTGGGTAAAGCAAATCTACAAAAATCTACTCTGAAATCCCTTCCTTTTATACTTCAACATTTTAAAAGAGCTATCTGGCAGAAGTTCTTAAATCTTGTAGGTGCAAACTTGAAAGATATTTTTAAAAGTTTGGGACTGTTCCTGAACCAGAGTTTGTTGGGCCAAGACCTAAGACAAAATGGCTGGTGGGAAGGGGAACAAAGATAAAGTGGAAAAAGACAGTGATCGAAGTGTATCAATGGCACAAGTGCAAGAACTCCTTGAACAACAAAAAGCTTTTTACAAAGAACTTTTACAGCAGCAAGAAAGCAATTTCAAAGCATTTGTCTGCACTATTATGGATACATCCAGTAAAAGAATTGGTGAACTGCTTAAAGATCTGCAAGACCTAAGAATAAGTCTGCAATTCATGCAAAATGAGGTGGATGAATTGAAATCTACATGTAAAGGAACTCAATCAATCTGCAAATCACAAGAATCAGATATTGAGCGACTAGCAGAATCCATGTTGATTCTGGATGCTAAATCTGACTCCCTGGACAGTCAGGCAAGGAGAGCCAACTTAATTATAGATGGCATTCCTGAAGCAGAAAAGGAAAACAACTTAGTCTCAGAGGAAAAGGTTCTGATAATTTTCTCAAACTCAACCTGGACCCTAAGATAATTGGAGTGGAAAAGGCAATGCGTGCCGGAAACTTGAACATCTCCAGCGATGGCACTCAAAGCAGACCCACGCCCAGTCATTGTGAGATTCCATAGAATAAAGGACAGAGACACGGTGCTAAGGAATGCAAGAAAACTGAAGGGGACGAGTATTTTCATAAATGAGGACTATCCAGAGACTGTGAGACAGAAAAGGAAGGAACTTTTGCCTAAAACGAAAGAAGCCAGAGAGAGGGGGGACTATGCCTTTCTGAGGTATGACAAACTCATCATTCAGCAAGGCGAGAAAAAAAATTACAGTTCAATAATGGGACATGAAATGGTAACACAACAAATAGTGACTTTTCTAAAAATATCTTTTCTAATAATAATGGATGTTGTGTTCTCGTGGAGATGTTTTCCCATGCAGTGGATTTCTATCTGGTGTTGCATTTTCCTTAGGTTTCCCTTTCATTGCTGCTTTTTTCACACACACTTTTCTGTGGTTATGGGGACAAAATCACACTGTGAGGCTCGTAGGCGTGAGTTGTGGATTTGGTGTAAGAGTGACCGTGTGAAAGGATGGATGACAGGATGTGTGACTGAGGGTGAGTGTTCTCATGACATATTAGTGATACTAGATGTGGCAAGAAAAGGGTGTGTAAGAAAACAACTGAGAATATGGATGTGGGTGAATGGAGGGATGACAGTGTTTAAGACGGAGGGGGAGTGTTCATATGACATTTGGGAAGTTACAGTAAACGATGGTGCTGGATTAGTCTGGAGGAAGGGGTGGATTTTGAGTTGGATGGTTATAATCTGAATTATGTGAACAGAGGCAACAAAAGGGGAGGGGGAGTTGCACTTTATGTTGATAGAAGACTTAAGTACAAGATTGTTGAAAGTATGACGGCTGCAATTAATGATATATGTGAATGTATTACTATTGAAATTGATATGGGGAAAAGGAAGAACATCATTGTCAGCTGCGCATACCGGGGTCCCAACAATAGCATAGAGAAGTTCAAGGAGGTGATGGAGAGTATGGCTACAAACACCGAGCAAAAGGTAACTTTTCTCTGTGGCGATTACAACATAGATTTTCTGAATCCTAACAAACACCGATAGAGAAATTCATTGATGCAATGTACAGCAGAAGCTTGTATCCTATTTTTACTAAACCTAGTCGAATTACATCTCACTCTGCAACACTTATAGATAATATTTTTACTAATAACCTAATAGATAATATAGAAAGTGGATTACTTTTAAATGATATTAGTGACCATCTGCCAGTGTTTGCAATCTACAGCGGTGCACTTAGGTTGGCTGAAAGGAATGAAATGATAGAAAGGAGATTTAGAACGGTTGACACTCTAAACAAGTTCAGATATGAATTAAGTGCACAAAACTGGAGAAAGGTTTATGAGGCAGAGGAGGTTGATTTTGCTTATGATTCCTTCCTGTAAACCTTTCTGATGTTATATGGCAGATGCTGTCCAATTCAGCGAAGCAGAAAACGAGCTAATCGCTCAGATAAACCCTGGGTTACAAATGGTCTGTTGAATGCTTGTAAAAAGAAGAACATCTTATATAAAGAGTTCATCAAGAATACAAATAAGGAGAAAGAAATGAAGTATAAAAGATATAAAATAAATTAACTGATATTATGCGAAATTGTAAAAAAGATTATTATTGTAAACTACTAGATAAAAATAAAAATAATATATAGGAAACATGGAAGATCTTAAATTCAATTATAAGAAATAAATCGA
Organism: Pungitius pungitius; assembly: GCF_949316345.1. Classification (NCBI taxonomy): domain Eukaryota; kingdom Metazoa; phylum Chordata; class Actinopteri; order Perciformes; family Gasterosteidae; genus Pungitius; species Pungitius pungitius. The sequence goes on from NC_084903.1 coordinate 4,490,828, forward strand.
CCAGCTCTGGCCTGCCAGAAGAATTTCTAGATAATGATAAAATTATTAATGACAAAAAGGAGATGGTGGAAGGCTTCAATAAATTCTTTGTAAATGTGGGCCCTAAACTAGCAGAGCAGATAAACCTTCCGCAAGGGGGATGTATAGCACATTATTTGGGAAAGAGGAACCCAGATACTATTTTTCTGAAGGACACAGATAAAAATGAAATTATTGCTAAAGTTTATAAGTTTAAAAATAAAACATCAAGAGACTGGAATGGTGTTGTTATGACAATAGTAAAATAAGTTATTATTTATATAGCGGATCCCTTAGCACATATCAGCACATGTTTCACTTCAAACGGGCTCCTTTCCAACCAAAATGAAAACTGCTAAGGTCATTCCGATTTTCGAAGAAGGTGAAAAAAAATGGAAAGCTATGGGATCAGAGGGGTTGGACTTAATCGGTTACAAAGCTACATAGGACAAAGAAAACAGTTTGTACAGACAGGGGATAACAGGTCGACCTTAAGGAATATTACCTGTGGTGTGCCGCAAGGGTCAATACTGGGTCCAAAACTATTTCTTATTTATATAAATGACATAAGTAATGCTTCCATGATCCTGAAAAATGTTTGCTGATGACACAAATGTATTCTGTGAAGGAGGGAACCTCAAACAGTTGTTGGAGGCTGTCTCGACTGAGTTAACCAAGTTGAAATTGTGGTTTGATATAAATAGATTATCACTCAATGTAAAGAAAACCAAATTTATGGTCTTTGGTAAAAGTAACACACAAGCAAACACACACATTGAACTAAAGATTGATAATATAAAAATCGAAAGGGTGTTTGAATACTCCTTTCTAGGTGTAATGATAGACCATAAGCTCAGCTGGAGGCCACAGGTCACTCGTGTACACTCAAAATTGGCACGATGTATAGGGATACTAGTCAAAGTCAGACATATATTGAATATAAAATCACTGCATACACTCGACTGTACACTGTTTTCCCCCTATTTGAGTTACGGTGTGGAAGGGTGGGGTAATACCTACAAAAGCTATACTATTGTGCATATTGCCTGTAGGGTGCCTACAGGCAATATGCACAATTGAAAAAAAAAGCAATAAGGATAGTTAATAATGTGAGGTACTATGAATACACAAACACATTATTTCTGAAATTAAAAATATTAAAGTTTATGGATTTTAAAACATTACAGATTGTATATAAAGCAAGAAACAGCCTACTCTCAGGAAACATTCAAAGATGGTTTAGCGACAGACTAGGTGACTATAATTTAAGAGGGAGACTGAAACTGAGGCAACCAAAGGTACACTCTACACTCAAAAGCAGGTGCTGTCTGTGGGGTGAAGTTGTGGAACAACTTACCAGATAAGATCAAAGATTGTAAACATATTGCACAGTTTAAAAAACATCTTAAATTATACACATTAGCCAAATATGAGATCTGTGAAAATATTCAGTGATGGATATGAAGATTTACTATCTTAAATTGTATTTATTTAAGTCTGTGCGTGTGCGTGCATGCGTGCCTGTGAGTGTGTGTGTGAGAGAGTGTGTGTAAATGCAGCAGTCTCCTGGACGAGGACTATCTGGACTTCAGTCGACGTCTGATATCGACTAGTGGGGGTTTACATTTGTGTCAGTGTAAAGTTTTGTGTTTCAATATCAGATGCTTAGAATCACTAATGAAGTAATTGGCAGAGTTAATGATATTAATATTATTTTGAATGAGTTCTCTCTAATGATCTTCAAGCACATTACGTCGTCGATATGGTTTCATCTCTAAAGATTAAAAGTCTCATCTTGTTTAATGGAATTCTAAACTGACCATGACATATTCCTGTCGTGATGCTCTCCTCCTCCAATGGCTTTACATCCTAATTGTTTCAAGTCCCACTGCTGAATGTTTAATACCAATACTAACAATAATAATGGCAAAATCATAGTCAATAACTTGTTTTTTATTCTAATAACATTGTAAGAGGTGTAACTCCCTGTAAACAAATTACAATAGAACTCCAGCAGCGATACCTAGAATTTTGTTCTGACAGTGCTGCTTATTATCAAGAGCGATGTTTCTCTGCAACCCCAAACAGATGTAATTGGCCTTTTTACAGACATATTGTCATGGATTACCCTGGCACTCAACACAACGTTTCGGGTGATGTGAACTAGTTAAATGCGTCTGATCTGAAAATCCGTGAGGCAAGCTATCAAACTGTTCAACATGATCCCACTGCTCTAGGAGGTTACTGTGGAGGACAAAAACACATTTACATTTTAAATCCATCAATAAATCTATTGACTTTCATATTAGTGCTGTTAATATCTAATGATGTGACTTGTACACTACATACACTAAAAGCTTTACAAGTGTCTGAGTTAACAGCGAGAACCAGCTGAGGAGTAAGGGACAATGAGAGAGGCTAACAACAAAGAAACTGGGGTTCTTTTAGGGCAGACACGCCCACTTGCTGCCGGCCCAGCCAATAAGCTCACCGGTATGCAAATTACCTCAAAGCACTGCATTGTCCCTGCCCCGACGGTGACGTCATCTGCACATCTCACTGTCTGGCTCTGCGAAGGACTCAGACAGAAGCAACAGAGGAGCTGGGAGAAGCCAGCAGGGGGTGGGGGGAGGGCTGGGGGGGATTTCATTGGAGTGCTCTTTGTCAGAAAGGAATATTATTTCTCTCTGGAATAAACAGAGGTTGGGTCGGGCCTAGACGACCAGTGTCCATCGGAAAACCAAGTGGCTCATGTTTGTTTTATGGCTGCTGCTTTTCTATTTTTTCTGTCCCCCTCAGACGCACACATTGATCTGCAGACCGAGTCCGGTGCCTCTCCCCTCTCCTTTTCTTCTCCATTCACCCGCCTTCCTTTTGCCTTTGATCCAACTACGCAAGGATGCCCAGCTCGCTCTTTGCAGACAGCAGCGCCCAAGGAGAAGTCCTGCAGACAGCCCTGAACCAGCTCTCCCTCCTCGGCTTGGACAACGATGAGAACCCCTGTTACGACAACCAAGAGCTCTGGGGAAGGAGCGTGAACATGACCGAATGCGTCCCTGTTCCCAGCTCCGAGCACGTGGCAGAGATTGTGGGCCGACAGGGTGTGTGTTTCTCTGTATATCTCTGACATGTTTAGCAGTGGAGCAGTACAGTGGAACATCTCAGGTAGGAGCATGTCCTGGTGTCTGTTTGTGTGGGAGGACAACAGCTAGTATCGCAAGTGTGAATACAACATCTTTAAAATCCATTGGGAGGTAAACAATTCACTCAAATGCAGATTTTGGTTTCGCGGTTGGTCACACACTGTTCTTCTAGAAATACACTGCCGTGGGCGGAAGCGAGAATCAGGCCGAGAGAAAAAGTTACAATTAGGTTAAAATGTTGTGTGTGCTAAATGGTGACACGGTCATATTTTGTGAGGTGCATACATGAGTGTCCATGTGAATTTAAGCATGAAGGGACATTTGGTTTGAGGAAAGTGGACCGTACTTACATTCAATGAGAAGGCAGACACTTCCAGAACATGAGCCCACTCTCCAGCTCATGAACTGGGCCTTGCAGGCTCAGTCACCAAACTATGAGCTCAGAAAGAACAGCTGCTCTCAGTCCACGTGTCCTTCCTTGTTCATCTCCGGCTTGCAGATCAAATCCCTGCTCTATATTATGAGAACCAGCTAAACAAGATGGAATTAGGACTGTGGTGAGGGTCCCACCTTGCCACACATAGCTGCACAGACTGAGACAGTGATCCGGATGCAGGGCGACACTGGTCCCTGTGCCATCGCCGCCCTTCATGTGGAATCTCTTCCATCCCTGCAATGCTGCTACTGCTCCGAGGAAAAATACAGTAGCACATCTCCCTCCACTTTAAAGCGACTACAATGGGATGTCCCTTTAAGTGAATACAGCTGCGATTATTCAAAACCTTTACTTACTCAACACTACATCAGCATGATATTAACTCGTACGAAATGTATGTCAACGACTCAATTGAAGACTGAGTTCACCCTCCTCCTCATCCCTGGTTACATCACAATGTCCCAGCCAGCTGGCTTTGCTCTGCTAATTATGTCATTCACGTTAGTCTGTATCCACTGGCGGCCCCATTTTGATCATGAATAAATGGGTTAAGGGCATTGAAATACAACTTTATGCAATAAAGCCAGACCATGATGTGACCAAAGAAGCTGCCCCTTCCATCCCTAATGCTTACTAGTATAGTAAGTGAGGGAACAGTAGATGTTGTAGCTGCTGACTATAATTTAGCAACCAATCTAGGATCATCACAGAAGTGATATTTCTGTCAAAAACGTATTTATTGTAGTCCTCCTGTATGTTTATGGTGGTGAAGCATGTGGTTTGAATTTGGTCTAATCCCCAAACAATAATAATTATCCAACTGTTTTGTTTTTGGTTTGTCCTTAAGTAGTGGTTTACACATGACACATTCTAAACTTGTTACTTTGGAACCTGTCCTTACTTTTGCCTTTTGCATCCATGCTTCAGGTTGCAAGATCAAAGCACTGCGGGCAAAGACCAACAGCTACATCAAGACACCGGTTCGAGGCGAGGAGCCTGTTTTTGTGGTGACAGGCAGGAGAGAGGATGTGGCAATGGCCAGGAGGGAGATCATCTCTGCTGCTGAGCACTTCTCCATGATTCGAGCCTCCAGGAACAAAAATACCAGCTTGAACGGGAGCAGCACCCCGTCTACCGGACCCCCTAACCTGCCCGGAGAGACCACCATCCTGGTGCGGGTGCCTTACCGTGTGGTGGGGCTGGTTGTAGGACCTAAAGGTGCAACCATCAAGCGCATCCAGGAGCAGACCCACACCTACATTGTGACACCCAGCCGAGACAAAGAGCCGGTGTTCGAGGTGACCGGTATGCCGGAGAACGTGGACCGAGCTCGCGAAGAGATTGAAGCCCACATAACCATGAGGACAGGGGGTGTTATTGAGCTTCAGGATGAAAATGACTTCCATGCCAACGGGACTGATGTGGGTTTTGACTTGCATGGACACGCCACTCTGTGGTCTAAGCCCTGCGCCGGGATAACCCCGAACTCACTGCGTAAACTCTTCTCCAACAATTGCCACAATTTGTCTTCCTCTCTGGGTAGTGTCTCCACAGATTCATTCTTTGGCAACAACAGCTCACGTATGGCCAACTACATTGCCCCCAGCCCCACACTCAGCTACACCACCAACAACAACGGCAACGATAATAACAACAACAACAATATAGATCTCAAAACTAACTGCAACGGATTGATTGACCAAAATGAGGTGTCCTCACCTGACTGCACTAATCTGAGTTTCGATTCCTCCTCTGGGTTTGACACGTCAACCCCACCGGGCCTCCTTTGGTCCCAGTACGATAGTGGCATAGCCCCCTCCTCAGCCGCCTGCAGCCCACCCACCTCTATTTCTGTCCTATTCCCCACCAACACCTCCACCAATTCCAATGGAGTAGTGGTGAGTCACAGTAGGGTTACTGGTTGCACCTCACAGCTGGGACGATTGCCCTCCCTCCAAGGCCCCAGCCTGGACCCGTTAGCCTGGAGGGTGCGTAGTGATCTTGGTAGGGGCTCCACCAGTTTCTCTGCTTATCCTAGCAATATGGCCTCCCTGCCAGGCTCTCAACTCCCCAGGGTTCTGTGCGACTCATCTGCCTCGTCGTCCTCATCTTCCTCCACATCCTCTGGCACCAGCAGAAAAGGCAGCCGTGACTGTTCGATGTGCTTTGAGAGTGAGGTCATTGCAGCCCTGGTCCCCTGTGGGCACAATCTCTTCTGTATGGAATGTGCTAATCGTATCTGTGAGAGGAACAAACCTCAATGCCCTGTCTGTCACAGCCGCGTCACTCTGGCTATGCGTATATTTTCATAACTGTACATAAATATACATGTATATGTAAGAGGCTGCAGTAATCGGGCTAAGGAGATTGTGGTTGATAATTTACCGTAGCTTTGGGAAATATTTTCTACATCCAAGTGCATGATTTACATATTGCAGCATAGTAATCAGTAGTTGTAGTAAATAGTACCCTACATTTATGAAGTGACGATGAACTGTATAGTCTGGGCGTGTGGATGGGGTTAGTGTAGACCTGGATGAGCCCTTTAGTTTAGCCCATCAAATGTAGTGAGAAGGGAGGCCATGGCTGGGAAACATGGAGGGCCTCCAGCCACACAGGACAAAGATACAGCAGCTCCAGGTCAGAAACAACGCTAAGAAGAGCAATCTATCTTATATATGTATAGAATATTTTACATGAGTTGAACATTTCAAATGACAATACAGAATGAAGTATTTGGATCTCTTTTGACTTGAAAAATGATATTTCTTATTGCAAAGATGTTTACAGATATTTTTTGATTTAAGTTCAATGGGCTTTTTAGAACTGGGTTGAAATATTGTTTATTTTTTAGTATGGAGTTATGACATTGATCAATGTGTTATTTTCATATCACATGGCTGTTGGAATAAATCCCAGTCGGTCAAATGTGTTTAACATTCGACATTCTGTTATGATGGACTTTTTTATAGGTTTAGCAAAAAAGTATTTTAAATATTTTTCACCCACCATATTTTTATTCAATTCAGTAATATGAAGCATATGTTATTATATATTATGGAACATTGAAATGTCCAGAACTTAGTACGTTGTTCACAAAGAAACCGTTAATGCTTTGTAAGATTTGTATAAATTAGATTCCAGTGGAAATTACAGGCTTCTGTTTCACTACTATGGTTTTAGTATTTCTTTTTCAATATATTTATTTACCACTTGTTTATGTATATGTAGGTGAATTTACTTGAGCCTAAATGTACTTTATTAAGCAAAGTTTAAGAACAAACTATATTTTATTTAATGATAAAGGGCCTTTAACCTCATGGTAAAATACTAATATATTTGCTGAGACAAGATTTGAAAATGTATCAAGAGTTTTATTTTTCTGACATTTAAAGTTATACATGATAAAAAGTCAAACTTAATTTATGGTGCTGCTTAATGTTTTTTTTAAGTATTTCTATACAAGTACAATAAAAATGGTACATTCACATGATGTGGCTTCCTGTTGTTGAGTTATTTGTTCTGCTGGAAGCCGAACAAATAACCTCTTCTCCGAGAGTTGAGCAATGTCGGTGAGCCTCTGAAGTGTGAACATTAAGGCATTCGAGTTTTTCTTTCCTGCTGAGAACCATGGCCTCAGATTTGGAGGTGCTGATCCTCATCCCAACCGCTTCATACTCGGCTGCGAACCACTCCAGTGAGAGTTGGAGGCCGCAGACCGAGGATGCCATCAGGACCACATCGTCTGCAAAAAGCAGCGATGAAATCCGCAGCCCCCCGAACTGTAGACCCTCCTCCCCCCGACTACGCCTCGATATCCTGTCCATGAAAACCACAAACAAGATTGGTGATAAGGTGCAGCCCTGCTGAAGGCCAACCCCCACCGGAAATGACTCCGACTTACTGCCGAGCACCCGAACACAGCTCTCGCTTTGGGCGTACAGGGATTGGATGGCCCCAAGTAAGGACCCCCTCACCCCGTACTCCCGCAGCACCTCCCACATTTTCTCTCGGATTAACACCTCCAAATCTGAGGCCATGGTTCTCAGCAGAAAACCGATGGATTGCCTACTCTGGGTAGGGAATGTGTTCTTACCCCAAGTGAAGGAGTTCAAGTACCTCGGGCCTTGTTCACCAGTGAGGGGAAGATGGAGTGTGAGCTTGGCCGGAGAATCGGAGCACCGGGGGCAGTATTGCACTCGCTTTACCGCACCGTAGTGACGAAAAGAGAGCTGAGCCGAAAGGCCTTGGGATCCCCCAGTCAGAGATAGATGGTAGATGTGGCCCGGGAAAGGGAAGTTTGGCGTCCCCTGCTGGAGCTGTTGCCCCCGACCCCGGATAAGCGGTTGAAGATGAGATGAGAAGTTTTTCTTTCACTAATAACTACAGACTGGGGCACGCCAGACAAGCTGCTGTTAACAGCACTAACGATTATAAGTTAACCAACTACAGTATTTTTTGCACTATAGGGCGCACTAGATTATAAGGCGCACTGTCAATGAATGGTCTATTTTCGATCTTTTTTCATATATAAAGCGCACCGGACTATAAGGCGCATTAAGCGGAAAAAAACAGTCAGATAAGTCAGTCAATTGAACTTTATTAAACGCGTTCACAATAACTCTCAACATTTTTCAAACGTTAATGAGCGTATAACAATAACTACCAACCTTGTTCAGTTGTAACACGTAAAATACAACACAATACACTCCCCTTTTCAGTTTATTCCTCGCCCACAAATCCTTCAAATTCTTCATCTTCATTGTCCAAGTTTAACAGTTGGATTACGGCATCCAACATGCCCGAATCCCTCTCGTCATCATCCGAGTCAGTGTCGTTGCTGTTAGCTGTTGACCACAGTTGAGACTGATACCTTAGCCCAGGCATCCACGATCCATTGGCATATAGTGGCATAAGTTGCCCGGCGCTGTCTCCCTGTCTTGGTGAATGTGTGTTCGCCTTCTGTCATCCACTGCTCCCACACAGCTCGCAGTTTAACTTTGAACGCCCTGTTGACACCAATATCTAGCGGCTGGAGTTTTTTAGTTTTTTTTTTTTGACAGCATCGGTGAGATGGGCGCGCATGGAGTCGCATATCAATAGGGATGGAGATTTGTGAAAGAAGCCATCTGGTCTCCTGACGTAAATTCCTCTCAGCAACTCACTCCCATCAAATCTTTTCCTCGTCCATCCAGTCCTTTGGGTTCACTTTGATCATGACGCCGGCTGGAAACTTTTCTTTTGGCAAAGTCTTCCTCTTGAAAATAACCATGGGTGGAAGTTTCTGGCCATCATCCTGGCAACTGAGAACTACAGTGAAGGATGACTTCTCGTTCCCTGTGGTGCGTATAGACACCGTTCTGGTCCCTGTTTTCTCCACAGTGCGGTTCACAGGGATATCAAAGGTGAGGGGAACCTCGTCCATGTTGGTGATGTGCTCTGGCCGGATCTTCTTTTCAGTGATCTTGTTTTTGCAGTATGCGCGGAAAATGACCAACTTTTCTTCGTAATCTTTTGGCAGTTGCTGCGAGACGGTAGTTCGTGTGCGGAGAGATTACGTCATTTCATAAAACGAAAGCACCAAGAAGGACCACCTCGAAAGTCATTGATATTCATGTCCCGTGGTAATGGTGGATCGACTGCGACTGTGTTATAGTACTTTAAAACGGACGTTGACATAATGTTGTAAGCATGAACGAGCTGTCTCGTTGATACAGTAAAATGGACTGCAGTGATTGGATGTCGTGCAGGCAGTGCGCGCACTCTGCATACAGGTGGCGCACATTTTTCTGACAGATGCAGATAAACAGAGCGGCGCGGCGGTGTGAAAATGTTTTCCCCCAGTTTTCATGGGAAGTAGCAAGTCTTCTCGAGTCAAAAGGCTCGAGTCCAAGTGAAGTCACGAGTCATCGATGTTAAAGTCCAAGTCGAGTTGCAAGTCTTTGTACGTTTTGTCGAGTCAAGTCTGAAGTCATCAAATTCATGACTCGAGTCTGACTCGAGTCCAAGTCACATGACTCGAGTCCACACCTCTGATACACACACTGTAATATTATGGTAAAGCACAGTATGTATTACTCCGCGACGTTCCTGGCTACGGTAGCCTTAATGCTGCAAGCGGTGTGGCTTTGTAGTTTCAGTCGTACTAAAACATTTTGACTTAGCGCCGTGAGCGCCTTGTACCACACAAAATCGCTTAGAGGTCAGTAAGCAAAACCAGAATTAATCCATATATACGGCGCTTCGGATTATAAGGCGCACTGTCGTTTTTTGAGAAAATTGAAGGCTTTTAAGTGCGCCCTATAGTGCAAAAAATACGGTAAGTTTGTTCTCCCATCTTATGTATATTCAAAAACATGACATTGGTTACCAGCGTTACAAAACTTTATAAACTAAGATGTGATGTTATACAGTATATTATAATATAACATTAATATCGGTAGATATTCAAATTAATTTTATTTCTTACATTAAAAAGTGAACTCTTCCGCGTTGTCGGCTCATCTGCCTCGTCTCGAATAAAAGAAATCCTCGTAGGCCCGCACTGCATGATGGGATATGCTGCGCCATGTCCTCTAAATTGGCACCTAGAGGGCTGCATCCCTCAACGTGTTCGGAGAGAGAGAGATCCTAAAAGGATGCAGCCTATTGAATTGAGACATACCCTACACGGTGTTGCCCCGACTAGACACATTTCATTTCATTAAAACACAATGTAAACATATAGAACAAAACAATCTAGTATCGCCAGCCTGGTAGTGTTAATCTAAGGCTAAAAATTGGTATATTTTCTTCATGGTGCAAGTCTTACACGGTGACCTTTAAAATACATATAGGTATTCAAAATTAAAGTAATTCTCTCAACACTCTGCTTCTTCCTCCCGTCCCCCAACTTCTTCCCTGTGCTCAAGTGCAGCCTGATGTGATCCTGTTGAACACACCGAGGAGAGAGCAGGCTCTAATGAGACGTTTCCAATGGAAACGTCCAACACATGCCACAGAAACTGGCCCCATAAACATTGTTAAGTAGGAATCTGCAGAAAGAGCCGATGAGTGTTTTTAGCCAAATACATAGAGTTCCCATTGTCAGTCACTAAAGGAAGCGGAGAAATACTCACCCTTCTTGTTACTCACCACTCTTGTTAACATGAAGTGTTTCACATGTACAGTACAACTGCTTTGTTTTTTCGAATCATTCGATTAATATAACTCATTTTTTGTTAATTATTAATTACTATTATGTTTTTGTTTAATTTTTGAACAAATTTATCATGATAATTCAGGACGGCCGTTGGGTGAAGACAACAATCTGCATCAAATCTGTACAAACTTGTAGTGTGACTGTTCAGTGTGAAACCTTCCTCCTGCACACTTTAGCTCAATACCAGATTGCCTGAGTGGCTGGTGGCACCACAATGGAAATAAATGTATTCACTATTGGTTTTTTATCCTGTACTTTCAATATATTTGAGTTTATGAAGAAAACTTAAAAAGTGAGTAAAAGCACAAGAGGAGGACGACTCAGAAAGTACGTTTGTCAACTGTCAAGTGGGAAACCAAGTCCAGTATCCCTGCTTTCTAGCTCTAGGCGACAGTGACTCAGTGGAGAGATATGGAATGCCGTTTTAGTCAAAATTAAATAAATGAATAAATACACGGTAATGCATAATGACACTGCATTTCATAATAAATAAATGAATAAATACACGGTAATACATAATGACACGGTAATACATAATGACACAGTATTTCATTTCACGTTCTTATATGCAAATCAGGGGGCGTGGCTATCTATCACATTCAGAACAGACGACAGAGCCGTGTGCCGTCGACACCGCTAGCGAACGCGGAAGCACCCCCCCCCCCCCCCTAATCGAATTGGGTCGCCGCTTGTCATTAAGGGGTAAAGGTGGGTCCCGGAGCCAGACAAGTTGAGAACCACTGGGCTAAGTTAGTGAGAGTGTTGACATAATGGAAAACATCGGTGGGCTCCGAGATAGCATGCTAGCATTAGCGGATCAAATCGATCTACATGGGTTATCTGCAGATACTATTTTGACACATATTGAGGGTTTTTTGGAAATACTAGGGCTTGCGGTTCCCACTTCGGCAGCTCTAGACTGCGGTCAACTCAGGCGACACTGGGATATCCGTGGTCAACTCAGCCGACACTTGAATTTTAGTGCACGTTTATGCTGACATTTACGGTACCATTTCTCAAAGTTTGGTCCGGTTACTTGCTCAATACCGTAAATGTCAGCATGCACTGAAATTCAAGTGTCGGCTGAGGCTCTGTTGTTCTGAATGTGATAGATAGCCACGCCCCCTGATTTGCATATAAGAACGTGAAATGAAATACTGTGTCATTATGTATTACCGTGTCATTATGCATTACCGTGTATTTATTCATTTATTTATTATGAAATGCAGTGTCATTATGCATTACCGTGTATTTATTCATTTATTTATTATGAAATGCAGTGTCATTATGCATTACCGTGTATTTATTCATTTATTTAATTTTGACTAAAACGGCATTCCATAGAGAGAATGTCGACCTTCATTCCGATGACCGGGGGTACAATTGTCAGCTTTTCTAGTGTCCATGTGTCCAAGACACTTCAGATCGCCTAGCTGTGACTAATGAGCAGTAACTATGTTCCATGTGTAATGGTTCTGCTGTTGAGATCCAAAATTGTGATGTTGGGGATAGTTTTCCCCTGCATATTTGTTGGAATGCTGCTTAAGCAAAAAAGATTCCCCTCCTTCAAGCTTTCTACCTCTTATGCTTGAGTTTATATAAATCAAACTGGTGTGCTTGGTGTGTCCTAAGTCCCCCGGCAGACTATGCCTATAGCAGCTTAACTAAGGGCTGGTCCAGGCTAACCTGAGCCAGCCCTAACTATAAGCGGTATTAAAGAGGAAAGTTTTGAGATTTATCTTAAATAAGCTGCCCGAGTCTGCCCCTCGGACTGAAAGTGGAAGCTGGTTCCACAAAAGAGGAGCTTGATAACTGAAGGCTCTGGCCTCCATCCTACTTTTTAAAACTCTAGGAACCACAAGTAACCCAGCATCTACAGAGCACAGATGCCTTGTAGGGCAGTACGGTGTAACAAGCTCTTTAAGATAAGACGGTGCCTCACCAGCAAGTGCCTTGTAGGTGAGGAGAAGTACCTTAAATCCTATTCTTGATTTAACAGGAAGCCAGTGCAGAGAAGTTAATACAGGAGTTATATGATCCCATTTATTAGTTCTTGTTAATACACGTGCTGCAGCATTCTGAATCAACTGGAGAGGTTTAAGCGATTTACAAGAGCAGCCTGATAACAAAGAATTACAGTAATCCAGTCAAGAAGTAACAAATGCATCAACTAGTTTTTCTGCATCACTTTGAGACAGGAAGTTCCTGATTTTTGATATATTACGTAGATGAAAAAAGGCAGTCCTTGAAGTCTTCTTTATATGAGAGTTGAAGGACATATCCTGGTCGAAGACAACTCCAAGATTTCTGACGGTGCTGTTGGATACCAGAGTAATTCCATCTATAGAGACTGTATCACGTGACAGCTGACTTCAAAGGCGCTCTGGGCCTATCATGATAACCTTTTTCCAAGTTTAGCACCAGGAAGTTGCAGGTCTGTTTTTATGTCTCCAAGACATTCTTGAAATCTAACAAGCTCGTCGGTCATTTCTGGCTTGATCGACAGATACAGTTGAGTATCGTCTGCATCACAATGGAAGTTTATGCAGTGTTTGTAATCGTCCCATATTACAAATTCTGGATGGAAAGAATCGCTGTTTGAAGGTTTCGTCTTGAGAGAGTAGAAATGTTGTTGCTTCTCTGACTGATAAAATGTGAGTTGTGTGCAGATGCTGTAATTTATGCGAAGATACACGTTGCGGTAACTACGGAATGTTCAGGTTCCTGCTGAGAACAGGTCTTAACTCAGAGCTCCATCACTTCCAGTTCAAGTCCTCCAATGAAGAAACAGCTACTCATGAGGAATATCCATATCGACCTGAGCATAGACTCACTGTCTCCTGTCCTGTTAAAGAGACACGTGACTTACCCAGGGGTTAACCACAATTCATTCTCCATCCAGGGTGTCCAAAAACATTGTTAGAAATGTCAAAAAATATAGAAATGCATGTTTTCCTTGAGCTTTAAAGGTGTTGTGTTGGACACTGTCCTTTGTCCTATGTAGTCCTCCGGTGTCCACTGATTGACACAATCTCTTCCTAAGGTTTAACATTACATTACGTTACATGTCATTTAGCTGACGCTTTTATCCAAAGCGACTTATAATAATTTCAACCATAGGGATACAAACTCAGAAGAACAAGAAACAACTACATGCAATTTCATTAAATAAGACGATTTACAACTTGCTATAGATAAGAGCCATTAAAGTACAATTTAACTGGTCACACTAATTAGCTGTAAATATATGTGCAGTAATCACAATAGGTTTTACATGGTTTTATATTTTTTTATATTTGAATAATGAACACTGATCTTTAATCATACTGGGTTGTTATACTAAGTAATTCCTTCTGTAATACAGGGTAGTAATACTCTATGTAATACTCTGTAGTTATACAGGGTAGTTATACCATCTGTAATACTGGGTAGTTATACCCGCTTGTGACCGCGGGGGTAGCCCAGCCACGCCTACGGTGGCCGTGAAGTGCAAAACAACATTACAAAGAATGAAACACATTTACAAAGCTCTAGACAAATTAACATTTTGGAAAACAAATTAACATTTTATAAAACACATTTACATTTTATAAAACAAATTTACATTTTACACAACAAATTTACAAATTCTTTACAGATTCTTCACGGAAAGGGAATGTACCACATACCGTAAGTGACGGAAGTGTTGAGCGCAGTGTTTTTGAATTGTCATTGGTTGTGGAGTTTATGGCGACAAAGATGTTCATGCTGACCGTCCGAACATGGACTGCGGCCGAGGGATGTTTTGCCTTTTGATGTTTTCGCTTACTGCGATTTTGCTTTACATGTGGTCGGTGTTTGGAGTTATTAAAGGACGCGGACCAGACGGAAACACCAGACGTACTGCATCATTGCGTTCAATATTTTAACGAGGGCCACTCGTACGCTGTAATCGTGGACATGATGTCAAGTCTACACGGTGTAAACATCAGCTTGAGGACTCTTAAAAGTAAACTGTACGGAGCCGGGTTGTACCGCAGAAAGGATTATTCCTCAACACTTCCGTCACTTCCGGTATCTGGTACATTCCCTTTCCGTGAAGAATCTGTCATTTGTAAATTTGTTTCGGGATTGGTAAAAGTGTTTAGCGTCTGGTAAATTTGTTTTCTAAAATGTAAATGTGTTTTATAAAATGTTCATTTGTTTTATAAAATGTACAAGTGCACACCCAGCTAATTAGCTTTAAATATGTGCATTGATCACATTAGGTTTTATTTGGTTTTATATTTTTTTGTATTTGAATAATTAACATTGATCATCCTATATACTTTTTGCCAGTTGATTGTATTGGCTTATATAGTTTGTTTTATGCATCTAGATTCACGTCTACACATGGTTGTTCATGCTGGAATTGTACTCTTTTGCCTTTTTAAAATAAAAAAGTATTTTGAAAATGTCAAATTGTGTGGATTTTGTTTTGGCCTTAATTCTCCTAAATATGAATCACAGACCAGGGCCTGGTGAGCCCCAATATGTGGATCTGGCCCAGATCCGTTTTTGATCTTGATCTTGTTTTTGATATTGTGCGGTTGAAAAGAATGTGCCCGCTCCAGGTCCGTTAAGCGGATCTGCGCCAAATGCTAATGAAAACCTGGCCCAGACCTGGCTTGAATACAGTCACCGTGAGTGCACAGAGGAGGTGTTTCCTAAAGTCTGCCAAATAATCAAACTGTGTAAGAAGCAAAGAGTGAAAAGGCTTTAATAGATTTTTTAAATACAACTTTGACATAAATTTCATTTGAATTTGTACTGCTTATAAGTTAGCCACTCAGCAAAAGGTGAATAGTCTATACTTGCAGTGGTTGGTCCTGCTACCAAGCATTCCTCTGACTATACTATTTTCTATTTTCATCCATCCATCCATCTTTAAACCGCTTATCCTGTACACAGAGTCGCGGGGGGGCTGGAGTCTACCCCAGCCAACACTATTTTGTAGTTGATTGTTTCAATTTCAAATAACTAGTAAATATCTTCATATATCAGTTTAATTATTATCCTTAACAATTAGTTTCTTTCTATCGCTTTCTCTCGTTTATCTAAACTATGCAATTGTCAAAAAATGTCACATGCAGACCTGGATTGCATGTATGGAAAAGGCAAGTAAACGGTCAATACTGTAAACATATTGTAGAACAAAGAAAAGGCATATGAACATTTCATGTAATGCATTTATTTTTCCCCATGTAATTGATATTTGTGGAATATATTCACATTTTGATAATCAGTTGTAATCAGCCATCTGCAAATTTAAAAAAATTATACATATTTGTGAATCCCATGCGAAAAAATTCAAATATTTTATGAACAATTCTTTTTTTTATTGTTATCATTAAAAAGTTGGGGCTAGTTTAGAAACACTGTAGTCAGTATACTGTATTGTGTAATTACATTGACATGTAATAAATGACATGTAATGTAATTATTTGTCGGGAGCCATGGTGAAATACTGTGGGACATTTGACCGCAGTTAGCATTTTCCCTTTCTGAATAAAAAAAGTCCCATTAATTTGTTTTGCTAATATTCTATTCATAATTAATAATGTAGAACATTAAAAACATTAAAAAAGGCAAAGTTGTCTGGACGAAAAGTGGGTGCATTTGGTCATTCACTTTTCCTTAAACATTTTCTTGGCATAAAAATCCCTACAGGTTCCACAGCAGAGCTGCAACCACCTCATGTCCTTACAGAGGTTTGTCTCTCGGATCACAAGACAGTACCACTGGTCCCCAATGCATTTGAAGGTCAGAGCAGCTAGGGGAAAAAGGTGGGAGGAAATTTAATATGATACATTCCAAATTCCAAATTTTCTAAACTAAATGACAAAATACTATAAAACAATATTAGTAGCTTGCCTCTGTATGACAGTGTGAGTTAAAACACAATGAACACCTTGCAAATCATTTTTTAATCAAGAATTAGCTGCACATGGAATAAATCGATTATGGAAAATGGTGAGTCAAATTGAACACCTAGCATGGCATGATTATATAGTCACTCACGGTAATCTTAGGGAAAATTCATGCGTTTCTTATGCACACCTGCTCTGGTCACATTTACTTTGCATATTTGTTTTTGCAAGTTTTTCTTGCATGAGGGCTATTGCTTTTTACATAAAGAAATGTAAAATGTTAATTATTGTAAAACAGTTGAGTCCTTAAAAACCCATGATAGCAAAATCATATTTTTATAGCTTTGACAAGCTGTTCATTTTTGGTTTATGTCTTTGACCAAAAGTCTTCAGCTATGAACTGCACTCTTTTAAATGAATAAAGAAACGTTTTCAACCTCAATGTAGAACAGAATTGTGACAAATGTCTCACCTACCCCGGGGGAGGTGATGGCGTTCACATTGACTTTATCATTGCAGGTACCATGGTGACAGGGTCTGTAGGTGGGTGGTCTAAGCATCACTGAGCAATCATTGCCATGCCGACCAGTCAGTTTGTGCATACATTGGACTGCTCTTGACTGCAGGCCCTTCCCACAGGATGACGTGCACTGAAACAGTAAATATAATATCAGTTTTAATTGCTCATATTGTGATGCTCTAGTTTTCCATTGAAGTCAACACAGGTGTTGTTCGGTTTTTGTGCAGGTTAACAAGTTTTTTTGTGTTAGCGATCTAACAGGTATATTGCAGGTGTATTTTTTAACCATTGAACAAAGCTAGGCTTTTAACCATGCTTCCAGTCTTAATAATAATAATAGGTAGATAATGAGGCTAACAATCGTTTTATTAATTTAACTTTGGTTTGACCAAGGGAATCATCAATAAAAATGATTATTTAAAAGAGCACCTTAATTCCAGATCTGCACTTTGCAGGATAACACAAGATTGTTATGATTCGTCACGTGTCATTTTACAAAAGATATTTCCCAAAACAGTTGATCTAACACTTCAGGCAGGTATCAAATACGTAATCCCTCAAAGCAGGTACAGTAACAGATTATTGTGGTACATTGCTCTAGTACTTTACACTCTGGAACATTTCAGCAGTGAACAGTGCAGGGATGCATCCACCATGCACAAGCAGTCAATTTAAGAAAACATTCTCTATTGGATATTCAGACTTTTCACTTAACAGTGCTTACAAAATAAAAAAAGGTTTCACAATGTTGTAATGCTCCTTTTTGTTGAATAAATTCCTTGCTTAAAGCAAGAAAGTGGAGAACAGTACAGATTATATACATTTCATAAACAATATAAATCAATATGAAAGGTTGATGTGGTGCCGGCTGTGGTGGCGCCGTGTTGGCAGCCGTGGTTTGGCGGCAGCCGGGAGGCCAGGTTGGGTCCGGAGGACAGACTGCTCTCATACACACAGTGGCTCAATGACACCGCAACCAGATGGCCACAGCCACAGTGCAGGAGGGGTTCAGGGAACGGTACAAAGGTAGTACTGGAGCAGTTTAGGAAGAGGCTCCCAGGCCGGACATCGGCCTGGCTGCGCAACCATTGCCCTACGACCCTGGATGTGGCCATCGCCCTGGCAGAGGACCATTTTGCGGTGCATCCCAGTGGGTGTGGGGACCGGGGGAGAGCGCGGTGCTCGGCCCGACCAGTAGCCACACCGCGGAGAGGGATGCAGCTGCTGCTGCTAGAGCAACCCGCACCAGCCCCCTGGCTGTCACCCCTTCCCCTGACCCGCAACCCCCCGACTCTAGTGAGCACCAGTGCCTTTCCCAACCCACCGGGGTATTTTCAAGCGCCAGGGCAGGAGTGTTGGAGGTGCGGGCAGCCTGGACACCTTAGGAGAGAATGCCAACTGATGCAGGTGGGGCAGGTGGTTCGGGTCCCGCCGTTCAATAAACATCTACCGGTCCGGGAGCTACGTACCGCGTTCCAGTAAGAATCCAGAGGGGTACACCCCAGGCGATGGTGGATTCGTCCTGTACACAGTCTATGATACACCAGGGGTTCGACCAGGATGGATTTGTATGGTTCTGGTGAATGATGTGTCACAATTTGATGCATACCCAATGCCCTGGGTCGATAAACAATGGACTCTGCACTTTGGAACACCGGATTTGACTAAGGTCTACTGGATGAAAAAACGGCATTCTCCACGCTTCCCTTTAGCTTGTTTGGTGGCCCAGCCATGTTACAACGTCTCATGGATCGGGTGCTGCGTTTGCATGCTGCCTATGCTGCCGCCTACTTGGATGACGTCATCATCCACAGCACCACCTGGGCGGAGCATGTGCAGCGGGTGGGTGCGGTGCTGGAGTTAGTGTACAGGACCGATGGAGGTATGGTATCTGGGGTACCACCTGGGTAACCCAAGACAAAAAAAGAGGTCAGGTGGTTTCTTGGGGCTGTTGGGGTACTATAGGTGGTTCACACCCAGCTTTGCGGACCTCACCAGCCCCTTGACCGACCTGACCCGGAAAGGTGTGTCAGATCCGGTCCGTTGGTCGGAGCAGTGCCACTGGCATTTGAGAAGGTAAAACAGACTCTGTGGGAAACCACTCCTTCACCCCCCTAACCTTTCTCTTACCTTTATTCTGCCTTCTGGGACGCTCATTCAGTAGGTTAGGCCATATGGCTCCCCGGCCTAAGTCGGGCGGTGGGGGTATGTGGTGGAAGGCGTGGTTTGGCTCGGCTGCAGAAGGGACAGAGTGGGGGAGTGGCTGAGGAAACGGTGCCAGGTGGAGGTGTAATTAGCCCCAGCCATTTGCAATTGTGTGAATTGTTTATCTCCCTGTTTTTATAAGCAGCAGTGGCGATCCGGCAGAGGAAAACAAAGGACAAGTGAGATTAGGAGTCCCGATCAGGGTTCGAAATGGACTCTTGGGGGGTCCCCTAAAATGTAACTATAAAAATACTGAAGACTACCTTGCTACACTATATACTGCAGGCAAAATTATATTGACATATTTCGAAGGTGGGATGATGGTCTTGGGATGTTTCTCATGGTTTAGGCTAGTCCCATATTGTAGTGGTGTCTGGAGAAGTGGATTGGCTATAAACAGGTAACCCTCTAATTCTGGAGCAACAAAGTTACAGCACCTTATATAAATCCCTGACATGAAAAAGTGGATAACAGGTCATTCTTTCCTTGAGCAAGGAAGTTAACTAAGTTACCCAAATCCACCAGGTGAGATACAACTGGCATTTTTCATCCCTTATGTTAATGGAATTTGTAAAACAACTAGCCGCTGGTTGGAATAATAATGATGTTTATAAAGACCGTTCCTGGCATCTAAATAAGGCACCGAAATCAGAGTTGCTATTCGGTCCGGTAGATAACGGGCCGTTAAGACACCTGTACCGCACAGGAAAAACTGAAATCTCCATAGCTCACTGCGTAGAGCAGTGGGCTCGTAGGCTTCAGGATGTTTTGACCCACGGGGTTAGAATCCTGATCATTCCAATCTTTTTTTAAATATATTTTCTTAAATCCATGTTTTCATACGTGGTTGTGATGTAGTGCTCACTTATACAATCATTAACGCTGCAATGGATTTGTGATGCGTTTTGTAGATTTTCAGCAATATGTTTGCAGTCTGTCCATCCCGGGAGAGGGATCCCTCCTCTGACTTTCTCCCTAAGGTTTCTTCCCTTTTTTCCCCATTGAAGGGTTTTTTCATATTTTGGGGAGTTTTTCCTGTGCCGATGTGAGGGTTTCGGGACAGAGGATGTTGCATGTGTACAGACTGTAAAGCCCTCTGGGGCAAATTTGTAATTTGCGATTTTGGGCTATACAAAATAAAATGAATTGAGAAAAAAAATTAATTGAATGTGCTGCTGTTAGCTGGCAGGTTGTTTGGCTTCATACACGTACAGCAAGACACGTGGACAAACACACTCTTCTAATCATTACGTTACACTGGGTATCTAAGTTAGTTAATGCAACTTTTGATATAGGAACATCAACTCAAAATATTTTACTATAATAAGCAATTATTATGGAGATATAAACATAATCGAAGCACTTACAGCATTTTCATTAGGGATTTCACTTTTTGTGAGGCTTCGTTTTTGCCGCGTTCAACAATAACCTACGTGTCTGCGTCATAGACTGTACTGTTTACGCCGGAGGACCACAACAACAATCTGTGATGCTATTAGCTGCCCTGATTGCTTCCCTAAACGCGCTAGGAAATAAATTATTGTTATAAATATAAAACATCACTAAATACCTTTTCACAATCATTTTTTATGTTCAAAATATTACTCAGGGACCCCCCAAAATCTAAAAATAAATTCTTATAGGGGGTCCCTAATGACTTATAGGGCGTCCGGGACCCCCCCAGGCCCGCCACATTTCGAACTCTGGTCCAGATGCCAGAGAATATAAATAAAACCTGATTACAAACCTGCAATTTGTGTGCACTTCGTTCCTGTGAACCCCTAACAGATGTGCATGTGTACAGATTGCAGGGCTCCTTGGTCAATTTAGTTTTTTTGAGTATTATGTATATGATGTTAGACATACAACGATATATGATGTGTTATGATTAGTGTTTGTTAGCCATTAGATGATAAATGTGATGGCCAAGGTGAATCATTCAATGTGTTGTGTTATTGATGAAGTTGAGGATTAGATAGGTCAGTGAGGGATTCTAGTATTGGAGGCTGGACAAAGAGATGGCCAAGCTGGGCAGAGAGTAATGGGAACATTTATAAAATGGTTCTTTGCCTTGAACCCGACTTAAAGTAGCATTTATTAAGGAGACACCTAATGGAGGAGTAGCAGAACATCTGAAATACAGTCTGAGCTCATTACCTTTATCAGATATGGAGTAAGGAAAGTTAAAACATTGCAGGAAGATCATAATGCAACTATTTTGTGTAATTATGATAGAGTCAACATTATTTTACATCTGCATTTTATCAATACTTATGAATCATATGTAACTGAATAAAAGTAGGGCTGAATTTGAAAATAGGAGAAAATAAATAAAATTGTACATTAAAGTGCTTCAATTAAAAGAAATTCAAAAAATAACGAGAAGAAAAGCTTCAATTTCCCTTTTTCTGTTTCACATTTGGACTATATATATATATATATATATATATATATACATATATATCACTAACAACTTTTTTGCTCAGTGGGAGAATTGAGCTAAGAATTCCAATGGGTTTTGATTGTTTGAGACACACTGGTTTAGTGCTCAATTGGAAAGTATGAAAAGAAACAAGTCCTTCCATCCTGGTTTAAACTTCCTACTTTCACTGTTCCCTTTTCTCCTTTTAGAGAGCGCCATTTGTTCCTTATTTTTTCTTTCCCTCGCTTTCTCCATCTGACTGGTCTTTTTCTCAAATTTTGCTTTCTTCCTTGCATTTTTTATTTGAATTTTGCCACTTTCTTGCTAATCGATATTTCCTGTTGAGACAATATCACCCTGCCTAGGATGCAAATACTCGATTGGTATCACGTGGGATGGCTTACCTCGAATGCTATTGGTCTGTGCTTTAAGCAACTACCGTAAAGACTACCAAAACTGCGCCGGTCAAAAAGTGCCCTGTCAGGTTATAAAACACCACCGTCTGCTTTAGGTCCGGATTGGACGGCTTTTGGGTCCGGATCCAGGTTGTTGGAGCTGTGGGGAATGGAGTCAGGAGTGTACCCTTGTGTATCAATTCTGCAGTAGAACTCATTCAGCTCGTCTGCCAGGCGGAGGTCATTCATGGAGTGGAGGGTTTTTGTAGTTTGTGAGGTGTTTAAAGCCTCTCCAAACTGAAGCAGAATCACTTGATGAGAGCTGTTTTTGTACTCTCAGAGTACATTGGTTTAGCCTCTCTCACGGCCTTGCGAAACCTGTATTTTGACTCTTTTTTTGACTTGTGTACAAGTCTTTGTCCCCACTCTTAAATAAGGGGTAAGATCAGTCTCAATAATGGTAAATGCACAGAACGACTCACAAATGCAAACAGGAAGATTTACAAATGCGCACGGAACAATTCACGAATTTATTTGATTTACAAATGCAGTCAGAAGGATTTACTTGAACATATTTGTTGTTGCTAGTTTGAGAGTTATTGAAGTCGGTTCCGTATATTATCCGTTTGTGTTTACGTTGTGGACTGACGTTGCTGCTGCTTTACTCGGCACAGAAATTGGCCGGTGCACACAACTCACAGGATGTTGCAGAGCAAAAAAGCAGATTATTGCTTACTGTCCTTTACTGTGTTGAAACAGTAAGGAATACTTATGTTTTTATGTCTACCGAACCTTTCAGTTAAGGTGCGTTCACACAACCATAATGTAACATTATATTATATATATTATTTGCACTGCGAGTACCTCATGCTCAAAAGAAATAATCCATGCACCCATAGACAAATCCTTTGGGTGGAGGAAGACCACAAGAGAACCTTGTGCAGTTATTGCAACACGAACTTGCACGTCTGTGTCAACCATCACTGGCGAATTCTACTGACTTTATCAAGGGGAGCGAAAACATCAAGAAAGACCGAAATGAGTGACTGTCACGCTTAATGTGTGACACTTGAGAGCCCTGCACTTATCTGTCTTTGTCAGGGTATACCAGAGATCCAATGGGAGGAGAGTGGATACACAAATGAGCCTTATCCAATTTTAATGTTCCTACACTGGACAGGCCTCTCTCAGATCCTGAAATGACGCTAGGGTGGGACTACATTGAACCATTGCACGAGTCTGACTGTTTCGGAGTATCTCAACACTGTCCAATATGTTAAGAACTTAATTGAGGCAAGGTAATTATTACATGCTTGACTTCTGTAAGTAATTCAACTTTCAAAGTATATACTATATAACTTGAAATGATAAACTATGTTCCAAGTTCATATTTATTTTATTACGGTAAAGACTACTAGCTAGCATGATGTTCTCGAATTACTCCTGAACTTTCAAAAAATGTTTAAAGTAATGACTAAGCATTTCAATTAAGGTCTGCATTTTTTTATTCGTAGCTTTCTTGTATGCAATTTGAACATAAAAAACAATTAAAACACTTGAACTTCGGAAACTAAATCAGACATGTGAACAGTTCTACACAAGCCCAAAACCAGAACTAATAGAACGGATGGCCATCAGCATGTCCCATGTTTTAGATCTGGTAGTGGCTTTAATTTTGAGAAGTAGGTGCAAGCAACCGGGTAAGGTGAGGTAGCAACCTTAACGATGAGGTTCATTGTCAGAAGCTCCCACCCAACTCAGAACTGCATCAGGTCACGGAGCATCTCCGCTGATGCTATGGAAGAGAAAAGGTTATGCATGTGATACCTCAACTGCAATTATTGAAATTTGAGCCACTGACAGTGGGTACAGAAAGTATTCAGACCACTTTACATTTTACACTCTTTGTTTTAGTGCAGCCATTTGCTAAAATCAAAAAAGTTCATTTTTTTCCTCATTAATGTACACTCAGCACCCCATCTTACAGCCATGAGTCTTCTTGCGAATGATGCAACACGTTTTTAACACCTGGATTTGGGGATCCCGAAACAAGTAGGTGCAAATAGAGATGAGGGATGCAATAAATATGTAGAGAGGATAAAACAAGCGTTACCTTCCTCTATGAACTTCCTCAAATATCCAGGGACAAGACTGACTTTTTCCAATGGAACAGGGTTGTCCTCTTCCTCGTCACATTTTGGTTGTTGCCATTGAAATATATCTGGATCACAGCCTACAGGGGATACAATCTAAGTGTGTATTATGCTAATATTAAAACTTTATAGATGTGGCATTATGATCGAAAAATAATACAAAATTGGTAACTGAGACCTAAAAAAATTAAAAGAAAGTATTTTCAAACATCAGGAATAACATAAAGACACAAGGCAGCTTACCTGTAGGTAATGCTCCTCATGAGACTCTCTTGGAAAGAAAATGGGGTGCACATCCGGTCTGAAAGAAGCGGCCAGATTCCCGTTTCTTATACAGGGATGCAAACACATGTATGGTCAAAAAAGAGAGGCAATGGAAGTCCTCGCCACACGGCAAATATCTTACATTGCCACCAACCCCCCAACATCCCCGCCCCACCCCTATTAGGCACATAGAGTAAAATGAAATTCTGAAAATTTGATCTGCTAGCTCGCACTAGGTATTTTACAGGTGAACTGTAGCTAAAACGTAATACTAGCCTATGTAGGTTACACACACAAACAACATATTACCTACACAATTTAAATAGGCCTAGTGACTAATGACTAGTAGATTATATAACATTATTAAACAAAAATATATAGGGCTGCAACTAACGATTATTTTGATAATTAATCAGTCGATTATTTTTTTGATGAATCGGATAAAAAAACTGCATTAAACTTTAATTTCCAAACCTGTTATTCTAAAACAGAACTGCAAATTCACATTGCAAAAATATTTCAGAAAGTACAGGTTTCTCCTTGAAGACATTTTTTTTTTTTTTTAAATAAAGATTTGTTTTAGCTTCAGAACTCTTTACTACACTCACGCACACACTCAGACACACTCAAACACACAGTTCACTTGAAGCTTATTCATTAAATTATTACGATCATTGTAGTGCAAGTTAAGTAAATGTATACACCACATCTAAAGAGAGCTAAAAATAACGTGCTATGAGATGAATTTAAAATGGCATTTTTAAATAAATGGATTAGAGGCTTCTAACATCAACTACTGTACAACCCACAGTATATATACAAGCGCACTATACTATATATTCATTAATTAATATTTGGATTTTAATGTATTATTTAATCGATTATTATCCTTTGAAGTCGCTTTGAAGCTGATGTCCTGCTGCCGGTTTCCATGACGGTCTCCCAACAAGACCTTTAATTAAGATACGGTTAGTTTTATTGCCCAATGATAGACAGTACAACAAGCGTGCACACTATGGATACAGTATAGTTTATGTATAGTTTATTAAGGTTATGAATTTAAACTCTGCTCGCAAAATAGCCGGTAAACACCAGTCTCCGAATAAAAGTTATGAACCCTCATCCTAGTTATAATATCGTATATATAACCGCTACGGAAAAGTAGATCGAAGCGGAGCATTTCACAGAAGTCTGGCCGAGAACAGGCTGCTGTCTGCGGCGTGAGATGAGGCTGACCGCCCGGTGCTGGGGGCATCAGATGGTCCCGTTAACTACACCTCACATCTCCGACATCCTCCATGGAAATTTTTACGATGGCTGAATGTTAACAAACCAACCAGAGAAATGTTGCTTAAACACCTAATTTTTCGCCTGAAAACGTCCTAAAATGACATTCCGTCCCTTGAATATGGTAGTATTTATAAACTTGGATGGGCGAGCCCGGACTTCAAGGCATATGAAGGAAGGATGTATGATTGGCGCATTGCGTTGTTCAAAATCAGCGCTCTTTGCTTCCGCCTTCCGGTGTAACTGAGATTCTCTCACATTGTATAGTGATATGCTCCCATGTTGTAAAGTGAAATGCTCTCACGTTATATAGTGAGATGCTCTCACGCACACTAGTGAGATGGCATGACTGTCTCAATAGTCTGTGTGAGAGTGTCTCAATATTGTGTGTGAGAGTGTCTCAGTAGTGTGTGTGTGTTGAGTGTCTCAGTAGTGTGTGTGAGAGTGCCTCAGTAGTGTGTGTGAGAGTGTTGAATGTCTCAGTAGTGTGTGTGAGAGTGTCTCAGTAGTTAAGTCCTAAACGGCTCCTCATAAAACTATGCAATAAAATCCGCTGCCATTCCAGAGTCTGTTTTTCTTGTCTTGACAGTGACATTTTTGACACGTTAGCTAGTTAACGTAAAGAAACAATCAGGTTTATTGGCCATGTATGTTTGCACGCTGCGTCCTAAATCCTTGTTTTTAGTTTTTGTTTTGTTTTCAGGTGATTTAATGGTATTAAAGGTTGGCTGAAAAGTAAATTCTTGACATGTATAAATTACAAGTTTTGGTGGCGATCCTTGGAACAAACACCCGAAGCAAGCTGATGCCGCAAATGACCAGTTTAGGATAATGCAAACTATTTCAACCACTTTGCGGAACCTTTAGTTAGCTAGCTAATGTTAGCCACGCATATGGAGCTAACGTAAACTATTCCAACCAATTTAGGGAACCTTTAGTTAGCTAGCTAATGTTAGCCACACACATGGAGCTACAAGTTTAAACTGACTAAGAAGTTTCAAATAATTCTTGGAATTATCTCCGCTGACATTAAAATTTATTAAAACTAAAAATTCATGGTTCAAGTACATGTCATGACTTACAACAAGTGGCAGGGTGCATTAATTATGATTCACTTACACTGGTAGCAGGAGCGCCACCAGTACCAGACGCCTCTTACCTGTCGCTTCGCCTCCACCAAAGGCGTAGTTGTAACGTTGATCTGTCTTCTGGAGATGGGAGGGAGGAGCTGCGCTCATGTGATTGAAAATAAGGGCAACATCTCAATGGCTTCAGATACGTCCATTTAGAAAAAAACAACATTTGTGGATCTGCTACGTACGACGAGTCAAAAAACTCACACACAAATGTGAAGCGATCCACAAACATAGGCATACACATACACAAACAAATGTCAATCGTAATTTATTCATGTGTGCATTGAAATGTATTTGTAAATCCTGCTGTTTACATTTGTAAACCAAATACATTTGTGAATTGTTCCGTGCGCATTTGTGAATCTTCTCTTGTGCATTTGTGTGTCGTTCTGTGTGCATTTGCAATTATTGAGACTGATCCATACTTAAATGCCTGATCCTTCTGCAGTCGTAGCTTTCTGAGTTCTGCTATAAACCAGGGTTTGTCGTTGTTATAACTCACCCTGGTGCAAGATGGTATACAGCTGTCCTCACAGAAGCCAATGTAAGAAGTCACAACCTCTGTGAACTCATCTTGAAAACTTCCCAGTCTGTGCAGTCCAAGTACGCCATAAGGTCCTTCAGCGCCTCACTGGTCCACTTCTTGAATTCCCTCACCACAGGTTTGCAGAGCTTTAGTTTCTGCCTGTATGCAGGAATCAGATGTACCATGACGTGGTCAGTGTGTCCCAAGCGCAGCACGAGGGACGATGTGATAAGCCCTGTTTACTATGATGTAACAGTTTTTATTTAGGAAGTTCGTGGCTGAGATTACCTTTGTATAAGTCCCCAAGGACATTAACTAAGGAGTCCGAGTTGGTCAGCTACACACACCGTATCTGGTTGGCGAGTGTCCCAGTGCGCCTCTTTCACGACGGCGGCATGTAACCACCAATCAGGATGAATGAAGCATATTTTCCTCCACCCTTTTTTCTTGCCAGAGAGCTCTGAGTCACGGCCCGCTCTGAGCAGCTGGAGGCCTGCCAGCTAGAACGCGCAGTCCGGTATCGATCCACAGAACCAGGTCTCCGTGAAGCACAAAACGGAAAAGTCTTAATCAGCAGCTGAAGTCCGTCCAGTTTGTTGCAGTACAGTGAGCGCACGTTGACAAGAAAGATGCCTGGCAGCGGTGTGCGAGAACCACAAAGTTGGAAGTAACGCTAGAGTTGTTCCCTGGATTTTCATGAGCTCATCTCTGGTGAAAGAACTCTGGGAATCCCATCAGCAAACTGAATTAACAAAAAAAGCAACAAAACAAACTGCAACGATACACAGAAGCAGCCATCTGCGGCGACATCTTGGATATAACATGTGTTATTCTTGAAAATTCATGCCCACTTCAATCCAATTATTTATATTTATATTAGCTCTAGAGAACCCACAGAGAATGATACAGGTAATTCTGTTGGTGTATAATAAATAGCATCTCAACATAGTGGCATTGAGTGGAGGAATGCAAATATATAGTCTCTTCTCAATCAAAAAGACAATGCAACCTTATGGCAGGTGTCCATATAGCCAGTCCGGATGTTGACTGGTTGGTATGTGGCAGGAAGTTTGACATGAATGAAAATTCAACAAACTATTATTACTAAACATCAACTAAATCCTACTTCAACTTTGTACTCACTGTAGTATAGTGGAGGCCACCTTTTCCATGTGTATGAATGATTATCAGAATCATTCTGATACACTCACTCTCTATTTGACCAAACTGGTTTGGCTTATTTGAATTAACTACTTGTTTTTCTCCTTGTGTTTCTAGAACTACTCTACTTATCTTATACCTTGATTAAAGCATATTTATTCAGTAAGTATTCAAAAGTATATTTTATAAGATTATACAATGCCTCAACAAATTGATTGAGGACAAAACTTTTCTCTTTTTTCAAGAGAGCAGTCTTTACCTTTTTTTTTGGTGAATGAATGCTAAGTTGCTAATATGGAAAATATTTAAAGTTGAGTTGAGTAGCCTAACCTTAATTCAGTGTAAACCAAATATTAACCATTTAATTTTGAGATAGTCCTACCTTAGACCAGTCTCCCGTCTTCCATTCATAACATTTGGAATGGTCCTCACAGGGCTCCTCTTCTTTGGGGCGGGAAAAAGGATCACATACACCCTGAGGGTTTGTACATGACACTGTCCGTTTGTGAACACCTTGACCACAGTCTGATGAACACTGGAGGAAGTAATGAAACAACAAAATGAGTAACATAATGCAATATGAAGTATCATAAAGAAACAGTAGGAGATTTTGCTTATTCTTCCATTCCAGATCTTTGCACTGTTTAAAAACTAAATAAAGAATTAAAAATATGTCACTTTGTTAACATGAACATGATATTTTACCAACTTACTGCTGTACAAATAAAACAACAAAACACTGGCACTTTCATTAAAGATATAGGAATACGTCTCCTTGTGGAATCAGAGAATAAAACATGAAAAGAGTAACAGTTTTTCAGTATTTCTGAACGTTGGATGACATTATGATAAGAATCATGACTGATTCCGAAATGTTTACGAGCCTTAGATGACTGAAAGCATCTTAACAAGTTCTGTAACCAAACCAAACACTACATCTTTTTATTTTTATCAAACGCCAGAGGCAGTGCTTTTATCTTAAGGCTCGCGCAGGTCGAGTCTTTATACCAAGAAAGTCCCCTGTAACCTCGGCTGACCCTCCATCATGTATAAGTTCCGGTGTCATCCTGAGATCAGTCCTTATTCATCATCTCGCTGTTTGTCTACAATACACATATTATAGCTTGTCATGAGTTGCCTTGTGACTAATGGTCGGAGCTGTGAACCTTCCGCCCTCCCTGCGCTGCCTTCTGAGTGAGAAGGGGTCGTATTCTCCTGATGTTGTAGAGCGTGTACCTACAGGATCGTGTTGTGGTGGTAATGTTGGCGTTTGACTGTCACACCAAGGTTTCTAGCAGTCAAAGTCAGCGTTAACACAGAGTTGCCCAAGTTAACAGTCAATTCTTGGGTACGAGAACCTTTTCCCGAAAATAAAAGAAGTCGGGGTTGATTTTCAGATGGTGAGCGGACATCCACTGAGAGATATCAGCCAGGCAGGCAGAGATCCGTGCGGCCATCTTAGTATCCCAAGTGAGGATATTTCAACTATAATGTAAAGAGATTAAGTTAGAGAAAATTTCTAGAAGGTCCTGAAGATCGTAATGAAATTATTTAGTGTGATTAAATAGAGTGACAAAGATGTTAAACAACATCTGCATGTAATCAATACATGATTAATCTGCATGTAATCCATACACGACTGATGAATCAAATTCATTTAGTACGATTCAAAACTCTTTATGGTCAGGAATCAGGAATCATTTATTGCCATAATATGTCAGACATACATGGAATTTGACTTGGCGGTTGGTGCACAGTACAATAATGGACAGACAACGTAGTGCAGGAATGAGATAACCAATATAGTAAAATACTGTATATGCTATGGGTTAGTAAGCTAAAGCTAAGCTGAGTTGAGAAATAAAGATAAAATTAAAAATTAAAAAAGATAAAGTGCACCAGCTAACAGAAAGTGACATGTGAAAGTGACAGAGTATATGTACATGTAGAGTGTGAAGAGTCTGCCCTTGTCCTTGGCTGTGGCTGCAGCGTACCAGACGGTGATGGAGGAGCAGAGAATGGACTTGATGATGACCGTGTAGAATTGCACCATCATCGTCTTTGGCAGGTTGAATTTCTTCAGCTGCTTCTGGAAGAACAACCTCTGCTGGGCCCTATGGTTGCTGCTATAGACCACTAAAGCTGCCCCGTCAGGTTTTAAATCAACACCGTCTGTTTTAGCTTCTCAATTGGACGGCTTCTTGTTCCGGATCCGGGCCGCGGTCCACCAGTTAGTAACCTCAGATATATATGTAGATCATTTAGCTAGCGGTTTTCTTTGCAGCGTCAGTCTCATCTTTTTCCGTTCTAATTGCCACGCTTGACTTCAAGGTGTAACCTTTATTATTGTTCGCTCTGAAACGGCGCGCCCAGTGAAGGATGGTGGAGCAATATTGTTGCCGTGTGGAAATCGGGAGAAATTCGGGAGAAAGGTCGGTCCGGGAGATTTTCGGGAGGGGCTTTGAAATTCGGGAGTCTCCCGGAAAAATCGGGAGGGTTGACATGTATGGTGCTAGCCAGAGGTGTGGACTCGAGTCATGTGACTTGGACTCGAGTCAGACTCGAGTCATGAATTTGATGACTTGAGACTCGACTCGACAAAACGTACAAAGACTTGCAACTCGACTTGGACTTGAACACCGATGACTCGTGACTTGACTTGGACTCGAGCCTTTTGACTCGAGAAGACTTGCTACTTCCCATGAAAACTGGGGGAAAACATTTTCACACCACCGCGCCGCTCTGTTTATCTGCATCTGTCAAAAAAATGTGCGCCGCCTGTATGCAGAAAGCGCGCGCTGCCTGCACGACATCCAATCACTGCAGTCCATTTGACCGTATCAACGAGACAGCTCGTTCATGGTTACAAAAATCGGGATTTTTTAACCCGGATTCAGACTCCGATGGAAATCCTCGCCAACATTATGTCAACGTCCGTTTTAAAGTAGTGTAATGAGCTGAGTTAAAGTTATTAGTTAATCAGTTATGCAGATGTTGCATGTGTTCACGTTATGCTCTGTTACCAGCTGTAGTTACGCGAGACAACCCGAGTTTTGGGGGGCCGTGTATGCGGAAGTGTTCGTTCGGCGTGGTGACGGCCAACAGTGACCGAAGTTGAGTTGTTTTATATAAATAAATGCAGCGGAGTTGCAAGCCAGTCATCGCCTCCTTATTTACGCTGCAGCATTGGGGTGAGCGTTACAGTACTATAACACAGTCACAGTCGATCCACCATTACCCTTCCCTTCGTAGTCTAGGTCTGTGAGGCAGCGCACCATCACCCAGGGTTCCCCGTCCCCACTATAATAAAATGACTCGAAATGACTCGAAACTAAAATGGTACGACTTGTGACTCGACTTGAGACTTGTTGGCTTTGACTTGTGACTCGACTTGGGACTTGCTTCGTCTTTGACTCGACTTGACTCGGGACTCGAGGGCAATGACTTGAGACTTGCTTGTGACTTGCCTAACAGTGACTTGTTCCCACCTCTGGTGCTAGCTAATTGACTAGGTCAACAGTAGAACTTTGTACATTTGTTCTGTAAATATTACAACTACCAGAGTTAGCAGGTTTCTCTTGGTGTGGTGCTAGTTGACTAGATCAACACAAACATTGAGAGGCCGGCTTGCTACCCATGCAAGCCTACCATATGGTCCACCCGGACAACCTCTGATAAGTCTCTGGGTCAGTCGTCGTTCCTTCTAGCAGCACATTGGCTACTGGGCAGTTCATGCATCGGACCCCTGGGTGGTTTCCATTCTTTCGCCATGAACGTCATCACAGAATCTGTGAAATCCCTAGCCCTGAACCAGGAATTATCTCTTGGCTGAGGGGACACTTGAGGGTAGAACCACTGTCACAACCCAGGGGGTTCTACTCAAACCTACTTGTGTAAAAAAGAGAGGCCTTTCTCTGCCTATTGGGAAGACAGATAGCTGTTGTGCTGTTGGGTTTGCAGACGGCTTAACAGCCATTACTTGCCAAGTGGCAGGGCAATAGTAGTATCTGCCTGAGCATGGGTATTATTATGGGTACAGATTATTCCTTTTGACACTGTTGATATAAATCATCCAGAGTTCAGGTCAGTAAGGATGAAAAAGAATAAAAGTTATGTATGTAACTACGGTTCTATGAATCCTGGATGATCGCGAAAGTTCTTGGTCATAGGAACTCTGAACACTCAAGAAGATTCCGTAGGACTGATGTCCGGATGACACCGCAACTTATTCATGACGGAGGGTCATCCGAGGTCACAGGTGACTTTGTTGGTATAAAGACTCGACCTGCGCAAGCACGAGTGAGAAGATAATCCAGTTGTTGAGAAAGTTTTTCTATTTGGATGAGATAAATGGCATTTATTTTCCATCTTACCCTTTTCACACTAATTATATACAATACCATATGATGCATTTCAGTGTGCAACAGCAAAGCGTTTCTCATGTTATCAGCACATCGTGTGTATAACGTACCTTTGACCACTCTGAAGCCTCCCACATGGCGAGGCAGAGGTGGCCCTCACAGGCTTGAAGGACAGGAGGTTTTCCTTCTTGGCAGTACAGGTCCCCGGTGTGGATGAGTGAGCCATTCTGTAGACGGTAAACACAAACCACCTCCCTATGCTGAAGGCCTTTACCACATGTGATGGAGCAGGATCCCCACTCTCCGGTCAACCACCTTTAAAAAAACGCTACGTGTTTACAGACAGTTCATAACCAACATACGACTTGCTTTGGGTCTGAAAGAAACAGATCTTTATAACATTTTTACTAGCTTAATATGGTTAACAACTTTTAAAATAAAGAATATTGTCTTTTAAGCTAACACATGAAAAAAATAAATGTAAACTCGTTGAAACTTAAAAAAAATCAGCAAAAACAATTACGCCTTATTCTAGGGCTGGACAGTATGGCCAGTAAGATTCTGACGGTATCCCGGTATATCACCACATTCACCACAGCTGTTTACTGCTTGTTGTTCACCGCTCGCAACTGACCGGCAAGTTAGCTTTTTAGCGTGTCAGCTGTTGTGGCAGTGTTGCCACCAGCAGCTTAACCAACTTTGAAATAAATTGCTTTCTGATCTAACGTGAGATTTTTCAAAACCAAACGCCCTCCAGACACAACTCCTCTCTTGGGCACACGTTGTGTTAGTGCATCTCGTCTCTCTTGTTGTGCCTCCTGCATCGCTCTTTTCCATGTTTTTGTGTTGCAACAGAGTTTCTTCTTGTTTTGCGGGGAAGTTGTACCCAGCATGCAGTTCGGCGGGGTAATTTTGTAAATGAAAACTAGTGTTACAAATTGTTTACGTGTCAAACTGTTGTGTTTTACTCTGTTTACTCTGTTAAAGAGTGTTAGTTGTGGGTTATACATTTTTCGTGAAGAAACCCATACCATGAGGAAATCTATGGGACAAATAGATATGTCTATATGTATTGATAATGGGCAATACCTCTAAATTATGGAAGCTAAAAATCTGAGAGATTCCTACTCAGTTGAGTCTTCATTACTTTACAACACACGATTTCATCATGATGGTGTCAGGAATTCATATGGTTGTCTATATGTTAAACAAACAACAACAAATAAAACAAAAACTAAATACTGTGGGTATGTTTGTCTCACCGGTACTGACAGGGCTGAGAGTTGCAGAGTCGTACTTGGGGTAGTGGTCGGTTTTCAGGATGACAGTAGCTATTGTTGACCACTTCCATGGTTTTATTGGCTATTCTCATACAGGAAACTGCTGTCCTCCTCTCACCTGCATGCATGCACACACACACACACACACACACACACACACACACACACACACACACACACACACACACACACACACACACACACACACACACACACACACACACACACACACACACACACACACACACACACACACACACACACACACACACACATCAAAGGCCTGCACCATAAACACATTTCTACAATTTATGTCTTTCATGTGTTCATACTTAAGCTTTTAAGCTTTTCTTGTTTGAGCATTTACATGGTGAGAAGAATAGAATGTTATTTTGTTTCAAATAGGGATAATTTAATAATCACCCTTATTTATATAGCACAGGCTGAAATACAATAAAATCTCAAAGTGTTTCAATTGATCATGACAAATAAATTGCAATCATAGCCTATTAAAACAATAACAATTTGATTGGGGAAAATGTATTTTTTATTTTGTTTGTATTTATCTTTTTCATTATATATATATGTATATATATTTTACTTAAGAGTTGAAAAGCTTTTGCACTGGAAGAAATGATTCAGACCCCATTTTAGGAATTACTTGATTTAGTCAAGGTTATTTTACGGATAAGTGTTATGGAATTCTTATGGAAGTAAATCTGTGTCATCGGATTTTGAAAGAAAAAGGTGATTGAATTTCTGGCACTTAATATTTATGCATTGAAATTATGTATCTGAATGTTCTTCAACGTTGAAGTACTGCAAAAAATTCAAGATTCAAGATCGGAAGCGTGCGTCAAGCAAAAGGAGCGAGCACCCCAATTCAAATTCGGCTTGTCGGCCAACATGGTGACCCATAATCTTGGATATTATTCAAGACCACTTTAATCAGATCTTCTCTTTATCGGAGTTGATCAAAGAGGCAATTATTGACATACTGCAAAGAAATGATCACAGTATTGCAGAACCTACACTGAGAGAAGTTACAGCTGTCATAGACTGCAATGTTCTCTCTATATCAATCTCTAAAGGAGTTGAGTTCATCCAAGCGCAGAAAATCTTTAATTGAGCAGAACTATCCTCATGTAATTTGTAGCAGACCGATGTTCATTTTTAATTAAGTCTTAGTATTTTAGATGAAAATGCATGTTTGTTTTAGTCACATTTAGTCATTTTAATCCTTTTGAGTTTTAGTCTAGTTTTCGTCGAACAAAACAAAACGTTTTAGTCTAGTTTTAGAACCTACAGTGGCCGAGGCGGTTTAACACCATCTTCTCAAGATGTGACGTGTGAACTAGTTGAAGTGCGCGTGTCTCAAAACGCTGGCTACCGTCGCCAGAAAACGGAGCAGCCAGGTCCGCATGAACATCTCATGCTGGTCGACCAGCCCCAAGCTGTTTTTCCCACCTGACCAAAATAAAAAAGGCAAGGGAAGGAAGGCTAAGAGATTGGACACCCCTGTAGTTGAAAAGGCAATGAACAGGCTGCAGGACAGAGGTGAGAGGAAAAAGGACAAATAAAACTTAGGAGCTTGCTGGGGTCCGTTTCAAGAGAAAAATTACAAATAAAACTTACGAACTCGCTGGGGTCCGTTTCAAGAAGCAGGTTTAGTGTAAAGAGTCTGTTAACCCTGAGATGAGGGAAACTCAGAGTTGTCTGTTTCAGAAAGGGAGGAAACTAAACCTGGGTCACTGTTGTGTTTTCTGTGGTGTTTTGTAATTTGTGAAGTTTTGTTATTCATTTACATGTGTGATCAAATGTTTACCTGCCAGAGCTATACATATAAAGGCCAGGAACACTCTTTGAGGTGTAGCAGCGCAATAGTGTAGCGCCCCTTTAAGAGATGACTGTGCTGGCTGTGAGAACATGTGACCAGTGTTTACCAGGGGAAAAGGAAGCACGAGATTCACTTGGTTGTAATGACTTCCAACCCGGTGTGCAGCCACTTGGTAAGCTCTCTTAATTTCCAATGTTTCTTGTCTGCTTTATGATGTACACTTCATGGTGTCTGATGTCGCCATAACATGTTGCTGCTGTGTTTACTTTCTTTAGCTTTATGTTTAAAGCCGTGCCATTCATCCTGGGATTTTATTTTGAAGGGACTTTCTCTAATGCAATCGATGTTTTTCCGGCTCGTCCGTCCATGTTTTCAGTCAGCGCGGCTAATTACAACGTGGAAGCACCCCCCCCGTCGACACCGCTAGAATTTAAGGTACTTCTCCTCACCTAAAAGGCACTTGCTGGTGAGGCACCGTCTTATCTTAAAGAGCTTGTTACACCGTATTGCCCTACAAGGCATCTATGCTCCGTAGATGCTGGGCTACTTGTGGTTCCTAGAGTTTTAAAAAGTAGGATGGGGGCCAGAGCCTTCAGTTATCAAGCTCCTCTTTTGTGGAACCAGCTTCCACTTTCAGTCCGGGGGGCAGACTCGGTCAGTTCATTTAAGATAAAGCTTAAAACGTTCCTCTTTGATATTGCTTATAGTTAGGGCTGGCTCAGGTTAGCCTGGACCAGCCCTTAGTTAAGCTGCTCTAGGCTTAGACTGCCGGGGGACTTCTTAGGACACACCGAGCCCCTCTTTCACTCTCTCCTCCCACAATCATCCATGTTTTATTAATGTACATCACTAATTAAGCTTCTTTCCGGGAGTTTTTTGTGCTTTCTCGCCTAGCAGGTCTCCGTGGATCATAGTTTCGAGCGGACCCCGGTTCTGACTCCTGGCTCATGGCTCTGCTGACACCTGCTGCTGCCATCATCATTACTTTAAATATGATTCATATTACTGTCATCAAAAACCAACGTCTTTCTGCTCTCCCTCCCCCACAGAAGCCTCTGTGGATGGTGGTTCGATCTGATGGAGGTTGTCTCTGCAGTGGTCCTGCCGTACACCTGTTCTGCTACTTGCAATTACTTGTATCATTTCAGTTAGAGAAATTGAATGTATTGTACATCTTTTACATTGTTGATTCTGTACACATGACATCCATTGCAGTCTGTCCATCCCGGGAGAGGGATCCCTCCTCTGACGTTCTCCCTAAGGTTTCTTCCCTTTTTTCCCCATTGAAGGGTTTTTTCATATTTTGGGGAGTTTTTCCTGTGCCGATGTGAGGGTTTCGGGACAGAGGATGTTGCATGTGTACAGACTGTAAAGCCCTCTGAGGCAAATTTGTAATTTGCGCTTTTGGGCTATACAAAATAAAATGAATTGAATTGAATTGAATTACCTGGTTCCCTTTTGAACAAAAATAAACAAACAAATGAGGTATGCCGGGTTGCCCTTTCCGTGGGGAGAACACGGAACAGTAATAAACCAACTGTTCGGAGCACATCAAGCTAAGTCCGCAACCGCCCTAGCAGCATTGACCAGCGAAGAAACGCCAAAGGAAGAGGAAAAGGCCGAATAGACCCCTCTGTGCAGCAGCGCCTCGGTCAGTGCAGGGAAAGGAAGATGGATTCAGCAGAATTAGTGGCTCTGAAAGGAAAGCGTGCAACAGCACAGGCCTCTTTTACCAAGAGAGCCAAAAAGCTGTCCCTCACTGGAGACCTCCTAGAAAAAAGGGTGCTTATCGACGAGATCAGAGAACTTGGTGTGGACTTTGGAAAGTTCCACGACACTGGTCTCGAATATGTTGATGCGCTAGGAGTAGTGGAAAGCGAGGAAGAAAATTCAAGCAGAGAAGTGGATTGCGTAGAGGAGAAGATGGCAACGTGCCTTGCCACCTATACAGAAACACTCCAGCTCGCTAAGGAGACGTTATGGAACAAATTTGCCTATGTTGACATTAAATTGTATGCTGATGGTGCAGAGGAGAAATGTGCTGAAATGGAGAACATTGAAGTGAAAGAGTTGCCGGAGGAAGACTTTCAAGTCCTGAGAGAGGGTCTGCTGGAGAGAATCAAAATGCTTGAGCTGAAAGTGCTTGAATGGGAATGTCTCGTCTCTGGAGCCAAGATAACACTCTACAAGCAGCAGCTATACAAGCTGGTCAACAGACTACATGACTGGGTGCAGGGCTGGGAAAAGATGAAGCGGAAGGAAGAGGTTGAAGAAGCAAGTTCTGATGAAGAACGTAGCGAGTCCAGCATGCACCCCCAAAAGCCTCCAAATGCCCCTGAAGACCCCAGTGTAAAACATGTGCCCACCCAAGCTTCTGCGGTTTCATATGCTCCACCACAAAGCAACCAAGGTGTGCATCCCAGGGCTTCTGGCTTCAGACCACAGATTAGGGCTGTGAAGGGAGATAACCCTAGAAAATCAATTGAGCTGATCCAAGCAGTGGAGCGGGCTCTTAGTAACCTTGTGATCCTGGGGGAAGAGGTGGTTCTGAGAAACCGTTGGGTAGCACAGTCCCTTGAAAGCAAGCTACCAAGCTCTCTGAAGGAGAAATGGATTAAGCGTAAGACCAAGCCTGTGAGCAGTTTCGCTCCACATAACCACTTTGACTGCTTACTGCGCTTCCTGAAGAAGCAGGAAGCAATACTGGAAGAGGTGGATCACCTGGAGCCAAACCCAAGAGAAGGAAGCTCCTCAGTTAAAGGCCCAGCAGACAAGCCAGGAGAAGGAGTCAAGAAAGCATTCTCCAAAGCTACCTCAGGCCAAAAAGCGTTGTCTCAGAGACCACGCTTGGACTCATGCACAGCCTGGCAGGCTGTTTGCCTGCAAAGTCTTCAGGGAACTGGATCTCCTGAAGAGAAAGGCCCATGTGAAGACCCATGGGATATGCAATCGGTGCCTGTGCTTCCACCTGAAGGATGGCCGTTGTAACCCAAAGTTCCTCTGCAGTAAAATGGACTGCCCCAAAGAAGAGCCTCACCACTATCTGCTCTGCCCCAAGTGCATCGCTCAATAGAAAGATGCTGGCCACAAGGAGCAAGGTACCAAAAGGATGGAGAGTAAAGGCCTCGGGCTGACCAGCAAGCAAGAGGAGCTCCTGGCGAAAGTCACTCCGGAACTAAGAGCAGAATTCACATTCAGAACACGGAACAGTCAGTCACTATGGTAACTGAGCCTGTAAATCTAACCTGGGCGGGAGCAGTTTTTCTTACCTTGAGTATCTTTCACGGTCTCCTCCCTCTGACAGCAGCCCAGCCAATGACACAGCACTCTTTTATTTCCTCATTCATTCAGGTACTCTGTATCAGGCGTATTTTAGCATAGTTTCCACTTATGAAGAAAATAAATATATGTTACGCTAAAGTGTTTTCTAGAACATGGCATGTCCTTTTCTGGACGATTCGGTTGATGAAGAAACTGTTTTACTTGAGAGAATATTGAGGCCCAGGTTAGATATATTGTCATTTCCAGATAACTACTTCTTTGAACGAGATTAATTCTTTGACCGTTCAAATGTGTACATAACCTCACCCGTCCTCATATAACTCCACATTTTCTAACCCCAAAAACTCATGCTTCAAGGCACGCAATTCCACAGAGACTGCTCTCCTTGCGGTCTCAGAGCAACTCCACGCTACTAGAGCCGCCTTTCTCTTTTCTGTCCTTATCCTTCTGGATCGTTCTGCAGCATTTGACACAGTAAACCACCAGATATCCCCTCCTTATCAACTTGGCATCTCAGGCTCTGCTCTCTCACTTCTCTCATCCTACCTTGATGGCTGCACCTACTAGGTAACCTTGTCCTCTTACTACTGGAGTTCCTCAGGGCTCCGTCCTGGGTCCCCTCTTCTCTATCTACACCAACTCTCTCGGCTCCGCTATTCGCTCGCATGGGTTCTCCTACCACAGCTACGCTGATGACACCCAACTAATTCTCTCCTTCCCTCTCGGACACTCAGGTGGCGGCACAGATCTCTGCCTGTCTGAGTGACATCTCTCAGTGGATGTCCGCTCACCACCTGAAGATTAACCCTGACAAAACTGAAGTACTTCTCTTCCCCGGATAACTCTCCGACCCAGGACCTGACTATTAACTTTGGCAACTCCGTGTTAACGCCCACTCTGACTGCTTTGAACCTTGGTGTGACACTTGACAGCCAACTCTCCCTGACTCCCAACATCACAGTAACAACACGATCCTTTAGGTACACGCTCTATGACATCAGGAGAATACGACCACTTCTCACTCAGAAGGCAGCGCAGGTACTGATTCAGACTCTTGTCATCTCCCGCCTTGACTATTGTAACTCTCCTGGCAGGTCTCCCTGCTACCGACCACTGCAGCTCATCCAGAATGCAGAAGCTCGACTGGTCTTCAACCTTCCAAAATTCTCCCACACTACTCCACTTCTCCGTTCTCTTCACTGGTTACCAGTGGCTGCCCGCATCCAGTTCAAAACATTGATTCTCACATACCGTGCTGTGAATGGATTGGGTCCACTCTACATCCAGGACATAGTCAAACCATACATCCCAACCCGCACACTCCGCTCTGCATCTGCCAAGCGAGATCGCAACTCTTTGCTGTCCTGGCGCCCAGATGGTGGAATGAGCTCTCTGATGATATCAGGACTGCAGAGAGCCTTTACATCTTCTGCCAAAAACTCAAGACACACATCTTTAGCTATACCTTGAGTAAAACACTAACAAACTGTAGCACTAACAAATTGAAGCACTTAAATTGTACTTACCTAATGACACTTATCTATAACATGTTTTGAAACTGCTTATTTGATGAAAATTGTACTTTCTTGTTACTTGTTCTTCTGAGTTTGTATCTCTACGATTAAAATGCACTTGCTGTAAGTCGCTTTGGATAAAAGCGTCAGCTAAATGACATGTAATGTAACTAACGTCCCCCATCATGGACATGCTCTCACATTCAAGCACATTCAGTGATGCAGAGAATATTAGTAAAGCTACTATATGCAGAGCCGTGAGAAAAGTGTGAAACGTCTTTTAAACGTTATTGTTCCCTTGACACAAACCAGTGAGAGCCATTAAAGAAGAGTTCCACAGGATTGCACCTGAATGCATCATTGTACCAGTTTTTACCAGTGATATTATTCTTGTGATTAAATATGAGCAATATATGATGGGTGTGTATTTAAAGCCTGTGTGTAGTGCATTCTAACAGTGTAAATGTAATTTCCCCACTGGGAATTTGTACAATAAATATGAACTTACATCACTACATTGGAACCTACGCGTTGACACACGCAGCAGTTTTCTTCCACGCCGTCTCTTTGTCTTTTTCTGTAGTAGCGGTGTTGCTTTTTTCTAATTACGGGTTCATACTCACCGTAAGCTTGCATTAATATTTCCAGGTCACTTGGCCTGAAGTATGCCGACCGATTGTTTGTGGTTGTTGCCATGGTAAATTGTAGTATCATCGCTCCATTCATGCTGCCTTTATACTGTGGTGGTGCACACACTCGACTGACTAAACCTTCTCCCCAACTCTAAACAGCTGTTCTGAAACCCAAAACTCAAGAGTTTCCTATCTCAGGGTAAATTAACTCAGAGTTTAGGATTTGACTCAGAGTTTGTTAAACCTCCTACTTAAAACAGACTCCTGGTTGCTGGACCTCGAGTGCCCTACGGGAGGAATACACAAGAGGAGACAGATAAGTACCTGCAGAAACACCTCTCCTGACTTCTCCGGATCAGTCGACCCACACTCACCCACAAGCCACCCCACACGCAACCCAACACACACCTGCCACGCAGTCTAATTTAACCCAAAAGTGACATTATCGGGACTCCTTACCTGAGACTTTCATCAAAGGATGTTCTACGTGATTATTTGTTGTGCCACAACATTTCATTTCTGTACATTTATGTTTTGATTGGGATATGTTTTACGTTTAAATAAGGCTGTTTTCCCTCAGTTGATGGGTTTCCTTGTTTGTATTTGATTTAATTTATCTTTTTGCAGCAGGGGTATCTAGATGGTCAAGTATATTATTGTGCCTTGTTCGGAGGATAACCTTACAAATATGACAGGGAATAACATGGGTTATTTGTCTTTCTGGCGCCCAACGTATCTTTCCGATTAAGGACGCACCCCTACGCTCTAAATGCCAGTGGAGTATCAGTTGGCGCAACCTGGACATACCAGCATGTATGTTCCTATCCTTTCAATGATTCAAAACACAGACGTTCTTAACAAGATTAATGAAACAAATACTGTATCTGGTCAATATGTATCATGCCCCATAGGCTCTCATTGCCTTGAAAATTTGTTTCTGTCAACAATGGATCTCATCCTACCACTCCAGCTACAGCAGGTGAAGTAAATATATTTCCAAAGGAGCTATTGACATAACATTTTCACCAGATGTTGGTAACAACTCAAGCAATACATACTGTGGTGGCGGGCGTGGTTTCGGCTCGGCTGCAGGGGGGAGAGAGGGGGAGTGGCTCGGGGAACCGTGCCAGGTGAGGGCAGTTAGAACCAGCTGCCAATAATTAACTAATGTGTGTGTGCTCTGCCCGAGATATAATACAGGGAGGCGGCGAGCAAAGGAGAGCGGGAGTACGAGCGAGCTGAACGCCGGCGCGTTGTTCTGAAACAGTACCCAATAAAAGTGTATTTAAAACCCGCCACCCTGGTGTCCCGTGCCTCTGTCCGGAGCCCGAGCTACCCACACAGTACAGTGGCGCCCAACTCGGCGGAGAATGTCGGACGAGGGGCAACAGGGAATGCCGACCCAACCAGCACTCGCGCTGGCACAGATGATCAGGGAGCTGGCGGGGATTCAGCGCGAGCAAGCCGAGGCGAACCGGCAATTCATGGAGGTGCTCCAGGCCCAGGTGGGGAGACAGGCCCAGGCACTGGAGCAATTGGCGGCGAGACCACCACCGGGGCCAACAGCGCTGGCGAGCCCGACCCTCCACCGCATGACGGCGGAGGACGACGCCCAGGCGTTCCTGGAGGCCTTCGAGGCAACAGCGGAGGCGTGCGGATGGCCAGTGGGGGAATGGGCCGTTAGGCTGCTCCCGTTGCTGACTGGGGAGGCACAGACGGCCGCCATGGGGCTACCTCCAGCGGCCCGGCGGGACTACCAGGCGGTGAGGAAGGCGGTAGTGGACCGGCTAGGGCTGCTGCCAGAGGACCACCGGCGGCGATTCCGGGGTGCCAGGCTGAGACCGGAGGACCGGCCATTCGCCTACGGACAGCGGCTCCGGGACGCGGCCGCCAGGTGGCTCCTGCCGAATGGGGTGGGAACAGCGTCGGAGGTGCTGGGAAAGGTGGTACTGGAGCAGTTTATGGAGGGGCTCCCGGCCCGAACGGCGGCGTGGGTCCGGTACCACCGCCCACCGACGCTAGAAGCAGCCACCACCCTGGCCGAGGACCACCTGGCGGTGCAACACAGCGGACGGGGCGACCGGGAGGGCGCACCACAATCGACCCTGGAAGCAGCCGCACCACGGGGACGGAGCCAGCAGCTGACCACGGGGCGACCCCGACCAGCCCCACGGCAGGAGCCGATGATCCGACACCGGGACCCCCCGACCGCAGCAAGCCCCGGCACTCTTCCTGACCCACCCGGAGGTTCTCAAACGCCAGGGCAGGAGTGCTGGAAGTGTGGGCAGCCCGGCCATCTGCGGAGGGAGTGCCC
This sequence comes from Pungitius pungitius, assembly GCF_949316345.1. Classification (NCBI taxonomy): domain Eukaryota; kingdom Metazoa; phylum Chordata; class Actinopteri; order Perciformes; family Gasterosteidae; genus Pungitius; species Pungitius pungitius. Next base: position 4,534,803 of record NC_084903.1, read on the forward strand.
GCTGATGGAGGTGGGGCAGGTGATCCGGGTTGCCGGCGCTCCATCACCCTCCCCCGGCCCGGGAGCGACGTACCGCGTTCCGGTAAGAATCCAGGGGGGTACACGCCAGGCGATGGTGGATTCGGGCTGCTCGCAGTCCATGATACACCAGAGCCTGGTTCGGCCCGGGGCATTGATGGAGGCGTCGCGGGTGAAAATTAGGTGTGTGCATGGGGACATTCACGAGTATCCTATTGTGGCCGTTGAACTTAGGTTCAGGGGGAAAAAATATAGGATAAAGGTTGCGGTTAGCTCCCACCTGACGCACCCCGTAATCTTGGGAACGGATTGGGAGGGATTTAACACGCTAATGGGGCAGGCGGCGGGGGTGCGTTCACGACCGACAGGGACATGCGGTATGTGTGCGGTGCTCAGCGGTGACGCGAGGTCGTCCGACGCCGCCGGGGGAGAGGGGGAACCGGCGGTGCCTCCGCTGGAGACGCCGGCGGTTCCCGAGTTCCGCTCCATGGAGGATTTTCCACTCGAGCAGTCTCGTGACGATACTCTACGCTCAGCCTACAACCAGGTGATAAGAATTGATGGTCATTTGGTGCGCCCTGACGCAGCACAGTCATACCCGCACTTCTCATTGATTAGGGACAGACTGTATAGAGTGAGTCGTGACACTCGAACGGGGCAGGAAAACACCCAGTTGCTGGTGCCGAAAAGCCGCCGGGAAATGATTTTCCAGGCGGCTCACTATAATCCGATGGCGGGTCACATGGGATACGGGAAAACACTAGACCGGATAATGGCCCGATTTTATTGGCCAGGCATCCGGGCGGACGCGCGCCGCTGGTGTGCGTCCTGCCCGGAGTGTCAGTTGGTCAATTCACCAGCCATCCCGCGTGCCCCGCTGCGGCCTCTACCGCTGGTGGAGGTCCCGTTCAAGCGCATCGGCATGGATCTAATCGGGCCATTCCACCGGAGCGCACGCGGATACCGCTTTGTGCTAGTCCTCATGGATTACGCAACCCGGTATCCGGAGGCAGTGCCATTGCGCAATATCTCTGCAAAGAGCGTCGCGCAAGCACTGTTTCAGGTCATCTCCCGGGTTGGAATCCCGAAAGAGATTCTAACAGACCAGGGCACCTCGTTCATGTCGCGCACACTGGGAGAACTTTACGGGTTACTGGGCATTAAGTCCGTCCGCACCAGCGTTTACCATCCCCAGACTGACGGGTTGGTGGAGCGGATGAATAGGACGCTGAAGTCCATGATTCGTAAATTTATTAGCGACGATGAACGTAATTGGGATAAATGGCTTGACCCTCTGTTGTTTGCAGTCCGGGAGGTCCCCCAGGCCTCCACGGGATTTTCTCCCTTTGAGCTTCTGTTTGGCAGATCACCAAGAGGGGTGCTGGACCTTATTATAGAAAGCTGGAAGGAAGGTCCGAGCCCCGGGAAAAACGAGATCCAGTACGTCCTGGACCTACGAGCAAAGCTCCACACACTGGGTAGGATGTCACGGGAGAACTTGCTCGAGGCCCAGGAACGACAACAGCGGCTGTACAACAGAGGAGCCAAGCTGCGAGAATTCACACCGGGAGAAAAGGTACTTATATTACTTCCTTCTTCCAACTCAAAACTCCTGGCTAAGTGGCAAGGGCCCTTCGAGGTCACACGCCGGGTGGGGGATGTTGATTATGAGGTGGTGCGGTCTGACAGGGGCGGGGCTACACAAATATACCACCTCAACCTCCTGAAACCCTGGAGGGAGGCGGAGTCTGTTTCTCTGATTTCCACAGTATCGGAAAGAGAGGACCTGGGGCCGGAGGTGCCAAAAGGCTAATCCCACCCCGCTCCCGTGTGAGGGTCATCTCTCTGAGGACCAGAGAGCAGACATTGCCCAGTTGCAGGAGCGGTTTGCTGACGTGTTCTCCCCCCGGCCAGGCCGCACCGACCTGATAGCGCATCGAATCGAGACACCCCCGGGGGTGACGGTGAGGTCACGACCCTACAGACTACCCGAACACAAAAGAAAAGTGGTTCGGGAGGAATTGGCGGCTATGTTGGAGATGGGGGTAATAGAAGAGTCCAACAGCGCCTGGTGCAGCCCCATCGTTCTGGTGGCCAAGAAGGATGGGACTGTGCGGTTCTGCGTGGACTACCGCAAGGTAAACGACGTGTCACGATTCGACGCCTACCCAATGCCCCGGGTCGACGAACTCCTGGACCGGCTGGGCACTGCACGTTTCTTTACGACCCTGGATTTAACTAAGGGCTACTGGCAGATTCCCCTGTCGTCAGAGTCCAAAGAGAAAACAGCTTTCTCCACTCCGTATGGTTTGTACCAATTTACCATGCTTCCCTTTGGCTTGTTCGGTGCCCCGGCCACGTTCCAGCGCCTCATGGACCGGGTGCTGCGTCCGCATGCCTCATATGCGGCCGCGTACCTGGACGATGTAATCATCCACAGCACCACCTGGGCGGAGCATGTGCGGCGGGTGGACGCGGTGCTGGAGTCGCTGAGGCGGGCCGGGCTCACCGCCAACCCGGGGAAGTGTGCAGTTGGACGGAGGGAGGTACGGTATCTGGGGTACCACTTGGGGGGTGGGCAGGTGCGTCCTCAGGTGGACAAGATGGCAGCTATTGCAGCCTGCCCGCGCCCTAAGACAAAAAAAGAGGTGAGGCGGTTTTTGGGGCTGGCGGGTTACTACAGACGGTTCATCGCCGGCTTTGCGGACCTCACCAGCCCCTTGACCGACCTGACCCGGAAAGGTGCGTCAGATCCGGTCCAGTGGTCGGAGCAGTGCCAGCGGGCGTTTGAGAAGGTAAAACAGACTCTCTGTGGGGAGCCACTCCTCCACACACCTAACTTTGCTCTCCCGTTTGTTCTGCAGACCGACGCGTCGGACAGAGGGCTGGGGGCCGTTTTGTCCCAGGAGGTGGAGGGGGTCGACCGCCCCGTTGTCTACATCAGCCGGAAGCTATCTGAGAGGGAGGCCAGGTACAGCACGGTGGAGAAGGAGTGCCTGGCCATCCGGTGGGCGGTGGGCTCCCTGCGCTACTACCTCCTGGGACGCTCATTCACCCTCTGTTCGGACCACGCCCCGCTCCAATGGCTCCACCGCATGAAGGATTAACGCCCGGATCACTCGGTGGTATCTGGCCATGCAGCCTTTTAACTTCAAGGTGGTCCATAGGCCGGGGACGCAGATGGTCGTGGCGGACTTCCTTTCCCGCCCGCTGGAGGGAGAGGGGGGGGAGTTGGCTAGGCCGGACGGCTCCCCGGCCTAAGTCGGGCGGTGGGGGTATGTGGTGGCGGGCGTGGTTTCGGCTCGGCTGCAGGGGGGAGAGAGGGGGAGTGGCTCGGGGAACCGTGCCAGGTGAGGGCAGTTAGAACCAGCTGCCAATAATTAACTAATGTGTGTGTGCTCTGCCCGAGATATAATACAGGGAGGCGGCGAGCAAAGGAGAGCGGGAGTACGAGCGAGCTGAACGCCGGCGCGTTGTTCTGAAACAGTACCCAATAAAAGTGTATTTAAAACCCGCCACCCTGGTGTCCCGTGCCTCTGTCCGGAGCCCGAGCTACCCACACAGTACACATACATACAAAGAAACCAAAACAAAGAAGTTCAGAAATAAAGTTATGTGTAATAATGTGAAATGATATAGGGAAAAAGTATTGAACAGGTGCAAAAGGTATGGAAAGCGAAGACAACAGCTGAAAACTATCAGCAATTAAAAAGCAATCCAGACCCTTGTAAGTGCAAATTAATATCAGCTGGTTCAGTCCCAACTGATGGCCTACAAAAAGGTCTCATTGCCAAGGTGTCACACAAGACAATTGTTGCGAAACACAATGATGGCATTGGTTATAGGCGCATTTCTAAGCTTCTGAATGTTACAGTGAGCACTGTTGGGGCCATAATACGGAAGTGGAAAGACAATCATTTCACCATAAATTTGTTTCGACCAGGTGCTCCTCGCAAGATTTCTGACAGAGGTTTGTCCAAGAACAAAGGACCTGGAGAGCTTCAAAAAGACCTGCAATTAGCAGGTACTGTTGTTTAAAGAAAACAGTAAGTAATGCCCTCCACTGACATGGCCTGTATGCACCACCACGCAAGACTCCATTGCCAAAAAAAGCATGTTGAAGCTCGTTTAAAGTTTGCTGCACAACATTTGGAAAAGCCAGTGAAATACTGGGAGAATGTAGTGTGGTCAGATGAGAGCAAAATTGAAGTGTTTGGATGCCATGATACACACCGAGTATAGAGGAGAAATGGCACTGCACATCACCCTAAGAACACCATACCAACAGTGAAGTTTGGAGGTGGGAACATCAGCTTTTCAGCAAATGGTACTGGCAGACTTAAAAGAAGGATGAATGGGCAGATTTACAGACATGAACGGATTCACAACGGCCAGTTGACCGACAGACACCCAGGGCTTGTTCTATGGCGACTATCTACAACAAAAAGTATAAGAAGACCAAGAATACAGTGTACAACTATTCTCTTCCTGTTCTATCTTTTCAAGTTCTCCGCATTAGCTTGAGGTTAGATGTCAAATGCCAAACACGCTTAGCATTGCCTTAATCGCTTGGTGTGCTGTGACTTTTGTCTTTGCATTAGCCCTTAAACACTTAGCCATCACAGGATTGACCTCATGGGTTAGAGTATGAGGAGGTCGATCCAGCTGATATCCTCCAGCAGCGAGGATGATCTCTGGAAGAGATTAAAAGGGGGAATTGTGAGATGTATGTTCCAGTTTGTGTGCTTTTTACATAAATTTTCTTATCGAGCAGATGTTGTGACAATGCAGGAAATAAGGCTGAGACCATTTAAGGCAAATATGGGAACTGAGGGATGAAGGAGTACAGGAAGCGTGAAGATAAATCCCTATCTGACACAGTACACCTGGCACAGAATGGCACAGAGGGGAGATCACAGAGAACCTCCCGTGCAACAACCATCCAGGATGAACCGGTTCAAACTAGTTTGGGCATGAGGAGATTATAAAAAGGGTCAGTCGGACATCAGACAGACTCTGGGAGGGATCGCGTGTGCTAGGGTCTCCAGATATATCTGCGGCAAATTGTTCATGTATTTTTGTCTCTTCTAAATAAATGCTAACTTTTTTAACTTTAATTGATTGACTGATTGACTTGTCGGATTCTTCTCATCAACCAACTCTGTGGGATTGGAAATCCCAACAATATATAGGTGGAATGAGATTTAAATCAAAACCTCAAAAGCACTGAAACGTTTGGCTCGATTTCTCAACATTGCAGATATGCTAGTGTGTACAGCACAAACTTGTGTTGTCGCAGTTTGCGACAGTGACCTGTCTTCAGTATTACTGCTGCTTTACCCTGGAAGTAACCAGAAAAGGCGTCTGCAGCCCAAGCTGAGAAGCATCTTGTGGCATTCGAAAAGGTTGGTATTTTTTCCTAATTTATGACAAGAATTACAAATTCTATATAAATTGTTATAATTAAAACTATATAATTGTCTCTCCATGTGTGTTTGTCTTCTCAGACTGGAAGAAATATCCAAGAGCACCTTGATGCCAGCACTGAGAGTACTCAACCCTACCTCTTGGCTGTTGGATCGAGGAAGAATGTGATCCACCAGTTCTTCATCCTTGACAAGAATTCCATACATTGCAGGGCAACCTCTTCTCTTGGTGCTTTTTAGGAACTGTTCAAGGCACATTTTGTGTTTGGCACATACAACGCCATGCTACACAACACGTACATGTCTCACATGTTTGTCGGGGCCGAGTTAACTAGTTAACTAGGCCGAGTTAGCTTGTTACGCGTGTTTACGTTTTGTTCATTGTTACTTGCCTGGAAATCTTCGCCTTAAATGTGCTTAGACTGGATGTTTAGTACTTTTTAGGAAACATTTACACACCAAACATAAGAGTATTTTGACCAAGAAGTTCACGCTCATGTTAATTTAAGCATCAAGTTGATGTAGCATGTGAGATGCCTGTGTTTTCTAAGATAAAGACTTTTGTTGTTAAAGATGACAATGTCTTGCTCTTTGGAACTGTATGTTTTGATCAGCATTACCATGCCTTTAATGTCAGGCTGCACCCTGACACAATTATTGCGGTATTGTACATTAATTAGCTATTTTACTTAAAACCATTTGATGTTCAAATGCAGTAGAACGTTGTTCCTTATTGCCATTTTTTCAAATAGACGGTCAATGTTCTCTGTGCAATTAAGAGCTGTGAGATGCAGTCAGTGCCGTTTTCACAGAGTAAATTGTCAACACAGTAGTGTGTAACATCAGCACTTACCAGTTATTTGATTGATTGTTAACAACTCACTTAAATAAAGTTGAGTAAATTCAAAAGATTATTTGTTTTATTTATGTGTATGAATGGAAACATGGATTGTGTTCGGAAATTGAATGATGTCATGGTTTTGTTTTACATCATTACTGCAAAACAAACTACTCTCTGCAATATTAATGAGGAATTGACTCAAATGGCTAGTAACCCCCAAAAAATTGTCATTAGAGTAACCTTACATGATTACAGTCTGGTGTATATATGTGTGTGTGTCTGTGTATGTTACCTCCTCCACATTTGACAGTACAGTCCTGCCAGCTGCTGTGAGTCCAGATGTAGAGATGTGTGTCACTGTCCTGAGTTGTGTTCAGAGATACCGTGTACTCATAGTGGATCCCATAGCTCTGGTCATGAAAGAGCAGCACCTAAAGACATGACGGAAGGCTTAAAGAAAAGCGCAGCCTTGCATAAAGCTTACCTACTTTGACCTTAAATCAGATTTGAAAGGTAAGCAAAAGGTAATAGTAAGGAATCATAACACTTTAGTAGATTATACCTATTACATAAACAGTATATCTTCCTTTACTTCCAGGGAAAGGGTCTCCCACTAGCGACCCAACTATTACATTAGACAACTCCGTCAAAACCTCAGGCCTGACTACTAGGAACCTTGATGTGACAGTTGACCGTAAACTTTCCCTCACTGCCAGTGAGCAGCAAAACGTTCCTGTAGATACATGCTGCACAACATTAGGAGAATACCTCCCATTCACACTCCAAAGGCAGACCAGGTTCGGGTGCACGCGGTCATCTCACGCCTTGACTATTATAACGCCCTCCTAGCAGGTCTACCTGCCAGGAGCATGCAACCTCTGCAACTAGTCCTGAATGAAGTAACTCAGCTGTTCCATCACTACCAAGGATCACGCCACCAACCGAATGCTTTTAAGGATTATATTTGTGAAACGTAAGCTATAGGACTATAAGTTGATTCCCTCTAGTCCACATGTCAAACTGGGCGGCCCGCCGGATGCCTTTGTCTTTGTGAGAATTACAGAAAGGTCCCAACACATGCGCAGTCGCATCTGCTTTTTAAAATTAATTAGTTTTGCAAGGCGCCCCCCTCCGTTGGCCGCCGTATCGTCCGTGACAAACCCCCAAAACTCCTATTATGTGAGGTATGATGAGATGTGAGCTTGGCTCCCGGGAAAAGGACCTGCCGGCCGGAGATACTCATCCGGGGAAATACGGACACAACGTTCCAAGGACTATAGCTGGATTGGCCACGGGCGGCCGCTCGGATTACAGTGAGACCGAAAAGGCTGATTTTCCTACGGGAGGAAACCAGAAGAGGGTTTAAGTTTTCAATTTTTGAGTTTGGACCGCTATTTTGTTAATTCCCCAGGACTGTAATAAAATCCTTGTTTATAGTTAACCTCCTTGCACTCCTTGAACTGTCCCGCCAAGAGCGGTGCAGCCTCTCGTGACTTCACAACATATACTGTATAAGCCGCACCGTTCTATAAGCCGCAGATGTCTACGCCGCAGAAAAACAACTGCTGACGCAGTCGTCTGTGCCGGAGTTTCACATTTCCGTCTCCAATGCCTCACCATTGATTCATTGATGGCAAAAGGATACATTAGCTGCAGCGTTGTATAAGCTGCAGGGTTCAAAGCATGGGAAAAATGTCTTACGACTTATAGTGCAAAATTTACAGTATGTGGAAAGGGTCTCGAGTGGACTTAGGGGTGAGTGTGTCTTAAAGTAAAGATATTTTTGCTTTAAGTAGACTGTCATGGTGTCTTCTAAAAGACAGGATATGCAAGATAGTAGCGTGTGAAAGTGAGGGATAAAGCGGGAAACGTTTGACTGCCATCCTGGAATGAGCAACGGTGACGACACATGTCCCGGGGGGACATAAGGGAGCTGCCCTGGTTCTGGTTTGAAATGAGTCAACATTCAGAACATGGTCAACTTCGCATGCCTGCCCGCTAACTCCACAATATGCTTATCGCTCCCTCACAGAGAGCTAAACCCTCAACAACATCCGACAGTTTGCGTTCCTGCCTCCTAAATGGTGGAATGAGCTACCCAATTACATTAGGACTTAAGAAAAGCTTCAGACGCAAACTAAAAACACACCCTACTGACTATACTTGGACTAGGTAGCACTTTATTAGCACTTACCTATAACATTTTGTTGTTTGGCTTTCTTGAAGTAATTGTACTTTTTTCATTTTTGTTGACTCTGTATACCCTCTTGTTTCGAATGCACTCATTGTAAGTCTCTCTGGATTAAAGCACCTCTAGTTAAATTAGAGGTCCCCAACCACCAGGAGGCAGGGAAAATGACTGGATTCTCTTCCATTTACATATGCTTGTTCCTTTTGACACAGTTCCAAGCGTCACACAAGCATTTTTCTTTCCGCCACAAATACTACCGCCACCCTGTCCAGTTATTTCGTTGTATTAATCGGCCACACAATATAAGCATGTATTGTCTAACATGAAACGGTCCCTGAGGCAAAACAGGTTGGCGATCCCTGAGCTAAATGACCAAAAAGATAACTTAAAAAAAGGAAGTAGGATCCAAACACAGACCCAAGCACAAAATAAAAACTACTTTACTAATATTAACAATTAGTATGAATACAAATAGGCCTAGGGGGAAAATGGGGACAAGGAATAACCGCAAACCAAAAACTGGGGTGTTTTACTATTCAATAGAAAATCTACATTTACCATCAGGTGTAAGGGTGTCTTGGTGGGTCCCTTGGCAGACATCTTCTCCCACAGTCCCCTTCTAACGTAGTGTACCGTAGTTCCAGCCAGCTCAAATTCTCCAGGAAGCTCAATCTTCCAGTCACTGTTGATGGACCTCTTGATTGAGTCTCTCAGAGCTGTGAAGAGAAAAACTAGATCAGAAGTAACATTTTCAAATTGTGTTTTATTAGGGAAAATAAACATCCATTTTGCCCCTGCATTACCAATTCATAGCAGAATGTATGTCACAGGTTAATACCTGACATTGCCCACCGGGCACTGTGCACAGCAGCTTTTTTGGGGGGAGAAGTTTTGGTTCATAAAAAATTGCTACAAAATTGTTACAATCAACAGAGAAACCAGTGTTAACGGATCACATGGTCATATGTGATCACATATTATTTGTCAAAGAAGAAGAATAATACCATTACAATGCATTATAAAAACAGTGACATTATGTAATCTGACATTCAAAGAATAAACAAACAATAAACAACAAATGCATATTTGTTGGTTATGACCAGGACGGACATTGGTTGAAAGATTTAACTTAACTTTAATTCTTAAGTAGTAGAAAAACTAATTCATCATTACCTAGAAAGCTGTGTGATGGTTTGTCCTCAACAACTTTAATCCTCCTGGCTCCTGCAGGAATAATGACTGCTTCAATGTACCCTGATAAAGATTCACAAAAACATGAGGTAAAAATAAATAGAGAGGGAACAGATTACGGGGTACAAACATTCAAGACACCTCTACGACAGTTGATTAATTAATTGAATGCAAATGTCAAATGAATTTACATTTGCCGGAAACTATTCAGACAGTTGGACATTGAGTAAATAATGAGCTGAAACTTTTAAGTCTGTATAACATATGCTCTATCAACTGGACTTCTGACGACCATAGCTTTCGATTTCATCCAAACTCTGGGAAACTAACTGATCCCCTTTCCATCAACTGCTGAAAATATAATGCATCATACACACTCACCTAAAGGATTATTAGGAACACCTGTTCAATTTCAGATTAATGCAATTATCTAATAAACCAATCATATGGCAGTTGCTTAAATGCATTTAGTGGTGTGGTCCTGGTCAAGACAATCTCCTGAACTCCAAACTGAATGTCAGAATGGGAAAGAAAGGGGATTTAAGCAATTTTGAGCGTGGCATGGTTGTTGGTGCCAGACGGGCCGGTCTGTGTATTTCACAGTCTCCTCAATTACTGGGATTTTCACGCACAACCATTTCTAGGGTTTACAATGAATGGTGTGAAAAGGGAAAAACATCCAGTATGCGGCAGTCCTGTGGGCGAAAACGCCTTGTTAATGCTAGAGGTCAGAGGAGAATGGGCCAACTGATTCAAGCTGATAGAAGAGCAATTTTGACTGAAACAACCACTCATTACAACCGAGGTATGCAGCAAAGCATTTGTGAAGCCACAACACTCAAAACCTTGAGGTGGATGGGCTACAACAGGAGAAGACTGGTACTTTTGTTGGGAGATGCAGTAGATTCGGCCCATGTTTTGAAATAGAAATTAGGGTGGTTTCTGGTGCATTTAAAAGTCAACTTACCTCCATGTCGCTCGTGACAGTCACCTCCCCATCAGAGTTTAATGGTGGAAGCAGACAAACAAGCACCCAGTCCAATCACCAATAAGAACTCCTGGTTCATTCTGCGGCTTAAGTCCCGCCCACTACGTACAAACTCGGATCGCAAAAGTTGTTTTCCGAGACCAAAGCTTTTATGTTTTTGAGAGCAATAGTTTGGGTTTTGCAGCTAAAATTTCTAGTTTCATAGGGAAAACTAACAAATCATTTATTCAGTTTTATTTTTACTTCGAAACTTGATTTTTGTTTCCGATGCAAGAAATTTGCTCCCAAAACACTTTTTTGTTCGTATAATAAAAACACAAATCTACCATATATTACTGCTTCCACAATTAGTAGCAAAACCTGTGTTTTTATGAAGCCGTAACAGCTTAACGTCTTGGGGCAGTGGCCGCCACACAATTTTTTTGTTTTGCATAAAAAAATGTACCTCCTCTAATAACCAACCCACACAGATATACAGCATGGTTGGATAATTAAACACATTAAACGCACACATTCTCACCCATTCCTTTGGTGTGGTTGAAATTTCCGCTCACTATCTTACAGGAGCGCCCATCTCCGTTACATACACCACAGTGGTCTTCTTTGGCTGTAGGGCCGATGATGCCATCACAGCCAATTCTCTGAACAAATAAAATAGTGGGAAAAAAACAAATCAAAAATTGTTCAGTGACTTAACTGTGTCCATTTGAGGACGTGTTTTCTGTATGATTTATTATTTATTTATAGAAGAAAAAAAACATTTTATGCTAAATGCCAGTTTATGTTGGTGTCATTAAATCAATCCAACCATCAGAACAAGAAAGTGGATGGAGTAGCATTAGAGTATTTCACATAAATATACAACCCCTTTAGGAATGGTGTGAGACGAGAGAAAATCAATTGTTCATGGACTGAATCTTAATTGAGTCAATTTTTATAATTACCAATTAACAAAGTTGTCGAAAATGTATCCATTAATTAAAATCTGCTTTAGAGATGTCTAACTGCTTGTTAAAATATCCGACAGAAAATGAGGTTAGGGAAAAAAAACCCTCCTTATTTGAAGTCAATAAGATCCAATCCTTACTGTATACTCCTGCCTCTTTACCCAAGTGTCGAAAACATGCAAACTTGTATCAGACGATAAAATTGCTAAATCGATCATTGAGTCTCACTGTCAGTTCTTCGGACTCTGCCCAGCAGGACTCCGCAGCAAGCCCGGACACCAGGCGCTTGCCGTCGAGCCACTTCGCCAAGGGTAACCATACCAGGAGCACCAGGCTCCAGACAACACAGCCCTCAGGTTCATAGGACACACAAACCTCCCCACCAAGATAAGGTAATGGTCGAGGGAGAGCCTCAAACGGCAACCTCTAGATGTGAAAGATCTGACAGTTTGTGCATGAAGGAATGGTTTCAGATCCAGTGCCGTGTGTTCACCAACCTCTTCAAGCACAATAAGAGAAGACAGAGTGGTCTCGACAAAGGGAGGCTGGAAAAAAAATGATTGGGTGATAATAATTGTGACATATTTATTTTTGGGAAAAATACTTTCATGATACGAATTTAAATTCCATTTAAATTAGTTACCGTATTTTCGCGACTATAAGGCGCACTTAAAATCCTTTTTTTTCTAAAAAAACGGCGCGTGCGCCTTGTAATCCGGAGCGCCGTATATATGGCTCAATTGGTTGATCCATACTGGTTAACGAGGATCCATTGGAGGGAAAGTCTGGTGCCAGCAGCCGCGGTAATTCCAGCTCCAACAGCGTATTGTAACGGACTGTGTTTTCATGTTCTGGAGCGGCGTTGCACTTTACAGAGTTTTGGGATGGTCAGTGAAGGGCGCACAATGTTACGTCACTCATCTTAGTGCCACCTATGGGGACGCGGGAATTGTTGTTGTTTTGGAGAGCGATGGTGTGTTTTTGTTCGGCGTAGGCTACGGCCGACAGTAGCCTGTTTCTCGACAATAAAACCAGAAGATAAGCACATTGTCCAGAGATTCATTAGCGAGAGTCGCTACAGTATATTAAAGCTCGTAGTTGGATGTCGGGATCGCGCTGACGGTCCGCCGCGAGGCGCCACCGTCTGTTCCAGCGCTGCCTCTCGGTGCAAGATGCACGAAAGCATTTGCCAAGAATGTTTTCATTAATCAAGAACAAAAGTTGGAGGTTCAGAGATATTGTTAATATCCACATTAACGTTTGAACAACGTTTCCATGGGAATGAAGAGTTTTCAGAACGCTTAATAACGTTTGATTTAGCACAGCCCGATCTAGTGGATGCATAACGCAGCCCCAGTCAAACGTTTTACTGCAGTTACTTCTATGCGCCTTGTGATCCGGTGCGCTCTATATATGAAAATAGTTCTAAAATTGGCGATTTATTGAAGGTGCGCCTTGTAATTCAGTGCGCCGTATAGTCGCGAAAATACGGTACTTCAGTTAAAGGTTACATTTTTGGAAATATTTTGAATGAAAGATCTTGAAGAAAAAAAACGTTGACATGTTTTTGCTCCGTGTTATTCCAATTCTGGAGGGCACTGTGTCTCTTTAGATTGAATTTAATATGGTGTGGTGCTTATGGTGCATTTATGGTGTGCAGGTAGCTACAGCAGCAGCAGCAGCAAGCGGGGCTGAAGGTGTATTATGCTGCATTTTAATATGAGCTTTAGGTAACTGCTTTGCTGCTAATTCATACAGACAACCTAGGATCATAAGCCAACGTTAACTTAGTCACTATACAATCATTATTACTAACTTCACACAACAGCCAGTTAAAAAGATTGATTGAGTTCAAAGATTGATTTTGTTGAAAGTCGAACGTTTGGTCCAACGATTAACGTTAGAGTGAATAAATTAGCCTTTTAAAAGACTTTGAAGTTGTCATTTTGTGAGCAATTAACAGACATTTCTCTGATTCATTTTTGTACATCTTCTGGTCTGGAAGTGGCTGGAGAGCTTCAATTATAAGAAGCAGGTGAATTGGGTAAGTTGAGGTTGCAACCTCCACCATGAGGTTTCTCTCCAGTAGTTCCCACTAAACCCAGAACTGTATGAGGTCACGGAGCACCTCTACTGACGGAAGAGAAAATGTTATGCATGCATTACCTCAAACACTAAAACATGAGCCACTAATACTAATATATCATACACACCATGCATAGAATATCTCTACATTCTTAGCAATTGCAGCACCCAAACAAGTAGGGGCAAATAGAGATGCAATAATAAGTATGTAACAGACAATTGCTGCTACCTCGGCTTGAGGTGACAGACCTTGTCCCAGTTATTTTCTATGAGTTTAACTCAGTTTAAAGATTTTATTTTTTTAGAATAGCAAATTATTTGCTGACCTCCGTCGCTTCGCCCTAGCAAATTATGGTCGGCCGTACCATTCGCTGGCTGGATCGTTACCGCTCGCTGGTTGGCTGTACCAAATCCATTGAGACACATAGTGGCATATCATGGTAATTTGCAAACAGTGCGGAAATGGGTGTGATTTGGTCAATTAAATGTAGTTTAAAAGCACAGGTTGTAAGACTAGCAATTCCCTATACAAGTTCAAGTTCATTCTATTTGTCTAAAAGTTCCTGAAGAAGAAGGGTGGTCGTGCCATTACATTTGTCTGGGCCCAACGGCGCTGCATTTGACTCATTTTGGTCATTTAATGCAAGTAACATTGCTGATCCACTGATGCAACTGAAGTGAGCAGGAAGCTGGGAGGGGTCAAAGGCTGTCAACAAGCTGTTCTCCACTGGTGTTTGCATCTATGGAGGCAGTTGTCCACATAGAGCTATCCTCTAGACACTGTCTGCAGGCGCAATCGGTCCGTTAAATCCTTCAAAGCATAGTACTGCACGGACTGCGTGTAAGGCCGTGCAGCACCTAACGCTATAGGACATCTAGAATATCTGCTCTCCCCATGCCCCACCACAACCAAACAGGAGTAATGCTCCATTAACATTTACAGGCAGGAGAGACTCAATCAGGTCCATGCCTTTATTGATCTATAAGTAGCTGAATAAGGTAAGAGAAAGACGAAGAGGGTTTTGTTGTCATTGTGAGAATTTAGTAAAGTGTTTCAGTACAGTCAGTACAATTTTGAAAAAAATTGGGGTTTTGGTATTATTGCCCTTTTATGAGTCTGAGAAGTGGGGAAATGTTCATCTTATGAATTACTGGTGTAGCATTGAGGAGACATCAATCTACATCTACCAATGTTCCTTTGTGTAAGGAATTATCTTGATCAAGCTGAGAAACGCGAAGCCTTGTGTTCTCATCCATTATTCAGCACTTTGTCTTGGTAAAGACAGTAATGACGATAGTGTTCTTTATGCTCTCTTTCACCCCATAGGTATAAGGTGTGGTCCGAAAACGGGGAAAATAAGTTATTTTTGCTCAAAGAAAAGGAAGTTCAGTTCAAATCATGAACCGGCCTGTGAGTTAATACAATAGGTACCATTTCATGACATAAATTGACACATGTGGGAGGGTGTCTATGTGTACCTGACATCTTCCGTTAACACACAGGTCAGCCTCATATGGTCCACAGGGCGTCCCATCGATCACTCTATCAGCCATCAAGACCGGGACATCTCGACCCACTGGGCTGCAAAATAACGCACAAGGCTTCTCTGCTCACACACACACACACACACAAACACACAGCAATACAAAACAATGTAAGGCACAAAAACAAGACCCATTTCCTTTCAATACTATGTTATATGTAACAAACCCAAGGGAGGATGTCCAATCAATAATAATGGCACTATATTGGCAGCATCCATTCGCAGGTGAGTTATATGAAGCACTTTATACCCCCCATAAGTCCTATCATTCTTTCCCATCAGCATGCAGCTGTCTGCTAGCCCTATGCCGCCTCTTGGCGTGCTCAGTTGTCCGGTTTGACCCACAGTAGGAATTTGGTGGCAGGCGACAAACCACTGCATTCCACTCACACAAGACAGGTTCCAGGTATGGTGGACTGCTTTTACTGACAGGCATTGACATATTCTGTTTTGTTCACGCTAAGAGCATTGTTACCAAGTGCCACCTAAGTGTTACTCAAGATCTTGTTGACGTACTTCCTTCTTTAAATAGCACTGAGGACTGTCTTATGGCACTTGAGGAGAAACAAACATCAGTTTGAGCTTCACCCTGTCATTGGATTGCTTGAAAAAGTTGAGGATTCATAAAGAATAATCAGTAGCCTGTTGCTGTGCTTTTATGGTTATTTTTTCATCTAACTTAAGGAGGTAGGAAAAAGTCAACTAGAGCAGTAATAATAATATTACATTTACAGGGCTGTAAAAAAGAATTTTTCACCTTCCTGGTATCTATGTCATACTTGCAATGTTTCAGATGATCAAAAGTTGTAAAAATAGACAAAGATAATCCGAGTAGATACAAAATGTATTTCTTAAATGATGATTCATTAGTAAAGGGAAAAAATCTACATTGCCCTATGTCAAATGGTAATTTTACACTCCCTTGATGAATGAACTGTGATTGACCACATTTTTGAAAAGTGTGGTTAATTATCACTAACACACAGTATAACACACCCAGCCCTGATTATTTGACCGTTTGGAAAAAGAAACCACTTGAATAAAACCGATAAGACAATGTAGGCTAGAAAAAGCAACAAAGTATGTCACAATCTAGAAAGGGCAGTTGAGAAAGTATTAACATGTATCAGTCTGGAAAAGATTACAAAGCCATTTATACGGCATTTGGACCCCAGCGAACCCCAGTGAGAGCCGTTATCAACAAATTGAGAAATTCCTGATGAATGGCCCTATTTGAAAAAGTAATGGCCCCCTAATTACTGATCGTGCCCCCCCAGGCGGAAACAACTGCAATTAAGCGTTTGCTCTAGCTGTCCATTAGTCTTTCACATCGCAATTGGATGTAATTGCAGACTTTGACTAGGCCATAGCAAAACCTTCCTTTTGCTACCTCTGAGCCATTTGGAGATTGACCTGCTGAGAGGGCTTTGCATCATTGTCGACCCTAGTGCTCTTAAACTTGAGATCACAAACTGATTGACATTCTCCTTCAGGATTTTCTAAAAGAGAATAATTCATGGTCGCATCAATTATGGTCAGTGGCCTACGTCCTGAAGCTGCAAGACAGCCCCAGACATTACCACCATGTGTGACTTGATATGTTTTGGTTTTGTAAATGCTAAAAAGTGTAACCTCCTTCTCATCAGTCCACAGAATGTTTTCCCAAAAGCGTTGATGATTTTCAAGATATTTTTTTCGCAAATGTGAGACAAGCCTTTGTGTTTGTTTTGGTAAGCATCGTCTTTCTTCTTGGAACACTCACGAATACAGTCTGTCTTTTTCTTACTGTTGAATCATGAACTTGATCACCTTTTGGATCAGTTTTTAATGCACCCTTGGAGTAACTTTTCATTTGTGGATAATGGCTCTCGAACTGTCGAAAGTCTAAAGTTTGGAAAGTCTACGAAAGAAATTTCGTAACCCTTTCCAAACGGAGACAACCCAAGCAGCCATGCGGAGAACATGCAGACTCCACATGGAAGGGCAGCTGGGTGGAGACGGACCTAGGACCTTCTTACTGTGAGGCGAAAGTGTAAATCTCAGTTATTCTCTCTGCCCTTCAATCAGCTCCAAATGCATCTGCGCCATGACCGTGGCAACAACAGACACGCGTCTCTCTCTCTCTCTCTCTCTCTGAGTGGAAGTGTGGCCCAGCCGATCGGTCAGGTGGGTGAGGGGGTGAGTGTGGGGATGGGTGAGGCCCGGCCGGTCGGCCAGGTGGGTGAGGGGGTGAGTGTGGCCCAGCCGGTCGGTCAGGTGGGTGAGGGGTGGGTGAGGGAGTGAGTGTGGCCCAGCCGATCGGTCAGGTGGGTGAGTGTGGGGATGGGTGAGGCCCGGCCGGTCGGCCAGGTGGGTGAGGGGGTGAGTGTAGGAGTGAATGGAGAAGTGAATGTAGCCCAGTGGGCGAGTCTCGTGTGTGACAGAGTGAAAGAGGGGACGAGTGGGATGAGTCGTGAGAGCGACTGTAAAGGAGCTCGCTGGTCGCTCGATGGCGGGATGGGCGTCTCCGACAGTGAGGAGGAGATGGAGGAGGGGAGGGTGGGCTTTAAGGTCCCCCACCTGAAGAGAAAGACGAGGGGCAGTAGAGGAGGCTCTCAGGCAAAGAGGGGAGGGGTGCCGAGCAGAGGGGAGGCGGGGGGTGGGGAGTCCGACTCCTCTTCGGGGTGGGGCTCTGCCATCAGCGTCTCCTCAGGTGGGACGGTCTCCAGCAGGTACGGGGTGGGGCAGGTGAAGGAGTTCCCGCTGGCCACCAAGAATGAGAGGGGAGTGAGGCTGGAGGACTACTTCTCTGACCTAGAGAAGTTTTCTCGCTCCGCCCGACACGGCAGCATGAAGAAGGGAGCTGGAGACTTCTCCCAGCAGGAGGTCTAGAGGCTGAGGAAGCTCCTCCTCGAGCTCAACCGAGAAGGGGGGAGCACTACCAGGACCGAGTGAGGAGTCAGTCCGGCTGAGGAGGTTCCTGAGCGGGGCGGCCCATTGAAAAAGAGACTCCAGATCGTCCAAATTGATTATATTAAATACATTATAAATGATATACCTGTTAGATTGTCTAAAAATTGATATTGCTTTACGAAAAAATAAAGGTTTTTTAAAAATAAAAATCTCTATCTCTATCTATCTCTCTATCTCTCTATATCTCTCTATATCTCTCTCTATATCTCTATCTCTCTATATCTATATCTCTATATCTATCTCTCTATATCTATCTCTCTATATCTCTGTCTCTATCTCTATATCTCTCTCTATATCTCTATATCTCTATATCTCTGTCTCTATATCTCTATATCTCTGTCTCTCTATCTCTATCTCTCTATCTCTCTATATATCTCTCTCTCTATCTCTATATCTCTATCTCTCTCTCTCTCCCTCTCTCTCTCCCTCTCTCTCTCTCTCAGAGTGGAAGGAGTGCGGAGTGAGCGGAGCGTGAGGTGAATTGTTTGATTGTGACCGTTTGAGCTGGAATTTTGTTTATTTACGAGTTTTTATGGTGTGATTGTGTGTGTGTGATTTTTGTTTTCTGTCGGTCTTAGTTTGTGCGTGCTTGTGGCCGATCGGCGTGCAACACGCACAGATGAACCTCGCGGGGCTAACGCGGAAGCACGGCGTGAAGCTCGCGCCGTGCTTCGCGTGTTCCGTGGAGGACTGTGGCCTGGCCGTGGGGGGGTTGGTGGGTCACGGGAGCGTGAAGTCCGCTGCACGGATGAACCACGCGGTGGTCATTTTCGTGGACAGCATAGAGAAGGCGCGCAAGGTGGTGGCGAGCGGCGTGGTGGTGCGCGGCACCCTCGTTCCCGTGCTGCCTCTCGCCGAGCCGGCGGTCAGAGTCACGGTGTCGAACGTTCCGCCGTTCGTACCGGACGATGCGCTGCTCGGCGAGTTGGTGAAGCACGGGACGGTGGTGTCCCAAATGAGGAAGGTGTCCTCAGGTTGCAGGTCTCCTCTGCTGAGACATGTGGTGTCTCACAGGAGACAGCTCCACATGGTCCTCACCAAGACCCAGGCTCTCAACCTGGTGATCAAGGTGAGGATCGACGGGTTTGACTATGTCATGTTCGCCACATCGGACGATGGGAGGTGTTTCCGGTGTGGTGGAGAGGGACACCTGGCGAGGTCTTGCCCAGTGAAGACTCCCTCCTCTCAGAACCAGAACCGGGAGGGTGCCGGGGGTGCTAGGGAGGAAGGGGGGGCTGGTGAGGCCCAGCAGGTCGGTGAGGAGTCAGGTGAAGGGGTGAGTGGGACTCAGAAGGTCGGTGGGGAGTCAGGTGAAGGGGTGAGTGGGACTCAGAAGGTCGGTGGGGAGTCAGGTGAAGGGGTGAGTGGGACTCAGAAGGTCGGTGGGGAGTCAGGTGAAGGGGTGAGTGGGGCTCAGAAGGCCGGCGGGGAGTCAGGTGAAGGGGTGAGTGGGGCCCAACCGGTCAGTCAGGTGGGGGAGGGGATGGGCGAAGCCCAGCGGATCGATCACGGGAGGGAG
The DNA here is from genome assembly GCF_949316345.1 of Pungitius pungitius. NCBI lineage: Eukaryota > Metazoa > Chordata > Actinopteri > Perciformes > Gasterosteidae > Pungitius > Pungitius pungitius. The sequence goes on from NC_084903.1 coordinate 4,554,505, forward strand.
GGGGTGAGTGTGGATGGGGAGGTGAATGCAGCCCAGTGGGCGAGTCTCGTGTGTGACCGTATGAAAGAGGGGACGAGTGGGGTGAGTCGGGAGAACCATGGTGAAGGAGTTCTGGGGGTCGCCCGTTCGTGAGAGGGACGTCTCCGACAGCGAGGAGGAGATGGAAGAGGGGGGGGTGGGCTTTAAGGTCCCCCACCTGAAAAGGAAAACCAGAGGCTGTAGAGGTGGCTCTCAGGCAAAGAGGGGGGGGGCGTCGAGCAAATGGGAGGCGGGGGTGGGGAGTCCGACTCCTCTTCGGGGTGGGGCTCTGCCATCAGCGTCTCCTCAGGTGGGACGGTCTCCAGGAGGTACGGGGTGGGGCAGGTGAAGGAGTTCCTGCATCTCACCAAGAACGAGAGGGGAGTGAAGCTGGAGGAGTACTTCTCCGATCGGGAGAAGTTTGCTCGCTCCGCCCGACACGGCAGTACGAAAAAAGGCGCAGGAGACTTCACCCAACAGGAGGTCTTCAGGCTGAGGAAGCTCCTCCTCAAGCTCAACAGAGAAGGGGGGAGCACAACCGGGACAGAGTGAGGCGTCAGCCTGGCTGAGGAGGATCGTGTGCGGGGCGACCCGCGGACAAATAGATGCTGGAGGAGTGCGGCGGAGTCCAGATCGTCCAAACTGATTAGTAGATAAATTTTATATTATATACCTGTCTAATTTGTATACATATGGCTATTAGTTAATGTTAGTCTCTCTCTCATTTACTGTAATGTTTGTGATGAGGCCTATCAATTACTACTAAAAAAGTAGAACTAGTACTAATATTACTACAAATACTACGATCACTAACAGTATTAGTATTACAGCTGATATTACTACTACTAACACTACAATAACTAGTATTTCTAATACTATTGTTACTAAAACTTTTGCTAATTTTTCTACTGCTGGTAAACGTACGATAAGGAAGAAAATAAAACAGGAAACCGATTAAACAGAACCCAAGACCACGACCGTTGCCCAGGTCTACTAAAAAATAGTTTAATATATAGTATTATAGTATATATAGTTTACATAATAGAGTATGCGTGTGTCTCACCATCATTAATAATAGCAGTCAGCAAGCCTTTGTTTTTGCTGCCATGTCGGTCATAGGACAGACATTGCTGGTCTCTGAAGCCTGTAGCCCCATTGGGACAGGGAGGACGTTCACAGGCCTTGTGCTCCACATTGGCCTTCTGACAGTGTTGTCCACCAGGACCAGGCCTGCACACACACAAACCCACAGTATAGTATGTACACTCTGGACAGAAGGAGGATTTCATGGGGGAAGAATTAACATGACCGAAGTGTACAAATATTGTTTCATTTGTTCTGCAGTGTTGGTATTATGTCACAGTAATACAAAGCTAAAACCCAAATTTGATTAAACAAATTTGTATTGTATTTGGAATATGATTTATTGGTTTATTGGCCCCAACAAGCTACGGCTTTCATAATGGACCCAGAAACTCGGCAAAGCCATTATGCACATGTACTTCTCTCCATCTACTTGTAAGTTTTTTTTGCGAGTTTTTTCTCCTGTCAGGTATTAGATAAGCAACTGGATGCAAGACAGCAGAGTGAGGCAAATATCATGAGTAGTACACCACATAAACTGTGTTAAACCATGAAGAACTGTGGTCTTATATGTTGTGTTGTAATTGAGTTAATAGTTATAAGATGAAGACAAACTATGTATGCTGTCTTATATTCACTCTTTAAGGCATAAAGCCAAATGTTTCTACATAGAATGCAGTGAGAAGAGCTTCCCTTTTAGGGTAGCAGGGCTCAGCCATAGAGACGAGCCTGTTGAAGTACTTACACATCCATCAGGATGCTTCCTCATGCCCCTATTTAAAGGTTAATTTCAAGTATTGGTAAAAGGCCCCAGGTTATATCTCAGGACATACTGTACGCAATATATTTTGTTTGGTCTAAGGCATAAGGGTTCCCCTGAAGAGCTGAACAATGTTGATGGTAGAGGGATTCAGTATAAAACTGCTGCCCAAAAAAACGCGTCCCAGGCAGAATGCCATACATATCCATCCGTCCAATGTGGTAATTTGAACACAAAAAAAAAACAAAAAACGAACGGACAGATGTAAGTGACATACGGAGGGTTGTCACATTTCCTCTGTCTGAAATGGACTCCAGTACCACAGGTCCTGCTGCACATGCTCCACTGGCTCCATGGACTCCAGTCACCGTCCACATGTTGAGGGATGGGAGTCTTATTCACACACTTACCGGACCTGCACCACTGACACACACATAGATTAATATTATTTCAAATAGAGGCTCATCATAGTCTGCCACTCGGCAAGTCAACTCAAAGAGAGGCATTTAGTTGAGAAAAGTGAATATTTGTTTATGAATGCAGTGTGAAAACAAAATCCCTCACATAACCCCTTAATTTGTACTTGTTAAGCCCCAAAGACAAATAGAAGACGATTAAAGTCAGTGTGTTGGTGAGACTTACTTTATCTACCCCACACTCTGTTCCGTCCAGGGGAGGATCCAGTTTGGTCTTACAGTCTGCTTCTCCCTCCACTAAACACCACAGTCCAGCGCACATCAGGTGCTGACACACACACACACACACGGCATTTGAGTACAGGAACATTTTCCCATTTTTGTGCTGTTTTGTATAAGAGCCTGAACTGCATTTATCATAAAGAGGTGGCCCTAGATTGTTCCTAACTTTCTGAGATCTTTTCAGGATATTTCTGGGTGTTCAATGTATTTTCGTTTACATTTATTATAACTTTTTAAAGAGTAATTCCCATCATTTTAAATGTCAATAGAGCTCCAGTTTTAAGGGTGGGTTGGATAAACAAATAATACGCTACGTAAATGTGATGTTAATAGGATTAAACATGTGTTACAACCTCCATATTGCTGCAAAAACTGGCATTGGTTCCAAACAGTATCTGGCACTGTTCATCCACGCTGTAATGCATGCCCGGTAGCTTGGGGGGAAGGCGGATATGGTAACGGCTCCTGGAGTCTGTTTGCTGTAAGCACGCACTGGCTTTGGACCTGTTTTGAAAGACAAAGCCAAAGGTTTCATAAGGTGCAGTGAACAATATAAATTAGATCGTTATTATAGTTTTCTTTACATTGCCAAAACATACGCAGGCCTCCTTGCACACCAATGCATGCCGATGTTACCTAAGGTGGACTGTTATGCTCTCTGAGTGTGGACTTGAAAAATGGAACATTAAAAGTACTTTTAACTGGTATGGTACTGCTGATGTGCATTTTTTTAAAGAATTAGCCAAGAGGGGACTTCCATCTGTGAGTGATGATGATTATTAGCGTCCTCGCTACGACTAGTCGTAGAGGAACCTATTGTATTTCAAGGAATTATTATTATTCTCACGAACCGCGGGCCTTTTTGGGGCCTTTATCATATTCAAAAAGTTGTTAAATTTGGCATGGATATCTGGACTGTTAAAAAATTTGATAATTTTTGGATCTCACATTTGTGTATAAAGACACACAAGGCCAGTTTCAGCCCCCGATGTCCGATCAACTTGACATTTGGCACACAGGTGCTCAGCGGACATGCTCTACAAAACAGTCAATCATGGTATGCAAATGCGCCGAACTAGATTTTCCGCCATTTTGAATTTAGTGAAAAACACATTTTTGGCAATTTCTACTTTCTCCACGATTGTCACGAAACCTTCGGTGGATCATTATTGGTTCAATGTGCCCTTGATATATCAGAATTGTGCTCATTACTCATTGTTTTGATGAGATATGGGCTAATTAACTTCACAAGGGGTGTGGCTTAATCTGGCAGATTTTTAACTTCCAAATGACTTGGCCTGCCCTCACCAAAATGATATCATGTGTAAACATTGAAGCCCTGAACACACCCTTTTTCAAAATGTTGGAAGAATATGGGGTGCTGTAATTAATGGTTGAAAATCTGCCTTTTTGGCCTGCTTTCATGATTTCCTACAGTTTTAAAAGACCGAACTTCTCTTAGGAATTAAACCCAATTCGTTTCAAAATCGCGCAGTGTGATCTTGAGACCTTAGGCTCTAAAAGTTGCATTTTGCCGGAACAATTATTAAACTATGTGCGTAGGGAGCAATTTTCAAAAAACACCTTTTGAATGATTTTGAAGGAAGTTGGGTCAGGTATGGTATTTTGAGAGGCTTTTATTTTGGGATGGAACATCAGAATGTCCTGGTTATCCATAAGTGTCACCTTGGGGATGTCTACAAATAAGTGTGGCAACTTTAAATGGGAATAAGTTTAAATAAAAATCGGAAGTATATTTATTTCAAGCACTATCACAGAGAGCAATATTTGCAACACATCTAATCTTTCATAGGTTCAAACACTTTAAATCTTTTCTAAACAAATTTGCTCCTTGGTAACTCTTCCTGCATGCAGGTAAACAATTAAACAAAGGTTCTTTGGCAATTCATTTATTTCTATATTATATATCATTTCGGACGATCAGCAGCTGCTTGCAAAAGTCTAGATGGTGTTCCATGTATGTACCAGCAGGGTGGCCAGGCCATTTTGTCTAGTTCTGAGCCTTGATTATTTTGACACATTGATTATTTTTCTGTGTGTGTGTGTGTGTGAATACACTGTCGCGTTTGTTACATGTCTGAGAAATGAAATGCAGGTCTCAAAACTGACTGCTTGTACAATCAGCTTGGAAAATAATTGCTGAGTGACTTAAAGTGGGCAGAGTCCAGGATAAATGATGGACTGAATACTTACATGTGGAAAAACCAAATCACAAAACTTTGTGGTACGCTGCAGCCACCGCCAAGGACAAGTGCAGGCCATGTCATCCGCTCTGCAGAGAGGGTGATCGACTGTGATCTTTCGTCGATCTTGTTCGCTTCCAGGACTTTTAAGCGGGCCAGTAGGAAAATAGCCAATCCCTCTCACCCCGGACATGAACTGTTTGTGCCCCTTCCATCCAGTAGGAGGCTGAGGTCCATCAGGACTAAGACCTCCCACCACACTAACAGTTTCTTCCCTTCGGCAGTCGGGGCCCCCCCGTACTGACTCTCACTCTCTACATGCACATACACTTTGTCAATTTCTGTTTAGCTGGTGCACTTTATTTTTATTTTATCTTTATTTCTTAACTTACTAACCCATAGCTTTAGCGTACTAACCCATAGAATATACACTCACCGGCCACTTTATTAGGTACCCCATGCTAGTAACGGGTTGGACCCCCTTTTGCCTTCAGAACTGCCTCAATTCTTCGTGGCATAGATTCAACAAGGTGCTGGAAGCATTCCTCAGGGAGTTTGGTCCATATTGACATGATGGCATCACACAGTTGCCGCAGATTTGTCGGCTGCACATCCATGATGCGAATCTCCCGTTCCACCACATCCCAAAGATGCTCTATTGGATTGAGATCTGGTGATTGTGGAGGCCATTTGAGTACAGCGACCTCATTGTCATGTTCAAGAAACCAGTCTGAGATGATTCCAGCTTTATGACATGGCGCTTTATCCTGCTGAAAGTAGCCATCAGAAGTTGGGTACATTGTGGTCATAAAGGGATGGACATGGTCAGCAACAATACTCAGGTAGGCTGTGGCGTTGCAACGATGCTCAATTGGTACCAAGGGGCCCAAAGAGTGCCAAGAAAATATTCCCCACACCATGACACCACCACCACCAGCCTGAACCGTTGATACAAGGCAGGATGGATCCATGCTTTCATGTTGTAGACGCCAAATTCTGACCCTACCATCCGAATGTCGCAGCAGAAATCGAGACTCATCAGACCAGGCAACGTTTTTCCAATCTTCTATTGTCCAATTTCGATGAGCTTGTGCAAATTGTAGCCTCAGTTTCCTGTTCTTAGCTGAAAGGAGTGGCACCCGGTGTGGTCTTCTGCTGCTGTAGCCCATCTGCCTCAAAGTTCGACGTACTGTGCGTTCAGAGATGCTCTTATGCCCACCTTGGTTGTAACGGGTGGTTATTTGAGTCACTGTTGCCCTTCTATCAGCTCGAACCAGTCTGGCCATTCTCCTCTGACCTCTGGCATCAACAAGGCATTTCCGCCCACAGAACTGCCGCTCACTGGATGTTTTTTCTTTTTCGGACCATTCTCTGTAAACCCTAGAGATGGTTGTGCGTGAAAATCCCAGTAGATTAGCAGTTTCTGAAATACTCAGACCAGCCCTTCTGGCACCAACAATCATGCCACGTTCAAAGTCACTCAAATCACCTTTCTTCCCCATACTGATGCTCGGTTTGAACTGCAGGAGATTGTCTTGACAATGTCTACATGCCTAAATGCACTGAGTTGCCGCCATGTGATTGGCTGCTTAGAAATTAAGTGTTAACGAGCAGTTGGACAGGTGTACCTAATAAAGTGGCCGGTGAGTGTATTTTAATATATTTTTATCTTATTGCTGCACTACGTTGTCTGTTGTCCATTATTGCACTTCTTCCGTCATGCACCAACCGCCCAGTCAAATTCCATGTATGTCTGACATATGATAAACGTTTCCCGATTCCTGATTCTAGAAAAAAAGGTATAAAAAAGGACAGTTCTTCTGAAGGATTTTTCTCTTCATAGCTGACAGACTGGTATTAAGTCTTCATTTGGTCTAAGTGTATGGTGAAAAAGAAGGGTCTTTCTGATATGAGCAGGAACTTTTTTTAAATTTCATTTATTTTTTTCGTTTTTGGGGTTTGACGTGCCTGTTGTCAACCTTAACCTTTGACGTCTTTTTTAAAATTCTGCTGCACGTCTTTGACCTTCTGCTTCTGTAATTATAGATTTTTTACCTTCTCCTTTTCTTATCTGTAGGTCTATACGGTGGTGTCTAATCAGCTTCATGACAATCCTTTCCTCAGCTGAATCGCTGATACTTTCTCTATTTGTTTCAAATTCCTCTCATTTTCCTTCCTTAAATATTCTTGCAGTTTCACTGGGTCATCCCTCTCTCTTTGTCTGTATTCTCTCAGTCTCTCTGCTGCATTTTTGATTCCTTTTGAAATGTGGTGTCTTATGATAAGATTTTTTCACTCCTGAAAATTTTCAGAAATCAACATTTTATCCACTCAACACATTTGTATATTATATATAATACAATTATTTAATAAACATTTGTTTGAATTTTGGCAGGGTCTTGGGACAGAAATCTCTTATGTATTTGCACAAACCACAGTCAAAAACAATGGGAAAGCAGTAACCAATAGTGATATTACAAAAGGTTCAGTCAACTGTATCTCACCTGAGGAAGTTCTCCAGGTCAGTGCGGCTGCAGGAGGACCAGGACAGGTCACTGGGGTTTCTACCTTTAATCCATTCACCAGACATGATGTGGGAATGACCAGTGCAGGTGGTGTGATCGTCATCATGGCTCATACCCATGCTAAAACAAGGACATCATTACATAGACACTGCGTCAAAGAAGTAGCCATTTTTATTGCCAAGAATTATTTTATACATACAGGAAGTAGTTCTCTGCATTTAACCCTTCCCACTCAGTGGGAGCAGTGGGCTGCCTTAAAGGCGCCCGGAGAGCAGTTAGGGGTTGGGTGGCAATTAGAGATGAGCGAGTACAGCATTATCTGTATCTGTATCTGTTGAACCATATAAATTATCTGTATCCGTACTCGGACTGGGCGGGGCCTAACTCGAAAATGGGCGGGGCCTAACCCGGAAGTAGGAAGGATTTACCCCGTAAATTGTCGGGTTAAGCCTTTCTGCGGTTAAAACAGAATTCCTTCTTAATTCTTATCACTGATGTTCATGAGAGAGAGAGGGGAAGTGTGTGTGTGGGTTAATTTGTAATATTAATATTTAGTTATTCAACACAACTAGTCAACGTCAGACACTGAGTGCGTGAAGAGAGCCAGCAGACGGTAAAAAAAACTGATGAGAGAGAGAGAGAGGAAGAGACAGAGAGAGAGAGGTCAGTGCGTGAAGTAAAAAAAAAACTGGTTAGAGCCGACTGAAAAAAAAAACTCCGACAGGCAGAGACGCAACGCGAGACGCATTCTTAAGCACCACGTCTTAACAAGCCCCACGTTTACCTGAACTCTACTAGTTAAGAACAACAAACCGAAGTAAAAAAAAATAAAGGCGAAGAAATCGTTTAAATTTATCGGGAAAGACCCGCGAACCTGGTGACTGAGGGAGGGAGAGAGGAGTTCTGTGTGTGTGTGAGCCGAGCGGGCCACAGCAACACAAACAGCATGTGTGTAGGGGAGGGGCGCTGTGACTACCAGCCAATCACAGAACGCAGACACAGACAGCTACCCAATGAGGACTTTAATTCAATCCGAGCACAGATATTGACTCGTATTACTCGTATAATACTCGTACTCGGCAAAAGTGCTTTATCCGTACCGGATACTCGTTTCAGCCGAGTATCCGGCTCATCTCTATCGAGAACCACTGCCTTAGCGCATCATCTGCAGCTCTACGGCCCCAGGGGGGATGATACTTTGCAAGCTTTGACAGCTAAAAGTATGGATAGTGTGTTTGGCTAACTTCGTCCCGCTTTTTATACACGTTCAGACACTGATGACCTTCAGACTATTCAGCATGGGACGACACCACTGCAGACCAGTGCCGTCTCTGGATTCGCTATGCCCGAAGATTTTTTCCATGATGTTTGGCTAATGAAAACCTCCATTGTGATGAGAATCTGTAGATGTATCGTAATCAAACATTTTTTCTTCCCTCCCAGGTGATAGGGCACAATGGATGATTATTATGCTTTTGGAACATCTTATAGAAATTAATCATGTGTAGCTAAGAAGTGGTACAGCATCAGCTGACTAACACAGGATGATGTAATCATGAGCGCGTGCTTGTGAAGATGTAATCATGAGCGCGTGCTTGTGAACTCTGCACCCCTTTAGAACAAAGGAAGCCCCCGTCCCCATGTTCCACCCTGTTGTTGATTAGGTGTGAAGGATGTGAATAAAAGGCTGTTGTAAAGGGGAGTTCAGGGGAGTCGACACACCATCTACTGGGCTTCCCCTTTGCAAAGTGAAATATATACGACTTGTGGTTTATTCTGATCCCTCGGTAAGGTAGCAGAAATACCTATCACCAGGTGAGGAGTTTTTTTCATGTTTTGCAGCTTACTCTTATTTTTGCTTTGATTCAAATAATGCTTGTTTCCCAATAATGAAACCTGTATCATTTATTCAAGACATGTGCCCATAACCTCAAAGGACCATGATTTGGCCCTTGTCACTAGCAGAAAAACAGTCCGGCAGTCAAAACTGCTGAATCCAAATAAAAACTTGCTGACTTTTAAGGTGGACTAATATCATGTCCCTCCTCTAGGTTTTTTGGTTAATAATTTTTTTAAATATTTTATATATTAACTGCTAATGCAATAGCACGATTTAAAAGTTAATATTAACATCCCTACAACATGGTAGGAAATTGTTCCTCATCTTCTACTCCCTCTGTACCCTGTTTTGGATTTATAAACCATGAACACACTTGGAGCATTCTTACAACCGTAGACATGAACACTAGATGAGCATTAAGAAATTATAATGCAGTCGAAATACACTTGATATATTCAGTAAAACCTACTTGTGTCCCAACTCGTGAGCAATGGTGAAAGCCAAATTGAGTCCATTGTCTTCTGCTAACGCACACTTCCTTTTGGCACTGCAGACACCCCCTAAATAAGCAATACCTGTAACACAGTGACATGAGCGTAAGTTGAATAAATAACAGCTACAAAAATGGAAAACACTCATTGAAGTCAAGAATATGTTGATCTCAACTAGGGTTAGGGTTAAAATTCCGGGAATATTCAAAGTTGGAAACTTTCCACGGGAATTTAACTTTTTAAAACAACTTTTCGCCATGGTTTTTTCCTCGCATCATACTCTGTACTTGTTGTGGAAGTTCTACTCGCATCGGATTAAACAGAGTTGTGTTTTTGTACTAACTAGCATCCGTAGGCGCAGACAGCTTCTACAAGAACTGCGTCTGGATGACTTCTAGCGGTACATGGTGCTAGCCGTCAGCCCGCTTGATAGCTCGTTGGCTCGGGTCAGGCAGCGGACCTCACATGTTATCATTGAGCAAACATCCTTTATATTACTTAATATTTAGTATACCTATATGTGTTGTTTAACAATACGTCATCGGGTCTGTCCATAGACTTTGCATGTGTCTCCTGTGGCGCAAAACGCTGGCGTTTTGTGTTCAGTGTTAACGGAGAAACGGCGAGATCCTCCTTGTGGCACTGGCAAGCAATGGCAACTGAATGGCACCTTGTGGCAACTGAGTGGCACCTTGTGGCACCTCGCGGAACAAGGTACCACTACGAGGTGCCACAGCGTGCCACAAGGTGCCACTCAGTTAACATTGCTTGCCAGTGCCCCAAGGAGGATTTCGGCCCTGCTGTGTGAACGTGCTATTACGCTAAAAAAATAATCCGAGGCGCGTCGGTTACTCCCGTCAGCCGCATTGTCTGCGCCACCCTCCTCCCGCGTCCACCCCCGGCCCTGCAGGAGTGTGGTCTCAAAAGTCATGCTGCAGTGTGATAAATTGCCCTCCTCTCGCATTTTGATGCACCCGAAAGCCGCAAAATCCAAAATTCCCCAAATCCCTGAGCCAAAATACCCGTGAAAACTTTCCGGAAATTTACCGGAAACTTTCCGCCCCTTTGCAACCCTAATCTCAACTAATGATGTTAGTAGAAATATATTATATATATTATAATACATGCCTTATATTGAGCAGAATTTTCCCCATTACAACAAAAAACACACACATGCTATAGTAACACTGACTATACTGTATAAAATCATGTAATGTGAATTTATTAGTTCTGCAGGGGGAAATTATTTTGCTATAGCAGAATTGTATAAACAGGTCAACAAATAACATAAAACCACAATATATACCAAGAAAATAGAACAATATAGAACTAACTGAACAATGAGACCTGGCAAAGGTCTCTCTTCTGAGTACATCTCATATAAACAAGAGATCTACACAGTTGTCAATGGTAACATGATTGTGAAAGATGAGCTTTTAATCTTTCTGATCTTATTTTATTAATTGTGAAACACCTTGGGTTGGACTCGATTGAAAGTTCAAAAACTGTTCTTTTTTTACTCCACCCACACTTGTTATTAGGGCCTGAGCCGACTGAAAGTCGGGCAAAGCCCTATTGTGTTAACAAGAATTCTTGTTATTATTTCGCCACTTCAATCGCACTTTTGAACTCTACAAGCACAGGAGCAGCCAGGTCCTCCCCTCGCCATATGCAGAGAAAAGAATGGGACTGTCAAACAATCCCTTTGTGAAACCAAGCATCCAGCCACCCCAGTGGGCATAGCCTAAGAGAAACTACTTAGTAGAGGATGACACCATCACAAAAGGGTCACGAGAGCGTAGTGGTTGAAATAGGAGAACGCAAAGAGGAAGTAGATAGCTATGCCTGTGGCCTGAAACCACCAGGGGCATACTACAGGGCCACAAAAGAGCTGTATTTGACCTCAGGACATCTGACTGTTAAACCACGTGGACATCATTGCTTTCTTAAAACCGCGAAGAAGGGGAAGGTGCTCTTGGAGGACGTCTTCCCCCTATGCACACTCAACCCAGTCTCAAAAAAAAGCGTGAAATTGCTACTGTGGTCCACCGTAATAAACGTTGTTGTGTCACGTTTCCCCCCAAAATAACGTTACTTATGTTACGTTTCTTTTGGCCCATTCATTTACATTGCTTTGCAAATAGGTCACGTGACTATCAAGTTTCCCGTTAGCGAAAAGAAAAACATGGCCGACGGTCAGCATGTTATCTGTGAAAAACCGAATATTTTAAGAAAGCATCAGCATTTGTATGCATTTCGATGGCATTTAACATGGCATATTGGATCCATGTTCTCATTCTGTTCACGCCAAATTCTGACTCTACCATCTGAATGTCTCCACAGAAAATGAGACTCAACAGACCAGGCAACATTTTTCCAGTCTTCAACTGTCCAATTTTGGTGAGCCCCGGCAAATTGTAGCCTCTTTTTTCTATTTGTAGTGGAGATGAGTGGTACCCGGTGGGGTCTTCAGCTGTCGTAGCCCATCCACCTCAAGGTTTTGCGTGTTGTGGCTTCACAAATGCTATGCTGCATACCTCAGTTGTAACGAGTGGTTATTTCAGTCAAAGTGCTCTTCTATCAGGTTGAATCGGTTGGCCCATTCTCCTCTTTCCTCTAGCATCAACAAGGCATTTTCGCCCACAGGACTGCCGCATACTGGATGTTTTTCCCTTTTCACACCATTCTTTGTAAACCCTAGAAATGGTTGTGCGTGAAAATCCTAGTAACTAAGCAGATTGGGAAATACTCAGACCGGCCCGTCGGGCAACAACAACCACGTCATGCTCAAAATTGCTTCAATCACCTTTCTTTCCCATTCTGACATTCAGTTTGGAGTTCAGGAGATTGTCTTGACCAGGACCACACCCCTAAAGGCAATGAAGCAACTGCCATATTATTGGTTGATTAGATAATGGCATTAAAGAGAAATTGAACAGGTGTTCCTAATTGTCACGGAACGCCCGACAACGCCTCCTCCTGGTTTCACCAGCTCCCTCTCTCCAGAGTACTGGTTCTTTTTTGTTAAAAAGAAAGATGGGGGCCTTCGCCCATGCATAGACTATCGCGGTCTTAATGAAATCACTGTAAAGTATCGCTATCCTCTTCCATTAGTCCCAGCCGCACTCAAAATGCTCTGCACGGCTTGATACTTTACCAAACTGGATCTAAGGAATGCGTACAACATTATTCGCATACGGAGGGGTGATGAGTGTAAAACTGTCTTCTCAACTACCTCCGGTCACTACCAATATCGGGTAACGCCTTTCGGCCTCTCCAACAGTCCTTCGGTTTTTCAGGCCTTTGTAAATGACATCTTCCGAGACATGCTGAATCAGAAAGTTATTGTTTACATTGATGACATTTTAATCTATTCTGATTCCCATATCGGAGACGTCCGGACCGTTCTCCAGCGCTTGATTGACAACCACCTCTACGCCAAATTGTCAAAGCGCGAGTTCCATCAGTCTCGGATGGCCTTTCTGGGATATATCATCAGTGCGGATGGAGTTTTGATGGATGACAGCAAGGTCCGAGCGGTAGTAGACTGGCCTCAACCTTCTTCGGTAAAAGAGCTGCAACGCTTTCTGGGTTTTGCTAATTTCTACCGTAGATTTATTCGCAACTTCGGTCTAATTTCAGCTCCTCTCAAATCCCTCCTTAGGGGAGGAGGAAAACACTTCAAGTGGTCCGCGGAGTGCACTTTGGCCTTCGCACAACTTAAGGAGAGATTCACTTCTGCCCCTATTCTCCATCACCCGGATCCGGAGAGGGAGTTTATCATAGAGGTGGACGCCTCTAGCACTGGAGTGGGGGCTGTCCTGTCTCAGCGTCACGGTAATCCTGCTAAGCACTGGCTGGAGGGAGCACTTCAGCCATTCACGGTTCTCACAGATCACCGAAACCTTGAGTATATCAGGTTGGCCCAACGTCTGAATGCTCGGCAGGCTCGCTGGTTGCTGTTCTTTTCGAGATTTGACTTCAAGATAACCTACAGGCCGGGTTCACAGAACGATTGCGGCCACTGTACAGTTAGTTGCCAATCGTGGGTATCACTTCAATCAGATGTCATTAAATTTGTTCATCAATGCATCGCCTGCAATACAGTTAAATCCTCCCACCTTAAACCTGCTGGATTGTTACAGCCCTTGCCGGTTCCTCAGCGTCCCTGGTCCCACATTGCAGTGGACTTCGTGACGGGCGTGCCTTCATCCCAGGGATTCACTGCCATCCTCTCTGTTGCAGACAGCTGAGGCCCTCGTAAATCATGTGTTCCGCCTCTTTGGACTGCCCGAGGACATTGTCTTCGACCGTGGCCCCCAGTTTACCTCACGCGTCTGGAGGGAATTATGCTCCAAACCCAACATCAATGTCACTTGCAGCGCGCCATCCGCCGTTATCAGCAGCAGGCGGATCGAATGAGGCGTGGTGGACCCAGGTATCGGCCCGGCCAGTGGGTGTGGCTGTCGGCACGAGATCTGCGCCTCAAGCTCCCAAGCACGAAGTTATCGCCTCGGTTCATTGGCCCGTTAAGATTCTAAGACAGATTACCCCAGTTTCTTTTCGTTTGGCCCTTCCTGCTGATTGCAAGATCTCACCCACATTCCACATGTCCCTTTTCAGACTCGCTGTCACCACCAGGAGAGGGAGGAGCCAGGAGGAGGTCGCTCCAATGCCATTGAGGTGGACGACGTGGGGATTTGCCGGGTGCGAGAGGTCCTGGACTCCAGACGTCGCGGCGGGGTGCTGCAATACCTAATCGACTGGGAGGGGTACGGCCCCGAGGAGCGTTCCTGGGTCAGGGTTCGAGACATCCTGGACCCCACATTGATTGCTGCGTTTCATCGGGACCACCCAGATCGACCTGCTCCGAGACCCCGAGGTCGACCCCGCCGTCGGCCAGGCCCTCGCTTCCGGAGCCGCTCGCAGGGGGGCGCTCTGTCACGGAACGCCCGACAACGCCTCCTCCTGGTTTCACCAGATCCCTCTCTCCAGAGTACTAGGACTGCATCTCCCATCATCCACCTCGGCTCTCGTTATCCTCCCTAATCACTGTATTAGAACCACCTGTGTGCCATCAGCTCCCCCTTTATCTAGACTCCCCCATCCTCTGTTCATTTGTGACGTCTTGTTGTACCTATGCCCTGTCTCTAGAGTATTCTCTGTTTGGAGCTCGTGATTTTGACTTGGACTTTGTTATGGTTTTGGAACCCCGGGCCTTGGTGTGCTCCGCTTTTCGACCACGGGGTTGCCCCTGCACTTTGGCTGCTTTTGAGTTTTATGTCGGCATTTCGCTGCTGGCTTTCCTGCTTGAATAAAGTACTGCAAATGGATCCGAATGCCTCTGCCTCTTCGTCACACTAATAATCCTTTAGGAGAATAAATAAATCTTAATTTTAAACCACACCCTTTGCTGAAACTGGCCTAGTGTGGTCTTTTGTACGTTTCTAGAGGGCGCTATGAAGACATTTCTTCATATCCAAATGTGAGATCCCAAAATAATCATTTTTTAACAGTGCAGATATCCATGCCAAGTTGATGGGAAAGAAATAGGGAGGTATGTAAAGAAAAGAAAGTTGAAAGATTTTGAGAGAAGCTTGAAAGTATGACAGAGTGTGAATGCAAGTGTAAAGATGGAAAAGGAGGTTGGAGAGTAAAACAGTAATGCACACGTTTTCTAACAGATAATCACATATCCTTACAGCGCGGACAGGAAAAAGGCAAAACCGACCACACGTCATCTACGCTAGTGGATTCGGTTTCACTGAGACAAATTGCATATAGATGTGAGTACAAATTCCTTCCGGGGGTTTTAAGTCCTGTAGTAGCAATGCATTCCAAAGTTTAGCCTTTATTTTTATGCTTTGTTCGGAGCCCAACAACACAATCACTTTGATTAATACTTTTACTAGAAGTTTAGTTGAAAGCAACGATTTAGGACTCTGTGATGTTGGCATTCCAACTTTTGGGGATTTGTATATTACTGCCGCTCAGGGCAAACACAGCGCGATCTCAACTCCCCTTGTTGCATTCAAGCATATATTTTTTGGACCAGCAGTTTTCTAAAGTATTTAAAAGTTAATTGATTTTCATTGGGATATCCTACGGCACGTTGAGACCACATATACAGCCCCTACTTATCTAATGGGGTTAAGGTTAGTTAGTGAGTGAGTGAGTGAGTCACATCGGGGTACCCACCAACAGTATCACAGGGTTCATCTTTATGAACGCAGAAATCTGTCCTGAAAGAGAAACATGAGCAAATGAATTCAGTATATTCTCAACTTTCCATAACTGCACTGACAAAAGTGATTGTGTACTGATTGTATGCATTTCATGAATAATACACACACTAGAAACATAAGCTACCCATCTAGAGACAGAGCAAAACATAGAAAGTGCACCCAGCTGCGACGCACAAAGGATGGTAGTGAGAACACACAACCAGGACGTGGATGAAAACAGGGACAAAACTAGTTCATGTGCGAAGTTTTGTTGGGCTTTTGAGTTGGTCTTTCCTTCATGCAAGTGACCATGGTAGAAATGTGTGTGCGGCGCAAAATGCAATCGTCGCCTAATTTGCATGATCATAATCAATGCTGTAAGATCAGCTGCAGCTTTGCCTGATTCCTTTTCAGTCTGGACGCGGAGACATTTGGGTTTCCGGTGGCCTGGAGATATAAATAATTACTGGTCTGACGTCAAATGTTTGTTTAAATGTTCCATTTTGTATATTGTATTGTTTCTCTCTAGTGGTCTCTAAACCCACTAGAGTAGCCAACCATTGTTTCCCCATCCTTATTAGATGTGTTTCTTCCTTCTTGTGGTCATTGTGCTGTGCTGAAGGGGGATGGTAGAGTCGCATGCAGATCTTATTGTGTTGTTTGAGTCAAAAAAATACAAATGAATGTCTTTCAAAACATGTGCTTTCAAACATGCAGAGAGCATGTAGCGACCTGTCTGCAAATAAACAGTCGCTGAGAGGCTAAGTTATGGGTGTAGCGGATTGTGACGCGCTGTACCAAAGAAAAAGTCCGCTCCGATCCAATGATGCGTTTTGACAGGTTTATTGAAGTATTAGTCCAACATAATCCGGTATGCATAACGTGCTCAAAGTAAAGAAAAATCACAACGTAGCAGCGTAGCAAACAGCGGCGCCGCAGCAGCAAGCAACAGCGTCAATAGCAGTCAACAGTAGCAACAATAGCATAGCAACAATAGTGATAGCGCCAACAGCGTCAATAGCTTTAGCAATAGCGGTCAATTACGCCAATAGCGTTCAACAAGCAGTCAGCAAGCGGTCAACAAGCGATCAACAAAAATACGGCGTCCCCGTCACTCACCCTCTCTCTTTCCACCCCCCCCTACTTCCGTCTGTGCCTGCTATTATAATCCGTCCTTAGGTTACCGCCCCCAATTACGGTGAAATGCAATTAACAAACCCAACCAAATATGACAACCCAAGTGTCCCAAATATAAACCATTAAACTATCATATCAACTATCATTTTATATTAGACAGAACATATATAATAATCACCTTCGTGGCTCCTACAGAGCAGTTGAGCAGCATGGAGGCATTGAGGCCTCTGCACAGTTCTACGCTGAATGTCTGTTTGTTTTACTTCCAATGCAAAAAGCTCTCTCCATCTCCAACTACCGTCTCTAACTGACTACAGCACGCGGCAGTTCTAGGGGTCAACGCACACAGACAGTAAACAAAGTTGCGTAATTGCTTCGAAATATTTGATCGCAATACTCTCTACCACAATAATCTCATAGATTTACGTATTAATTTTGCCAGCCCTAATTTTAAACCCAATGTTTTCAGGGAAGACTTTAGAAATCCCGAGATCTAAGGTGTCATGAAGTGTGTGATAAGAAGTACACCAATAAATGAACGAAAGAAAGATAAATACAGCCAAGTATCGTGATATCGTGATATTTTGTAATGAATTATTGTATTAATGCTGGAAAGCAAGTAGCTGTGGGTTTTGCTATATCAACTATTGCACCATATGAAAGTAAAACACCTCGGGATTACTATGAACTGCATGGCTTACACACCACGATTAAGAGATAGCATTATCCACTGATGTTATAACAGAACCACAGAAGAATCAATCAACACTGGACACACTTGGCTTGATAGAGAAAGTGGTGGCTACATACCTAGTGACCAGCACAGCAGTGTCCACTGGAGGTATGTCTTCCCATCCACCAGGGAAATGGTCGGTACCAGGAAAGCGCAACCTCCCAAATTCTCGATGCTGCCAATGGCAGAAGCTCTCCAGATACCTCTCTCCATGATGACCCACCTTTAGCTGTTCCTGAAGAACAGATAGAGAGCAGATATCATTTTTAACTGTGTCTCTTTTTTATTTAACCCTCCTATTAACGACCCACACTATTTGAACACACACACGTAAGTAGTTAGTAAAAGATTAGAAAAAAATACACATTACTTTTATACACAAAGAAACAGTTTGGTACCACCTCCACCTCATCTGTTGGATTCAATAGCCACACGGGTTAAACCAGCAGAAACACTATAGTTTTATCGAAAAATGAAGCATAAAGAGTGAATATTGTGGCAGTGAGGGCAAACTAGAAATATTTTTTTAACCAGATTCTGAAGGTGCTCTACCCTTTAGTTTCAGTATCCACTCTAGCCTAGCCTGGCCTATGCACACCCATGCAAATCTCAGAAACAGTATGAAATACTCAAACGTATTCAGTAATATTGAAAAAAGCTCAATAGATAATCATTTTTTAAGTTGAAATGGTTGCTTTAGCTAAAAGATTGAGGAAAAAGGATTTTACAGTTTAAAATTGGAGAACCATGTTAAAAAAGTGTATGAAGTTGATTTATATTAAATCAAATGAGTTATATAGTTAGAAAGCTGAAACTGCTGAATTTTTCATAATTTGAACAATTTGAGAAGATGAAAGATGAAAATGAGATGCCACGGAAGAAATATAATAATATTAAGTTCTAAAGATTCGAATAACAATACTTGGCCTTATGTACATACAGCCTAATGTCTTATTTTGTACAGCCCAAAATCGTAAATTACAAAATTTGCCTCAGAGAGCTTTACAGCCTGTACACATGCGACATCCTCTGTCCCAAAACCTGAACATCGGTATAGAGAAAAAAATAATTTAAAACCCTTCAATGGGGAAAAAAATGAAGAAAATCCATATCCCAAAAGATGTACAACAAAAGAAATGATTCCACTAGAAAATGCATTTCCTGCTGAAAATGCATTGGAATGCTAACAGCTGAAATTATTTTCAGAAAATTGCTGAAAATACAGAAATGAGAAAACCTGAAATGAACTGTAAAGAATTGCAAAGAAAACAGAAATGGGAGAAGCTAAATGATAAGATATATATATGTGATATAGCAGTAGAATAAGTGAGTACTAGTTGTACTAGTATTTGAAAGAGCAGTTTGTTATTCAATCTAAATGGACTTGGTAAATTGATTTGTACTTGTACAGCGCTTTTCTAGTCTTCTGACCACTCAGCCCGCGCTCCCCACTCACCCACAGTCACCCTAAGCTAAGAAAACTAAGAAGATATTAATTGATAGGCCTCAAACATTACAGTAAGAATTTCCACCATGGTGGGTTTATTTTGAAATTATGGGATTGGGGGGGCAAGCGAGGGAGTTCACGATGTTGGCCCGTTGACAGATATCAGCATCATGTGACTCCACTAATCAGCTGTTATGGTTCTGCATGGTTCCCTGACCCTAACCCTATGGTGAGACAAAGTGTAGGTTGTACGTATCCACGACAACGGAGAAAATGGGTTCATTAACGAGCTGATCAAAGGATCAAAGGGCAGAGATTTCAACAGCCATTTACACAGAATTCACGCCTCAAACAAAAGAGAAAAGAGTTCAGGGAGGAGGGGTGGTGGAGACAAGGAAAGGAGGTTCTGAAATGTCCTCTGTAAGACCTGAATACCTTCAGGTCCAGCCAGACTGCACTAATCAGCTAATACAGATCAGCTATGAGTCACAGACAGAGCAGCATGCGACTGTGAGTAACCGTGACAACGGAGCCCCTGCAGTCACTAACGATCTCAGAGGGCAGAGAAAGACAGCGATTTACACTGAATCCACACTTCAAACAAATGTCCCCTGGAGCAAAACTATACAGGGTAGCAAAAAATATAATTTCATTTTGAGTGACAGAGTGACTCTACCGAACGCATAAGTGTAATTCACAGAGAGTAATTTACATGTCTCTCTGTGTCTTATAACTGCTCAACTAACAGTTTACAAAACATGTACCTTCAGTTTTTTTTTTTTTTTTAATATGTCGGCAGATTTGTATTGGAGCCTATGGGGCTTCAGACAGACTTTGTCTCACTCTCGGCTCCCCACACAAAAAGTAAGTAACTGATTCCATACTCATATGAGTCCGACCAGCACAAGCATGGCATCGTTTTGATCCAAAGTGAAGCTTGAAATGTGAATTTTGTGGCCGTAAGGACAAAAGGACCATATTTTCTTTACCAAAATCTGCTGATGCCGATGCTTCCCTCACTCTAAATTTCCGGAACATTCCAAAGCTGCCCTCTAGCTCCCTACATGAAAAACTAATGAAACAATTAGTCATTATGAAAAAAGTATAATAGATATGAACAAGCAGTTTTCATCAAATTGAACATTTTAAAGTTGAAATGGTGTCTCTAGCTGAAGGAAGGGCGAAGCCATGTAGGCCTACTTAAGATTAGATTTGTGTATAAGAAATGATTTGTGCAAAGCAGGCTAAAGCAATTTTTTTGTGACCTAGAGCAAATATTTTGTCAGTGCTCTGGATAAAACACTTTGACTCGTACAAGCACACTTCCTGGTGTGTATTATTTTACCTCTATTTGCATCTTAAAAACATCCCAAAATAGCGTTTATCAAAGCTGTTGTTAATTCATTAAAGTGGTTTCTCTGTTGTGAATTAGATACGGGTGCACTGTTTTCAAACCATATGTAAGAAGTGCTCCAGTTTACAGCTGGACTACAGTGCAAATGTTATTTTACGTTCTTGATTGTTCTTACGGTCAATAATAACAAGTTTTAATTTATTTTTGACGACACTTTAGCATTAGTTGGTAGTAACTCAAATTTCATACAGTAGGTCAGACATGGGTGGGTGATCCCCAGGCCCTGCTAACCTGCGTGTGGATGTGTCCTTGGGCAAGACAGTTAACCCCAACATTGCCCCTGTAGCTACAATGTGACTACAGTGTGTGAATGTTAGTTACTGATGGGAAGGCGGTACCACGTATGATAGCTTAACGGTGTTAAAGCGCTCTGAGTGGTTGGAAGACTATAAAAGCGCTATAAATGCACACTCCATTTACAATTACATCCGGCTGGTCAGAAAATGCCATGCATTTACAGTGACTGGCCCGGTCAGCAGGCTTTTGAGTTATTCGAAGCTTTTGGTGGTGGAGATGGTAACCCTATTTTAATGGAGGGGGGGGGGGCGATTTTGCTCATTACCCCCCCCTATAAAAAATAGGGTTACCATCATTGTGACCTGCTTGTTTGATTGAATGCTTGTTACCAGTAAATACCAACCAGCTCCTTTGTCTCCCGGTTTTGTTTTGCTCTCTGTATCGGGCTGTGACAGTAGGCATAAATGGCTGATGAAGCAGATTGTGATTTTTACATGCTTGTTCACATGAATTAGAATTGTGTGAATTGACAATAAAAAATAAAAAAAACATGTTGTCTGACTGAGTGTGAGCGAGATCAAAAAGGTTAAAAAGTAAGGCTCACGGGGCGGCTGTGAAGAATGACCAGCTTGGTAACACGAATGTTGATCTTGACTCCCAGACTCTTGTGCTGGAACATATTGTAGACCTGAAAGAAGTTGATGTATTAAGTTTTCAATTCAATGAGAAAGTGTGTCCAAATTTTGGACTGGTACACAAATATAATATATATTTTGAATGAATGGAAAACCGATTCAACACCAATAAGCAAAAAAATAACTAACCATATTCATGACTGTCAACAAGAACCTCTGTGCAGCCTCAGCTCCGTGGTACTGCACCATATTAGAGTCAGCAACCACCACCGTCTCCACAGTGTATGCTTCCTGCAGGTGAATGACGTTTCTCTTCCCGCGACCCTCCTCCCCTATGTTTGACATCTTCTCCTTTCCTACCAAAAACAGGCACAGACTGGAGATCAAGGTTATGAACACTACAGAGGAGTAATAAAGGATCTTGCTGTCATTTTTTCAGATTCCTCATGAAGGAATGTAGCAAGCTTGTTGCGCAAAAATCCAGAGCAGCTTTCGCAGAAATGAGAAAAGCTAAAATGAATTTGAAAGAATTGCTGAAAGTACAGAAATTGCAGAAGCTAAAATGAATTTTAAGAAAAATGTTAAAACAGTTAAAAATACAGAAACTGACAAAAATGACCTGCAACTTCCTGATGCTAAACTCAGAAAAAACAGAAGTTATTACGCCTTCGACGTCAGCTGTCACGTGAAACAGTCTCTATGGATGGAATTGCTCTGGTATCCAACAGCACCATCAGAAAATCTTGGAGTTCTCTTCGACCAGGATATGTCCTTCAACTCTCATATAAAGAAGACTTCAAGGACTGCCTTTTTTCATCTAAGTAATATATCGAAAATCAGGTACTTCCTGTCTGATGCAGAAAAACTAGTTGATGCATTTATTACTTCTAGACTGGATTATTGTAATTCTTTGTTATGAGGCTGCTCTTGTAAATCTCTTAATCCTCTCCAGTTGATTCAGAATGCTGCAGCACGTGTATTAACAAGAACTAAGAAATGGGATCATATAACTCCTGTATTAACTTCTCTGCACTGGCTTCCTGTTAAATCAAGAATAGAATTTAAGGTACTTCTCCTCACCTACAAGGCACTTGCTGGTGAGGCACAGTCTTATCTTAAAGAGCTTGTTATACCGTGTTGTCCTACAAGGCATCTGCGCTCCATAGATGCTGGTAACTTGTAGTTTCCTAGAGTTTTAAAAAGTAGGATGCGGGCCAAAGCCTTCAGTTATCAATTAAAACGTTCCTCTTTGCCGGGGGACTTCTTAGGACACACCGAGCCCCTCGCTCACTCTCTCACTATCTCCTTCCACAATAATCCACGTTTTATTAATGTACATCACTAATTCAGCTTCTTTCCGGGAATTCTTTGTGCTTTCTCGCCTAGCAGGTCACCGTGGATCATAGTTTTGTGCGGACCCCGGTTCTGACTCCTGGCATGGCTCTGCTGACACCTGCTGCTGCCATCCTCATTACTTTAAATATGATTCATATTACTGTCATCATAAACCAACATCTTTCTGCTCTCCCCTTCCCCACAGAAGCCTCTGTGTATGGTGGTTCTGTCGGATGGTGGTTGTCCCTGCGGTGGTCCTGCCATACACTTGTTCTGCTACTTGCAGTTACTTGTATCCTTTCTGTTAGAGGATTTGAATGTATTGTACATCTTTTACATTGTTGATTCTGTACACATGACATCGATTGCAGTCTGTCCATCCCGGGAGAGGGATCCCTCCTCTGACGTTCTCCCTAAGGTTTCTTCCCTTTTTTCCCCATTGAAGGGTTTTTCATTTTTTGGGGAGTTTTTCCTGTGACGATGTGAGGGTTTCAGGACAGAGAATGTTGCATGTGTACAGACTGTAAAGCCCTCTAAGGCTAATTTGTAATTGGCGATTTTGGGCTATACTAAATAAAATTAATTGAATAGAAGAAATAGTTTCAGTATCAATAGCAGTAGAAAAACTGGTAGTATTATTAGTAGCAGCAGTATAGTGCATTTGTAGTACAATTAGTAGTAGTTATAGTATTAATAGCAGTATAAATACTAGTAGAACCTTTTGTTATAATAGTAAGAGTGGAATATCAGTTGTTTATAGTTCCACTACGGGTATTAGGAGTCATTTTAGTATTAATAGCAGTAGTATTTCTAGTACTACTACTAGTAGTAAAAGTAATTTTAGAATTAATAGCAGTTGAAATATTTGTAGTAGTATCCATTGTCGTAGTACTAATATTAGTAGTAGTATTCATATGAGCAAGTATTTCAACCAAACAGCTTTATTCTAAGCTTTGGGGTTAAGGGACATAAAATCATTGCTTTTATTTTGAAATGATAAGCTTGGGTAAGGATAGTGAATGTGGCTGGTAAGCAAAAATGTTAATGTCAAGTGCTGGTGAGGAGCAAACAGTTTTTGACTGTGTGAGGGCATGCAAGAAGGTAAAAGGGTTGTTTCATGGTGCATAATAACCAGTGTTAATTTAGAGTAGGAAAAGGTGGATGAAGACAAAGAACATGATCTGTTTTTTGTTTATGTTGGAGAACAAATAAATAACCATCAAAGACAAACTGGACTGCTCAAGGTTTATTTTCATAACTGACACAGAGTCCGTTTGATTAAGGTAAAATGGACTACTCCGTAATGAAAAAGACTGTTAAAGTTGAAGAAAAAGGCACATATGGAAGAAAAATGCCTGAAAAAGGAGCGAAAGGTGAAGTATCAAAGGGCACACAATCTCAAAAGGATAAGAGTTGTCATAAAAGCTTTGTCACAAAGACAAACATAAAACGTTAATTAAAGAGGAGGTGAAATGGATGATATAAACAAATGGTTGAATTTCAACTAAAAGTTTCCCCAATACTGAAATGGTCGCTGTTCATAATGTGGTTAATGTGGACCCTCAGGACAGCATTTCAAATTTTGGATCCAATGCTCATGTAGAAGAAGTAATGTCTCTAGAGTCAGCAAGGTCATCCACAAGGCTTTAAACGGAGGCAGAAAGGGCTGCACCCATGATACAAAGCAAAGTTAGCAGTGTTGAATGCCTCAAAGCATGGCAGTGTTTCAACTACACATTGGGATGCAATGGAATCATTCCATACAAGGACCAATGCAAAAACAAGTATTTCAGCAGAAAAATTCATTGTCTAACACTCAGTTAAAAGGGAAAAAAACCAATGGAAGTGGACAAGTACAAAACTAAAAAAGCTATAAAGACAAACCAGGAGGAGTGTAAACAAATGAAATCAGATTACAATTCTGAAAATCAGCAACCAGCACCATTCCAAGGCAATCTTCAAATAAGTAATCTGTTTAGTGAGTTCCAAAGACAAAATGAAGTGAAAGCACTTCTTGTACAGACACAGAACTCCAATTTCTACCATGCAGAGAAATTATTATATTTGATGGAGATCCTTTACATTTTAGCTCTTTCATAAGAGCCTTTCCACATTCTGTTGAAGCGAAAACAAATCGAGGAGACGTGGAGCAGGTCTGTCACGGTTTTGGTCCTCTTCCTGTCTTATTTTGTAGTTTTCTTGTCTCTCGTGTCTCTGGGTGAGCTTCACTTCCTGCCCTGTCCTGTGATTGCCTGAGTGTTCCCACCTGTGTCCAATCACCTGCACCTCCCTTGTGTATTTCAGCCCCGTGTGCCTGTTATCCCTTGTCGCGTCATTGTCTACGTCAGTCGTTGTTGGAGCACGGCTCAGTTTGGTCAGAGAATAAAGAACACCGTTTTTGAGAATCCTGCGTTTTGGGTCCTGCCTCCTTCCGCCTGCATCAGCACCGATCTCCTGACAAGATCACTAGGAGCCATTCACTGGGGGGGGGGACAGTACACTACCAATGTGGATTATATATTACAGTATATTATAACACGAGTAGATGAAATCCAGCGTTCTGATTGGTCAAGAGCGAGTCACAGGGGGTGCATTATTCAGCGATAATGTACGTTTACTGTTCACACTGACGCACATCACTGCGCACTCAAAGTAACATGTTAGATTTTGCACGACTGTTAAGTTGACATTTTAGCTTTTATGTCGGTGGCGATTGCCGGAAATCGATCGTTTTGAGGCAATACGAGCTTTCGCAACCGGACAATTAAGGTAGACGTCATGAGCGATGTGAATGAATGAGATAGTGCGGGGCCCAATGCTGTTTACATGCACGTATGGGGACTATTTCTCCGGACTGATGAAATGTGATACACAACGTTTGGTGGCTACAACTATTTTGTGCTGAAAGGCAGCTATTTACTTACCATTTATAATTTCGCTGGTAACCGTGTTATAAAAGCAATACGGTACTTGAGGCAGTACTTTATCTGCGCGTTGGGCCTAACTACACCCTCGAACTGTTACATTATTGGACGACAAAGCAATAAGGGTGTACTTTATTTGACAAACTCCTACCGGGGACTTTGTCAGAGCCACTTCAAATTTTGACAGAACAATCCCAATGCATGGTAATTAGGTGGTGGAAATGCACTTATTGTAAGTCGCTTTGGATAAAAGAGTCAGCTAAATGACGTCATCATCAAAGTCTGGAGTTCTACTTGACAAGGACTCAGAGGTCACGCTCAATGTCCCTGGGACAGAGCTTTCTGTCCCAGGTCAGGGTGCTCCTCTTCAAATACACCCACAACTGTGTGTGTGTGTGTGTATGTTTCCAAACTTCACCTGCAGACCACGGTGAGAGGTCACATGCAGGATTTTTTTTTGTGTGAAGTGACCGCTAGCTTGCTTTGGAGGAGAGAAATGGATTTTTCACCCAATCCGGCGGTACAGATTTCTCCTCCATGTCAGGAAAGTAGGTTTGAAAACATTGAATTAAGTTGGTCATATGTCCCACTATGACCGACATGATTGGACCTCGGTCCACATCCTCTCACTTCACTCAAGAGGAAATTAGCCACGTGATGAAAACAGGTCTGTGCAGAATCCATGCACATACCTACAGAGTTATTAAAATCTTGTTTTGTGTTAAGCTGTTTCCATGGCAGCCCATTCTCTGCAGTAAACAGAGTCTTTTGAAAAACTAAACATACTCGAATTGTAATAAACTTGGCACAAACATGTAAAGTCAAAGATGTAGTTACCTGAAATTATGTTAATGCTTCAAAATGGCAATCTGGCTCGATAGCGCCCCCTACAAATTACATTTAAGCAGCCCCAGCACTAAGTTTAACGTATATGTGTGAAACATTTGTAACATGTCAACCTCGCATCCCTAAACATACTATTAAACATACTATTGTTTAAATATTTCATATTTAAATTAGCATTGTTCACCTATTTTCAGCGTTTCATGAAGTTGTAAAAAATTGAACTTCCAAGATTTATCCATTCTTTTCAAATTCAGGCAGTATGATCTTTTCCGTTCTAAATCCTCAAAAGACTGAAAAAATATGTGAGCTTGGTGCTTCATCAAAATACAAATCGCCATTTAAATTGAAGCATTTTTAACTTGACCATACTTTATCTAATCTGCTCCATATTTTTCAGATGTCATGCCATCCTTACCCTGTAGACATCCATATGATCATTTTTAACCCTAGTCATAGCGCTACCTAGTGGCAACAGCAAATCCATGTTTTTTACTTTACACCCTACTTCTTGCGGTTTAATCAGTTACCTCTTAAAAGTTGTCAGAAAAGACCTCTGACCTTGATATTGTTAACGATAAAGTTGGCAAAGCGTCATTCCCAGCATCACTCCAGTCGGTTAACAACGACTCACAGACGCTTTTTAGCCATACGGCCAGTGTGCGAAGTAGTAGCTTACAGCTGCTTTTGGTTTGATTTCATTCAAAATCAAAGGACTTACATTATACTCAATTATTTCGTGTCACTTTGCCACCATCATTTTTTTAACCATTGTTAACATCCGAACTGAACAGACTGGGATATTTTCAGACTACAGGTAATCTGGATGAGTACGCAGAGACTGTGACGCAGAGTCACAACCTATGTCTCAATGTCACTAGGCTGCATCCTTGTAGCCTCCAGCAGCCTTCGTAGACCTTCTGGTCCTCCAACAACCGCATAGGCTGAACCATAAGGTCTCTGAAATGGGACGGTCTGGCCTACAGAGGGACTTCCTGCTTCTGTCATCAGCCATACCTCTGCTGCTTCTGTTGCCTAGCAACCCGTTAAACAATAAAAGCCTTAAAACCCGAAAAACGTATAAAGTAGAGATAATATCATTTAATTTAATTTAAGCACCCTTCTCTTACGGAGCATGATGTATTTCAGGCTGAGAGAAGAACTGCAACGTGTCATCCGTAATTTTTTCTTGTATACTTTAATCTTATTTTACTTCAGCTAACTTTAATTTCTCATATTCCATCAGTTCATCAAGTATAATTCCTTCATGTGTAACATATATGGCAATAAATGGCTTCTAATTTTTGATATTGTGGTAAGAAAACTGAAAAGAAGATGGACTGTAACAAAGTGTCTTTAACTTCATCATCTGGTGTGACACACACACACACACACACACACACACACACACACAGAATTGGCAGTCAAAACAGGTTACTTTATTTAAACAATTGAGTATTTGCAATCACCCCGAGCATCAGTGTGACGAATATCCAAAGTCCTGTGTCATCCAGCCTAGTGGTTTATGTCACTCACCTCGTACAATCCAGCAGTTGCCATCTGGAGCAGAGCTGGTCTTGGCAGAGCGTTGGAGTCGCAGCAGCCAGTGTTTCACTCCCGAGAAGGACTGATCGGGGCCATTTTTTCCCACTGGCTGAATGAATAGACGGTCCTCCCCAATCTGAATGAGCCCAGTCTATGCAGAAAACAGAGACATGTACAAGATGAAAGCATTGTTAAAAGGGCTCAGTCCACTGTTGTTGAGCTACTGAGGTGTATCTACTATCTAATAACTAGGATGACGCGCCAGTGATCCTCAATGCATGTTGTTGTTTTGCCATGTTGTGTGGGAAACACTAGATTGAGTCCACTGGTATAGATATCAACATACAGTTTAGCGGTCAAAACCCTTTGCCCTTCCGGGGTCAAACATTAGTGTTTAGTGGACCGCTACCCAGTGAAAAAAAAGAGGGGAACACAGTTCCAACATCTCAACCATATTTGGCCCTTACAAGCATGACTATTCCTATGTGGAGAATGATTTACAGAAAAGTACAAGTTCAATTTTTAGGTGTATGTTGAATAGAGTGCTGAAATCTACCTTAACAAGCAGTTATTTAAAGTTATGGGCATTACTTTGCAGTATATATTTTTTTCTTTCTTACAATTCCCAATAAGATAAACGCGATTCCGCACAGAAACAGTCAATGAAATCTTTTTCATCACAGTTCCATAATCAGTCTTTCCTCTACCATTTTGTTTTGGTGCCCCGCACCCTCTAAAAAAATGTGCAATTAATAAAAACATTTTTGGTTAATTCTCCGCGCACGGCATTTCCACACTGACATGAATATGTCGCGAATATGTCCTGAAATGATTGTGATGACGATAATCCAAAGATGATGTCATGGGGCGTATATTTAGACATCACTTGAGTACAGCCAGGTGTGTTTTGGCTAGAGAGCAAACTAGTTTTCAATGCATTATGAGATGAAGCGAGTTTTCTGTTTGAGAGAAGTCTGATTTATGTTGTGTTGCTTTTAAGTAATAAAAGGAATTATTGAGAAGTGAGACTACGAGAGAATGTGCGTTGATTTACTGACTGCTTCTACACATTACTATTACTATAATCATAAACCCACATTACTGACTTGTTCCTGCAGTGGCCCTGCCGGACATCCACTGCTACTCATTGTTGTTCTTTTATTATTATTGCAATGATGCTTCAGGATCTAGAGTGTACAGTAGCGTCAGAATCTGGTTAAAAAGTAATTCTATCTTACCCTCATGGCCACAATATTCACTCTTCAGGTTTCATTTTTGGATAAAAATGATGATGAAAAGTGAGTGTGCTGGTTGTACTCATGTGGCTGTGGAATCCCACAGACATTTACTTTTGGCCTGAGTCCCCCGAGAGACAATGTCTGTCTCAAGCTCCATAGGCTCCAATACAAATCTGGTGACATTTTAAAAAAACCTCCAAAACGCAATAGCGTTTTTGTGTAGATATATCTACTATTCAATGTGGAGAATATAGTCACAATGGACCTGACCCGACTGATGCGGAAGCATGGTGTTAAGGTTTCGCCGGGTTTCTCCTGCTCGGTGCAGGACTACAGCCGGGCCATGGGAGAGATGGTCGGTCACGGCAGCACAAAGTCCGCCGCCCGCATGAACAACACAATGGTGATGTTTATAGAGTAGACAAAGCTAACCTGGTGGTGGAGAAGGGGATTGTTGACACCATTTTTTATCATGATGTGACTTACTACTCAATATTTGAACAATTTCTGTCAAATTGAACGTATTGTACATCGTTTAGGTTGTTCATTCTGTACACATGAGATCTATAGCACTCTGCGTGCTGGGTGAGGGATCCCTCTTCTGCCGTTCTCCCTAAGGTTTTTCATTTTTTCTACCTGTTGTTAGGTTTTCGGAGGGGGGGCTGATGTGAGGGTTCCGGGACAGAAGATGTCTTATTACAATTTTCCTCAAAGGGCTATAGAATCTGTAGACAACAGACTCCAAAGCCATTCCTGCAAACTCATATAGAGTGAAAAAGGTGACAAGGGAGTAAGATGGGTGTGCGTGAACGACATGCCCCCCAGGATGTTTGACAGCGTTAACTACGGTCTTACATTTGTTCTGAACAGAGGTATAAACGGATCTCATTAAGATCATAGATTGCGCCAAAATACCTACTGTAATAATAATCGTAATAATTATTTTAGAACGGGTGAGAGGCATGACTATTCAAGGAAAAACACCAAAAGCAGATGGTGTTCAAGAGCTCCACCTGCTGACCAATACGAGGTTGGCTCATGAATAATCTTAAACAAGAAATAGAAAATCAAAATTCCGGATCCAGAACAAACCTGTGATTTTCAAAGAGGCAAGATAACATCAACTCAAATATTACCTCAACCCAGATTTGAAGGATAACTGCTACACAGAGAGGTTCTATCTACAGTTGAAAACACTAGAGGAAATTGAGTGGGGAAAAGGAGGAAGGTCTAATTTAAGCTTTGGCATCGGTTTTGAGTGAGTGTGAACCCCTTTCTGCACACGCACACGCACGCACACACACGCACGCACGCACACGCACTCGCTAAAGGTAAAGTGGAGGTTAATTGCTCACAGCGGTGACACTCAGACTTTTGAGAAGGAGATCAGATGCCTGGCTCTATACTAAACAGCAACAGCTGTTGGCTTTTTGGCCAGCCTTTACTTCAATTTAGCTGGTTCGACCTCTTAAAATACAGCTTCCTTTGTTTTAAATAAATAGCTTTACGATTAGAAAATACGTCAAAATACAACACGTCTGACGGACTCCAACAGCTTACAACCACAAATCAAATCAGCATCTTAATTCAATGTTGAGACAGTGAGATGAGAGCTAAAACAAGCCAGTAAGTGGAAATGACATTTATGCATCTGCCTCCAGTTTTGTTTTCATTTAAAATTGGATGAATGATGATGGAGTTTGTAAGGCTGCTGCCTTCCATCAACATGAAATAGTATCCATGTCTTCTGGATCTGCCACACTGTCATTTCAGGGAACTCAGATCTCTGCAAGACAATCCCGTGAATTTGAACTGATTGACCCACTAGCAGCTTCATGTGTCTAAAAGAGGTCCACCTCAATTAGAATAGAATAATAGACTAATAATAAAAGAACATAGAATAAAATCATTAAAAAAATGCGAGTCTCTTTCAAGACAACCTGCCTCTTCAGTTTACCTGAAAAGTCCAGAAGAGGAGGATGGACTTACCAGGCCACCACACGTGCTCAGTGACGCCACAGAACCCGTGTGGTTGATGACGGAGCCGGAATAGAAGCACAGCTGCTTCTTGGACAAGCGGCTAAACGCTACGCTCTGGTCTCCGCGTCTCTCCTCGACCACGAAGTCCCCAGAGACAAACGTGCTGTCCCACGTAAGATTTAAATACAGCCTCATTCCGAAGGCAGGCAGGGACACAATGATCCGGGCCGGGTCGGAGGGTCCTCCCCTCGGGGCGTCCGTTGAGCGCTGCCCGCGGCGCCGCAGTGGACTGGCCGAGCGGGCAGAGGACAGGTGCACCTCTTGACCCGACAGCAGCCGAGGGACCACTTCATCAGTCTCCTGGTCAGACTGGGCTGTGGGGCGAAAACACAGTCGTGACTCAGTGAACATAACCGTGTGCTTAATCCTCTGGAATCGCGTCGCAGACTGTGTGGACGGGACTCGGTGTTAACGTACAACCACCCGCGGGACACACAACTGGTCTTCGCTCACGGACGACGACACATTGCTTTAGTCGGCCTGTACCTAGGAGGGAGCCCTGCATAAAGTTTATACGTAGTCTACTACTTACCACTCAATCCGATGCAAAGAATGGAGAGGAGCGCCTGCGTGACGTGGCTGTTGTGCATGTTGCGGTGGAGCACGCGACAGGCAGGGGACAGAAGCGTTTACCAAGGCACCGGTAGCACGGTGCAGTTTTTCCTTATGTAGGAGAACTTTCAGTAATTCAGCCTGGATGACTTGTAGCTCAGGACACGCCTCCACAGCCTGGCCGTCCTCCCGTGAGGTCACGTTAGTACCACCCAGAACCGTATGGAGTGAGTCACGTCATCTCCGTTCCCTGCACAACAGCTGGGTCTCATTTGCTGGGCTGTATCCACACGAGGCCTTTGTGGTCTACAAGAGCTGGGTCCTCCAACGCCTGCAAAGGCTGAACCAAGCGTGAATCTTCTTATTCCATCTCATTTCGGACGATATTGTTAACCTCAGTAAATTCAAATCAGTAAGCCCTGAACTGTTAGATAAATGTAATAGAGGTAAGCAATCAATACAATAGATACAAACAGAGGCAAACCCATGTATTAACTTACTTAACGACTTTTTATTTTCTCTTGCATAGGATAAAGATGCTGTTACAAGCTATTTTAAATGTAACTTCAAGATGTTGCAGAATATTTAGTAGCTGAATTGTTCTTCAGCTTGATGGTGCTTCCTCCCGGCTCCCTAAAACAAAGCAGAATGTGACGTTATTTTATAATCACAGTGCTAGCGGTGTTGACGACGGGGGGATGGTGCTAGCGTTGTAATTGCCGCGCTGACTGGACGGACGAGCCGGAAAAAAACCGACACTCCGCTGTCCCTTCAAAATAAAAACACAGGAGGATTTTTTTTTATTTTCCCATGCAAAGGCCCGGGGGTCGCGACCCCAGAGAAACACTGGTCTAAGGCACATGTGTCAAACTCAAGTCCAGTGGGTCAGATGTCTGGCCTGACCCTGAAATAAGTTTGACGCCCATGGTCTAGGCCAGGGCTATTCAATTGGCGCGCGGGCCGGGCCCGCGGGCCGGGTCCGGCCCCTGAGGGATTTTATACTGGCCCTTGGTACAGTAGGAGGCGGCACCCCTTTCAGCCAGGTAGAATATCTACCTGTTTCGGCCGGACACATATTTTGGGGGACCACACGTGACAAATCAAAGTCGCCCGTTCGCGCGCTAGTGCCGCGCTCTGACCACTCTGACATTCTTTCAAGCTAGGCATGAAAGATTAGCTAACACGAAGAAATGTCTGTCTCTACTTTAAAAAAAAGAAAAGTTGACTCTGAGAACAGGCAGTTCAACAATGAATGGAAAGAGAAATATGCGTTTGTTGCAGTTGATAAGAATCATGTGTGCTTAATCTGCAACGAGTGCCTCGGCGTGTGCAAAGAGTATAATTTGAGAAGGGATTACAAGACAACGCATGCTAACTTCGATGCTACTTTCCCACCGGGCTCTGCTGCTCGGAGGCAGAAGATAACGGGGCTTCAATCTTGTTACGAGCAAAGACGTGGCATTTTGTTTCGAGTCTGTACAGATCAAGAGAGAGCAACTGCGGCATCGTTACGAGTGGCATGGATATTGGGCAAAAAGAAAAAGCCATTTACAGACTCAGAGACCGTCAAGGAGTGTATGCTGGCATCCATTGAGGAGGTGGTAACCGATGAACAAACATGAAAAAACATTATCGATTCAATCAAGCAAATTCCAATTTCTGACACGTCAAATATTCAATTCAATTCAATTCAATTCATTTTATTTTGTATAGCCCAAAATCGCAAATTACAAATTTGCCTCAGAGGGCTTTACAGTCTGTACACATGCAACATCCTCTGTCCCGAAACCCTCACATCGGCACAGGAAAAACTCCCCAAAATATGAAAAAAACCCTTCAATGGGGAAAAAAGGGAAGAAACCTTAGGGAGAACGTCAGAGGAGGGATCCCTCTCCCGGGATGGACAGACTGCAATGGATGTCATGTGTACAGAATCAACAATGTAAAAGATGTACAATACATTCAATTTCTCTAACTGAAATGATACAAGTAATTGCAAGTAGCAGAAGAGGTGTACGGCAGGACCACTGGAGGGACAACCTCCATCAGATCGAACCACCATCCACAGAGGCTTCTGTGGGGAGGGAGAGCAGAAAGATGTTGGTTTTTGATGACAGTAATATGAATCATATTTAAAGTAATGATGATGGCAGCAGCAGGTGTCAGCAGAGCCATGAGCCAGGAGTCAGAACCGGGGTCCGCACGAAACTATGATCCACGGAGACCTGCTAGGCGAGAAAGCACAAAAAACTCCCGGAAAGAAGCTTAATTAGTGATGTACATTAATAAAGCATGGATGATTGTGGGAGGAGAGAGTGAGAGTGAGAGAGGGGCTCGGTGTGTCCTAAGAAGTCCCCCGGCAGTCTAAGCCTAGAGCAGCTTAACTAAGGGCTGGTCCAGGCTAACCTGAGCCAGCCCTAACTATAAGCAATATCAAAGAGGAACGTTTTAAGCTTTATCTTAAATGAACTGACCGAGTCTGCCCCCCGGACTGAAAGTGGAAGCTGGTTCCACAAAAGAGGAGCTTGATAACTGAAGGCTCTGGCCCCCATCCTACTTTTTAAAACTCTAGGAACCACAAGTAGCCCAGCATCTATGGAGCGTAGATGCCTTGTAGGACAATACGGTGTAACAAGCTCTTTAAGATAAGACGGTGCCTCACCAGCAAGTGCCTTGTAGGTGAGGAGAAGTACCTTAAATTCTATTCTTGATTTAACAGGAAGCCAGTGCAGAGAAGTTAATACAGGAGTTATATGATCCCATTTCTTAGTTCTTGTTAATACACGTGCTGCAGCATTCTGAATCAGTTGGAGAGGTTTAAGCGATTTACAAGAGCAGCCTGATAACAAAGAATTACAGTAATCCAGTCTAGAAGTAACAAATGCATGAACTAGTTTTTCTGCATCACTTTGAGACAGGAAGTTCCTGATTTTTGATATATTCCGTAGATGAAAAAAGGCAGTCCTTGAAGTCTTCTTTATATGAGAGTTGAAGGACATATCCTGGTCGAAGAGAACTCCAAGATTTCTGACGGTGCTGTTGGATACCAGAGCAATTCCATCCATAGAGACTGTATCACGTGACAGCTGACTTCGAAGGCGCTCTGGGCCTATCATGATAACTTCCGTTTTTTCCGAGTTTAACATCAGGAAGTTGCAGGTCATCCAGGTTTTGATGTCTCCAAGACAGTCCTGAAGTCTAACAAGTTGGTTGGTGTCTTCTGGCTTGATCGATAGATACAGTTGAGTATCGTCTGCATAACAATGGAAGTTTATGCGGTGTTTTCTGATAACGTCGCCCAAAGGAAGCATGTACAGGGTAAATAGAATCGGTCCAAGCACAGAACCTTGTGGGACTCCGTGACCAACATTCGTGGTCCTCGATAATTCACCGTTCACAAACACAAACTGGGATCGATCCGATAAATAAGATTTAAACCAGCTGAGTGCAGTTCCTTTGATGCCAATCAAGTGTTCCAGTCTCTGCAGCAGGATACGGTGATCGATGGTGTCAAATGCAGCACTGAGGTCCAGCAATACAAGAAAAGATACAAGTCCTTGGTCCGATGCAAGTAGAAGATCATTTGTAATTTTCACCAGTGCCGTTTCTGTGCTGTGATGCATTCGAAATCCTGACTGGAAATCCTCGAACAAAGCATGGTTTTGTAGAAAGTCACATAATTGATTCGCGACAGATTTCTCCAGGATCTTAGCGAGGAAGGGAAGATTAGAGATGGGATTAGAGATGGATATGAGGAGAGTCGAGTCCCTTGCCTCCGACGTTTTTGAGACGCTTTTGGACAAGCTGAGGAAGGCCGAGGTGATGTCTTTGGCCGTGGATGAGTCCACTGATAACAGCGATGTTGCACAGCTGTGCCTCTATGTGCGATTTTTTGATGGGGAATGTTTTCGCGAGGATCTGCTTGGACTAATTCCCATGGAGGGGCACACTACCGGTGAGATTCTCTTCGCCAAAATTGCTTCATACTTTGAGGAAAACAACTTGGATTTGGCACGCGTCAACATGTTGGTGACGGATGGTGCGCCCTCCATGGTGGGCAGGGATCAGGGGCTCGCCGGGAGGATGGCAGCTGCGGCTCCGCAGGTGAGCTCTCTGCATTGCCTCATCCACCAAAGCCTCCTGTGTGCCAAGCTCAGCGGTGAGTTAAAGGAGACCATGGACTCGGTTATGGCCATTATAAACTTAATTCGTTGTACCTCCAGTTTACAGCACCGCCTTTTCCGAAAGCTGTTGACTGACATGTCCGCTGAATATAAAGATTTGCTGATTCACAATGACATTAGATGGCTTAGCAAAGGAAACGCTTTGAAACGTGTTTGTGAACTAAGAGAGGAGATTCTGGTGTTTCTCCGGTCTTCAAAATTGAAAAAAGCTGGCAAAAGCTTGCGCATTGCCCTGACAACATATACACCTGACTTCACTGCTCTTGCCAAGTCAAAAAAATGCCATTTCTCTCATTAGGTGGCCAATGTTGGCGAGCTATATGCAAGGTAATAGGCATAAATAGTCAAGCAAGAAATCTTTTTTGAACAGTATGATGCAAAATGTTATTCACCCCACGTTATGCACTTTTTTTTCTAGGTATTATTGTTGAATGCAGTTTGAAATGTTTTGCCTTGCTAAAGTGCACTGTTGTTTTAATTCTATTCTGTGCTACACTAGGGTTTTATTTTTGTTGGTGGAGATACATTGATGTTGTCTGTCAAATGAGTGCAATTTGAAATATCTGTGATATGGCCGACCTAGACTGTCAAGGTGTCTGATTTATGTTCAGACTGGACAAAAGTGAGTGAAGCAGTAGTCCACGTGAGGATTTATTTTATAGGGACGTCTATTTTATTTTTGAGAAGGAAAAAAGTGTGAGTTGTACTCAGTTACCATTTAGCTGCATTTCTGTATTTAGCCAGTTGAGAAGGGGGGCAGTTTGATGTTTCTAAGAATTATTTCCCTCTTGTAACACTGAAATGTATCTCCTCATTGTTAATTGAGGATAACGAGCTGTAGTTGGTACAGTTATGTGCAATTTAAGTGGATGTTTTCTGTTAATTGCATTTCCCTAATTGTCTGTGTCTTTGATTTTTCAACGTTGTATTGCCATTTGAATGTAACAATGCCTTAGGCCTACGTGTCTTAGTGCATCACAATGTGCATATTTTGCATTTAAAAAATAGAATATATTGACTCCTTCAGCATGTTGTTTTAATTTCTTTATTTGTTGCTATAATTACTCATATTCTCCGGCCCCTTGTTTTGCCTCGGTTTCATGAACCGGCCCCAATTCCAAATAAATTGATTAGCCCTGGTCTAAGCTAAATTTACTTTAGGCTTTGAGATTCTATGGACATTTACCTCTCCATATTATGTTGCGTAGCTTATGAAGCTAATGTTGAAGCTTTAATGGATGTGAGAGTGGAATGTTGGATGACCCAAGTCAAATTCAAATAGGCCTGAAATATTGGTCTTAAAATACAAATTTGGATATTTTAATAAGTACAATAGGTATTTGACTAATGTATAGTATATTTGACCTAGTTCAGTTTACATTTGCTGGTCAGGAGCAATGAGTTGATCTTATGTTTTCTTTGATACCAGTCGGTTTGAAACGATCAGATAATTTTGTCCCTTTTGCTGCAGCAGTCTAAGGCTGGCATAGACCTCCCCCTAAACTTTTCTATTCTATTCTATACTCCTTTTGGAATGAAAATCAAGTTTGGAGAAATTACTCAAATCAGTGATATCGGTGGAGACCACTACTGTCATTTTGGCTTTGAATTAGGTGGGGATTACGCTTACAATGTAGCTAGTGTAGTGACGTGAGCAGCGCAAATGTCCTGTAATATCAATGATTACTGGCATGACCTGTATACATAGTTGTGCTTTTTCCAGTGCATTTTGAAGAATATAGAATCCAAGTGAGTATGCGCAATGTGGGTTTTCCTCAATGAATGGACAATAAAAGCACTTTTCATTCTACCATTTCTTTGTATTTGATTATCTGTTAACTGCTACATTTGTCATCATAGTGTCTGAACAATTGGAATGGAATAACACGCACATTGCATATATAAATCACAAAAATAAACCGTAAAATACACTTATTTAATTTTATGTTTGTATGTTTCTTTATGTTTGAATTTTTAGCCATGGCAGGAGGCAGGAACAGGGTCAAGATAGAGTCACAATCCATAGAAACCCTTAAGAGCCTAATTACAGCTAACAAACGTAACCGTTTTGCCAGATAAATACAGAGTTACAGTAATAAAACTTACATCGTCAATGACTCATTCTGACTATACTGTCTGTGTTGCGTAGGACATACAATTTGCGTCATATTGCGTCAATAATTCAAAACCCCCACCCCCACATGTGAGCAGCAAATTTGTAATAACAAGAATGTTTCATGCATCATTAGAATCATCCTTGAACTCTGGATGTGCTGGATCAGCACATCCGTCCTGACTAGGCACTGTCTTACAAACTTTCCCGATGGGCCACTGAGCTCTGGGAAGCAATGGGTCAACGATCAGACCAACTGAGTCCACATGTTATCAACGGCCTTCTGCCACTTCTGCCACGTTTGAAGAGTGGGCAAATAGTTCTGTGTGAACTCAATCCAAAACTGGTCAACATGCGTTTGACAGTGGCACCATTTCTGTCCTCCTATGCATGCTGGAGTATAGGCCACTTGAGGCAGCAATGCATCCTACTGACTCATCACATGGGAAAACACCTGTCACACAGCGTTACAATTAGGAATCAGAGCTTTAGCATGAAAAGGCAACAGGTGAGCTCTTCTGTTTTGGAGCAATGGATGACAACATTAGAAACAGAGCCAGAGGAGTGAGAGTAAGAGGAGGAGGAGGAGGGGAGGACAAGGACGAGGAAGGCCAAGGACCGTAAACTCTGATGAGATCCGAGTCACTTTGGTTGACCAAAGCTATTGAGAAATTCTTTTCTGCCTGGAGATGGAAAGTGTTTGACCGAAATCCACAAACGCATATAACCCTTCTCTATGCTATGGAAGATGCATGTGGAGATAAAGCAGTTGATGCTTTTCATGGCTGGATTGGACATGCTGAGCGATATTTCCCCCACTGCTTGGCCAGTGAAAACATTGCTTGTGATGTGGATGAGGTTCTGTGGAACACACCGGAACAGAAGAGAGGATGCAGCATAGTTTTTTACTGTAACTTATACAGTAAATTCTTCTGTTGTTTTGTATGTAGACCACTGTATGTGCAACTTTGTGTTGGTTGGGATGTACACTGTGTGCATTGTTTTCGTGGGGAAAATAAAATATATTTGTTACCGTGTATTTGTGTGTTGTGAGTACAAAAACAATATTCTAAAATATTTTACAACACATATGTATGTACTGTTTGTAGTAAGTGTAACACTGAACAAAAAAAAGGTAAAAGTCATTATGATGAATGGAGAAGTTTTTTTCCATTCATCATAGTGTTTTACATTGAGCACATCAGTGTTCACCTGGTTCTTATAAAAGTCTATTCATTTGATGGTTTGTGTTTGTCATTTGAAAACAAAATACCATTTTGAGAATAAATTACATTGTTTTGAATGTCAAGTTTAATTTTGCAGGAGTATTGAGGGGTTTTGCCCATTGTGTGTGTGTTTTTTGATTTGTGTGAAAAAATTCTGAGAGTATGAGGCATGCTTTAGGAAAATGTGTCTAAACAATCGAGAAAAACTGTAATGTAACTGTATACAGTAAATTCTTCTGTTGATTTGTATGTAGACCACTGTATGTGCCACTTTATGTTGGTTGGGATGTATACTGTGTGCATTGTTTTCGTGGGGAAGATAAAATATATTTGTTACCATGTATTTGTGTGTTCTGAGTATAAAATCAATATTCTAAAATATTTTACAACACATATGTATGTACTGTTTGTTGTAAGTGTAACACTGAACAAAAAAAAGGTCAAAATCATTATGATGAATGGAGAATTGTTTTCCATTCATCATAGTGTTTTACATTGAGCACATCAGTGTTCAACTGGTTCTTATAAAAGTCTATCCATATGATGGTTTGTGTGTGTCATTTGAAAACAAAATACAATTTTGAGAAGAAATTACATTGTTTTAAATGTAAAGTTTCAAATTGCAGGAGTATTGAGGGGTTTTGCCCATTGTGTGTGTGTTTTTTGATTTGTGTGTAGAGTTCTGAGTATGAGGCATGCTTTAAGAAAATGTGTGTAAACAATCGAGAAAAACTGTAAAAGGTTTTGAATTATTTTCATCACTCATTCTCCTTTCACCCCTTGCTCGCGTGCCCACACACAATTGAGAGAGATGCACCCCCAGGGGCTCTAAGGAGAGCTAACCCAGGATTTAAGGAACTCTAATTCCTAGGGCCTCTAAACCCGTGGGATTCGGGGGTCCTCAAATCTACAGGACTCCAACCTAGCGAAGTCAGCCCTTGTCTGAGGGGGTTGCCAAACCAAAGACTAGGATAAGGACTCTAAGCGTGTCCTTTTATTTGTGCTGGATCCTAGATCCCTTGGTATTCGTTGATACCCACCAAAACAAAGACTAGGATCCCTGATCCTTTAACTTATCCAGAGTGGATGCCAAATCCCTTAGTACTCAGCAGTACGTATCCTGCAGGTACTCAAACTTTAAAAACTCGGCGGTGTTGTTTCTTTTGCTGTTTTTCCTCAATGTTTATTTTTGCCAATTGCTCAAGTATCAATTAGATTTTTCACCACCAATCCACAAAGTACTCATTTTAAATTATTCAAAATGCAGATTTAGTTTTAACAGGTTTCTGCTCACCTTGGTTTGAGGCGGCCTGGGAATAGGCAGTGTTGGCGGGTGAAAGCATTTTGGACCAAATTTGCCTATGCAGAAAAACTTCTCATCCCGGACAAGACCCAAAAATTGTCAGGATTCCCGATCCTTCTGAGTGTATTAACTCTTTATTAAAACAACATACTGTTATCATACCTGGCTATCTATCACATTCAGAACAGACAACAGACAACAGAGCCTCAGCCGACACTTGAATTGACACAGTGCACGTTTATGCTGACATTTACGGTATTGAGCAAGTAACCGGACCAAACTTTGAGAAATGGTACCGTAAATGTCAGCATAAACGTGCACTAAAATTCAAGTGTCGGCTGAGTTGACCACGGATATCCGAGTGTCGCCTGAGTTGACCGCAGTCTAGAGCTGCCGAAGTGGGAACCGCAAGCCCTAGTATTTCCAAAAAATCCTCAATATGTGTCAAAATAGTATCTGCAGATAACCCATCGATTTGATGCGCTTATGCTAGCATGCTATCTCGGAGCCCACCGATGTCTTCCATTATGTCAACACTCTCACGTCCCTTAGCCAGCCTTTTTTGCACACGGCTCTGTTGTCTGTTCTGAATGTGATAGATAGCCACGCCCCCTGATTTGCATATAAGAAAGTGAAATGAAATACTGTGTCATTATGCATTACCGTGTCATTATGCATTACCGTGTCATTATGCATTACCGTGTATTTATTCATTTAATTATTATGAAATGCAGTGTCATTATGCATTACCGTGTATTTATTCATTTATTTAATTTTGACTAAAACGGCATTCCATAATATCCAGCATTAACTGTCATAACCTGGAATCCTGGGCGTGGTTTGTAGAGAAAAAATCACCAAAACATTAACATACATGCTGTAAGGTTAGAGTCCTGCACCATTGGTTTCGGGAGTATTAAGGCATGTACTGTTTAATGCGTTTGTAGCAATAGGTATTCTTGTGCAGAGGCAATTTCATAGTCTATGAAGTTTACTGAGACGTGATTATTGCTGGTTGAAAACTTTAACCCAATACCCGCCGAAGATGACTTGAAATATAGTCAGCTGAGGCAATTTTTGTTAGTCTCTAAAGAGACTTGGGATTTTATGTCAAAAGAAATCTTTTATCCATCTGTGGATTGCAGGTCATAGGGGAATAGAGAATGATATTGCTAAAATTGAGGTATCTGCCTAAAATTTCAAATTTGTTTTAACATCCTTAGAACTCTGGTAAAATGTAAAGTTTTACTACTCCAGGCCAATAAAATGGATTGTACTAAGTGTACTGCCAACAAAGTGATTTGTACTCAGTGTACTGTGTTGCCAACAATGTGGATTTTAATAATTGTACTGCCAACAAAGTGATTTGTACTAAGTGTACTGTTTTGCCACCAAAGTGGATTGTACTAAGTGTACTGTGTTGCCATATCCAGCATTAACTCTCGTAACTTGGAATAATGCCTATGGCATGTCCAGCATTAATTGTGAAAACTTGAAATGGGCGTGGTTTGTAGAGAGAAAATCACCAAAACATTAACGTACATGCTGTAAGGTTAGAGTCCTGCACCATTGGTTTCGGGAGTATTAAGGCATGTACTGTTTAATGCGTTTGTAGCAATAGGTATTCTTGTGCAGAGGCAATTTCATAGTCTATGAAGTTTACTGAGACGTGATCATTGCTGGTTGAAAACTTTAACCCAATACCCGCCGAAGATGACTTGAAATATAGTCAGCTAAATTGAGGTATCTGCCTAAAATTTCAAATTTGTTTTAACATCCTTAGAACTCTAGTAAAGTGTAAAGCTCTACTACTCCAGGGCAATAAAATGGATTGTACTAAGTGTACTGCCAACAAAGTGATTTGTACTAAGTGTACTGTTTTGCCAACAAAGTGGATTGTACTAATTGTACTGTGTTGCCATATCCAGCATTAACTCTCATAACTTGGAATAATGCCTATGGCATGTCCAGCATTAATTGTGAAAACTTGAAATGGGCGTGGTTTGTAGCGAGAAAATCACCAAAACATTAACATACATGCTGTAAGGTTAGAGTCCTGCACCATTGGTTTCGGGAGTATTAAGGCATGTACTGTTTAATGCGTTTGTAGCAATAGGTATTCTTGTGCAGAGGCAATTTCATAGTCTATGAAGTTTACTGAGACGTGATTATTGCTGGTTGAAAACTTTAACCCAATACCCGCCAAAGATGACTTGAAATATAGTCAGCTGAGGCAATTTTTGTTAGTCTCTAAAGAGACTTGGGATTTTATGTCAAAAGAAATCTTTTAACCATGTGTGGATTGCAGGTCATAGTGGAATAGAGAATGATATTCCTAAAATTGAGGTATCTGCCTAAAATTTCAAATTTGTTTTAACATCCTTAGAACTCTGGTAAAGTGTAAAGCTCTACTACTCCAGGCCAATAAAATGGATTGTACTAAGTGTACTGCCAACAAAGTGATTTGTACTCAGTGTACTGTGTTGCCATCAAAGTGGATTTTAATAATTGTACTGCCAACAAAGTGATTTGTACTAAGTGTACTGTTTTGCCAACAAAGTGGATTGTACTAATTGTACTGTGTTGCCATATCCAGCATTAACTCTCATAACTTGGAATAATGCCTATGGCATGTCCAGCATTAATTGTGAAAACTTGAAATGGGCATGGTTTGTAGCGAGAAAATCACCAAAACATTAACATACATGCTGTAAGGTTAGAGTCCTGCACCATTGGTTTCGGGAGTATTAAGGCATGTACTGTTTAATGCGTTTGTAGCAATAGGTATTCTTGTGCAGAGGCAATTTCATAGTCTATGAAGTTTACTGAGACGTGATTATTGCTGGTTGAAAACTTTAACCCAATACCCGCCAAAGATGACTTGAAATATAGTCAGCTGAGGCAATTTTTGTTAGTCTCTAAAGAGACTTGGGATTTTATGTCAAAAGAAATCTTTTAACCATGTGTGGATTGCAGGTCATAGTGGAATAGAGAATGATATTCCTAAAATTGAGGTATCTGCCTAAAATTTCAAATTTGTTTTAACATCCTTAGAACTCTGGTAAAG
This sequence comes from Pungitius pungitius, assembly GCF_949316345.1. Classification (NCBI taxonomy): domain Eukaryota; kingdom Metazoa; phylum Chordata; class Actinopteri; order Perciformes; family Gasterosteidae; genus Pungitius; species Pungitius pungitius. The sequence continues at coordinate 4,598,321 of NC_084903.1, forward strand.
TGTAAAGCTCTACTACTCCAGGCCAACAAAATGGATTGTACTAAGTGTACTGCCAACAAAGTGATTTGTACTCAGTGTACTGTGTTGCCATCAAAGTGGATTTTAATAATTGTACTGCCAACAAAGTGATTTGTACTAAGTGTACTGTTTTGCCAACAAAGTGGATTGTACTAATTGTACTGTGTTGCCATATCCAGCATTAACTCTCATAACTTGGAATAATGCCTATGGCATGTCCAGCATTAATTGTGAAAACTTGAAATGGGCGTGGTTTGTAGAGAGAAAATCACCAAAACATTAACATACATGCTGTAAGGTTAGAGTCCTGCACCATTGGTTTCGGGAGTATTAAGGCATGTACTGTTTAATGCGTTTGTAGCAATAGGTATTCTTGTGCAGAGGCAATTTCATAGTCTATGAAGTTTACTGAGACGTGATTATTGCTGGTTGAAAACTTTAACCCAATACCCGCCAAAGATGACTTGAAATATAGTCAGCTGAGGCAATTTTTGTTAGTCTCTAAAGAGACTTGGGATTTTATGTCAAAAGAAATCTTTTATCCATGTGTGGATTGCAGGTCATAGGGGAATAGAGAATGATATTGCTAAAATGGAGGTATCTGCCTAAAATTTCAAATTTGTTTTAACATCCTTAGAACTCTAGTAAAGTGTAAAGCTCTACTACTCCAGGGCAATAAAATGGATTGTACTAAGTGTACTGCCAACAAAGTGATTTGTACTAAGTGTACTGTTTTGCCAACAAAGTGGATTGTACTAATTGTACTGTGTTGCCATATCCAGCATTAACTCTCATAACTTGGAATAATGCCTATGGCATGTCCAGCATTAATTGTGAAAACTTGAAATGGGCGTGGTTTGTAGAGAGAAAATCACCAAAACATTAACATACATGCTGTAAAGTTAGAGTCCTGCACCATTGGTTTCGGGAGTATTAAGGCATGTACTGTTTAATGCGTTTGTAGCAATAGGTATTCTTGTGCAGAGGCAATTTCATAGTCTATGAAGTTTACTGAGACGTGATTATTGCTGGTTGAAAACTTTAACCCAATACCCGCCAAAGATGACTTGAAATATAGTCAGCTGAGGCAATTTTTGTTAGTCTCTAAAGAGACTTGGGATTTTATGTCAAAAGAAATCTTTTATCCATGTGTGGATTGCAGGTCATAGGGGAATAGAGAATGATATTGCTAAAATTGAGGTATCTGCCTAAAATTTCAAATTTGTTTTAACATCCTTAGAACTCTAGTAAAGTGTAAAGCTCTACTACTCCAGGGCAATAAAATGGATTGTACTAAGTGTACTGCCAACAAAGTGATTTGTACTAAGTGTACTGTTTTGCCAACAAAGTGGATTGTACTAATTGTACTGTGTTGCCATATCCAGCATTAACTCTCATAACTTGGAATAATGCCTATGGCATGTCCAGCATTAATTGTGAAAACTTGAAATGGGCATGGTTTGTAGCGAGAAAATCACCAAAACATTAACATACATGCTGTAAGGTTAGAGTCCTGCACCATTGGTTTCGGGAGTATTAAGGCATGTACTGTTTAATGCGTTTGTAGCAATAGGTATTCTTGTGCAGAGGCAATTTCATAGTCTATGAAGTTTACTGAGACGTGATTATTGCTGGTTGAAAACTTTAACCCAATACCCGCCAAAGATGACTTGAAATATAGTCAGCTGAGGCAATTTTTGTTAGTCTCTAAAGAGACTTGGGATTTTATGTCAAAAGAAATCTTTTAACCATGTGTGGATTGCAGGTCATAGTGGAATAGAGAATGATATTGCTAAAATTGAGGTATCTGCCTAAAATTTCAAATTTGTTTTAACATCCTTAGAACTCTGGTAAAGTGTAAAGCTCTACTACTCCAGGCCAACAAAATGGATTGTACTAAGTGTACTGCCAACAAAGTGATTTGTACTCAGTGTACTGTGTTGCCATCAAAGTGGATTTTAATAATTGTACTGCCAACAAAGTGATTTGTACTAAGTGTACTGTTTTGCCAACAAAGTGGATTGTACTAATTGTACTGTGTTGCCATATCCAGCATTAACTCTCATAACTTGGAATAATGCCTATGGCATGTCCAGCATTAATTGTGAAAACTTGAAATGGGCGTGGTTTGTAGAGAGAAAATCACCAAAACATTAACATACATGCTGTAAGGTTAGAGTCCTGCACCATTGGTTTCGGGAGTATTAAGGCATGTACTGTTTAATGCGTTTGTAGCAATAGGTATTCTTGTGCAGAGGCAATTTCATAGTCTATGAAGTTTACTGAGACGTGATTATTGCTGGTTGAAAACTTTAACCCAATACCCGCCAAAGATGACTTGAAATATAGTCAGCTGAGGCAATTTTTGTTAGTCTCTAAAGAGACTTGGGATTTTATGTCAAAAGAAATCTTTTATCCATGTGTGGATTGCAGGTCATAGGGGAATAGAGAATGATATTGCTAAAATGGAGGTATCTGCCTAAAATTTCAAATTTGTTTTAACATCCTTAGAACTCTAGTAAAGTGTAAAGCTCTACTACTCCAGGGCAATAAAATGGATTGTACTAAGTGTACTGCCAACAAAGTGATTTGTACTAAGTGTACTGTTTTGCCAACAAAGTGGATTGTACTAATTGTACTGTGTTGCCATATCCAGCATTAACTCTCATAACTTGGAATAATGCCTATGGCATGTCCAGCATTAATTGTGAAAACTTGAAATGGGCGTGGTTTGTAGAGAGAAAATCACCAAAACATTAACATACATGCTGTAAAGTTAGAGTCCTGCACCATTGGTTTCGGGAGTATTAAGGCATGTACTGTTTAATGCGTTTGTAGCAATAGGTATTCTTGTGCAGAGGCAATTTCATAGTCTATGAAGTTTACTGAGACGTGATTATTGCTGGTTGAAAACTTTAACCCAATACCCGCCAAAGATGACTTGAAATATAGTCAGCTGAGGCAATTTTTGTTAGTCTCTAAAGAGACTTGGGATTTTATGTCAAAAGAAATCTTTTATCCATGTGTGGATTGCAGGTCATAGGGGAATAGAGAATGATATTGCTAAAATTGAGGTATCTGCCTAAAATTTCAAATTTGTTTTAACATCCTTAGAACTCTAGTAAAGTGTAAAGCTCTACTACTCCAGGGCAATAAAATGGATTGTACTAAGTGTACTGCCAACAAAGTGATTTGTACTAAGTGTACTGTTTTGCCAACAAAGTGGATTGTACTAATTGTACTGTGTTGCCATATCCAGCATTAACTCTCATAACTTGGAATAATGCCTATGGCATGTCCAGCATTAATTGTGAAAACTTGAAATGGGCATGGTTTGTAGCGAGAAAATCACCAAAACATTAACATACATGCTGTAAGGTTAGAGTCCTGCACCATTGGTTTCGGGAGTATTAAGGCATGTACTGTTTAATGCGTTTGTAGCAATAGGTATTCTTGTGCAGAGGCAATTTCATAGTCTATGAAGTTTACTGAGACGTGATTATTGCTGGTTGAAAACTTTAACCCAATACCCGCCAAAGATGACTTGAAATATAGTCAGCTGAGGCAATTTTTGTTAGTCTCTAAAGAGACTTGGGATTTTATGTCAAAAGAAATCTTTTAACCATGTGTGGATTGCAGGTCATAGTGGAATAGAGAATGATATTCCTAAAATTGAGGTATCTGCCTAAAATTTCAAATTTGTTTTAATATCCTTAGAACTCTGGTAAAGTGTAAAGCTCTACTACTCCAGGCCAATAAAATGGATTGTACTAAGTGTACTGCCAACAAAGTGATTTGTACTCAGTGTACTGTGTTGCCATCAAAGTGGATTTTAATAATTGTACTGCCAACAAAGTGATTTGTACTAAGTGTACTGTTTTGCCAACAAAGTGGATTGTACTAATTGTACTGTGTTGCCATATCCAGCATTAACTCTCATAACTTGGAATAATGCCTATGGCATGTCCAGCATTAATTGTGAAAACTTGAAATGGGCGTGGTTTGTAGAGAGAAAATCACCAAAACATTAACATACATGCTGTAAGGTTAGAGTCCTGCACCATTGGTTTCGGGAGTATTAAGGCATGTACTGTTTAATGCGTTTGTAGCAATAGGTATTCTTGTGCAGAGGCAATTTCATAGTCTATGAAGTTTACTGAGACGTGATTATTGCTGGTTGAAAACTTTAACCCAATACCCGCCAAAGATGACTTGAAATATAGTCAGCTGAGGCAATTTTTGTTAGTCTCTAAAGAGACTTGGGATTTTATGTCAAAAGAAATCTTTTAACCATGTGTGGATTGCAGGTCATAGGGGAATGGAGAATGATATTCCTAAAATTGAGGTATCTGCCTAAAATTTCAAATTTGTTTTAACATCCTTAGAACTCTGGTAAAATGTAAAGTTTTACTACTCCAGGCCAATAAAATGGATTGTACTAAGTGTACTGCCAACAAAGTGATTTGTACTCAGTGTACTGTGTTGCCATCAAAGTGGATTTTAATAATTGTACTGCCAACAAAGTGATTTGTACTAAGTGTACTGTTTTGCCAACAAAGTGGATTGTACTAATTGTACTGTGTTGCCATATCCAGCATTAACTCTCATAACTTGGAATAATGCCTATGGCATGTCCAGCATTAATTGTGAAAACTTGAAATGGGCGTGGTTTGTAGAGAGAAAATCACCAAAACATTAACATACATGCTGTAAGGTTAGAGTCCTGCACCATTGGTTTCGGGAGTATTAAGGCATGTACTGTTTAATGCGTTTGTAGCAATAGGTATTCTTGTGCAGAGGCAATTTCATAGTCTATGAAGTTTACTGAGACGTGATTATTGCTGGTTGAAAACTTTAACCCAATACCCGCCAAAGATGACTTGAAATATAGTCAGCTGAGGCAATTTTTGTTAGTCTCTAAAGAGACTTGGGATTTTATGTCAAAAGAAATCTTTTAACCATGTGTGGATTGCAGGTCATAGTGGAATAGAGAATGATATTCCTAAAATTGAGGTATCTGCCTAAAATTTCAAATTTGTTTTAACATCCTTAGAACTCTGGTAAAGTGTAAAGCTCTACTACTCCAGGCCAATAAAATGGATTGTACTAAGTGTACTGCCAACAAAGTGATTTGTACTCAGTGTACTGTGTTGCCATCAAAGTGGATTTTAATAATTGTACTGCCAACAAAGTGATTTGTACTAAGTGTACTGTTTTGCCAACAAAGTGGATTGTACTAATTGTACTGTGTTGCCATATCCAGCATTAACTCTCATAACTTGGAATAATGCCTATGGCATGTCCAGCATTAATTGTGAAAACTTGAAATGGGCATGGTTTGTAGCGAGAAAATCACCAAAACATTAACATACATGCTGTAAGGTTAGAGTCCTGCACCATTGGTTTCGGGAGTATTAAGGCATGTACTGTTTAATGCGTTTGTAGCAATAGGTATTCTTGTGCAGAGGCAATTTCATAGTCTATGAAGTTTACTGAGACGTGATTATTGCTGGTTGAAAACTTTAACCCAATACCCGCCAAAGATGACTTGAAATATAGTCAGCTGAGGCAATTTTTGTTAGTCTCTAAAGAGACTTGGGATTTTATGTCAAAAGAAATCTTTTAACCATGTGTGGATTGCAGGTCATAGTGGAATAGAGAATGATATTGCTAAAATTGAGGTATCTGCCTAAAATTTCAAATTTGTTTTAACATCCTTAGAACTCTGGTAAAGTGTAAAGCTCTACTACTCCAGGCCAACAAAATGGATTGTACTAAGTGTACTGCCAACAAAGTGATTTGTACTCAGTGTACTGTGTTGCCATCAAAGTGGATTTTAATAATTGTACTGCCAACAAAGTGATTTGTACTAAGTGTACTGTTTTGCCAACAAAGTGGATTGTACTAATTGTACTGTGTTGCCATATCCAGCATTAACTCTCATAACTTGGAATAATGCCTATGGCATGTCCAGCATTAATTGTGAAAACTTGAAATGGGCGTGGTTTGTAGAGAGAAAATCACCAAAACATTAACATACATGCTGTAAGGTTAGAGTCCTGCACCATTGGTTTCGGGAGTATTAAGGCATGTACTGTTTAATGCGTTTGTAGCAATAGGTATTCTTGTGCAGAGGCAATTTCATAGTCTATGAAGTTTACTGAGACGTGATTATTGCTGGTTGAAAACTTTAACCCAATACCCGCCAAAGATGACTTGAAATATAGTCAGCTGAGGCAATTTTTGTTAGTCTCTAAAGAGACTTGGGATTTTATGTCAAAAGAAATCTTTTATCCATGTGTGGATTGCAGGTCATAGGGGAATAGAGAATGATATTGCTAAAATGGAGGTATCTGCCTAAAATTTCAAATTTGTTTTAACATCCTTAGAACTCTAGTAAAGTGTAAAGCTCTACTACTCCAGGGCAATAAAATGGATTGTACTAAGTGTACTGCCAACAAAGTGATTTGTACTAAGTGTACTGTTTTGCCAACAAAGTGGATTGTACTAATTGTACTGTGTTGCCATATCCAGCATTAACTCTCATAACTTGGAATAATGCCTATGGCATGTCCAGCATTAATTGTGAAAACTTGAAATGGGCGTGGTTTGTAGAGAGAAAATCACCAAAACATTAACATACATGCTGTAAAGTTAGAGTCCTGCACCATTGGTTTCGGGAGTATTAAGGCATGTACTGTTTAATGCGTTTGTAGCAATAGGTATTCTTGTGCAGAGGCAATTTCATAGTCTATGAAGTTTACTGAGACGTGATTATTGCTGGTTGAAAACTTTAACCCAATACCCGCCAAAGATGACTTGAAATATAGTCAGCTGAGGCAATTTTTGTTAGTCTCTAAAGAGACTTGGGATTTTATGTCAAAAGAAATCTTTTATCCATGTGTGGATTGCAGGTCATAGGGGAATAGAGAATGATATTGCTAAAATTGAGGTATCTGCCTAAAATTTCAAATTTGTTTTAACATCCTTAGAACTCTAGTAAAGTGTAAAGCTCTACTACTCCAGGGCAATAAAATGGATTGTACTAAGTGTACTGCCAACAAAGTGATTTGTACTAAGTGTACTGTTTTGCCAACAAAGTGGATTGTACTAATTGTACTGTGTTGCCATATCCAGCATTAACTCTCATAACTTGGAATAATGCCTATGGCATGTCCAGCATTAATTGTGAAAACTTGAAATGGGCGTGGTTTGTAGAGAGAAAATCACCAAAACATTAACATACATGCTGTAAGGTTAGAGTCCTGCACCATTGGTTTCGGGAGTATTAAGGCATGTACTGTTTAATGCGTTTGTAGCAATAGGTATTCTTGTGCAGAGGCAATTTCATAGTCTATGAAGTTTACTGAGACGTGATTATTGCTGGTTGAAAACTTTAACCCAATACCCGCCAAAGATGACTTGAAATATAGTCAGCTGAGGCAATTTTTGTTAGTCTCTAAAGAGACTTGGGATTTTATGTCAAAAGAAATCTTTTATCCATGTGTGGATTGCAGGTCATAGGGGAATAGAGAATGATATTGCTAAAATGGAGGTATCTGCCTAAAATTTCAAATTTGTTTTAACATCCTTAGAACTCTAGTAAAGTGTAAAGCTCTACTACTCCAGGGCAATAAAATGGATTGTACTAAGTGTACTGCCAACAAAGTGATTTGTACTAAGTGTACTGTTTTGCCAACAAAGTGGATTGTACTAATTGTACTGTGTTGCCATATCCAGCATTAACTCTCATAACTTGGAATAATGCCTATGGCATGTCCAGCATTAATTGTGAAAACTTGAAATTGGCGTGGTTTGTAGAGAGAAAATCACCAAAACATTAACATACATGCTGTAAGGTTAGAGTCCTGCACCATTGGTTTCGGGAGTATTAAGGCATGTACTGTTTAATGCGTTTGTAGCAATAGGTATTCTTGTGCAGAGGCAATTTCATAGTCTATGAAATTTACTGAGACGTGATTATTGCTGGTTGAAAACTTTAACCCAATACCCGCCAAAGATGACTTGAAATATAGTCAGCTGAGGCAATTTTTGTTAGTCTCTAAAGAGACTTGGGATTTTATGTCAAAAGAAATCTTTTAACCATGTGTGGATTGCAGGTCATAGGGGAATGGAGAATGATATTCCTAAAATTGAGGTATCTGCCTAAAATTTCAAATTTGTTTTAACATCCTTAGAACTCTGGTAAAATGTAAAGTTTTACTACTCCAGGCCAATAAAATGGATTGTACTAAGTGTACTGCCAACAAAGTGATTTGTACTCAGTGTACTGTGTTGCCATCAAAGTGGATTTTAATAATTGTACTGCCAACAAAGTGATTTGTACTAAGTGTACTGTTTTGCCAACAAAGTGGATTGTACTAATTGTACTGTGTTGCCATATCCAGCATTAACTCTCATAACTTGGAATAATGCCTATGGCATGTCCAGCATTAATTGTGAAAACTTGAAATGGGCGTGGTTTGTAGAGAGAAAATCACCAAAACATTAACATACATGCTGTAAGGTTAGAGTCCTGCACCATTGGTTTCGGGAGTATTAAGGCATGTACTGTTTAATGCGTTTGTAGCAATAGGTATTCTTGTGCAGAGGCAATTTCATAGTCTATGAAGTTTACTGAGACGTGATTATTGCTGGTTGAAAACTTTAACCCAATACCCGCCAAAGATGACTTGAAATATAGTCAGCTGAGGCAATTTTTGTTAGTCTCTAAAGAGACTTGGGATTTTATGTCAAAAGAAATCTTTTATCCATGTGTGGATTGCAGGTCATAGGGGAATAGAGAATGATATTGCTAAAATTGAGGTATCTGCCTAAAATTTCAAATTTGTTTTAACATCCTTAGAACTCTAGTAAAGTGTAAAGCTCTACTACTCCAGGGCAATAAAATGGATTGTACTAAGTGTACTGCCAACAAAGTGATTTGTACTAAGTGTACTGTTTTGCCAACAAAGTGGATTGTACTAATTGTACTGTGTTGCCATATCCAGCATTAACTCTCATAACTTGGAATAATGCCTATGGCATGTCCAGCATTAATTGTGAAAACTTGAAATGGGCGTGGTTTGTAGAGAGAAAATCACCAAAACATTAACATACATGCTGTAAGGTTAGAGTCCTGCACCATTGGTTTCGGGAGTATTAAGGCATGTACTGTTTAATGCGTTTGTAGCAATAGGTATTCTTGTGCAGAGGCAATTTCATAGTCTATGAAGTTTACTGAGACGTGATTATTGCTGGTTGAAAACTTTAACCCAATACCCGCCAAAGATGACTTGAAATATAGTCAGCTGAGGCAATTTTTGTTAGTCTCTAAAGAGACTTGGGATTTTATGTCAAAAGAAATCTTTTAACCATGTGTGGATTGCAGGTCATAGTGGAATAGAGAATGATATTCCTAAAATTGAGGTATCTGCCTAAAATTTCAAATTTGTTTTAACATCCTTAGAACTCTGGTAAAGTGTAAAGCTCTACTACTCCAGGCCAATAAAATGGATTGTACTAAGTGTACTGCCAACAAAGTGATTTGTACTCAGTGTACTGTGTTGCCATCAAAGTGGATTTTAATAATTGTACTGCCAACAAAGTGATTTGTACTAAGTGTACTGTTTTGCCAACAAAGTGGATTGTACTAATTGTACTGTGTTGCCATATCCAGCATTAACTCTCATAACTTGGAATAATGCCTATGGCATGTCCAGCATTAATTGTGAAAACTTGAAATGGGCATGGTTTGTAGCGAGAAAATCACCAAAACATTAACATACATGCTGTAAGGTTAGAGTCCTGCACCATTGGTTTCGGGAGTATTAAGGCATGTACTGTTTAATGCGTTTGTAGCAATAGGTATTCTTGTGCAGAGGCAATTTCATAGTCTATGAAGTTTACTGAGACGTGATTATTGCTGGTTGAAAACTTTAACCCAATACCCGCCAAAGATGACTTGAAATATAGTCAGCTGAGGCAATTTTTGTTAGTCTCTAAAGAGACTTGGGATTTTATGTCAAAAGAAATCTTTTAACCATGTGTGGATTGCAGGTCATAGTGGAATAGAGAATGATATTGCTAAAATTGAGGTATCTGCCTAAAATTTCAAATTTGTTTTAACATCCTTAGAACTCTGGTAAAGTGTAAAGCTCTACTACTCCAGGCCAACAAAATGGATTGTACTAAGTGTACTGCCAACAAAGTGATTTGTACTCAGTGTACTGTGTTGCCATCAAAGTGGATTTTAATAATTGTACTGCCAACAAAGTGATTTGTACTAAGTGTACTGTTTTGCCAACAAAGTGGATTGTACTAATTGTACTGTGTTGCCATATCCAGCATTAACTCTCATAACTTGGAATAATGCCTATGGCATGTCCAGCATTAATTGTGAAAACTTGAAATGGGCGTGGTTTGTAGAGAGAAAATCACCAAAACATTAACATACATGCTGTAAGGTTAGAGTCCTGCACCATTGGTTTCGGGAGTATTAAGGCATGTACTGTTTAATGCGTTTGTAGCAATAGGTATTCTTGTGCAGAGGCAATTTCATAGTCTATGAAGTTTACTGAGACGTGATTATTGCTGGTTGAAAACTTTAACCCAATACCCGCCAAAGATGACTTGAAATATAGTCAGCTGAGGCAATTTTTGTTAGTCTCTAAAGAGACTTGGGATTTTATGTCAAAAGAAATCTTTTATCCATGTGTGGATTGCAGGTCATAGGGGAATAGAGAATGATATTGCTAAAATGGAGGTATCTGCCTAAAATTTCAAATTTGTTTTAACATCCTTAGAACTCTAGTAAAGTGTAAAGCTCTACTACTCCAGGGCAATAAAATGGATTGTACTAAGTGTACTGCCAACAAAGTGATTTGTACTAAGTGTACTGTTTTGCCAACAAAGTGGATTGTACTAATTGTACTGTGTTGCCATATCCAGCATTAACTCTCATAACTTGGAATAATGCCTATGGCATGTCCAGCATTAATTGTGAAAACTTGAAATGGGCGTGGTTTGTAGAGAGAAAATCACCAAAACATTAACATACATGCTGTAAAGTTAGAGTCCTGCACCATTGGTTTCGGGAGTATTAAGGCATGTACTGTTTAATGCGTTTGTAGCAATAGGTATTCTTGTGCAGAGGCAATTTCATAGTCTATGAAGTTTACTGAGACGTGATTATTGCTGGTTGAAAACTTTAACCCAATACCCGCCAAAGATGACTTGAAATATAGTCAGCTGAGGCAATTTTTGTTAGTCTCTAAAGAGACTTGGGATTTTATGTCAAAAGAAATCTTTTATCCATGTGTGGATTGCAGGTCATAGGGGAATAGAGAATGATATTGCTAAAATTGAGGTATCTGCCTAAAATTTCAAATTTGTTTTAACATCCTTAGAACTCTAGTAAAGTGTAAAGCTCTACTACTCCAGGGCAATAAAATGGATTGTACTAAGTGTACTGCCAACAAAGTGATTTGTACTAAGTGTACTGTTTTGCCAACAAAGTGGATTGTACTAATTGTACTGTGTTGCCATATCCAGCATTAACTCTCATAACTTGGAATAATGCCTATGGCATGTCCAGCATTAATTGTGAAAACTTGAAATGGGCGTGGTTTGTAGAGAGAAAATCACCAAAACATTAACATACATGCTGTAAGGTTAGAGTCCTGCACCATTGGTTTCGGGAGTATTAAGGCATGTACTGTTTAATGCGTTTGTAGCAATAGGTATTCTTGTGCAGAGGCAATTTCATAGTCTATGAAGTTTACTGAGACGTGATTATTGCTGGTTGAAAACTTTAACCCAATACCCGCCAAAGATGACTTGAAATATAGTCAGCTGAGGCAATTTTTGTTAGTCTCTAAAGAGACTTGGGATTTTATGTCAAAAGAAATCTTTTATCCATGTGTGGATTGCAGGTCATAGGGGAATAGAGAATGATATTGCTAAAATGGAGGTATCTGCCTAAAATTTCAAATTTGTTTTAACATCCTTAGAACTCTAGTAAAGTGTAAAGCTCTACTACTCCAGGGCAATAAAATGGATTGTACTAAGTGTACTGCCAACAAAGTGATTTGTACTAAGTGTACTGTTTTGCCAACAAAGTGGATTGTACTAATTGTACTGTGTTGCCATATCCAGCATTAACTCTCATAACTTGGAATAATGCCTATGGCATGTCCAGCATTAATTGTGAAAACTTGAAATGGGCGTGGTTTGTAGAGAGAAAATCACCAAAACATTAACATACATGCTGTAAAGTTAGAGTCCTGCACCATTGGTTTCGGGAGTATTAAGGCATGTACTGTTTAATGCGTTTGTAGCAATAGGTATTCTTGTGCAGAGGCAATTTCATAGTCTATGAAGTTTACTGAGACGTGATTATTGCTGGTTGAAAACTTTAACCCAATACCCGCCAAAGATGACTTGAAATATAGTCAGCTGAGGCAATTTTTGTTAGTCTCTAAAGAGACTTGGGATTTTATGTCAAAAGAAATCTTTTATCCATGTGTGGATTGCAGGTCATAGGGGAATAGAGAATGATATTGCTAAAATTGAGGTATCTGCCTAAAATTTCAAATTTGTTTTAACATCCTTAGAACTCTAGTAAAGTGTAAAGCTCTACTACTCCAGGGCAATAAAATGGATTGTACTAAGTGTACTGCCAACAAAGTGATTTGTACTAAGTGTACTGTTTTGCCAACAAAGTGGATTGTACTAATTGTACTGTGTTGCCATATCCAGCATTAACTCTCATAACTTGGAATAATGCCTATGGCATGTCCAGCATTAATTGTGAAAACTTGAAATGGGCATGGTTTGTAGCGAGAAAATCACCAAAACATTAACATACATGCTGTAAGGTTAGAGTCCTGCACCATTGGTTTCGGGAGTATTAAGGCATGTACTGTTTAATGCGTTTGTAGCAATAGGTATTCTTGTGCAGAGGCAATTTCATAGTCTATGAAGTTTACTGAGACGTGATTATTGCTGGTTGAAAACTTTAACCCAATACCCGCCAAAGATGACTTGAAATATAGTCAGCTGAGGCAATTTTTGTTAGTCTCTAAAGAGACTTGGGATTTTATGTCAAAAGAAATCTTTTAACCATGTGTGGATTGCAGGTCATAGTGGAATAGAGAATGATATTGCTAAAATTGAGGTATCTGCCTAAAATTTCAAATTTGTTTTAACATCCTTAGAACTCTGGTAAAGTGTAAAGCTCTACTACTCCAGGCCAACAAAATGGATTGTACTAAGTGTACTGCCAACAAAGTGATTTGTACTCAGTGTACTGTGTTGCCATCAAAGTGGATTTTAATAATTGTACTGCCAACAAAGTGATTTGTACTAAGTGTACTGTTTTGCCAACAAAGTGGATTGTACTAATTGTACTGTGTTGCCATATCCAGCATTAACTCTCATAACTTGGAATAATGCCTATGGCATGTCCAGCATTAATTGTGAAAACTTGAAATGGGCGTGGTTTGTAGAGAGAAAATCACCAAAACATTAACATACATGCTGTAAGGTTAGAGTCCTGCACCATTGGTTTCGGGAGTATTAAGGCATGTACTGTTTAATGCGTTTGTAGCAATAGGTATTCTTGTGCAGAGGCAATTTCATAGTCTATGAAGTTTACTGAGACGTGATTATTGCTGGTTGAAAACTTTAACCCAATACCCGCCAAAGATGACTTGAAATATAGTCAGCTGAGGCAATTTTTGTTAGTCTCTAAAGAGACTTGGGATTTTATGTCAAAAGAAATCTTTTATCCATGTGTGGATTGCAGGTCATAGGGGAATAGAGAATGATATTGCTAAAATGGAGGTATCTGCCTAAAATTTCAAATTTGTTTTAACATCCTTAGAACTCTAGTAAAGTGTAAAGCTCTACTACTCCAGGGCAATAAAATGGATTGTACTAAGTGTACTGCCAACAAAGTGATTTGTACTAAGTGTACTGTTTTGCCAACAAAGTGGATTGTACTAATTGTACTGTGTTGCCATATCCAGCATTAACTCTCATAACTTGGAATAATGCCTATGGCATGTCCAGCATTAATTGTGAAAACTTGAAATGGGCGTGGTTTGTAGAGAGAAAATCACCAAAACATTAACATACATGCTGTAAAGTTAGAGTCCTGCACCATTGGTTTCGGGAGTATTAAGGCATGTACTGTTTAATGCGTTTGTAGCAATAGGTATTCTTGTGCAGAGGCAATTTCATAGTCTATGAAGTTTACTGAGACGTGATTATTGCTGGTTGAAAACTTTAACCCAATACCCGCCAAAGATGACTTGAAATATAGTCAGCTGAGGCAATTTTTGTTAGTCTCTAAAGAGACTTGGGATTTTATGTCAAAAGAAATCTTTTATCCATGTGTGGATTGCAGGTCATAGGGGAATAGAGAATGATATTGCTAAAATTGAGGTATCTGCCTAAAATTTCAAATTTGTTTTAACATCCTTAGAACTCTAGTAAAGTGTAAAGCTCTACTACTCCAGGGCAATAAAATGGATTGTACTAAGTGTACTGCCAACAAAGTGATTTGTACTAAGTGTACTGTTTTGCCAACAAAGTGGATTGTACTAATTGTACTGTGTTGCCATATCCAGCATTAACTCTCATAACTTGGAATAATGCCTATGGCATGTCCAGCATTAATTGTGAAAACTTGAAATGGGCATGGTTTGTAGCGAGAAAATCACCAAAACATTAACATACATGCTGTAAGGTTAGAGTCCTGCACCATTGGTTTCGGGAGTATTAAGGCATGTACTGTTTAATGCGTTTGTAGCAATAGGTATTCTTGTGCAGAGGCAATTTCATAGTCTATGAAGTTTACTGAGACGTGATTATTGCTGGTTGAAAACTTTAACCCAATACCCGCCAAAGATGACTTGAAATATAGTCAGCTGAGGCAATTTTTGTTAGTCTCTAAAGAGACTTGGGATTTTATGTCAAAAGAAATCTTTTAACCATGTGTGGATTGCAGGTCATAGTGGAATAGAGAATGATATTCCTAAAATTGAGGTATCTGCCTAAAATTTCAAATTTGTTTTAATATCCTTAGAACTCTGGTAAAGTGTAAAGCTCTACTACTCCAGGCCAATAAAATGGATTGTACTAAGTGTACTGCCAACAAAGTGATTTGTACTCAGTGTACTGTGTTGCCATCAAAGTGGATTTTAATAATTGTACTGCCAACAAAGTGATTTGTACTAAGTGTACTGTTTTGCCAACAAAGTGGATTGTACTAATTGTACTGTGTTGCCATATCCAGCATTAACTCTCATAACTTGGAATAATGCCTATGGCATGTCCAGCATTAATTGTGAAAACTTGAAATGGGCGTGGTTTGTAGAGAGAAAATCACCAAAACATTAACATACATGCTGTAAGGTTAGAGTCCTGCACCATTGGTTTCGGGAGTATTAAGGCATGTACTGTTTAATGCGTTTGTAGCAATAGGTATTCTTGTGCAGAGGCAATTTCATAGTCTATGAAGTTTACTGAGACGTGATTATTGCTGGTTGAAAACTTTAACCCAATACCCGCCAAAGATGACTTGAAATATAGTCAGCTGAGGCAATTTTTGTTAGTCTCTAAAGAGACTTGGGATTTTATGTCAAAAGAAATCTTTTAACCATGTGTGGATTGCAGGTCATAGGGGAATGGAGAATGATATTCCTAAAATTGAGGTATCTGCCTAAAATTTCAAATTTGTTTTAACATCCTTAGAACTCTGGTAAAATGTAAAGTTTTACTACTCCAGGCCAATAAAATGGATTGTACTAAGTGTACTGCCAACAAAGTGATTTGTACTCAGTGTACTGTGTTGCCATCAAAGTGGATTTTAATAATTGTACTGCCAACAAAGTGATTTGTACTAAGTGTACTGTTTTGCCAACAAAGTGGATTGTACTAATTGTACTGTGTTGCCATATCCAGCATTAACTCTCATAACTTGGAATAATGCCTATGGCATGTCCAGCATTAATTGTGAAAACTTGAAATGGGCGTGGTTTGTAGAGAGAAAATCACCAAAACATTAACATACATGCTGTAAGGTTAGAGTCCTGCACCATTGGTTTCGGGAGTATTAAGGCATGTACTGTTTAATGCGTTTGTAGCAATAGGTATTCTTGTGCAGAGGCAATTTCATAGTCTATGAAGTTTACTGAGACGTGATTATTGCTGGTTGAAAACTTTAACCCAATACCCGCCAAAGATGACTTGAAATATAGTCAGCTGAGGCAATTTTTGTTAGTCTCTAAAGAGACTTGGGATTTTATGTCAAAAGAAATCTTTTATCCATGTGTGGATTGCAGGTCATAGGGGAATAGAGAATGATATTGCTAAAATTGAGGTATCTGCCTAAAATTTCAAATTTGTTTTAACATCCTTAGAACTCTGGTAAAATGTAAAGTTTTACTACTCCAGGCCAATAAAATGGATTGTACTAAGTGTACTGCCAACAAAGTGATTTGTACTCAGTGTACTGTGTTGCCATCAAAGTGGATTTTAATAATTGTACTGCCAACAAAGTGATTTGTACTAAGTGTACTGTTTTGCCAACAAAGTGGATTGTACTAATTGTACTGTGTTGCCATATCCAGCATTAACTCTCATAACTTGGAATAATGCCTATGGCATGTCCAGCATTAATTGTGAAAACTTGAAATGGGCGTGGTTTGTAGAGAGAAAATCACCAAAACATTAACATACATGCTGTAAGGTTAGAGTCCTGCACCATTGGTTTCGGGAGTATTAAGGCATGTACTGTTTAATGCGTTTGTAGCAATAGGTATTCTTGTGCAGAGGCAATTTCATAGTCTATGAAGTTTACTGAGACGTGATTATTGCTGGTTGAAAACTTTAACCCAATACCCGCCAAAGATGACTTGAAATATAGTCAGCTGAGGCAATTTTTGTTAGTCTCTAAAGAGACTTGGGATTTTATGTCAAAAGAAATCTTTTATCCATGTGTGGATTGCAGGTCATAGGGGAATAGAGAATGATATTGCTAAAATGGAGGTATCTGCCTAAAATTTCAAATTTGTTTTAACATCCTTAGAACTCTAGTAAAGTGTAAAGCTCTACTACTCCAGGGCAATAAAATGGATTGTACTAAGTGTACTGCCAACAAAGTGATTTGTACTAAGTGTACTGTTTTGCCAACAAAGTGGATTGTACTAATTGTACTGTGTTGCCATATCCAGCATTAACTCTCATAACTTGGAATAATGCCTATGGCATGTCCAGCATTAATTGTGAAAACTTGAAATGGGCATGGTTTGTAGCGAGAAAATCACCAAAACATTAACATACATGCTGTAAGGTTAGAGTCCTGCACCATTGGTTTCGGGAGTATTAAGGCATGTACTGTTTAATGCGTTTGTAGCAATAGGTATTCTTGTGCAGAGGCAATTTCATAGTCTATGAAGTTTACTGAGACGTGATTATTGCTGGTTGAAAACTTTAACCCAATACCCGCCAAAGATGACTTGAAATATAGTCAGCTGAGGCAATTTTTGTTAGTCTCTAAAGAGACTTGGGATTTTATGTCAAAAGAAATCTTTTAACCATGTGTGGATTGCAGGTCATAGGGGAATGGAGAATGATATTCCTAAAATTGAGGTATCTGCCTAAAATTTCAAATTTGTTTTAACATCCTTAGAACTCTGGTAAAATGTAAAGTTTTACTACTCCAGGCCAATAAAATGGATTGTACTAAGTGTACTGCCAACAAAGTGATTTGTACTCAGTGTACTGTGTTGCCATCAAAGTGGATTTTAATAATTGTACTGCCAACAAAGTGATTTGTACTAAGTGTACTGTTTTGCCAACAAAGTGGATTGTACTAATTGTACTGTGTTGCCATATCCAGCATTAACTCTCATAACTTGGAATAATGCCTATGGCATGTCCAGCATTAATTGTGAAAACTTGAAATGGGCGTGGTTTGTAGAGAGAAAATCACCAAAACATTAACATACATGCTGTAAGGTTAGAGTCCTGCACCATTGGTTTCGGGAGTATTAAGGCATGTACTGTTTAATGCGTTTGTAGCAATAGGTATTCTTGTGCAGAGGCAATTTCATAGTCTATGAAGTTTACTGAGACGTGATTATTGCTGGTTGAAAACTTTAACCCAATACCCGCCAAAGATGACTTGAAATATAGTCAGCTGAGGCAATTTTTGTTAGTCTCTAAAGAGACTTGGGATTTTATGTCAAAAGAAATCTTTTAACCATGTGTGGATTGCAGGTCATAGGGGAATGGAGAATGATTGTTACGTCTCTCTCTCTATTTTTGTCTAGGGGTTCCATGAGGGACGTAACAAAACAAAAGAAAATGTTAAACATGGAGAAATCACCTTCTCTACTCCCAGCTCTGACCGCACTTTACACTGAACTTCCAGAAGAAATGACACAACACCCTTAGATTCTAACGCGGTCACAAAAGGGAAACAGAACAAATGTAAAGTATTTATAGTTTTATTAATAGGTTTAATAAAACCTTAGGGTAGGGCAGATCAGCTTATAACAAAACGGCAAACAAACAAATGGTAACCAAATCGTCAGGAGAGGGCCAGGCCAAAATAACAAACAAAACAAGGCTTCCTTAAGATTATGAGGAGCTACCTTCCCTAACAAACAAAAGGGATAAAACAAAAGACAGTCATCTTACCTCTCTCCCTGACTAATAGAAAAACAAGAGAAAAAGTTAGTGAGGTGAACCTCCAAACAAAATGGCACCCAACTCCCTACACCATTTACACCGTTTACACCGTTTACACCGTTTGTGGTGAGACCAACTCCACAGACAGGTCTCTACCATGAACACACGCTGTGATAGCTCGCAGGGGAAGAATCCACCCTCCATCTGGTTTCCTTGCTGCCTTATACCCACTGCCAGGCTCCAGCTAATGGACATCAGCTGGGGATCGTTTGAGGGCTGCATGGCAGAGAGAGAGAGAGAGAGAAAGGCAGGAGGAGGGGAGAAAACATCACCAGCAAATGCACCATCACTATTACGCCAGGGGACGTAACACCCCCACCGTTAAGATTATAAATAGGCACACAGCATTTATAATAAACAGTCACCAATGCACTTACATACTTAAAAAGCAAGAGCATTCACATGCTACCGTACTTATCCGTTAGTAAACCAGTTATGACCTAGACAATGCGTCTGCAACAACATTTTCTGGGCCTTTTTTGTAGCGGATGTCAAGATTAAATTCTTGAACGGCGAGAGACCACCGCATAAGCCGCTGACTCGAGTTAGACATGCGCTGAAGAAAAATTAACGGATTATGGTCCGTGTACACTACTATTGGCGCAAGACTACCCCCTACGTACACTTCAAAGTGCTGTAGTGCCATCAACATTGCCAGGGCCTCCTTCTCAATGACACTATAGTTCTGCTGACACCTTGAGAACTTTTTAGAGAAGTATGAAACTGGATGCTCTACACCAAGATTGTCCTCCTGTAGAAGGACCGCACCGGCTCCTGTAGCTGAGGCATCAACTTCTAACTTAAACGGGGCATCAAATTGAGGGGCTTTGAGTATGGGGGCACTGCAGAGCAAGTCCTTCGCTGCCTCGAAAGCATACCCACAACTGGGTGTCCAGACAAACCTCTTTGTAGTGCTTAGTAGATCAGTTAGTGGAGAGACCACGGAGGAAAAGTTTGGGCAGAAAGCACGGTAGTATCCACACATTCCAAGGAACCTGCGCAGTTCCCGTTTATTAGAGGGAACGTTGTAGTCAAGGACGGCCGCAATTTTGGCGTCGACAGGCTTCACCATTCCCTGTCCCACTTGTTTACCCAGGTAGCAGATCATCCCCTTAGCGAACTCGCACTTCGCAAGGTTCAAGGTCAACGAGGCATCAGCCAAGCGCTGAAAAACCTTCTCAAGGGTGGCAAGATGTTCGGTCCAAGTATGCGAGTGGATGACCACATCATCCAGGTATATTTCACAGTTTTCTACACCCGTTAACACATTATACATTAAACGTTGGAACGTTGCGGGAGCGTTTCGCATACCAAAAGCTAAGACCGAATACTGCAGAAAATTGTCTGGGGTGACAAAAGCTGATATTTCCGATGCCCGCGCAGTCAGAGGGATCTGCCAGTATCCTTTCAAGAGGTCTAGCTTTGTTACAAACTTGGCGTTACCCACTCGGTCCACACAATCTTCCATTCTAGGAAGAGGGAAGGAATCAGCTTTAGTCACGTTGTTGACTTTCCGAAAGTCTGTGCAGAAGCGATAGGTGGAGTCAGGTTTTGGTACCAATAGGCAGGGCGAACTCCAGGGGCTCTGACTTGGCACAGCAATTCCATTCTGCAACATATACTTCACTTCAGTCGTCATTATGTTACGCTTTTGGGGATTGACTCGATAAGGATGCTGCTTGATGGGAGAGGCCGTTCCAACATCAATGTCATGGGAGCACAGTGCAGTTCTGCCAGGCACATCTGAGAACAAACTAGGGAACTTATACATCAGCTCAGTCAGTTCTTTAGCTTGTGCTTCACCAAGATGAGCATGGTAAGTCTTAAGGTCACTTAGGATTGCCGAATTTGTTAACCGGGTGGAAGGAACTGGTACTTCCTTGTTACACAATCCGTCATCTTCCATGGTATAGGTGGTAACCATATTAACAGTAGCGGGGGGTACACTTGGGGTCTCACTTTTCTTTTCCTTCGTGGGTTTGTCACACTTTGTCTCACCTTTCTCTCGCACAGTCACATACCCTTTCAGCATGTTGATGTGGCACAACCGGCTTTTACATCTGCGGTCGGGTGTGTCAATAACGTAATTTACGTTACTCACTTTCTTCTTGACAACATAGGGACCCGTAAACTTGGCCTGGAACACCGAACCAGGAGTGGTTAGCAAAGCTAGAACCAAATCGCCAGGCTGAAAAGATCTGTTAACAGACTTCAGGTCATAGTGTGCTTTCATTCTTCCTTGGGATGTTTCAAGATGTTTGGCTGCCACTTCACGAGCGTTCCTTAGTCTCTGACGGAGAGTTTGGACGTATTCAGGGATACTCACAGGAGTTAGGTGTTCAGTCAACAGTTGCTCGCTCAACAACTTTAACGGCCCTCGCACCACATGACCGAAGACAAGCTCCGCTGGACTAAACCCTAGTGACTCTTGTACCGTTTCTCTCACAGCGAACAGAAGAAAGGGGAGACCCTCTTCCCAATCTTTTCCGGTCTCTACACAATAGCTGCGCAGCATCGCTTTAAGAGTTTGATGGAACCTCTCAATTGCACCCTGTGACTCTGGATGGTAAGCAGTTGATAACTGGTGCTTAATGTCAAGCTCCTTTAGAATCTGCTCAAACATCCTTGACGTGAAGTTGGTGCCACGGTCTGTCTGGATTACTTTTGGCAGACCGAAGGTGGAACAGAACTTTATCAGCTCTTTCGCAACTGTTTTGGCTTTCAAGCTGCGTAAAGGAACTGCTTCGGGAAAGCGGGTCGCAGCACACATGATAGTTAGCATATATTGATGTCCTGTCTTTGATTTGGGCAAGGGGCCCACACAATCTATGATCAATCGCTCAAATGGCTCACCCATCACAGGAATTGGCAAAAGAGGAGCGACAGGCACTCTTTGGTTTGGCTTTCCTGCGAATTGGCATACTTTACAAGATTTGCAAAAGGCAGACACAGCAGACTTTATACCAGGCCAATAGAAGTATCTGGAAAGTCGATAGTACGTCTTTGTGACTCCTAGATGACCGGACATTACATGCTCATGAGCCAGCTTCAACACATGCGTGCGGTATCCAGAAGGCAAAACGATTTGCTGCACCATCTGACAGTTTTCATCGTCTTCGTCTGGCTTCCATCTACGCATCAGCAGTCCATTATCCCAGAAATACATTACCCCCGAGTTAGGTGTTTTCCCAAGATCTGTAGCTTTAGCACACTTAGCTAGTGTTGGGTCTTCTCTCTGCGCAACTATCAGATGTTCCCGGCTCACTTTAAAGGGGGGGTTTGGCTCTGAACAAGGATCAGGCATTGGCTCCGGTTCTGTGGTCAGCGTATACTCACATGGGGTAGTACCAGGGACTAGGAAAGAATCCGCAAGATCCACCACTTCCTTGAATTTATGTGCTTGTGCACGGGTCACTGCACAGGCAGGGAATGCCGAGGGATACAAAGTAACAAGGTTAGGCTTCTCCCCCACACTTGGGGTACGTGTCACTATTGGAAAAGGAAAAACTTCGCCCCCTGCTAAATCATTCCCTATGAGTACGTCTATGCCTTCTACAGGTAACTGTCGACGGACCCCCAGTTTAACAGCACCACTGACAAGACCTGATTTTAAGTGAACCGTATGCAAAGGTACATTAGCACAGAGCATCTCAATACCACGGACCAACACATCATGTCCTGTGTACGTTTCCGCAGAAAATGGTAGGCTACGCTCAAGAATAAAGGACTGCGCCGCCCCTGTATCTCTAAGCATTACTACTGGCTTAAACTCAGTATCCGGATATATAGAAACCATGCCCTCCAGAAGAAATGGCTGGTAACTTTCTACATCAGCCGGGCTTAACGTTGGTAAGGACTGAGCCAGTGCTACGTTCTTCGTTTTCGAACCCTTTTGCTTCCATCTGTGGCAGTCTGCAATCAAATGTTCAGGGCTTAGACAGAAAAAACATTCACGTCTCTCACTATTTAGCGACTTAAACCTACGAGCACCTTTTGGGAAATTTTCAGCTCCAACAGGGCGGGTTACAGGAGGAATCATGTTCAACGTATCGGCCGCATATGGCATGGCCAATCTTGTCTGCCGAGGAGCAGAGAAAACGGTACGATGGGTCAACACAAACTCGTCAGCCAAGACAGCAGCGTTAGACAGACAAGCAACTTTTTGCTCGTTCAAATGAACTACCACATTCTCTGGCACACAATTCTTAAAGTCTTCTAGCATGATTAACTCCTGTAATTGTTCCAGAGTTGTTATCTTGCTAGAGAGACACCATTTTTCAAAGAGAATCTTTTTCTCTCTTGCGAACTCTACGTAAGACTGTCTGGCTGTTTTCACATGTCGCCGAAATTTTTGCCGGTATGCCTCAGGGACAAGTTCAAATGCGCGCAAAACCGCTGCCTTGATTATATCATAATCAAGAGAAGACTCGATTGGCAGGGAAGAACAGACCTCCTGCGCTTTTCCAGTTAGGCTACACTGCAATAACAGAGCCCACATCTCTTTTGGCCACGCTAACTTTCCTGCAACTCGCTCAAATGTGACAAAATAGGAATCTACCTCCGCTTCCCTGAACGGCGGTACCAGTTTAATATATCGACTGGGGTCAAAAGGACCGGCAGGAGAGACATGGGTATGCTCATCCGCCAAAGGCCTACTAGGTGTCAATGTAGGAGAGGAAATTGAAGAGGTTTTGGTATCTGGCAACGGCACAGCCGTACGCTGAGCTTCCAAAGCCAATCTTTGCAACTTAATATCCCGCTCAGCCTCTATTTCAACAGTTCTCAATTTAATCATCTGAGCTTCACATTCCTGCTTCTTTATTTCCAATTCCAACTCTTTTAACCTCACCGCCAACCTAGGGTCCTGTAAAGCCACAAAGTCAGTTTCAGGCTGACCTTCACTATGTTCCTCTTTATCTGCTGCTACACGTTGCTCTACCTCCTCACCATCATCACTTTCACTTGCCAAAATTCCATCACTTACCAATTTGGCATACACCCTTTCTTTAATGACCTGTTTGGTAGCTTCTTTGACAATGAGGATATTAAAAAACTCTGCTATCTGAATAAGATCTCGCTTTCTACAGCGATTAAAGACGTCAATAGTCGGTGCAAGAGTAAACGAGACTAGATCAAATTCCATCTTTTAATCTCCCCACTATGCTCTCCTCTTTCACACAAAACAGAAAACAGCCAGCAATCAAGAACAAAGTTGTACTCACCAAAGTAGAGTTGCTTGCAAACGAATTTTCAAATTAAATAACGATGAGCTAATTGTCACAGGGCAAATGTATGTATTGCACATACCGCAAGCTTCACAACATTACACTAACGCATAGGACGAGCCCCCAATTGTTACGTCTCTCTCTCTATTTTTGTCTAGGGGTTCCATGAGGGACGTAACAAAACAAAAGAAAATGTTAAACATGGAGAAATCACCTTCTCTACTCCCAGCTCTGACCGCACTTTACACTGAACTTCCAGAAGAAATGACACAACACCCTTAGATTCTAACGCGGTCACAAAAGGGAAACAGAACAAATGTAAAGTATTTATAGTTTTATTAATAGGTTTAATAAAACCTTAGGGTAGGGCAGATCAGCTTATAACAAAACGGCAAACAAACAAATGGTAACCAAATCGTCAGGAGAGGGCCAGGCCAAAATAACAAACAAAACAAGGCTTCCTTAAGATTATGAGGAGCTACCTTCCCTAACAAACAAAAGGGATAAAACAAAAGACAGTCATCTTACCTCTCTCCCTGACTAATAGAAAAACAAGAGAAAAAGTTAGTGAGGTGAACCTCCAAACAAAATGGCACCCAACTCCCTACACCATTTACACCGTTTACACCGTTTACACCGTTTGTGGTGAGACCAACTCCACAGACAGGTCTCTACCATGAACACACGCTGTGATAGCTCGCAGGGGAAGAATCCACCCTCCATCTGGTTTCCTTGCTGCCTTATACCCACTGCCAGGCTCCAGCTAATGGACATCAGCTGGGGATCGTTTGAGGGCTGCATGGCAGAGAGAGAGAGAGAGAGAAAGGCAGGAGGAGGGGAGAAAACATCACCAGCAAATGCACCATCACTATTACGCCAGGGGACGTAACACCCCCACCGTTAAGATTATAAATAGGCACACAGCATTTATAATAAACAGTCACCAATGCACTTACATACTTAAAAAGCAAGAGCATTCACATGCTACCGTACTTATCCGTTAGTAAACCAGTTATGACCTAGACAATGCGTCTGCAACAACATTTTCTGGGCCTTTTTTGTAGCGGATGTCAAGATTAAATTCTTGAACGGCGAGAGACCACCGCATAAGCCGCTGACTCGAGTTAGACATGCGCTGAAGAAAAATTAACGGATTATGGTCCGTGTACACTACTATTGGCGCAAGACTACCCCCTACGTACACTTCAAAGTGCTGTAGTGCCATCAACATTGCCAGGGCCTCCTTCTCAATGACACTATAGTTCTGCTGACACCTTGAGAACTTTTTAGAGAAGTATGAAACTGGATGCTCTACACCAAGATTGTCCTCCTGTAGAAGGACCGCACCGGCTCCTGTAGCTGAGGCATCAACTTCTAACTTAAACGGGGCATCAAATTGAGGGGCTTTGAGTATGGGGGCACTGCAGAGCAAGTCCTTCGCTGCCTCGAAAGCATACCCACAACTGGGTGTCCAGACAAACCTCTTTGTAGTGCTTAGTAGATCAGTTAGTGGAGAGACCACGGAGGAAAAGTTTGGGCAGAAAGCACGGTAGTATCCACACATTCCAAGGAACCTGCGCAGTTCCCGTTTATTAGAGGGAACGTTGTAGTCAAGGACGGCCGCAATTTTGGCGTCGACAGGCTTCACCATTCCCTGTCCCACTTGTTTACCCAGGTAGCAGATCATCCCCTTAGCGAACTCGCACTTCGCAAGGTTCAAGGTCAACGAGGCATCAGCCAAGCGCTGAAAAACCTTCTCAAGGGTGGCAAGATGTTCGGTCCAAGTATGCGAGTGGATGACCACATCATCCAGGTATATTTCACAGTTTTCTACACCCGTTAACACATTATACATTAAACGTTGGAACGTTGCGGGAGCGTTTCGCATACCAAAAGCTAAGACCGAATACTGCAGAAAATTGTCTGGGGTGACAAAAGCTGATATTTCCGATGCCCGCGCAGTCAGAGGGATCTGCCAGTATCCTTTCAAGAGGTCTAGCTTTGTTACAAACTTGGCGTTACCCACTCGGTCCACACAATCTTCCATTCTAGGAAGAGGGAAGGAATCAGCTTTAGTCACGTTGTTGACTTTCCGAAAGTCTGTGCAGAAGCGATAGGTGGAGTCAGGTTTTGGTACCAATAGGCAGGGCGAACTCCAGGGGCTCTGACTTGGCACAGCAATTCCATTCTGCAACATATACTTCACTTCAGTCGTCATTATGTTACGCTTTTGGGGATTGACTCGATAAGGATGCTGCTTGATGGGAGAGGCCGTTCCAACATCAATGTCATGGGAGCACAGTGCAGTTCTGCCAGGCACATCTGAGAACAAACTAGGGAACTTATACATCAGCTCAGTCAGTTCTTTAGCTTGTGCTTCACCAAGATGAGCATGGTAAGTCTTAAGGTCACTTAGGATTGCCGAATTTGTTAACCGGGTGGAAGGAACTGGTACTTCCTTGTTACACAATCCGTCATCTTCCATGGTATAGGTGGTAACCATATTAACAGTAGCGGGGGGTACACTTGGGGTCTCACTTTTCTTTTCCTTCGTGGGTTTGTCACACTTTGTCTCACCTTTCTCTCGCACAGTCACATACCCTTTCAGCATGTTGATGTGGCACAACCGGCTTTTACATCTGCGGTCGGGTGTGTCAATAACGTAATTTACGTTACTCACTTTCTTCTTGACAACATAGGGACCCGTAAACTTGGCCTGGAACACCGAACCAGGAGTGGTTAGCAAAGCTAGAACCAAATCGCCAGGCTGAAAAGATCTGTTAACAGACTTCAGGTCATAGTGTGCTTTCATTCTTCCTTGGGATGTTTCAAGATGTTTGGCTGCCACTTCACGAGCGTTCCTTAGTCTCTGACGGAGAGTTTGGACGTATTCAGGGATACTCACAGGAGTCAGGTGTTCAGTCAACAGTTGCTCGCTCAACAACTTTAACGGCCCTCGCACCACATGACCGAAGACAAGCTCCGCTGGACTAAACCCTAGTGACTCTTGTACCGTTTCTCTCACAGCGAACAGAAGAAAGGGGAGACCCTCTTCCCAATCTTTTCCGGTCTCTACACAATAGCTGCGCAGCATCGCTTTAAGAGTTTGATGGAACCTCTCAATTGCACCCTGTGACTCTGGATGGTAAGCAGTTGATAACTGGTGCTTAATGTCAAGCTCCTTTAGAATCTGCTCAAACATCCTTGACGTGAAGTTGGTGCCACGGTCTGTCTGGATTACTTTTGGCAGACCGAAGGTGGAACAGAACTTTATCAGCTCTTTCGCAACTGTTTTGGCTTTCAAGCTGCGTAAAGGAACTGCTTCGGGAAAGCGGGTCGCAGCACACATGATAGTTAGCATATATTGATGTCCTGTCTTTGATTTGGGCAAGGGGCCCACACAATCTATGATCAATCGCTCAAATGGCTCACCCATCACAGGAATTGGCAAAAGAGGAGCGACAGGCACTCTTTGGTTTGGCTTTCCTGCGAATTGGCATACTTTACAAGATTTGCAAAAGGCAGACACAGCAGACTTTATACCAGGCCAATAGAAGTATCTGGAAAGTCGATAGTACGTCTTTGTGACTCCTAGATGACCGGACATTACATGCTCATGAGCCAGCTTCAACACATGCGTGCGGTATCCAGAAGGCAAAACGATTTGCTGCACCATCTGACAGTTTTCATCGTCTTCGTCTGGCTTCCATCTACGCATCAGCAGTCCATTATCCCAGAAATACATTACCCCCGAGTTAGGTGTTTTCCCAAGATCTGTAGCTTTAGCACACTTAGCTAGTGTTGGGTCTTCTCTCTGCGCAACTATCAGATGTTCCCGGCTCACTTTAAAGGGGGGGTTTGGCTCTGAACAAGGATCAGGCATTGGCTCCGGTTCTGTGGTCAGCGTATACTCACATGGGGTAGTACCAGGGACTAGGAAAGAATCCGCAAGATCCACCACTTCCTTGAATTTATGTGCTTGTGCACGGGTCACTGCACAGGCAGGGAATGCCGAGGGATACAAAGTAACAAGGTTAGGCTTCTCCCCCACACTTGGGGTACGTGTCACTATTGGAAAAGGAAAAACTTCGCCCCCTGCTAAATCATTCCCTATGAGTACGTCTATGCCTTCTACAGGTAACTGTCGACGGACCCCCAGTTTAACAGCACCACTGACAAGACCTGATTTTAAGTGAACCGTATGCAAAGGTACATTAGCACAGAGCATCTCAATACCACGGACCAACACATCATGTCCTGTGTACGTTTCCGCAGAAAATGGTAGGCTACGCTCAAGAATAAAGGACTGCGCCGCCCCTGTATCTCTAAGCATTACTACTGGCTTAAACTCAGTATCCGGATATATAGAAACCATGCCCTCCAGAAGAAATGGCTGGTAACTTTCTACATCAGCCGGGCTTAACGTTGGTAAGGACTGAGCCAGTGCTACGTTCTTCGTTTTCGAACCCTTTTGCTTCCATCTGTGGCAGTCTGCAATCAAATGTTCAGGGCTTAGACAGAAAAAACATTCACGTCTCTCACTATTTAGCGACTTAAACCTAAGAGCACCTTTTGGGAAATTTTCAGCTCCAACAGGGCGGGTTACAGGAGGAATCATGTTCAACGTATCGGCCGCATATGGCATGGCCAATCTTGTCTGCCGAGGAGCAGAGAAAACGGTACGATGGGTCAACACAAACTCGTCAGCCAAGATAGCAGCGTTAGACAGACAAGCAACTTTTTGCTCGTTCAAATAAACTACCACATTCTCTGGCACACAATTCTTAAAGTCTTCTAGCATGATTAACTCCTGTAATTGTTCCAGAGTTGTTATCTTGCTAGAGAGACACCATTTTTCAAAGAGAATCTTTTTCTCTCTTGCGAACTCTACGTAAGACTGTCTGGCTGTTTTCACATGTCGCCGAAATTTTTGCCGGTATGCCTCAGGGACAAGTTCAAATGCGCGCAAAACCGCTGCCTTGATTATATCATAATCAAGAGAAGACTCGATTGGCAGGGAAGAACAGACCTCCTGCGCTTTTCCAGTTAGGCTACACTGCAATAACAGAGCCCACATCTCTTTTGGCCACGCTAACTTTCCTGCAACTCGCTCAAATGTGACAAAATAGGAATCTACCTCCGCTTCCCTGAACGGCGGTACCAGTTTAATATATCGACTGGGGTCAAAAGGACCGGCAGGAGAGACATGGGTATGCTCATCCGCCAAAGGCCTACTAGGTGTCAATGTAGGAGAGGAAATTGAAGAGGTTTTGGTATCTGGCAACGGCACAGCCGTACGCTGAGCTTCCAAAGCCAATCTTTGCAACTTAATATCCCGCTCAGCCTCTATTTCAACAGTTCTCAATTTAATCATCTGAGCTTCACATTCCTGCTTCTTTATTTCCAATTCCAACTCTTTTAACCTCACCGCCAACCTAGGGTCCTGTAAAGCCACAAAGTCAGTTTCAGGCTGACCTTCACTATGTTCCTTTTTATCTGCTGCTACACGTTGCTCTACCTCCTCACCATCATCACTTTCACTTGCCAAAATTCCATCACTTACCAATTTGGCATACACCCTTTCTTTAATGACCTGTTTGGTAGCTTCTTTGACAATGAGGATATTAAAAAACTCTGCTATCTGAATAAGATCTCGCTTTCTACAGCGATTAAAGACGTCAATAGTCGGTGCAAGAGTAAACGAGACTAGATCAAATTCCATCTTTTAATCTCCCCACTATGCTCTCCTCTTTCACACAAAACAGAAAACAGCCAGCAATCAAGAACAAAGTTGTACTCACCAAAGTAGAGTTGCTTGCAAACGAATTTTCAAATTAAATAACGATGAGCTAATTGTCACAGGGCAAATGTATGTATTGCACATACCGCAAGCTTCACAACATTACACTAACGCATAGGACGAGCCCCCAATTGTTACGTCTCTCTCTCTATTTTTGTCTAGGGGTTCCATGAGGGACGTAACAAAACAAAAGAAAATGTTAAACATGGAGAAATCACCTTCTCTACTCCCAGCTCTGACCGCACTTTACACTGAACTTCCAGAAGAAATGACACAACACCCTTAGATTCTAACGCGGTCACAAAAGGGAAACAGAACAAATGTAAAGTATTTATAGTTTTATTAATAGGTTTAATAAAACCTTAGGGTAGGGCAGATCAGCTTATAACAAAACGGCAAACAAACAAATGGTAACCAAATCGTCAGGAGAGGGCCAGGCCAAAATAACAAACAAAACAAGGCTTCCTTAAGATTATGAGGAGCTACCTTCCCTAACAAACAAAAGGGATAAAACAAAAGACAGTCATCTTACCTCTCTCCCTGACTAATAGAAAAACAAGAGAAAAAGTTAGTGAGGTGAACCTCCAAACAAAATGGCACCCAACTCCCTACACCATTTACACCGTTTACACCGTTTACACCGTTTGTGGTGAGACCAACTCCACAGACAGGTCTCTACCATGAACACGCGCTGTGATAGCTCGCAGGGGAAGAATCCACCCTCCATCTGGTTTCCTTGCTGCCTTATACCCACTGCCAGGCTCCAGCTAATGGACATCAGCTGGGGATCGTTTGAGGGCTGCATGGCAGAGAGAGAGAGAGAGAGAAAGGCAGGAGGAGGGGAGAAAACATCACCAGCAAATGCACCATCACTATTACGTCAGGGGACGTAACAATGATATTCCTAAAATTGAGGTATCTGCCTAAAATTTCAAATTTGTTTTAACATCCTTAGAACTCTGGTAAAATGTAAAGTTTTACTACTCCAGGCCAATAAAATGGATTGTACTAAGTGTACTGCCAACAAAGTGATTTGTACTCAGTGTACTGTGTTGCCATCAAAGTGGATTTTAATAATTGTACTGCCAACAAAGTGATTTGTACTAAGTGTACTGTTTTGCCAACAAAGTGGATTGTACTAATTGTACTGTGTTGCCATATCCAGCATTAACTCTCATAACTTGGAATAATGCCTATGGCATGTCCAGCATTAATTGTGAAAACTTGAAATGGGCGTGGTTTGTAGAGAGAAAATCACCAAAACATTAACATACATGCTGTAAGGTTAGAGTCCTGCACCATTGGTTTCGGGAGTATTAAGGCATGTACTGTTTAATGCGTTTGTAGCAATAGGTATTCTTGTGCAGAGGCAATTTCATAGTCTATGAAGTTTACTGAGACGTGATTATTGCTGGTTGAAAACTTTAACCCAATACCCGCCAAAGATGACTTGAAATATAGTCAGCTGAGGCAATTTTTGTTAGTCTCTAAAGAGACTTGGGATTTTATGTCAAAAGAAATCTTTTATCCATGTGTGGGTTGCAGGTCATAGGGGAATGGAGAATGATATTCCTAAAATTGAGGTATCTGCCTAAAATTTCAAATTTGTTTTAACATCCTTAGAACTCTGGTAAAATGTAAAGTTTTACTACTCCAGGCCAATAAAATGGATTGTACTAAGTGTACTGCCAACAAAGTGATTTGTACTCAGTGTACTGTGTTGCCATCAAAGTGGATTTTAATAATTGTACTGCCAACAAAGTGATTTGTACTAAGTGTACTGTTTTGCCAACAAAGTGGATTGTACTAATTGTACTGTGTTGCCATATCCAGCATTAACTCTCATAACTTGGAATAATGCCTATGGCATGTCCAGCATTAATTGTGAAAACTTGAAATGGGCGTGGTTTGTAGAGAGAAAATCACCAAAACATTAACATACATGCTGTAAGGTTAGAGTCCTGCACCATTGGTTTCGGGAGTATTAAGGCATGTACTGTTTAATGCGTTTGTAGCAATAGGTATTCTTGTGCAGAGGCAATTTCATAGTCTATGAAGTTTACTGAGACGTGATTATTGCTGGTTGAAAACTTTAACCCAATACCCGCCAAAGATGACTTGAAATATAGTCAGCTGAGGCAATTTTTGTTAGTCTCTAAAGAGACTTGGGATTTTATGTCAAAAGAAATCTTTTAACCATGTGTGGATTGCAGGTCATAGGGGAATGGAGAATGATATTCCTAAAATTGAGGTATCTGCCTAAAATTTCAAATTTGTTTTAACATCCTTAGAACTCTGGTAAAATGTAAAGTTTTACTACTCCAGGCCAATAAAATGGATTGTACTAAGTGTACTGCCAACAAAGTGATTTGTACTCAGTGTACTGTGTTGCCATCAAAGTGGATTTTAATAATTGTACTGCCAACAAAGTGATTTGTACTAAGTGTACTGTTTTGCCAACAAAGTGGATTGTACTAATTGTACTGTGTTGCCATATCCAGCATTAACTCTCATAACTTGGAATAATGCCTATGGCATGTCCAGCATTAATTGTGAAAACTTGAAATGGGCGTGGTTTGTAGAGAGAAAATCACCAAAACATTAACATACATGCTGTAAGGTTAGAGTCCTGCACCATTAGTTTCGGGAGTATTAAGGCATGTACTGTTTAATGCGTTTGTAGCAATAGGTATTCTTGTGCAGAGGCAATTTCATAGTCTATGAAGTTTACTGAGACGTGATTATTGCTGGTTGAAAACTTTAACCCAATACCCGCCAAAGATGACTTGAAATATAGTCAGCTGAGGCAATTTTTGTTAGTCTCTAAAGAGACTTGGGATTTTATGTCAAAAGAAATCTTTTAACCATGTGTGGATTGCAGGTCATAGGGGAATGGAGAATGATTGTTACGTCTCTCTCTCTATTTTTGTCTAGGGGTTCCATGAGGGACGTAACAAAACAAAAGAAAATGTTAAACATGGAGAAATCACCTTCTCTACTCCCAGCTCTGACCGCACTTTACACTGAACTTCCAGAAGAAATGACACAACACCCTTAGATTCTAACGCGGTCACAAAAGGGAAACAGAACAAATGTAAAGTATTTATAGTTTTATTAATAGGTTTAATAAAACCTTAGGGTAGGGCAGATCAGCTTATAACAAAACGGCAAACAAACAAATGGTAACCAAATCGTCAGGAGAGGGCCAGGCCAAAATAACAAACAAAACAAGGCTTCCTTAAGATTATGAGGAGCTACCTTCCCTAACAAACAAAAGGGATAAAACAAAAGACAGTCATCTTACCTCTCTCCCTGACTAATAGAAAAACAAGAGAAAAAGTTAGTGAGGTGAACCTCCAAACAAAATGGCACCCAACTCCCTACACCATTTACACCGTTTACACCGTTTACACCGTTTGTGGTGAGACCAACTCCACAGACAGGTCTCTACCATGAACACACGCTGTGATAGCTCGCAGGGGAAGAATCCACCCTCCATCTGGTTTCCTTGCTGCCTTATACCCACTGCCAGGCTCCAGCTAATGGACATCAGCTGGGGATCGTTTGAGGGCTGCATGGCAGAGAGAGAGAGAGAGAGAAAGGCAGGAGGAGGGGAGAAAACATCACCAGCAAATGCACCATCACTATTACGCCAGGGGACGTAACACCCCCACCGTTAAGATTATAAATAGGCACACAGCATTTATAATAAACAGTCACCAATGCACTTACATACTTAAAAAGCAAGAGCATTCACATGCTACCGTACTTATCCGTTAGTAAACCAGTTATGACCTAGACAATGCGTCTGCAACAACATTTTCTGGGCCTTTTTTGTAGCGGATGTCAAGATTAAATTCTTGAACGGCGAGAGACCACCGCATAAGCCGCTGACTCGAGTTAGACATGCGCTGAAGAAAAATTAACGGATTATGGTCCGTGTACACTACTATTGGCGCAAGACTACCCCCTACGTACACTTCAAAGTGCTGTAGTGCCATCAACATTGCCAGGGCCTCCTTCTCAATGACACTATAGTTCTGCTGACACCTTGAGAACTTTTTAGAGAAGTATGAAACTGGATGCTCTACACCAAGATTGTCCTCCTGTAGAAGGACCGCACCGGCTCCTGTAGCTGAGGCATCAACTTCTAACTTAAACGGGGCATCAAATTGAGGGGCTTTGAGTATGGGGGCACTGCAGAGCAAGTCCTTCGCTGCCTCGAAAGCATACCCACAACTGGGTGTCCAGACAAACCTCTTTGTAGTGCTTAGTAGATCAGTTAGTGGAGAGACCACGGAGGAAAAGTTTGGGCAGAAAGCACGGTAGTATCCACACATTCCAAGGAACCTGCGCAGTTCCCGTTTATTAGAGGGAACGTTGTAGTCAAGGACGGCCGCAATTTTGGCGTCGACAGGCTTCACCATTCCCTGTCCCACTTGTTTACCCAGGTAGCAGATCATCCCCTTAGCGAACTCGCACTTCGCAAGGTTCAAGGTCAACGAGGCATCAGCCAAGCGCTGAAAAACCTTCTCAAGGGTGGCAAGATGTTCGGTCCAAGTATGCGAGTGGATGACCACATCATCCAGGTATATTTCACAGTTTTCTACACCCGTTAACACATTATACATTAAACGTTGGAACGTTGCGGGAGCGTTTCGCATACCAAAAGCTAAGACCGAATACTGCAGAAAATTGTCTGGGGTGACAAAAGCTGATATTTCCGATGCCCGCGCAGTCAGAGGGATCTGCCAGTATCCTTTCAAGAGGTCTAGCTTTGTTACAAACTTGGCGTTACCCACTCGGTCCACACAATCTTCCATTCTAGGAAGAGGGAAGGAATCAGCTTTAGTCACGTTGTTGACTTTCCGAAAGTCTGTGCAGAAGCGATAGGTGGAGTCAGGTTTTGGTACCAATAGGCAGGGCGAACTCCAGGGGCTCTGACTTGGCACAGCAATTCCATTCTGCAACATATACTTCACTTCAGTCGTCATTATGTTACGCTTTTGGGGATTGACTCGATAAGGATGCTGCTTGATGGGAGAGGCCGTTCCAACATCAATGTCATGGGAGCACAGTGCAGTTCTGCCAGGCACATCTGAGAACAAACTAGGGAACTTATACATCAGCTCAGTCAGTTCTTTAGCTTGTGCTTCACCAAGATGAGCATGGTAAGTCTTAAGGTCACTTAGGATTGCCGAATTTGTTAACCGGGTGGAAGGAACTGGTACTTCCTTGTTACACAATCCGTCATCTTCCATGGTATAGGTGGTAACCATATTAACAGTAGCGGGGGGTACACTTGGGGTCTCACTTTTCTTTTCCTTCGTGGGTTTGTCACACTTTGTCTCACCTTTCTCTCGCACAGTCACATACCCTTTCAGCATGTTGATGTGGCACAACCGGCTTTTACATCTGCGGTCGGGTGTGTCAATAACGTAATTTACGTTACTCACTTTCTTCTTGACAACATAGGGACCCGTAAACTTGGCCTGGAACACCGAACCAGGAGTGGTTAGCAAAGCTAGAACCAAATCGCCAGGCTGAAAAGATCTGTTAACAGACTTCAGGTCATAGTGTGCTTTCATTCTTCCTTGGGATGTTTCAAGATGTTTGGCTGCCACTTCACGAGCGTTCCTTAGTCTCTGACGGAGAGTTTGGACGTATTCAGGGATACTCACAGGAGTTAGGTGTTCAGTCAACAGTTGCTCGCTCAACAACTTTAACGGCCCTCGCACCACATGACCGAAGACAAGCTCCGCTGGACTAAACCCTAGTGACTCTTGTACCGTTTCTCTCACAGCGAACAGAAGAAAGGGGAGACCCTCTTCCCAATCTTTTCCGGTCTCTACACAATAGCTGCGCAGCATCGCTTTAAGAGTTTGATGGAACCTCTCAATTGCACCCTGTGACTCTGGATGGTAAGCAGTTGATAACTGGTGCTTAATGTCAAGCTCCTTTAGAATCTGCTCAAACATCCTTGACGTGAAGTTGGTGCCACGGTCTGTCTGGATTACTTTTGGCAGACCGAAGGTGGAACAGAACTTTATCAGCTCTTTCGCAACTGTTTTGGCTTTCAAGCTGCGTAAAGGAACTGCTTCGGGAAAGCGGGTCGCAGCACACATGATAGTTAGCATATATTGATGTCCTGTCTTTGATTTGGGCAAGGGGCCCACACAATCTATGATCAATCGCTCAAATGGCTCACCCATCACAGGAATTGGCAAAAGAGGAGCGACAGGCACTCTTTGGTTTGGCTTTCCTGCGAATTGGCATACTTTACAAGATTTGCAAAAGGCAGACACAGCAGACTTTATACCAGGCCAATAGAAGTATCTGGAAAGTCGATAGTACGTCTTTGTGACTCCTAGATGACCGGACATTACATGCTCATGAGCCAGCTTCAACACATGCGTGCGGTATCCAGAAGGCAAAACGATTTGCTGCACCATCTGACAGTTTTCATCGTCTTCGTCTGGCTTCCATCTACGCATCAGCAGTCCATTATCCCAGAAATACATTACCCCCGAGTTAGGTGTTTTCCCAAGATCTGTAGCTTTAGCACACTTAGCTAGTGTTGGGTCTTCTCTCTGCGCAACTATCAGATGTTCCCGGCTCACTTTAAAGGGGGGGTTTGGCTCTGAACAAGGATCAGGCATTGGCTCCGGTTCTGTGGTCAGCGTATACTCACATGGGGTAGTACCAGGGACTAGGAAAGAATCCGCAAGATCCACCACTTCCTTGAATTTATGTGCTTGTGCACGGGTCACTGCACAGGCAGGGAATGCCGAGGGATACAAAGTAACAAGGTTAGGCTTCTCCCCCACACTTGGGGTACGTGTCACTATTGGAAAAGGAAAAACTTCGCCCCCTGCTAAATCATTCCCTATGAGTACGTCTATGCCTTCTACAGGTAACTGTCGACGGACCCCCAGTTTAACAGCACCACTGACAAGACCTGATTTTAAGTGAACCGTATGCAAAGGTACATTAGCACAGAGCATCTCAATACCACGGACCAACACATCATGTCCTGTGTACGTTTCCGCAGAAAATGGTAGGCTACGCTCAAGAATAAAGGACTGCGCCGCCCCTGTATCTCTAAGCATTACTACTGGCTTAAACTCAGTATCCGGATATATAGAAACCATGCCCTCCAGAAGAAATGGCTGGTAACTTTCTACATCAGCCGGGCTTAACGTTGGTAAGGACTGAGCCAGTGCTACGTTCTTCGTTTTCGAACCCTTTTGCTTCCATCTGTGGCAGTCTGCAATCAAATGTTCAGGGCTTAGACAGAAAAAACATTCACGTCTCTCACTATTTAGCGACTTAAACCTACGAGCACCTTTTGGGAAATTTTCAGCTCCAACAGGGCGGGTTACAGGAGGAATCATGTTCAACGTATCGGCCGCATATGGCATGGCCAATCTTGTCTGCCGAGGAGCAGAGAAAACGGTACGATGGGTCAACACAAACTCGTCAGCCAAGACAGCAGCGTTAGACAGACAAGCAACTTTTTGCTCGTTCAAATGAACTACCACATTCTCTGGCACACAATTCTTAAAGTCTTCTAGCATGATTAACTCCTGTAATTGTTCCAGAGTTGTTATCTTGCTAGAGAGACACCATTTTTCAAAGAGAATCTTTTTCTCTCTTGCGAACTCTACGTAAGACTGTCTGGCTGTTTTCACATGTCGCCGAAATTTTTGCCGGTATGCCTCAGGGACAAGTTCAAATGCGCGCAAAACCGCTGCCTTGATTATATCATAATCAAGAGAAGACTCGATTGGCAGGGAAGAACAGACCTCCTGCGCTTTTCCAGTTAGGCTACACTGCAATAACAGAGCCCACATCTCTTTTGGCCACGCTAACTTTCCTGCAACTCGCTCAAATGTGACAAAATAGGAATCTACCTCCGCTTCCCTGAACGGCGGTACCAGTTTAATATATCGACTGGGGTCAAAAGGACCGGCAGGAGAGACATGGGTATGCTCATCCGCCAAAGGCCTACTAGGTGTCAATGTAGGAGAGGAAATTGAAGAGGTTTTGGTATCTGGCAACGGCACAGCCGTACGCTGAGCTTCCAAAGCCAATCTTTGCAACTTAATATCCCGCTCAGCCTCTATTTCAACAGTTCTCAATTTAATCATCTGAGCTTCACATTCCTGCTTCTTTATTTCCAATTCCAACTCTTTTAACCTCACCGCCAACCTAGGGTCCTGTAAAGCCACAAAGTCAGTTTCAGGCTGACCTTCACTATGTTCCTCTTTATCTGCTGCTACACGTTGCTCTACCTCCTCACCATCATCACTTTCACTTGCCAAAATTCCATCACTTACCAATTTGGCATACACCCTTTCTTTAATGACCTGTTTGGTAGCTTCTTTGACAATGAGGATATTAAAAAACTCTGCTATCTGAATAAGATCTCGCTTTCTACAGCGATTAAAGACGTCAATAGTCGGTGCAAGAGTAAACGAGACTAGATCAAATTCCATCTTTTAATCTCCCCACTATGCTCTCCTCTTTCACACAAAACAGAAAACAGCCAGCAATCAAGAACAAAGTTGTACTCACCAAAGTAGAGTTGCTTGCAAACGAATTTTCAAATTAAATAACGATGAGCTAATTGTCACAGGGCAAATGTATGTATTGCACATACCGCAAGCTTCACAACATTACACTAACGCATAGGACGAGCCCCCAATTGTTACGTCTCTCTCTCTATTTTTGTCTAGGGGTTCCATGAGGGACGTAACAAAACAAAAGAAAATGTTAAACATGGAGAAATCACCTTCTCTACTCCCAGCTCTGACCGCACTTTACACTGAACTTCCAGAAGAAATGACACAACACCCTTAGATTCTAACGCGGTCACAAAAGGGAAACAGAACAAATGTAAAGTATTTATAGTTTTATTAATAGGTTTAATAAAACCTTAGGGTAGGGCAGATCAGCTTATAACAAAACGGCAAACAAACAAATGGTAACCAAATCGTCAGGAGAGGGCCAGGCCAAAATAACAAACAAAACAAGGCTTCCTTAAGATTATGAGGAGCTACCTTCCCTAACAAACAAAAGGGATAAAACAAAAGACAGTCATCTTACCTCTCTCCCTGACTAATAGAAAAACAAGAGAAAAAGTTAGTGAGGTGAACCTCCAAACAAAATGGCACCCAACTCCCTACACCATTTACACCGTTTACACCGTTTACACCGTTTGTGGTGAGACCAACTCCACAGACAGGTCTCTACCATGAACACGCGCTGTGATAGCTCGCAGGGGAAGAATCCACCCTCCATCTGGTTTCCTTGCTGCCTTATACCCACTGCCAGGCTCCAGCTAATGGACATCAGCTGGGGATCGTTTGAGGGCTGCATGGCAGAGAGAGAGAGAGAGAGAAAGGCAGGAGGAGGGGAGAAAACATCACCAGCAAATGCACCATCACTATTACGTCAGGGGACGTAACAATGATATTCCTAAAATTGAGGTATCTGCCTAAAATTTCAAATTTGTTTTAACATCCTTAGAACTCTGGTAAAATGTAAAGTTTTACTACTCCAGGCCAATAAAATGGATTGTACTAAGTGTACTGCCAACAAAGTGATTTGTACTCAGTGTACTGTGTTGCCATCAAAGTAGATTTTAATAATTGTACTGCCAACAAAGTGATTTGTACTAAGTGTACTGTTTTGCCAACAAAGTGGATTGTACTAATTGTACTGTGTTGCCATATCCAGCATTAACTCTCATAACTTGGAATAATGCCTATGGCATGTCCAGCATTAATTGTGAAAACTTGAAATGGGCGTGGTTTGTAGAGAGAAAATCACCAAAACATTAACATACATGCTGTAAGGTTAGAGTCCTGCACCATTGGTTTCGGGAGTATTAAGGCATGTACTGTTTAATGCGTTTGTAGCAATAGGTATTCTTGTGCAGAGGCAATTTCATAGTCTATGAAGTTTACTGAGACGTGATTATTGCTGGTTGAAAACTTTAACCCAATACCCGCCAAAGATGACTTGAAATATAGTCAGCTGAGGCAATTTTTGTTAGTCTCTAAAGAGACTTGGGATTTTATGTCAAAAGAAATCTTTTATCCATGTGTGGATTGCAGGTCATAGGGGAATGGAGAATGATATTCCTAAAATTGAGGTATCTGCCTAAAATTTCAAATTTGTTTTAACATCCTTAGAACTCTGGTAAAATGTAAAGTTTTACTACTCCAGGCCAATAAAATGGATTGTACTAAGTGTACTGCCAACAAAGTGATTTGTACTCAGTGTACTGTGTTGCCATCAAAGTGGATTTTAATAATTGTACTGCCAACAAAGTGATTTGTACTAAGTGTACTGTTTTGCCAACAAAGTGGATTGTACTAATTGTACTGTGTTGCCATATCCAGCATTAACTCTCATAACTTGGAATAATGCCTATGGCATGTCCAGCATTAATTGTGAAAACTTGAAATGGGCGTGGTTTGTAGAGAGAAAATCACCAAAACATTAACATACATGCTGTAAGGTTAGAGTCCTGCACCATTGGTTTCGGGAGTATTAAGGCATGTACTGTTTAATGCGTTTGTAGCAATAGGTATTCTTGTGCAGAGGCAATTTCATAGTCTATGAAGTTTACTGAGACGTGATTATTGCTGGTTGAAAACTTTAACCCAATACCCGCCAAAGATGACTTGAAATATAGTCAGCTGAGGCAATTTTTGTTAGTCTCTAAAGAGACTTGGGATTTTATGTCAAAAGAAATCTTTTAACCATGTGTGGATTGCAGGTCATAGGGGAATGGAGAATGATATTCCTAAAATTGAGGTATCTGCCTAAAATTTCAAATTTGTTTTAACATCCTTAGAACTCTGGTAAAATGTAAAGTTTTACTACTCCAGGCCAATAAAATGGATTGTACTAAGTGTACTGCCAACAAAGTGATTTGTACTCAGTGTACTGTGTTGCCATCAAAGTGGATTTTAATAATTGTACTGCCAACAAAGTGATTTGTACTAAGTGTACTGTTTTGCCAACAAAGTGGATTGTACTAATTGTACTGTGTTGCCATATCCAGCATTAACTCTCATAACTTGGAATAATGCCTATGGCATGTCCAGCATTAATTGTGAAAACTTGAAATGGGCGTGGTTTGTAGAGAGAAAATCACCAAAACATTAACATACATGCTGTAAGGTTAGAGTCCTGCACCATTGGTTTCGGGAGTATTAAGGCATGTACTGTTTAATGCGTTTGTAGCAATAGGTATTCTTGTGCAGAGGCAATTTCATAGTCTATGAAGTTTACTGAGACGTGATTATTGCTGGTTGAAAACTTTAACCCAATACCCGCCAAAGATGACTTGAAATATAGTCAGCTGAGGCAATTTTTGTTAGTCTCTAAAGAGACTTGGGATTTTATGTCAAAAGAAATCTTTTAACCATGTGTGGATTGCAGGTCATAGGGGAATGGAGAATGATATTCCTAAAATTGAGGTATCTGCCTAAAATTTCAAATTTGTTTTAACATCCTTAGAACTCTGGTAAAATGTAAAGTTTTACTACTCCAGGCCAATAAAATGGATTGTACTAAGTGTACTGCCAACAAAGTGATTTGTACTCAGTGTACTGTGTTGCCATCAAAGTGGATTTTAATAATTGTACTGCCAACAAAGTGATTTGTACTAAGTGTACTGTTTTGCCAACAAAGTGGATTGTACTAATTGTACTGTGTTGCCATATCCAGCATTAACTCTCATAACTTGGAATAATGCCTATGGCATGTCCAGCATTAATTGTGAAAACTTGAAATGGGCGTGGTTTGTAGAGAGAAAATCACCAAAACATTAACATACATGCTGTAAGGTTAGAGTCCTGCACCATTGGTTTCGGGAGTATTAAGGCATGTACTGTTTAATGCGTTTGTAGCAATAGGTATTCTTGTGCAGAGGCAATTTCATAGTCTATGAAGTTTACTGAGACGTGATTATTGCTGGTTGAAAACTTTAACCCAATACCCGCCAAAGATGACTTGAAATATAGTCAGCTGAGGCAATTTTTGTTAGTCTCTAAAGAGACTTGGGATTTTATGTCAAAAGAAATCTTTTATCCATGTGTGGATTGCAGGTCATAGGGGAATAGAGAATGATATTGCTAAAATGGAGGTATCTGCCTAAAATTTCAAATTTGTTTTAACATCCTTAGAACTCTAGTAAAGTGTAAAGCTCTACTACTCCAGGGCAATAAAATGGATTGTACTAAGTGTACTGCCAACAAAGTGATTTGTACTAAGTGTACTGTTTTGCCAACAAAGTGGATTGTACTAATTGTACTGTGTTGCCATATCCAGCATTAACTCTCATAACTTGGAATAATGCCTATGGCATGTCCAGCATTAATTGTGAAAACTTGAAATGGGCATGGTTTGTAGCGAGAAAATCACCAAAACATTAACATACATGCTGTAAGGTTAGAGTCCTGCACCATTGGTTTCGGGAGTATTAAGGCATGTACTGTTTAATGCGTTTGTAGCAATAGGTATTCTTGTGCAGAGGCAATTTCATAGTCTATGAAGTTTACTGAGACGTGATTATTGCTGGTTGAAAACTTTAACCCAATACCCGCCAAAGATGACTTGAAATATAGTCAGCTGAGGCAATTTTTGTTAGTCTCTAAAGAGACTTGGGATTTTATGTCAAAAGAAATCTTTTATCCATGTGTGGATTGCAGGTCATAGGGGAATAGAGAATGATATTGCTAAAATTGAGGTATCTGCCTAAAATTTCAAATTTGTTTTAACATCCTTAGAACTCTAGTAAAGTGTAAAGCTCTACTACTCCAGGGCAATAAAATGGATTGTACTAAGTGTACTGCCAACAAAGTGATTTGTACTAAGTGTACTGTTTTGCCAACAAAGTGGATTGTACTAATTGTACTGTGTTGCCATATCCAGCATTAACTCTCATAACTTGGAATAATGCCTATGGCATGTCCAGCATTAATTGTGAAAACTTGAAATGGGCATGGTTTGTAGCGAGAAAATCACCAAAACATTAACATACATGCTGTAAGGTTAGAGTCCTGCACCATTGGTTTCGGGAGTATTAAGGCATGTACTGTTTAATGCGTTTGTAGCAATAGGTATTCTTGTGCAGAGGCAATTTCATAGTCTATGAAGTTTACTGAGACGTGATTATTGCTGGTTGAAAACTTTAACCCAATACCCGCCAAAGATGACTTGAAATATAGTCAGCTGAGGCAATTTTTGTTAGTCTCTAAAGAGACTTGGGATTTTATGTCAAAAGAAATCTTTTAACCATGTGTGGATTGCAGGTCATAGTGGAATAGAGAATGATATTCCTAAAATTGAGGTATCTGCCTAAAATTTCAAATTTGTTTTAACATCCTTAGAACTCTGGTAAAGTGTAAAGCTCTACTACTCCAGGCCAATAAAATGGATTGTACTAAGTGTACTGCCAACAAAGTGATTTGTACTCAGTGTACTGTGTTGCCATCAAAGTGGATTTTAATAATTGTACTGCCAACAAAGTGATTTGTACTAAGTGTACTGTTTTGCCAACAAAGTGGATTGTACTAATTGTACTGTGTTGCCATATCCAGCATTAACTCTCATAACTTGGAATAATGCCTATGGCATGTCCAGCATTAATTGTGAAAACTTGAAATGGGCGTGGTTTGTAGAGAGAAAATCACCAAAACATTAACATACATGCTGTAAGGTTAGAGTCCTGCACCATTGGTTTCGGGAGTATTAAGGCATGTACTGTTT
The DNA here is from genome assembly GCF_949316345.1 of Pungitius pungitius. Classification (NCBI taxonomy): domain Eukaryota; kingdom Metazoa; phylum Chordata; class Actinopteri; order Perciformes; family Gasterosteidae; genus Pungitius; species Pungitius pungitius. The sequence continues at coordinate 4,641,914 of NC_084903.1, forward strand.
AATGCGTTTGTAGCAATAGGTATTCTTGTGCAGAGGCATTTTCATAGTCTATGAAGTTTACTGAGACGTGATTATTGCTGGTTGAAAACTTTAACCCAATACCCGCCAAAGATGACTTGAAATATAGTCAGCTGAGGCAATTTTTGTTAGTCTCTAAAGAGACTTGGGATTTTATGTCAAAAGAAATCTTTTATCCATGTGTGGATTGCAGGTCATAGGGGAATAGAGAATGATATTGCTAAAATTGAGGTATCTGCCTAAAATTTCAAATTTGTTTTAACATCCTTAGAACTCTAGTAAAATGTAAAGTTTTACTACTCCAGGCCAATAAAATGGATTGTACTAAGTGTACTGCCAACAAAGTGATTTGTACTCAGTGTACTGTGTTGCCATCAAAGTGGATTTTAATAATTGTACTGCCAACAAAGTGATTTGTACTAAGTGTACTGTTTTGCCAACAAAGTGGATTGTACTAATTGTACTGTGTTGCCATATCCAGCATTAACTCTCATAACTTGGAATAATGCCTATGGCATGTCCAGCATTAATTGTGAAAACTTGAAATGGGCGTGGTTTGTAGAGAGAAAATCACCAAAACATTAACATACATGCTGTAAGGTTAGAGTCCTGCACCATTGGTTTCGGGAGTATTAAGGCATGTACTGTTTAATGCGTTTGTAGCAATAGGTATTCTTGTGCAGAGGCAATTTCATAGTCTATGAAGTTTACTGAGACGTGATTATTGCTGGTTGAAAACTTTAACCCAATACCCGCCAAAGATGACTTGAAATATAGTCAGCTGAGGCAATTTTTGTTAGTCTCTAAAGAGACTTGGGATTTTATGTCAAAAGAAATCTTTTAACCATGTGTGGATTGCAGGTCATAGGGGAATGGAGAATGATATTCCTAAAATTGAGGTATCTGCCTAAAATTTCAAATTTGTTTTAACATCCTTAGAACTCTGGTAAAATGTAAAGTTTTACTACTCCAGGCCAATAAAATGGATTGTACTAAGTGTACTGCCAACAAAGTGATTTGTACTCAGTGTACTGTGTTGCCATCAAAGTGGATTTTAATAATTGTACTGCCAACAAAGTGATTTGTACTAAGTGTACTGTTTTGCCAACAAAGTGGATTGTACTAATTGTACTGTGTTGCCATATCCAGCATTAACTCTCATAACTTGGAATAATGCCTATGGCATGTCCAGCATTAATTGTGAAAACTTGAAATGGGCGTGGTTTGTAGAGAGAAAATCACCAAAACATTAACATACATGCTGTAAGGTTAGAGTCCTGCACCATTGGTTTCGGGAGTATTAAGGCATGTACTGTTTAATGCGTTTGTAGCAATAGGTATTCTTGTGCAGAGGCAATTTCATAGTCTATGAAGTTTACTGAGACGTGATTATTGCTGGTTGAAAACTTTAACCCAATACCCGCCAAAGATGACTTGAAATATAGTCAGCTGAGGCAATTTTTGTTAGTCTCTAAAGAGACTTGGGATTTTATGTCAAAAGAAATCTTTTAACCATGTGTGGATTGCAGGTCATAGGGGAATGGAGAATGATATTCCTAAAATTGAGGTATCTGCCTAAAATTTCAAATTTGTTTTAACATCCTTAGAACTCTGGTAAAATGTAAAGTTTTACTACTCCAGGCCAATAAAATGGATTGTACTAAGTGTACTGCCAACAAAGTGATTTGTACTCAGTGTACTGTGTTGCCATCAAAGTGGATTTTAATAATTGTACTGCCAACAAAGTGATTTGTACTAAGTGTACTGTTTTGCCAACAAAGTGGATTGTACTAATTGTACTGTGTTGCCATATCCAGCATTAACTCTCATAACTTGGAATAATGCCTATGGCATGTCCAGCATTAATTGTGAAAACTTGAAATGGGCGTGGTTTGTAGAGAGAAAATCACCAAAACATTAACATACATGCTGTAAGGTTAGAGTCCTGCACCATTGGTTTCGGGAGTATTAAGGCATGTACTGTTTAATGCGTTTGTAGCAATAGGTATTCTTGTGCAGAGGCAATTTCATAGTCTATGAAGTTTACTGAGACGTGATTATTGCTGGTTGAAAACTTTAACCCAATACCCGCCAAAGATGACTTGAAATATAGTCAGCTGAGGCAATTTTTGTTAGTCTCTAAAGAGACTTGGGATTTTATGTCAAAAGAAATCTTTTATCCATGTGTGGATTGCAGGTCATAGGGGAATAGAGAATGATATTGCTAAAATGGAGGTATCTGCCTAAAATTTCAAATTTGTTTTAACATCCTTAGAACTCTAGTAAAGTGTAAAGCTCTACTACTCCAGGGCAATAAAATGGATTGTACTAAGTGTACTGCCAACAAAGTGATTTGTACTAAGTGTACTGTTTTGCCAACAAAGTGGATTGTACTAATTGTACTGTGTTGCCATATCCAGCATTAACTCTCATAACTTGGAATAATGCCTATGGCATGTCCAGCATTAATTGTGAAAACTTGAAATGGGCATGGTTTGTAGCGAGAAAATCACCAAAACATTAACATACATGCTGTAAGGTTAGAGTCCTGCACCATTGGTTTCGGGAGTATTAAGGCATGTACTGTTTAATGCGTTTGTAGCAATAGGTATTCTTGTGCAGAGGCAATTTCATAGTCTATGAAGTTTACTGAGACGTGATTATTGCTGGTTGAAAACTTTAACCCAATACCCGCCAAAGATGACTTGAAATATAGTCAGCTGAGGCAATTTTTGTTAGTCTCTAAAGAGACTTGGGATTCTATGTCAAAAGAAATCTTTTATCCATGTGTGGATTGCAGGTCATAGGGGAATAGAGAATGATATTGCTAAAATTGAGGTATCTGCCTAAAATTTCAAATTTGTTTTAACATCCTTAGAACTCTAGTAAAGTGTAAAGCTCTACTACTCCAGGGCAATAAAATGGATTGTACTAAGTGTACTGCCAACAAAGTGATTTGTACTAAGTGTACTGTTTTGCCAACAAAGTGGATTGTACTAATTGTACTGTGTTGCCATATCCAGCATTAACTCTCATAACTTGGAATAATGCCTATGGCATGTCCAGCATTAATTGTGAAAACTTGAAATGGGCATGGTTTGTAGCGAGAAAATCACCAAAACATTAACATACATGCTGTAAGGTTAGAGTCCTGCACCATTGGTTTCGGGAGTATTAAGGCATGTACTGTTTAATGCGTTTGTAGCAATAGGTATTCTTGTGCAGAGGCAATTTCATAGTCTATGAAGTTTACTGAGACGTGATTATTGCTGGTTGAAAACTTTAACCCAATACCCGCCAAAGATGACTTGAAATATAGTCAGCTGAGGCAATTTTTGTTAGTCTCTAAAGAGACTTGGGATTTTATGTCAAAAGAAATCTTTTAACCATGTGTGGATTGCAGGTCATAGTGGAATAGAGAATGATATTCCTAAAATTGAGGTATCTGCCTAAAATTTCAAATTTGTTTTAACATCCTTAGAACTCTGGTAAAGTGTAAAGCTCTACTACTCCAGGCCAATAAAATGGATTGTACTAAGTGTACTGCCAACAAAGTGATTTGTACTCAGTGTACTGTGTTGCCATCAAAGTGGATTTTAATAATTGTACTGCCAACAAAGTGATTTGTACTAAGTGTACTGTTTTGCCAACAAAGTGGATTGTACTAATTGTACTGTGTTGCCATATCCAGCATTAACTCTCATAACTTGGAATAATGCCTATGGCATGTCCAGCATTAATTGTGAAAACTTGAAATGGGCGTGGTTTGTAGAGAGAAAATCACCAAAACATTAACATACATGCTGTAAGGTTAGAGTCCTGCACCATTGGTTTCGGGAGTATTAAGGCATGTACTGTTTAATGCGTTTGTAGCAATAGGTATTCTTGTGCAGAGGCAATTTCATAGTCTATGAAGTTTACTGAGACGTGATTATTGCTGGTTGAAAACTTTAACCCAATACCCGCCAAAGATGACTTGAAATATAGTCAGCTGAGGCAATTTTTGTTAGTCTCTAAAGAGACTTGGGATTTTATGTCAAAAGAAATCTTTTATCCATGTGTGGATTGCAGGTCATAGGGGAATAGAGAATGATATTGCTAAAATTGAGGTATCTGCCTAAAATTTCAAATTTGTTTTAACATCCTTAGAACTCTAGTAAAGTGTAAAGCTCTACTACTCCAGGGCAATAAAATGGATTGTACTAAGTGTACTGCCAACAAAGTGATTTGTACTAAGTGTACTGTTTTGCCAACAAAGTGGATTGTACTAATTGTACTGTGTTGCCATATCCAGCATTAACTCTCATAACTTGGAATAATGCCTATGGCATGTCCAGCATTAATTGTGAAAACTTGAAATGGGCGTGGTTTGTAGAGAGAAAATCACCAAAACATTAACATACATGCTGTAAGGTTAGAGTCCTGCACCATTGGTTTCGGGAGTATTAAGGCATGTACTGTTTAATGCGTTTGTAGCAATAGGTATTCTTGTGCAGAGGCAATTTCATAGTCTATGAAGTTTACTGAGACGTGATTATTGCTGGTTGAAAACTTTAACCCAATACCCGCCAAAGATGACTTGAAATATAGTCAGCTGAGGCAATTTTTGTTAGTCTCTAAAGAGACTTGGGATTTTATGTCAAAAGAAATCTTTTAACCATGTGTGGATTGCAGGTCATAGGGGAATGGAGAATGATATTCCTAAAATTGAGGTATCTGCCTAAAATTTCAAATTTGTTTTAACATCCTTAGAACTCTGGTAAAATGTAAAGTTTTACTACTCCAGGCCAATAAAATGGATTGTACTAAGTGTACTGCCAACAAAGTGATTTGTACTCAGTGTACTGTGTTGCCATCAAAGTGGATTTTAATAATTGTACTGCTAACAAAGTGATTTGTACTAAGTGTACTGTTTTGCCAACAAAGTGGATTGTACTAATTGTACTGTGTTGCCATATCCAGCATTAACTCTCATAACTTGGAATAATGCCTATGGCATGTCCAGCATTAATTGTGAAAACTTGAAATGGGCGTGGTTTGTAGAGAGAAAATCACCAAAACATTAACATACATGCTGTAAGGTTAGAGTCCTGCACCATTGGTTTCGGGAGTATTAAGGCATGTACTGTTTAATGCGTTTGTAGCAATAGGTATTCTTGTGCAGAGGCAATTTCATAGTCTATGAAGTTTACTGAGACGTGATTATTGCTGGTTGAAAACTTTAACCCAATACCCGCCAAAGATGACTTGAAATATAGTCAGCTGAGGCAATTTTTGTTAGTCTCTAAAGAGACTTGGGATTTTATGTCAAAAGAAATCTTTTATCCATGTGTGGATTGCAGGTCATAGGGGAATAGAGAATGATATTGCTAAAATGGAGGTATCTGCCTAAAATTTCAAATTTGTTTTAACATCCTTAGAACTCTAGTAAAGTGTAAAGCTCTACTACTCCAGGGCAATAAAATGGATTGTACTAAGTGTACTGCCAACAAAGTGATTTGTACTAAGTGTACTGTTTTGCCAACAAAGTGGATTGTACTAATTGTACTGTGTTGCCATATCCAGCATTAACTCTCATAACTTGGAATAATGCCTATGGCATGTCCAGCATTAATTGTGAAAACTTGAAATGGGCGTGGTTTGTAGAGAGAAAATCACCAAAACATTAACATACATGCTGTAAGGTTAGAGTCCTGCACCATTGGTTTCGGGAGTATTAAGGCATGTACTGTTTAATGCGTTTGTAGCAATAGGTATTCTTGTGCAGAGGCAATTTCATAGTCTATGAAGTTTACTGAGACGTGATTATTGCTGGTTGAAAACTTTAAGCCAATACCCGCCAAAGATGACTTGAAATATAGTCAGCTGAGGCAATTTTTGTTAGTCTCTAAAGAGACTTGGGATTTTATGTCAAAAGAAATCTTTTAACCATGTGTGGATTGCAGGTCATAGTGGAATAGAGAATGATATTCCTAAAATTGAGGTATCTGCCTAAAATTTCAAATTTGTTTTAACATCCTTAGAACTCTGGTAAAGTGTAAAGCTCTACTACTCCAGGCCAATAAAATGGATTGTACTAAGTGTACTGCCAACAAAGTGATTTGTACTCAGTGTACTGTGTTGCCATCAAAGTGGATTTTAATAATTGTACTGCCAACAAAGTGATTTGTACTAAGTGTACTGTTTTGCCAACAAAGTGGATTGTACTAATTGTACTGTGTTGCCATATCCAGCATTAACTCTCATAACTTGGAATAATGCCTATGGCATGTCCAGCATTAATTGTGAAAACTTGAAATGGGCGTGGTTTGTAGAGAGAAAATCACCAAAACATTAACATACATGCTGTAAGGTTAGAGTCCTGCACCATTGGTTTCGGGAGTATTAAGGCATGTACTGTTTAATGCGTTTGTAGCAATAGGTATTCTTGTGCAGAGGCAATTTCATAGTCTATGAAGTTTACTGAGACGTGATTATTGCTGGTTGAAAACTTTAACCCAATACCCGCCAAAGATGACTTGAAATATAGTCAGCTGAGGCAATTTTTGTTAGTCTCTAAAGAGACTTGGGATTTTATGTCAAAAGAAATCTTTTATCCATGTGTGGATTGCAGGTCATAGGGGAATAGAGAATGATATTGCTAAAATTGAGGTATCTGCCTAAAATTTCAAATTTGTTTTAACATCCTTAGAACTCTAGTAAAGTGTAAAGCTCTACTACTCCAGGGCAATAAAATGGATTGTACTAAGTGTACTGCCAACAAAGTGATTTGTACTAAGTGTACTGTTTTGCCAACAAAGTGGATTGTACTAATTGTACTGTGTTGCCATATCCAGCATTAACTCTCATAACTTGGAATAATGCCTATGGCATGTCCAGCATTAATTGTGAAAACTTGAAATGGGCATGGTTTGTAGCGAGAAAATCACCAAAACATTAACATACATGCTGTAAGGTTAGAGTCCTGCACCATTGGTTTCGGGAGTATTAAGGCATGTACTGTTTAATGCGTTTGTAGCAATAGGTATTCTTGTGCAGAGGCAATTTCATAGTCTATGAAGTTTACTGAGACGTGATTATTGCTGGTTGAAAACTTTAACCCAATACCCGCCAAAGATGACTTGAAATATAGTCAGCTGAGGCAATTTTTGTTAGTCTCTAAAGAGACTTGGGATTTTATGTCAAAAGAAATCTTTTATCCATGTGTGGATTGCAGGTCATAGTGGAATAGAGAATGATATTCCTAAAATTGAGGTATCTGCCTAAAATTTCAAATTTGTTTTAACATCCTTAGAACTCTGGTAAAGTGTAAAGCTCTACTACTCCAGGCCAATAAAATGGATTGTACTAAGTGTACTGCCAACAAAGTGATTTGTACTCAGTGTACTGTGTTGCCATCAAAGTGGATTTTAATAATTGTACTGCCAACAAAGTGATTTGTACTAAGTGTACTGTTTAGCCAACAAAGTGGATTGTACTAATTGTACTGTGTTGCCATATCCAGCATTAACTCTCATAACTTGGAATAATGCCTATGGCATGTCCAGCATTAATTGTGAAAACTTGAAATGGGCGTGGTTTGTAGAGAGAAAATCACCAAAACATTAACATACATGCTGTAAGGTTAGAGTCCTGCACCATTGGTTTCGGGAGTATTAAGGCATGTACTGTTTAATGCGTTTGTAGCAATAGGTATTCTTGTGCAGAGGCAATTTCATAGTCTATGAAGTTTACTGAGACGTGATTATTGCTGGTTGAAAACTTTAACCCAATACCCGCCAAAGATGACTTGAAATATAGTCAGCTGAGGCAATTTTTGTTAGTCTCTAAAGAGACTTGGGATTTTATGTCAAAAGAAATCTTTTAACCATGTGTGGATTGCAGGTCATAGGGGAATGGAGAATGATATTCCTAAAATTGAGGTATCTGCCTAAAATTTCAAATTTGTTTTAACATCCTTAGAACTCTGGTAAAATGTAAAGTTTTACTACTCCAGGCCAATAAAATGGATTGTACTAAGTGTACTGCCAACAAAGTGATTTGTACTCAGTGTACTGTGTTGCCATCAAAGTGGATTTTAATAATTGTACTGCCAACAAAGTGATTTGTACTAAGTGTACTGTTTTGCCAACAAAGTGGATTGTACTAATTGTACTGTGTTGCCATATCCAGCATTAACTCTCATAACTTGGAATAATGCCTATGGCATGTCCAGCATTAATTGTGAAAACTTGAAATGGGCGTGGTTTGTAGAGAGAAAATCACCAAAACATTAACATACATGCTGTAAGGTTAGAGTCCTGCACCATTGGTTTCGGGAGTATTAAGGCATGTACTGTTTAATGCGTTTGTAGCAATAGGTATTCTTGTGCAGAGGCAATTTCATAGTCTATGAAGTTTACTGAGACGTGATTATTGCTGGTTGAAAACTTTAACCCAATACCCGCCAAAGATGACTTGAAATATAGTCAGCTGAGGCAATTTTTGTTAGTCTCTAAAGAGACTTGGGATTTTATGTCAAAAGAAATCTTTTATCCATGTGTGGATTGCAGGTCATAGGGGAATAGAGAATGATATTGCTAAAATTGAGGTATCTGCCTAAAATTTCAAATTTGTTTTAACATCCTTAGAACTCTAGTAAAGTGTAAAGCTCTACTACTCCAGGGCAATAAAATGGATTGTACTAAGTGTACTGCCAACAAAGTGATTTGTACTAAGTGTACTGTTTTGCCAACAAAGTGGATTGTACTAATTGTACTGTGTTGCCATATCCAGCATTAACTCTCATAACTTGGAATAATGCCTATGGCATGTCCAGCATTAATTGTGAAAACTTGAAATGGGCATGGTTTGTAGCGAGAAAATCACCAAAACATTAACATACATGCTGTAAGGTTAGAGTCCTGCACCATTGGTTTCGGGAGTATTAAGGCATGTACTGTTTAATGCGTTTGTAGCAATAGGTATTCTTGTGCAGAGGCAATTTCATAGTCTATGAAGTTTACTGAGACGTGATTATTGCTGGTTGAAAACTTTAACCCAATACCCGCCAAAGATGACTTGAAATATAGTCAGCTGAGGCAATTTTTGTTAGTCTCTAAAGAGACTTGGGATTTTATGTCAAAAGAAATCTTTTAACCATGTGTGGATTGCAGGTCATAGGGGAATGGAGAATGATATTCCTAAAATTGAGGTATCTGCCTAAAATTTCAAATTTGTTTTAACATCCTTAGAACTCTGGTAAAATGTAAAGTTTTACTACTCCAGGCCAATAAAATGGATTGTACTAAGTGTACTGCCAACAAAGTGATTTGTACTCAGTGTACTGTGTTGCCATCAAAGTGGATTTTAATAATTGTACTGCCAACAAAGTGATTTGTACTAAGTGTACTGTTTTGCCAACAAAGTGGATTGTACTAATTGTACTGTGTTGCCATATCCAGCATTAACTCTCATAACTTGGAATAATGCCTATGGCATGTCCAGCATTAATTGTGAAAACTTGAAATGGGCGTGGTTTGTAGAGAGAAAATCACCAAAACATTAACATACATGCTGTAAGGTTAGAGTCCTGCACCATTGGTTTCGGGAGTATTAAGGCATGTACTGTTTAATGCGTTTGTAGCAATAGGTATTCTTGTGCAGAGGCAATTTCATAGTCTATGAAGTTTACTGAGACGTGATTATTGCTGGTTGAAAACTTTAACCCAATACCCGCCAAAGATGACTTGAAATATAGTCAGCTGAGGCAATTTTTGTTAGTCTCTAAAGAGACTTGGGATTTTATGTCAAAAGAAATCTTTTAACCATGTGTGGATTGCAGGTCATAGTGGAATAGAGAATGATATTCCTAAAATTGAGGTATCTGCCTAAAATTTCAAATTTGTTTTAACATCCTTAGAACTCTGGTAAAGTGTAAAGCTCTACTACTCCAGGCCAATAAAATGGATTGTACTAAGTGTACTGCCAACAAAGTGATTTGTACTCAGTGTACTGTTTTGCCAACAAAGTGGATTGTACTAATTGTACTGTGTTGCCATATCCAGCATTAACTCTCATAACTTGGAATAATGCCTATGGCATGTCCAGCATTAATTGTGAAAACTTGAAATGGGCATGGTTTGTAGCGAGAAAATCACCAAAACATTAACATACATGCTGTAAGGTTAGAGTCCTGCACCATTGGTTTCGGGAGTATTAAGGCATGTACTGTTTAATGCGTTTGTAGCAATAGGTATTCTTGTGCAGAGGCAATTTCATAGTCTATGAAGTTTACTGAGACGTGATTATTGCTGGTTGAAAACTTTAACCCAATACCCGCCAAAGATGACTTGAAATATAGTCAGCTGAGGCAATTTTTGTTAGTCTCTAAAGAGACTTGGGATTTTATGTCAAAAGAAATCTTTTAACCATGTGTGGATAGCAGGTCATAGGGGAATGGAGAATGATATTCCTAAAATTGAGGTATCTGCCTAAAATTTCAAATTTGTTTTAACATCCTTAGAACTCTGGTAAAATGTAAAGTTTTACTACTCCAGGCCAATAAAATGGATTGTACTAAGTGTACTGCCAACAAAGTGATTTGTACTCAGTGTACTGTGTTGCCATCAAAGTGGATTTTAATAATTGTACTGCCAACAAAGTGATTTGTACTAAGTGTACTGTTTTGCCAACAAAGTGGATTGTACTAATTGTACTGTGTTGCCATATCCAGCATTAACTCTCATAACTTGGAATAATGCCTATGGCATGTCCAGCATTAATTGTGAAAACTTGAAATGGGCGTGGTTTGTAGAGAGAAAATCACCAAAACATTAACATACATGCTGTAAGGTTAGAGTCCTGCACCATTGGTTTCGGGAGTATTAAGGCATGTACTGTTTAATGCGTTTGTAGCAATAGGTATTCTTGTGCAGAGGCAATTTCATAGTCTATGAAGTTTACTGAGACGTGATTATTGCTGGTTGAAAACTTTAACCCAATACCCGCCAAAGATGACTTGAAATATAGTCAGCTGAGGCAATTTTTGTTAGTCTCTAAAGAGACTTGGGATTTTATGTCAAAAGAAATCTTTTAACCATGTGTGGATTGCAGGTCATAGTGGAATAGAGAATGATATTCCTAAAATTGAGGTATCTGCCTAAAATTTCAAATTTGTTTTAACATCCTTAGAACTCTGGTAAAGTGTAAAGCTCTACTACTCCAGGCCAATAAAATGGATTGTACTAAGTGTACTGCCAACAAAGTGATTTGTACTCAGTGTACTGTTTTGCCAACAAAGTGGATTGTACTAATTGTACTGTGTTGCCATATCCAGCATTAACTCTCATAACTTGGAATAATGCCTATGGCATGTCCAGCATTAATTGTGAAAACTTGAAATGGGCATGGTTTGTAGCGAGAAAATCACCAAAACATTAACATACATGCTGTAAGGTTAGAGTCCTGCACCATTGGTTTCGGGAGTATTAAGGCATGTACTGTTTAATGCGTTTGTAGCAATAGGTATTCTTGTGCAGAGGCAATTTCATAGTCTATGAAGTTTACTGAGACGTGATTATTGCTGGTTGAAAACTTTAACCCAATACCCGCCAAAGATGACTTGAAATATAGTCAGCTGAGGCAATTTTTGTTAGTCTCTAAAGAGACTTGGGATTTTATGTCAAAAGAAATCTTTTATCCATGTGTGGATTGCAGGTCATAGTGGAATAGAGAATGATATTCCTAAAATTGAGGTATCTGCCTAAAATTTCAAATTTGTTTTAACATCCTTAGAACTCTGGTAAAGTGTAAAGCTCTACTACTCCAGGCCAATAAAATGGATTGTACTAAGTGTACTGCCAACAAAGTGATTTGTACTCAGTGTACTGTGTTGCCATCAAAGTGGATTTTAATAATTGTACTGCCAACAAAGTGATTTGTACTAAGTGTACTGTTTAGCCAACAAAGTGGATTGTACTAATTGTACTGTGTTGCCATATCCAGCATTAACTCTCATAACTTGGAATAATGCCTATGGCATGTCCAGCATTAATTGTGAAAACTTGAAATGGGCGTGGTTTGTAGAGAGAAAATCACCAAAACATTAACATACATGCTGTAAGGTTAGAGTCCTGCACCATTGGTTTCGGGAGTATTAAGGCATGTACTGTTTAATGCGTTTGTAGCAATAGGTATTCTTGTGCAGAGGCAATTTCATAGTCTATGAAGTTTACTGAGACGTGATTATTGCTGGTTGAAAACTTTAACCCAATACCCGCCAAAGATGACTTGAAATATAGTCAGCTGAGGCAATTTTTGTTAGTCTCTAAAGAGACTTGGGATTTTATGTCAAAATAAATCTTTTAACCATGTGTGGATTGCAGGTCATAGGGGAATGGAGAATGATATTCCTAAAATTGAGGTATCTGCCTAAAATTTCAAATTTGTTTTAACATCCTTAGAACTCTGGTAAAATGTAAAGTTTTACTACTCCAGGCCAATAAAATGGATTGTACTAAGTGTACTGCCAACAAAGTGATTTGTACTCAGTGTACTGTGTTGCCATCAAAGTGGATTTTAATAATTGTACTGCCAACAAAGTGATTTGTACTAAGTGTACTGTTTTGCCAACAAAGTGGATTGTACTAATTGTACTGTGTTGCCATATCCAGCATTAACTCTCATAACTTGGAATAATGCCTATGGCATGTCCAGCATTAATTGTGAAAACTTGAAATGGGCATGGTTTGTAGCGAGAAAATCACCAAAACATTAACATACATGCTGTAAGGTTAGAGTCCTGCACCATTGGTTTCGGGAGTATTAAGGCATGTACTGTTTAATGCGTTTGTAGCAATAGGTATTCTTGTGCAGAGGCAATTTCATAGTCTATGAAGTTTACTGAGACGTGATTATTGCTGGTTGAAAACTTTAACCCAATACCCGCCAAAGATGACTTGAAATATAGTCAGCTGAGGCAATTTTTGTTAGTCTCTAAAGAGACTTGGGATTTTATGTCAAAAGAAATCTTTTAACCATGTGTGGATTGCAGGTCATAGGGGAATGGAGAATGATTGTTACGTCTCTCTCTCTATTTTTGTCTAGGGGTTCCATGAGGGACGTAACAAAACAAAAGAAAATGTTAAACATGGAGAAATCACCTTCTCTACTCCCAGCTCTGACCGCACTTTACACTGAACTTCCAGAAGAAATGACACAACACCCTTAGATTCTAACGCGGTCACAAAAGGGAAACAGAACAAATGTAAAGTATTTATAGTTTTATTAATAGGTTTAATAAAACCTTAGGGTAGGGCAGATCAGCTTATAACAAAACGGCAAACAAACAAATGGTAACCAAATCGTCAGGAGAGGGCCAGGCCAAAATAACAAACAAAACAAGGCTTCCTTAAGATTATGAGGAGCTACCTTCCCTAACAAACAAAAGGGATAAAACAAAAGACAGTCATCTTACCTCTCTCCCTGACTAATAGAAAAACAAGAGAAAAAGTTAGTGAGGTGAACCTCCAAACAAAATGGCACCCAACTCCCTACACCATTTACACCGTTTACACCGTTTACACCGTTTGTGGTGAGACCAACTCCACAGACAGGTCTCTACCATGAACACGCGCTGTGATAGCTCGCAGGGGAAGAATCCACCCTCCATCTGGTTTCCTTGCTGCCTTATACCCACTGCCAGGCTCCAGCTAATGGACATCAGCTGGGGATCGTTTGAGGGCTGCATGGCAGAGAGAGAGAGAGAGAGAAAGGCAGGAGGAGGGGAGAAAACATCACCAGCAAATGCACCATCACTATTACGTCAGGGGACGTAACAATGATATTCCTAAAATTGAGGTATCTGCCTAAAATTTCAAATTTGTTTTAACATCCTTAGAACTCTGGTAAAATGTAAAGTTTTACTACTCCAGGCCAATAAAATGGATTGTACTAAGTGTACTGCCAACAAAGTGATTTGTACTCAGTGTACTGTGTTGCCATCAAAGTGGATTTTAATAATTGTACTGCCAACAAAGTGATTTGTACTAAGTGTACTGTTTTGCCAACAAAGTGGATTGTACTAATTGTACTGTGTTGCCATATCCAGCATTAACTCTCATAACTTGGAATAATGCCTATGGCATGTCCAGCATTAATTGTGAAAACTTGAAATGGGCGTGGTTTGTAGAGAGAAAATCACCAAAACATTAACATACATGCTGTAAGGTTAGAGTCCTGCACCATTGGTTTCGGGAGTATTAAGGCATGTACTGTTTAATGCGTTTGTAGCAATAGGTATTCTTGTGCAGAGGCAATTTCATAGTCTATGAAGTTTACTGAGACGTGATTATTGCTGGTTGAAAACTTTAACCCAATACCCGCCAAAGATGACTTGAAATATAGTCAGCTGAGGCAATTTTTGTTAGTCTCTAAAGAGACTTGGGATTTTATGTCAAAAGAAATCTTTTAACCATGTGTGGATTGCAGGTCATAGGGGAATGGAGAATGATATTCCTAAAATTGAGGTATCTGCCTAAAATTTCAAATTTGTTTTAACATCCTTAGAACTCTGGTAAAATGTAAAGTTTTACTACTCCAGGCCAATAAAATGGATTGTACTAAGTGTACTGCCAACAAAGTGATTTGTACTCAGTGTACTGTGTTGCCATCAAAGTGGATTTTAATAATTGTACTGCCAACAAAGTGATTTGTACTAAGTGTACTGTTTTGCCAACAAAGTGGATTGTACTAATTGTACTGTGTTGCCATATCCAGCATTAACTCTCATAACTTGGAATAATGCCTATGGCATGTCCAGCATTAATTGTGAAAACTTGAAATGGGCGTGGTTTGTAGAGAGAAAATCACCAAAACATTAACATACATGCTGTAAGGTTAGAGTCCTGCACCATTGGTTTCGGGAGTATTAAGGCATGTACTGTTTAATGCGTTTGTAGCAATAGGTATTCTTGTGCAGAGGCAATTTCATAGTCTATGAAGTTTACTGAGACGTGATTATTGCTGGTTGAAAACTTTAACCCAATACCCGCCAAAGATGACTTGAAATATAGTCAGCTGAGGCAATTTTTGTTAGTCTCTAAAGAGACTTGGGATTTTATGTCAAAAGAAATCTTTTAACCATGTGTGGATTGCAGGTCATAGGGGAATGGAGAATGATTGTTACGTCTCTCTCTCTATTTTTGTCTAGGGGTTCCATGAGGGACGTAACAAAACAAAAGAAAATGTTAAACATGGAGAAATCACCTTCTCTACTCCCAGCTCTGACCGCACTTTACACTGAACTTCCAGAAGAAATGACACAACACCCTTAGATTCTAACGCGGTCACAAAAGGGAAACAGAACAAATGTAAAGTATTTATAGTTTTATTAATAGGTTTAATAAAACCTTAGGGTAGGGCAGATCAGCTTATAACAAAACGGCAAACAAACAAATGGTAACCAAATCGTCAGGAGAGGGCCAGGCCAAAATAACAAACAAAACAAGGCTTCCTTAAGATTATGAGGAGCTACCTTCCCTAACAAACAAAAGGGATAAAACAAAAGACAGTCATCTTACCTCTCTCCCTGACTAATAGAAAAACAAGAGAAAAAGTTAGTGAGGTGAACCTCCAAACAAAATGGCACCCAACTCCCTACACCATTTACACCGTTTACACCGTTTACACCGTTTGTGGTGAGACCAACTCCACAGACAGGTCTCTACCATGAACACGCGCTGTGATAGCTCGCAGGGGAAGAATCCACCCTCCATCTGGTTTCCTTGCTGCCTTATACCCACTGCCAGGCTCCAGCTAATGGACATCAGCTGGGGATCGTTTGAGGGCTGCATGGCAGAGAGAGAGAGAGAGAGAAAGGCAGGAGGAGGGGAGAAAACATCACCAGCAAATGCACCATCACTATTACGTCAGGGGACGTAACAATGATATTCCTAAAATTGAGGTATCTGCCTAAAATTTCAAATTTGTTTTAACATCCTTAGAACTCTGGTAAAATGTAAAGTTTTACTACTCCAGGCCAATAAAATGGATTGTACTAAGTGTACTGCCAACAAAGTGATTTGTACTCAGTGTACTGTGTTGCCATCAAAGTGGATTTTAATAATTGTACTGCCAACAAAGTGATTTGTACTAAGTGTACTGTTTTGCCAACAAAGTGGATTGTACTAATTGTACTGTGTTGCCATATCCAGCATTAACTCTCATAACTTGGAATAATGCCTATGGCATGTCCAGCATTAATTGTGAAAACTTGAAATGGGCGTGGTTTGTAGAGAGAAAATCACCAAAACATTAACATACATGCTGTAAGGTTAGAGTCCTGCACCATTGGTTTCGGGAGTATTAAGGCATGTACTGTTTAATGCGTTTGTAGCAATAGGTATTCTTGTGCAGAGGCAATTTCATAGTCTATGAAGTTTACTGAGACGTGATTATTGCTGGTTGAAAACTTTAACCCAATACCCGCCAAAGATGACTTGAAATATAGTCAGCTGAGGCAATTTTTGTTAGTCTCTAAAGAGACTTGGGATTTTATGTCAAAAGAAATCTTTTATCCATGTGTGGATTGCAGGTCATAGGGGAATGGAGAATGATATTCCTAAAATTGAGGTATCTGCCTAAAATTTCAAATTTGTTTTAACATCCTTAGAACTCTGGTAAAATGTAAAGTTTTACTACTCCAGGCCAATAAAATGGATTGTACTAAGTGTACTGCCAACAAAGTGATTTGTACTCAGTGTACTGTGTTGCCATCAAAGTGGATTTTAATAATTGTACTGCCAACAAAGTGATTTGTACTAAGTGTACTGTTTTGCCAACAAAGTGGATTGTACTAATTGTACTGTGTTGCCATATCCAGCATTAACTCTCATAACTTGGAATAATGCCTATGGCATGTCCAGCATTAATTGTGAAAACTTGAAATGGGCGTGGTTTGTAGAGAGAAAATCACCAAAACATTAACATACATGCTGTAAGGTTAGAGTCCTGCACCATTGGTTTCGGGAGTATTAAGGCATGTACTGTTTAATGCGTTTGTAGCAATAGGTATTCTTGTGCAGAGGCAATTTCATAGTCTATGAAGTTTACTGAGACGTGATTATTGCTGGTTGAAAACTTTAACCCAATACCCGCCAAAGATGACTTGAAATATAGTCAGCTGAGGCAATTTTTGTTAGTCTCTAAAGAGACTTGGGATTTTATGTCAAAAGAAATCTTTTAACCATGTGTGGATTGCAGGTCATAGGGGAATGGAGAATGATTGTTACGTCTCTCTCTCTATTTTTGTCTAGGGGTTCCATGAGGGACGTAACAAAACAAAAGAAAATGTTAAACATGGAGAAATCACCTTCTCTACTCCCAGCTCTGACCGCACTTTACACTGAACTTCCAGAAGAAATGACACAACACCCTTAGATTCTAACGCGGTCACAAAAGGGAAACAGAACAAATGTAAAGTATTTATAGTTTTATTAATAGGTTTAATAAAACCTTAGGGTAGGGCAGATCAGCTTATAACAAAACGGCAAACAAACAAATGGTAACCAAATCGTCAGGAGAGGGCCAGGCCAAAATAACAAACAAAACAAGGCTTCCTTAAGATTATGAGGAGCTACCTTCCCTAACAAACAAAAGGGATAAAACAAAAGACAGTCATCTTACCTCTCTCCCTGACTAATAGAAAAACAAGAGAAAAAGTTAGTGAGGTGAACCTCCAAACAAAATGGCACCCAACTCCCTACACCATTTACACCGTTTACACCGTTTACACCGTTTGTGGTGAGACCAACTCCACAGACAGGTCTCTACCATGAACACACGCTGTGATAGCTCGCAGGGGAAGAATCCACCCTCCATCTGGTTTCCTTGCTGCCTTATACCCACTGCCAGGCTCCAGCTAATGGACATCAGCTGGGGATCGTTTGAGGGCTGCATGGCAGAGAGAGAGAGAGAGAGAAAGGCAGGAGGAGGGGAGAAAACATCACCAGCAAATGCACCATCACTATTACGCCAGGGGACGTAACACCCCCACCGTTAAGATTATAAATAGGCACACAGCATTTATAATAAACAGTCACCAATGCACTTACATACTTAAAAAGCAAGAGCATTCACATGCTACCGTACTTATCCGTTAGTAAACCAGTTATGACCTAGACAATGCGTCTGCAACAACATTTTCTGGGCCTTTTTTGTAGCGGATGTCAAGATTAAATTCTTGAACGGCGAGAGACCACCGCATAAGCCGCTGACTCGAGTTAGACATGCGCTGAAGAAAAATTAACGGATTATGGTCCGTGTACACTACTATTGGCGCAAGACTACCCCCTACGTACACTTCAAAGTGCTGTAGTGCCATCAACATTGCCAGGGCCTCCTTCTCAATGACACTATAGTTCTGCTGACACCTTGAGAACTTTTTAGAGAAGTATGAAACTGGATGCTCTACACCAAGATTGTCCTCCTGTAGAAGGACCGCACCGGCTCCTGTAGCTGAGGCATCAACTTCTAACTTAAACGGGGCATCAAATTGAGGGGCTTTGAGTATGGGGGCACTGCAGAGCAAGTCCTTCGCTGCCTCGAAAGCATACCCACAACTGGGTGTCCAGACAAACCTCTTTGTAGTGCTTAGTAGATCAGTTAGTGGAGAGACCACGGAGGAAAAGTTTGGGCAGAAAGCACGGTAGTATCCACACATTCCAAGGAACCTGCGCAGTTCCCGTTTATTAGAGGGAACGTTGTAGTCAAGGACGGCCGCAATTTTGGCGTCGACAGGCTTCACCATTCCCTGTCCCACTTGTTTACCCAGGTAGCAGATCATCCCCTTAGCGAACTCGCACTTCGCAAGGTTCAAGGTCAACGAGGCATCAGCCAAGCGCTGAAAAACCTTCTCAAGGGTGGCAAGATGTTCGGTCCAAGTATGCGAGTGGATGACCACATCATCCAGGTATATTTCACAGTTTTCTACACCCGTTAACACATTATACATTAAACGTTGGAACGTTGCGGGAGCGTTTCGCATACCAAAAGCTAAGACCGAATACTGCAGAAAATTGTCTGGGGTGACAAAAGCTGATATTTCCGATGCCCGCGCAGTCAGAGGGATCTGCCAGTATCCTTTCAAGAGGTCTAGCTTTGTTACAAACTTGGCGTTACCCACTCGGTCCACACAATCTTCCATTCTAGGAAGAGGGAAGGAATCAGCTTTAGTCACGTTGTTGACTTTCCGAAAGTCTGTGCAGAAGCGATAGGTGGAGTCAGGTTTTGGTACCAATAGGCAGGGCGAACTCCAGGGGCTCTGACTTGGCACAGCAATTCCATTCTGCAACATATACTTCACTTCAGTCGTCATTATGTTACGCTTTTGGGGATTGACTCGATAAGGATGCTGCTTGATGGGAGAGGCCGTTCCAACATCAATGTCATGGGAGCACAGTGCAGTTCTGCCAGGCACATCTGAGAACAAACTAGGGAACTTATACATCAGCTCAGTCAGTTCTTTAGCTTGTGCTTCACCAAGATGAGCATGGTAAGTCTTAAGGTCACTTAGGATTGCCGAATTTGTTAACCGGGTGGAAGGAACTGGTACTTCCTTGTTACACAATCCGTCATCTTCCATGGTATAGGTGGTAACCATATTAACAGTAGCGGGGGGTACACTTGGGGTCTCACTTTTCTTTTCCTTCGTGGGTTTGTCACACTTTGTCTCACCTTTCTCTCGCACAGTCACATACCCTTTCAGCATGTTGATGTGGCACAACCGGCTTTTACATCTGCGGTCGGGTGTGTCAATAACGTAATTTACGTTACTCACTTTCTTCTTGACAACATAGGGACCCGTAAACTTGGCCTGGAACACCGAACCAGGAGTGGTTAGCAAAGCTAGAACCAAATCGCCAGGCTGAAAAGATCTGTTAACAGACTTCAGGTCATAGTGTGCTTTCATTCTTCCTTGGGATGTTTCAAGATGTTTGGCTGCCACTTCACGAGCGTTCCTTAGTCTCTGACGGAGAGTTTGGACGTATTCAGGGATACTCACAGGAGTTAGGTGTTCAGTCAACAGTTGCTCGCTCAACAACTTTAACAGCCCTCGCACCACATGACCGAAGACAAGCTCCGCTGGACTAAACCCTAGTGACTCTTGTACCGTTTCTCTCACAGCGAACAGAAGTAAGGGGAGACCCTCTTCCCAATCTTTTCCGGTCTCTACACAATAGCTGCGCAGCATCGCTTTAAGAGTTTGATGGAACCTCTCAATTGCACCCTGTGACTCTGGATGGTAAGCAGTTGATAACTGGTGCTTAATGTCAAGCTCCTTTAGAATCTGCTCAAACATCCTTGACGTGAAGTTGGTGCCACGGTCTGTCTGGATTACTTTTGGCAGACCGAAGGTGGAACAGAACTTTATCAGCTCTTTCGCAACTGTTTTGGCTTTCAAGCTGCGTAAAGGAACTGCTTCGGGAAAGCGGGTCGCAGCACACATGATAGTTAGCATATATTGATGTCCTGTCTTTGATTTGGGCAAGGGGCCCACACAATCTATGATCAATCGCTCAAATGGCTCACCCATCACAGGAATTGGCAAAAGAGGAGCGACAGGCACTCTTTGGTTTGGCTTTCCTGCGAATTGGCATACTTTACAAGATTTGCAAAAGGCAGACACAGCAGACTTTATACCAGGCCAATAGAAGTATCTGGAAAGTCGATAGTACGTCTTTGTGACTCCTAGATGACCGGACATTACATGCTCATGAGCCAGCTTCAACACATGCGTGCGGTATCCAGAAGGCAAAACGATTTGCTGCACCATCTGACAGTTTTCATCGTCTTCGTCTGGCTTCCATCTACGCATCAGCAGTCCATTATCCCAGAAATACATTACCCCCGAGTTAGGTGTTTTCCCAAGATCTGTAGCTTTAGCACACTTAGCTAGTGTTGGGTCTTCTCTCTGCGCAACTATCAGATGTTCCCGGCTCACTTTAAAGGGGGGGTTTGGCTCTGAACAAGGATCAGGCATTGGCTCCGGTTCTGTGGTCAGCGTATACTCACATGGGGTAGTACCAGGGACTAGGAAAGAATCCGCAAGATCCACCACTTCCTTGAATTTATGTGCTTGTGCACGGGTCACTGCACAGGCAGGGAATGCCGAGGGATACAAAGTAACAAGGTTAGGCTTCTCCCCCACACTTGGGGTACGTGTCACTATTGGAAAAGGAAAAACTTCGCCCCCTGCTAAATCATTCCCTATGAGTACGTCTATGCCTTCTACAGGTAACTGTCGACGGACCCCCAGTTTAACAGCACCACTGACAAGACCTGATTTTAAGTGAACCGTATGCAAAGGTACATTAGCACAGAGCATCTCAATACCACGGACCAACACATCATGTCCTGTGTACGTTTCCGCAGAAAATGGTAGGCTACGCTCAAGAATAAAGGACTGCGCCGCCCCTGTATCTCTAAGCATTACTACTGGCTTAAACTCAGTATCCGGATATATAGAAACCATGCCCTCCAGAAGAAATGGCTGGTAACTTTCTACATCAGCCGGGCTTAACGTTGGTAAGGACTGAGCCAGTGCTACGTTCTTCGTTTTCGAACCCTTTTGCTTCCATCTGTGGCAGTCTGCAATCAAATGTTCAGGGCTTAGACAGAAAAAACATTCACGTCTCTCACTATTTAGCGACTTAAACCTACGAGCACCTTTTGGGAAATTTTCAGCTCCAACAGGGCGGGTTACAGGAGGAATCATGTTCAACGTATCGGCCGCATATGGCATGGCCAATCTTGTCTGCCGAGGAGCAGAGAAAACGGTACGATGGGTCAACACAAACTCGTCAGCCAAGACAGCAGCGTTAGACAGACAAGCAACTTTTTGCTCGTTCAAATGAACTACCACATTCTCTGGCACACAATTCTTAAAGTCTTCTAGCATGATTAACTCCTGTAATTGTTCCAGAGTTGTTATCTTGCTAGAGAGACACCATTTTTCAAAGAGAATCTTTTTCTCTCTTGCGAACTCTACGTAAGACTGTCTGGCTGTTTTCACATGTCGCCGAAATTTTTGCCGGTATGCCTCAGGGACAAGTTCAAATGCGCGCAAAACCGCTGCCTTGATTATATCATAATCAAGAGAAGACTCGATTGGCAGGGAAGAACAGACCTCCTGCGCTTTTCCAGTTAGGCTACACTGCAATAACAGAGCCCACATCTCTTTTGGCCACGCTAACTTTCCTGCAACTCGCTCAAATGTGACAAAATAGGAATCTACCTCCGCTTCCCTGAACGGCGGTACCAGTTTAATATATCGACTGGGGTCAAAAGGACCGGCAGGAGAGACATGGGTATGCTCATCCGCCAAAGGCCTACTAGGTGTCAATGTAGGAGAGGAAATTGAAGAGGTTTTGGTATCTGGCAACGGCACAGCCGTACGCTGAGCTTCCAAAGCCAATCTTTGCAACTTAATATCCCGCTCAGCCTCTATTTCAACAGTTCTCAATTTAATCATCTGAGCTTCACATTCCTGCTTCTTTATTTCCAATTCCAACTCTTTTAACCTCACCGCCAACCTAGGGTCCTGTAAAGCCACAAAGTCAGTTTCAGGCTGACCTTCACTATGTTCCTCTTTATCTGCTGCTACACGTTGCTCTACCTCCTCACCATCATCACTTTCACTTGCCAAAATTCCATCACTTACCAATTTGGCATACACCCTTTCTTTAATGACCTGTTTGGTAGCTTCTTTGACAATGAGGATATTAAAAAACTCTGCTATCTGAATAAGATCTCGCTTTCTACAGCGATTAAAGACGTCAATAGTCGGTGCAAGAGTAAACGAGACTAGATCAAATTCCATCTTTTAATCTCCCCACTATGCTCTCCTCTTTCACACAAAACAGAAAACAGCCAGCAATCAAGAACAAAGTTGTACTCACCAAAGTAGAGTTGCTTGCAAACGAATTTTCAAATTAAATAACGATGAGCTAATTGTCACAGGGCAAATGTATGTATTGCACATACCGCAAGCTTCACAACATTACACTAACGCATAGGACGAGCCCCCAATTGTTACGTCTCTCTCTCTATTTTTGTCTAGGGGTTCCATGAGGGACGTAACAAAACAAAAGAAAATGTTAAACATGGAGAAATCACCTTCTCTACTCCCAGCTCTGACCGCACTTTACACTGAACTTCCAGAAGAAATGACACAACACCCTTAGATTCTAACGCGGTCACAAAAGGGAAACAGAACAAATGTAAAGTATTTATAGTTTTATTAATAGGTTTAATAAAACCTTAGGGTAGGGCAGATCAGCTTATAACAAAACGGCAAACAAACAAATGGTAACCAAATCGTCAGGAGAGGGCCAGGCCAAAATAACAAACAAAACAAGGCTTCCTTAAGATTATGAGGAGCTACCTTCCCTAACAAACAAAAGGGATAAAACAAAAGACAGTCATCTTACCTCTCTCCCTGACTAATAGAAAAACAAGAGAAAAAGTTAGTGAGGTGAACCTCCAAACAAAATGGCACCCAACTCCCTACACCATTTACACCGTTTACACCGTTTACACCATTTGTGGTGAGACCAACTCCACAGACAGGTCTCTACCATGAACACGCGCTGTGATAGCTCGCAGGGGAAGAATCCACCCTCCATCTGGTTTCCTTGCTGCCTTATACCCACTGCCAGGCTCCAGCTAATGGACATCAGCTGGGGATCGTTTGAGGGCTGCATGGCAGAGAGAGAGAGAGAGAGAAAGGCAGGAGGAGGGGAGAAAACATCACCAGCAAATGCACCATCACTATTACGTCAGGGGACGTAACAATGATATTCCTAAAATTGAGGTATCTGCCTAAAATTTCAAATTTGTTTTAACATCCTTAGAACTCTGGTAAAGTGTAAAGCTCTACTACTCCAGGCCAATAAAATGGATTGTACTAAGTGTACTGCCAACAAAGTGATTTGTACTCAGTGTACTGTTTTGCCAACAAAGTGGATTGTACTAATTGTACTGTGTTGCCATATCCAGCATTAACTCTCATAACTTGGAATAATGCCTATGGCATGTCCAGCATTAATTGTGAAAACTTGAAATGGGCGTGGTTTGTAGCGAGAAAATCACCAAAACATTAACATACATGCTGTAAGGTTAGAGTCCTGCACCATTGGTTTCGGGAGTATTAAGGCATGTACTGTTTAATGCGTTTGTAGCAATAGGTATTCTTGTGCAGAGGCAATTTCATAGTCTATGAAGTTTACTGAGACGTGATTATTGCTGGTTGAAAACTTTAACCCAATACCCGCCAAAGATGACTTGAAATATAGTCAGCTGAGGCAATTTTTGTTAGTCTCTAAAGAGACTTGGGATTTTATGTCAAAATAAATCTTTTAACCATGTGTGGATTGCAGGTCATAGGGGAATGGAGAATGATATTCCTAAAATTGAGGTATCTGCCTAAAATTTCAAATTTGTTTTAACATCCTTAGAACTCTGGTAAAATGTAAAGTTTTACTACTCCAGGCCAATAAAATGGATTGTACTAAGTGTACTGCCAACAAAGTGATTTGTACTCAGTGTACTGTGTTGCCATCAAAGTGGATTTTAATAATTGTACTGCCAACAAAGTGATTTGTACTAAGTGTACTGTTTTGCCAACAAAGTGGATTGTACTAATTGTACTGTGTTGCCATATCCAGCATTAACTCTCATAACTTGGAATAATGCCTATGGCATGTCCAGCATTAATTGTGAAAACTTGAAATGGGCGTGGTTTGTAGAGAGAAAATCACCAAAACATTAACATACATGCTGTAAGGTTAGAGTCCTGCACCATTGGTTTCGGGAGTATTAAGGCATGTACTGTTTAATGCGTTTGTAGCAATAGGTATTCTTGTGCAGAGGCAATTTCATAGTCTATGAAGTTTACTGAGACGTGATTATTGCTGGTTGAAAACTTTAACCCAATACCCGCCAAAGATGACTTGAAATATAGTCAGCTGAGGCAATTTTTGTTAGTCTCTAAAGAGACTTGGGATTTTATGTCAAAAGAAATCTTTTATCCATGTGTGGATTGCAGGTCATAGGGGAATAGAGAATGATATTGCTAAAATTGAGGTATCTGCCTAAAATTTCAAATTTGTTTTAACATCCTTAGAACTCTAGTAAAGTGTAAAGCTCTACTACTCCAGGGCAATAAAATGGATTGTACTAAGTGTACTGCCAACAAAGTGATTTGTACTAAGTGTACTGTTTTGCCAACAAAGTGGATTGTACTAATTGTACTGTGTTGCCATATCCAGCATTAACTCTCATAACTTGGAATAATGCCTATGGCATGTCCAGCATTAATTGTGAAAACTTGATATGGGCATGGTTTGTAGCGAGAAAATCACCAAAACATTAACATACATGCTGTAAGGTTAGAGTCCTGCACCATTGGTTTCGGGAGTATTAAGGCATGTACTGTTTAATGCGTTTGTAGCAATAGGTATTCTTGTGCAGAGGCAATTTCATAGTCTATGAAGTTTACTGAGACGTGATTATTGCTGGTTGAAAACTTTAACCCAATACCCGCCAAAGATGACTTGAAATATAGTCAGCTGAGGCAATTTTTGTTAGTCTCTAAAGAGACTTGGGATTTTATGTCAAAAGAAATCTTTTAACCATGTGTGGATTGCAGGTCATAGGGGAATGGAGAATGATATTCCTAAAATTGAGGTATCTGCCTAAAATTTCAAATTTGTTTTAACATCCTTAGAACTCTGGTAAAATGTAAAGTTTTACTACTCCAGGCCAATAAAATGGATTGTACTAAGTGTACTGCCAACAAAGTGATTTGTACTCAGTGTACTGTGTTGCCATCAAAGTGGATTTTAATAATTGTACTGCCAACAAAGTGATTTGTACTAAGTGTACTGTTTTGCCAACAAAGTGGATTGTACTAATTGTACTGTGTTGCCATATCCAGCATTAACTCTCATAACTTGGAATAATGCCTATGGCATGTCCAGCATTAATTGTGAAAACTTGAAATGGGCGTGGTTTGTAGAGAGAAAATCACCAAAACATTAACATACATGCTGTAAGGTTAGAGTCCTGCACCATTGGTTTCGGGAGTATTAAGGCATGTACTGTTTAATGCGTTTGTAGCAATAGGTATTCTTGTGCAGAGGCAATTTCATAGTCTATGAAGTTTACTGAGACGTGATTATTGCTGGTTGAAAACTTTAACCCAATACCCGCCAAAGATGACTTGAAATATAGTCAGCTGAGGCAATTTTTGTTAGTCTCTAAAGAGACTTGGGATTTTATGTCAAAAGAAATCTTTTATCCATGTGTGGATTGCAGGTCATAGGGGAATAGAGAATGATATTGCTAAAATTGAGGTATCTGCCTAAAATTTCAAATTTGTTTTAACATCCTTAGAACTCTAGTAAAGTGTAAAGCTCTACTACTCCAGGGCAATAAAATGGATTGTACTAAGTGTACTGCCAACAAAGTGATTTGTACTAAGTGTACTGTTTTGCCAACAAAGTGGATTGTACTAATTGTACTGTGTTGCCATATCCAGCATTAACTCTCATAACTTGGAATAATGCCTATGGCATGTCCAGCATTAATTGTGAAAACTTGAAATGGGCATGGTTTGTAGCGAGAAAATCACCAAAACATTAACATACATGCTGTAAGGTTAGAGTCCTGCACCATTGGTTTCGGGAGTATTAAGGCATGTACTGTTTAATGCGTTTGTAGCAATAGGTATTCTTGTGCAGAGGCAATTTCATAGTCTATGAAGTTTACTGAGACGTGATTATTGCTGGTTGAAAACTTTAACCCAATACCCGCCAAAGATGACTTGAAATATAGTCAGCTGAGGCAATTTTTGTTAGTCTCTAAAGAGACTTGGGATTTTATGTCAAAAGAAATCTTTTAACCATGTGTGGATTGCAGGTCATAGTGGAATAGAGAATGATATTCCTAAAATTGAGGTATCTGCCTAAAATTTCAAATTTGTTTTAACATCCTTAGAACTCTGGTAAAGTGTAAAGCTCTACTACTCCAGGCCAATAAAATGGATTGTACTAAGTGTACTGCCAACAAAGTGATTTGTACTCAGTGTACTGTGTTGCCATCAAAGTGGATTTTAATAATTGTACTGCCAACAAAGTGATTTGTACTAAGTGTACTGTTTTGCCAACAAAGTGGATTGTACTAATTGTACTGTGTTGCCATATCCAGCATTAACTCTCATAACTTGGAATAATGCCTATGGCATGTCCAGCATTAATTGTGAAAACTTGAAATGGGCGTGGTTTGTAGAGAGAAAATCACCAAAACATTAACATACATGCTGTAAGGTTAGAGTCCTGCACCATTGGTTTCGGGAGTATTAAGGCATGTACTGTTTAATGCGTTTGTAGCAATAGGTATTCTTGTGCAGAGGCAATTTCATAGTCTATGAAGTTTACTGAGACGTGATTATTGCTGGTTGAAAACTTTAACCCAATACCCGCCAAAGATGACTTGAAATATAGTCAGCTGAGGCAATTTTTGTTAGTCTCTAAAGAGACTTGGGATTTTATGTCAAAAGAAATCTTTTAACCATGTGTGGATTGCAGGTCATAGGGGAATGGAGAATGATATTGCTAAAATTGAGGTATCTGCCTAAAATTTCAAATTTGTTTTAACATCCTTAGAACTCTGGTAAAATGTAAAGTTTTACTACTCCAGGCCAATAAAATGGATTGTACTAAGTGTACTGCCAACAAAGTGATTTGTACTCAGTGTACTGTGTTGCCATCAAAGTGGATTTTAATAATTGTACTGCCAACAAAGTGATTTGTACTAAGTGTACTGTTTTGCCAACAAAGTGGATTGTACTAATTGTACTGTGTTGCCATATCCAGCATTAACTCTCATAACTTGGAATAATGCCTATGGCATGTCCAGCATTAATTGTGAAAACTTGAAATGGGCATGGTTTGTAGCGAGAAAATCACCAAAACATTAACATACATGCTGTAAGGTTAGAGTCCTGCACCATTGGTTTCGGGAGTATTAAGGCATGTACTGTTTAATGCGTTTGTAGCAATAGGTATTCTTGTGCAGAGGCAATTTCATAGTCTATGAAGTTTACTGAGACGTGATTATTGCTGGTTGAAAACTTTAACCCAATACCCGCCAAAGATGACTTGAAATATAGTCAGCTGAGGCAATTTTTGTTAGTCTCTAAAGAGACTTGGGATTTTATGTCAAAAGAAATCTTTTATCCATGTGTGGATTGCAGGTCATAGGGGAATAGAGAATGATATTGCTAAAATTGAGGTATCTGCCTAAAATTTCAAATTTGTTTTAACATCCTTAGAACTCTAGTAAAGTGTAAAGCTCTACTACTCCAGGGCAATAAAATGGATTGTACTAAGTGTACTGCCAACAAAGTGATTTGTACTAAGTGTACTGTTTTGCCAACAAAGTGGATTGTACTAATTGTACTGTGTTGCCATATCCAGCATTAACTCTCATAACTTGGAATAATGCCTATGGCATGTCCAGCATTAATTGTGAAAACTTGAAATGGGCATGGTTTGTAGCGAGAAAATCACCAAAACATTAACATACATGCTGTAAGGTTAGAGTCCTGCACCATTGGTTTCGGGAGTATTAAGGCATGTACTGTTTAATGCGTTTGTAGCAATAGGTATTCTTGTGCAGAGGCAATTTCATAGTCTATGAAGTTTACTGAGACGTGATTATTGCTGGTTGAAAACTTTAACCCAATACCCGCCAAAGATGACTTGAAATATAGTCAGCTGAGGCAATTTTTGTTAGTCTCTAAAGAGACTTGGGATTTTATGTCAAAAGAAATCTTTTAACCATGTGTGGATTGCAGGTCATAGTGGAATAGAGAATGATATTCCTAAAATTGAGGTATCTGCCTAAAATTTCAAATTTGTTTTAACATCCTTAGAACTCTGGTAAAGTGTAAAGCTCTACTACTCCAGGCCAATAAAATGGATTGTACTAAGTGTACTGCCAACAAAGTGATTTGTACTCAGTGTACTGTGTTGCCATCAAAGTGGATTTTAATAATTGTACTGCCAACAAAGTGATTTGTACTAAGTGTACTGTTTTGCCAACAAAGTGGATTGTACTAATTGTACTGTGTTGCCATATCCAGCATTAACTCTCATAACTTGGAATAATGCCTATGGCATGTCCAGCATTAATTGTGAAAACTTGAAATGGGCGTGGTTTGTAGAGAGAAAATCACCAAAACATTAACATACATGCTGTAAGGTTAGAGTCCTGCACCATTGGTTTCGGGAGTATTAAGGCATGTACTGTTTAATGCGTTTGTAGCAATAGGTATTCTTGTGCAGAGGCAATTTCATAGTCTATGAAGTTTACTGAGACGTGATTATTGCTGGTTGAAAACTTTAACCCAATACCCGCCAAAGATGACTTGAAATATAGTCAGCTGAGGCAATTTTTGTTAGTCTCTAAAGAGACTTGGGATTTTATGTCAAAAGAAATCTTTTAACCATGTGTGGATTGCAGGTCATAGGGGAATGGAGAATGATATTGCTAAAATTGAGGTATCTGCCTAAAATTTCAAATTTGTTTTAACATCCTTAGAACTCTGGTAAAATGTAAAGTTTTACTACTCCAGGCCAATAAAATGGATTGTACTAAGTGTACTGCCAACAAAGTGATTTGTACTCAGTGTACTGTTTTGCCAACAAAGTGGATTGTACTAATTGTACTGTGTTGCCATATCCAGCATTAACTCTCATAACTTGGAATAATGCCTATGGCATGTCCAGCATTAATTGTGAAAACTTGAAATGGGCATGGTTTGTAGCGAGAAAATCACCAAAACATTAACATACATGCTGTAAGGTTAGAGTCCTGCACCATTGGTTTCGGGAGTATTAAGGCATGTACTGTTTAATGCGTTTGTAGCAATAGGTATTCTTGTGCAGAGGCAATTTCATAGTCTATGAAGTTTACTGAGACGTGATTATTGCTGGTTGAAAACTTTAACCCAATACCCGCCAAAGATGACTTGAAATATAGTCAGCTGAGGCAATTTTTGTTAGTCTCTAAAGAGACTTGGGATTTTATGTCAAAAGAAATCTTTTAACCATGTGTGGATTGCAGGTCATAGGGGAATGGAGAATGATATTCCTAAAATTGAGGTATCTGCCTAAAATTTCAAATTTGTTTTAACATCCTTAGAACTCTGGTAAAATGTAAAGTTTTACTACTCCAGGCCAATAAAATGGATTGTACTAAGTGTACTGCCAACAAAGTGATTTGTACTCAGTGTACTGTGTTGCCATCAAAGTGGATTTTAATAATTGTACTGCCAACAAAGTGATTTGTACTAAGTGTACTGTTTTGCCAACAAAGTGGATTGTACTAATTGTACTGTGTTGCCATATCCAGCATTAACTCTCATAACTTGGAATAATGCCTATGGCATGTCCAGCATTAATTGTGAAAACTTGAAATGGGCGTGGTTTGTAGAGAGAAAATCACCAAAACATTAACATACATGCTGTAAGGTTAGAGTCCTGCACCATTGGTTTCGGGAGTATTAAGGCATGTACTGTTTAATGCGTTTGTAGCAATAGGTATTCTTGTGCAGAGGCAATTTCATAGTCTATGAAGTTTACTGAGACGTGATTATTGCTGGTTGAAAACTTTAACCCAATACCCGCCAAAGATGACTTGAAATATAGTCAGCTGAGGCAATTTTTGTTAGTCTCTAAAGAGACTTGGGATTTTATGTCAAAAGAAATCTTTTATCCATGTGTGGATTGCAGGTCATAGGGGAATAGAGAATGATATTGCTAAAATTGAGGTATCTGCCTAAAATTTCAAATTTGTTTTAACATCCTTAGAACTCTAGTAAAGTGTAAAGCTCTACTACTCCAGGGCAATAAAATGGATTGTACTAAGTGTACTGCCAACAAAGTGATTTGTACTAAGTGTACTGTTTTGCCAACAAAGTGGATTGTACTAATTGTACTGTGTTGCCATATCCAGCATTAACTCTCATAACTTGGAATAATGCCTATGGCATGTCCAGCATTAATTGTGAAAACTTGATATGGGCATGGTTTGTAGCGAGAAAATCACCAAAACATTAACATACATGCTGTAAGGTTAGAGTCCTGCACCATTGGTTTCGGGAGTATTAAGGCATGTACTGTTTAATGCGTTTGTAGCAATAGGTATTCTTGTGCAGAGGCAATTTCATAGTCTATGAAGTTTACTGAGACGTGATTATTGCTGGTTGAAAACTTTAACCCAATACCCGCCAAAGATGACTTGAAATATAGTCAGCTGAGGCAATTTTTGTTAGTCTCTAAAGAGACTTGGGATTTTATGTCAAAAGAAATCTTTTAACCATGTGTGGATTGCAGGTCATAGGGGAATGGAGAATGATATTCCTAAAATTGAGGTATCTGCCTAAAATTTCAAATTTGTTTTAACATCCTTAGAACTCTGGTAAAATGTAAAGTTTTACTACTCCAGGCCAATAAAATGGATTGTACTAAGTGTACTGCCAACAAAGTGATTTGTACTCAGTGTACTGTGTTGCCATCAAAGTGGATTTTAATAATTGTACTGCCAACAAAGTGATTTGTACTAAGTGTACTGTTTTGCCAACAAAGTGGATTGTACTAATTGTACTGTGTTGCCATATCCAGCATTAACTCTCATAACTTGGAATAATGCCTATGGCATGTCCAGCATTAATTGTGAAAACTTGAAATGGGCGTGGTTTGTAGAGAGAAAATCACCAAAACATTAACATACATGCTGTAAGGTTAGAGTCCTGCACCATTGGTTTCGGGAGTATTAAGGCATGTACTGTTTAATGCGTTTGTAGCAATAGGTATTCTTGTGCAGAGGCAATTTCATAGTCTATGAAGTTTACTGAGACGTGATTATTGCTGGTTGAAAACTTTAACCCAATACCCGCCAAAGATGACTTGAAATATAGTCAGCTGAGGCAATTTTTGTTAGTCTCTAAAGAGACTTGGGATTTTATGTCAAAAGAAATCTTTTATCCATGTGTGGATTGCAGGTCATAGGGGAATAGAGAATGATATTGCTAAAATGGAGGTATCTGCCTAAAATTTCAAATTTGTTTTAACATCCTTAGAACTCTAGTAAAGTGTAAAGCTCTACTACTCCAGGGCAATAAAATGGATTGTACTAAGTGTACTGCCAACAAAGTGATTTGTACTAAGTGTACTGTTTTGCCAACAAAGTGGATTGTACTAATTGTACTGTGTTGCCATATCCAGCATTAACTCTCATAACTTGGAATAATGCCTATGGCATGTCCAGCATTAATTGTGAAAACTTGAAATGGGCATGGTTTGTAGCGAGAAAATCACCAAAACATTAACATACATGCTGTAAGGTTAGAGTCCTGCACCATTGGTTTCGGGAGTATTAAGGCATGTACTGTTTAATGCGTTTGTAGCAATAGGTATTCTTGTGCAGAGGCAATTTCATAGTCTATGAAGTTTACTGAGACGTGATTATTGCTGGTTGAAAACTTTAACCCAATACCCGCCAAAGATGACTTGAAATATAGTCAGCTGAGGCAATTTTTGTTAGTCTCTAAAGAGACTTGGGATTTTATGTCAAAAGAAATCTTTTAACCATGTGTGGATTGCAGGTCATAGTGGAATAGAGAATGATATTCCTAAAATTGAGGTATCTGCCTAAAATTTCAAATTTGTTTTAACATCCTTAGAACTCTGGTAAAGTGTAAAGCTCTACTACTCCAGGCCAATAAAATGGATTGTACTAAGTGTACTGCCAACAAAGTGATTTGTACTCAGTGTACTGTGTTGCCATCAAAGTGGATTTTAATAATTGTACTGCCAACAAAGTGATTTGTACTAAGTGTACTGTTTTGCCAACAAAGTGGATTGTACTAATTGTACTGTGTTGCCATATCCAGCATTAACTCTCATAACTTGGAATAATGCCTATGGCATGTCCAGCATTAATTGTGAAAACTTGAAATGGGCGTGGTTTGTAGAGAGAAAATCACCAAAACATTAACATACATGCTGTAAGGTTAGAGTCCTGCACCATTGGTTTCGGGAGTATTAAGGCATGTACTGTTTAATGCGTTTGTAGCAATAGGTATTCTTGTGCAGAGGCAATTTCATAGTCTATGAAGTTTACTGAGACGTGATTATTGCTGGTTGAAAACTTTAACCCAATACCCGCCAAAGATGACTTGAAATATAGTCAGCTGAGGCAATTTTTGTTAGTCTCTAAAGAGACTTGGGATTTTATGTCAAAAGAAATCTTTTAACCATGTGTGGATTGCAGGTCATAGGGGAATGGAGAATGATATTGCTAAAATTGAGGTATCTGCCTAAAATTTCAAATTTGTTTTAACATCCTTAGAACTCTGGTAAAATGTAAAGTTTTACTACTCCAGGCCAATAAAATGGATTGTACTAAGTGTACTGCCAACAAAGTGATTTGTACTCAGTGTACTGTGTTGCCATCAAAGTGGATTTTAATAATTGTACTGCCAACAAAGTGATTTGTACTAAGTGTACTGTTTTGCCAACAAAGTGGATTGTACTAATTGTACTGTGTTGCCATATCCAGCATTAACTCTCATAACTTGGAATAATGCCTATGGCATGTCCAGCATTAATTGTGAAAACTTGAAATGGGCATGGTTTGTAGCGAGAAAATCACCAAAACATTAACATACATGCTGTAAGGTTAGAGTCCTGCACCATTGGTTTCGGGAGTATTAAGGCATGTACTGTTTAATGCGTTTGTAGCAATAGGTATTCTTGTGCAGAGGCAATTTCATAGTCTATGAAGTTTACTGAGACGTGATTATTGCTGGTTGAAAACTTTAACCCAATACCCGCCAAAGATGACTTGAAATATAGTCAGCTGAGGCAATTTTTGTTAGTCTCTAAAGAGACTTGGGATTTTATGTCAAAAGAAATCTTTTAACCATGTGTGGATTGCAGGTCATAGTGGAATAGAGAATGATATTCCTAAAATTGAGGTATCTGCCTAAAATTTCAAATTTGTTTTAACATCCTTAGAACTCTGGTAAAGTGTAAAGCTCTACTACTCCAGGCCAATAAAATGGATTGTACTAAGTGTACTGCCAACAAAGTGATTTGTACTCAGTGTACTGTGTTGCCATCAAAGTGGATTTTAATAATTGTACTGCCAACAAAGTGATTTGTACTAAGTGTACTGTTTTGCCAACAAAGTGGATTGTACTAATTGTACTGTGTTGCCATATCCAGCATTAACTCTCATAACTTGGAATAATGCCTATGGCATGTCCAGCATTAATTGTGAAAACTTGAAATGGGCGTGGTTTGTAGAGAGAAAATCACCAAAACATTAACATACATGCTGTAAGGTTAGAGTCCTGCACCATTGGTTTCGGGAGTATTAAGGCATGTACTGTTTAATGCGTTTGTAGCAATAGGTATTCTTGTGCAGAGGCAATTTCATAGTCTATGAAGTTTACTGAGACGTGATTATTGCTGGTTGAAAACTTTAACCCAATACCCGCCAAAGATGACTTGAAATATAGTCAGCTGAGGCAATTTTTGTTAGTCTCTAAAGAGACTTGGGATTTTATGTCAAAAGAAATCTTTTAACCATGTGTGGATTGCAGGTCATAGGGGAATGGAGAATGATATTGCTAAAATTGAGGTATCTGCCTAAAATTTCAAATTTGTTTTAACATCCTTAGAACTCTGGTAAAATGTAAAGTTTTACTACTCCAGGCCAATAAAATGGATTGTACTAAGTGTACTGCCAACAAAGTGATTTGTACTCAGTGTACTGTGTTGCCATCAAAGTGGATTTTAATAATTGTACTGCCAACAAAGTGATTTGTACTAAGTGTACTGTTTTGCCAACAAAGTGGATTGTACTAATTGTACTGTGTTGCCATATCCAGCATTAACTCTCATAACTTGGAATAATGCCTATGGCATGTCCAGCATTAATTGTGAAAACTTGAAATGGGCATGGTTTGTAGCGAGAAAATCACCAAAACATTAACATACATGCTGTAAGGTTAGAGTCCTGCACCATTGGTTTCGGGAGTATTAAGGCATGTACTGTTTAATGCGTTTGTAGCAATAGGTATTCTTGTGCAGAGGCAATTTCATAGTCTATGAAGTTTACTGAGACGTGATTATTGCTGGTTGAAAACTTTAACCCAATACCCGCCAAAGATGACTTGAAATATAGTCAGCTGAGGCAATTTTTGTTAGTCTCTAAAGAGACTTGGGATTTTATGTCAAAAGAAATCTTTTATCCATGTGTGGATTGCAGGTCATAGGGGAATAGAGAATGATATTGCTAAAATTGAGGTATCTGCCTAAAATTTCAAATTTGTTTTAACATCCTTAGAACTCTAGTAAAGTGTAAAGCTCTACTACTCCAGGGCAATAAAATGGATTGTACTAAGTGTACTGCCAACAAAGTGATTTGTACTAAGTGTACTGTTTTGCCAACAAAGTGGATTGTACTAATTGTACTGTGTTGCCATATCCAGCATTAACTCTCATAACTTGGAATAATGCCTATGGCATGTCCAGCATTAATTGTGAAAACTTGAAATGGGCATGGTTTGTAGCGAGAAAATCACCAAAACATTAACATACATGCTGTAAGGTTAGAGTCCTGCACCATTGGTTTCGGGAGTATTAAGGCATGTACTGTTTAATGCGTTTGTAGCAATAGGTATTCTTGTGCAGAGGCAATTTCATAGTCTATGAAGTTTACTGAGACGTGATTATTGCTGGTTGAAAACTTTAACCCAATACCCGCCAAAGATGACTTAAAATATAGTCAGCTGAGGCAATTTTTGTTAGTCTCTAAAAAGACTTGGGATTTTATGTCAAAAGAAATCTTTTAACCATGTGTGGATTGCAGGTCATAGTGGAATAGAGAATGATATTCCTAAAATTGAGGTATCTGCCTAAAATTTCAAATTTGTTTTAACATCCTTAGAACTCTGGTAAAGTGTAAAGCTCTACTACTCCAGGCCAATAAAATGGATTGTACTAAGTGTACTGCCAACAAAGTGATTTGTACTCAGTGTACTGTGTTGCCATCAAAGTGGATTTTAATAATTGTACTGCCAACAAAGTGATTTGTACTAAGTGTACTGTTTTGCCAACAAAGTGGATTGTACTAATTGTACTGTGTTGCCATATCCAGCATTAACTCTCATAACTTGGAATAATGCCTATGGCATGTCCAGCATTAATTGTGAAAACTTGAAATGGGCGTGGTTTGTAGAGAGAAAATCACCAAAACATTAACATACATGCTGTAAGGTTAGAGTCCTGCACCATTGGTTTCGGGAGTATTAAGGCATGTACTGTTTAATGCGTTTGTAGCAATAGGTATTCTTGTGCAGAGGCAATTTCATAGTCTATGAAGTTTACTGAGACGTGATTATTGCTGGTTGAAAACTTTAACCCAATACCCGCCAAAGATGACTTGAAATATAGTCAGCTGAGGCAATTTTTGTTAGTCTCTAAAGAGACTTGGGATTTTATGTCAAAAGAAATCTTTTAACCATGTGTGGATTGCAGGTCATAGTGGAATAGAGAATGATATTCCTAAAATTGAGGTATCTGCCTAAAATTTCAAATTTGTTTTAACATCCTTAGAACTCTGGTAAAGTGTAAAGCTCTACTACTCCAGGCCAATAAAATGGATTGTACTAAGTGTACTGCCAACAAAGTGATTTGTACTCAGTGTACTGTGTTGCCATCAAAGTGGATTTTAATAATTGTACTGCCAACAAAGTGATTTGTACTAAGTGTACTGTTTTGCCAACAAAGTGGATTGTACTAATTGTACTGTGTTGCCATATCCAGCATTAACTCTCATAACTTGGAATAATGCCTATGGCATGTCCAGCATTAATTGTGAAAACTTGAAATGGGCGTGGTTTGTAGAGAGAAAATCACCAAAACATTAACATACATGCTGTAAGGTTAGAGTCCTGCACCATTGGTTTCGGGAGTATTAAGGCATGTACTGTTTAATGCGTTTGTAGCAATAGGTATTCTTGTGCAGAGGCAATTTCATAGTCTATGAAGTTTACTGAGACGTGATTATTGCTGGTTGAAAACTTTAACCCAATACCCGCCAAAGATGACTTGAAATATAGTCAGCTGAGGCAATTTTTGTTAGTCTCTAAAGAGACTTGGGATTTTATGTCAAAAGAAATCTTTTATCCATGTGTGGATTGCAGGTCATAGGGGAATAGAGAATGATATTGCTAAAATTGAGGTATCTGCCTAAAATTTCAAATTTGTTTTAACATCCTTAGAACTCTAGTAAAGTGTAAAGCTCTACTACTCCAGGGCAATAAAATGGATTGTACTAAGTGTACTGCCAACAAAGTGATTTGTACTAAGTGTACTGTTTTGCCAACAAAGTGGATTGTACTAATTGTACTGTGTTGCCATATCCAGCATTAACTCTCATAACTTGGAATAATGCCTATGGCATGTCCAGCATTAATTGTGAAAACTTGAAATGGGCATGGTTTGTAGCGAGAAAATCACCAAAACATTAACATACATGCTGTAAGGTTAGAGTCCTGCACCATTGGTTTCGGGAGTATTAAGGCATGTACTGTTTAATGCGTTTGTAGCAATAGGTATTCTTGTGCAGAGGCAATTTCATAGTCTATGAAGTTTACTGAGACGTGATTATTGCTGGTTGAAAACTTTAACCCAATACCCGCCAAAGATGACTTGAAATATAGTCAGCTGAGGCAATTTTTGTTAGTCTCTAAAGAGACTTGGGATTTTATGTCAAAAGAAATCTTTTAACCATGTGTGGATTGCAGGTCATAGTGGAATAGAGAATGATATTCCTAAAATTGAGGTATCTGCCTAAAATTTCAAATTTGTTTTAACATCCTTAGAACTCTGGTAAAATGTAAAGTTTTACTACTCCAGGCCAATAAAATGGATTGTACTAAGTGTACTGCCAACAAAGTGATTTGTACTCAGTGTACTGTGTTGCCATCAAAGTGGATTTTAATAATTGTACTGCCAACAAAGTGATTTGTACTAAGTGTACTGTTTTGCCAACAAAGTGGATTGTACTAATTGTACTGTGTTGCCATATCCAGCATTAACTCTCATAACTTGGAATAATGCCTATGGCATGTCCAGCATTAATTGTGAAAACTTGAAATGGGCGTGGTTTGTAGAGAGAAAATCACCAAAACATTAACATACATGCTGTAAGGTTAGAGTCCTGCACCATTGGTTTCGGGAGTATTAAGGCATGTACTGTTTAATGCGTTTGTAGCAATAGGTATTCTTGTGCAGAGGCAATTTCATAGTCTATGAAGTTTACTGAGACGTGATTATTGCTGGTTGAAAACTTTAACCCAATACCCGCCAAAGATGACTTGAAATATAGTCAGCTGAGGCAATTTTTGTTAGTCTCTAAAGAGACTTGGGATTTTATGTCAAAAGAAATCTTTTAACCATGTGTGGATTGCAGGTCATAGGGGAATGGAGAATGATATTCCTAAAATTGAGGTATCTGCCTAAAATTTCAAATTTGTTTTAACATCCTTAGAACTCTGGTAAAATGTAAAGTTTTACTACTCCAGGCCAATAAAATGGATTGTACTAAGTGTACTGCCAACAAAGTGATTTGTACTCAGTGTACTGTGTTGCCATCAAAGTGGATTTTAATAATTGTACTGCCAACAAAGTGATTTGTACTAAGTGTACTGTTTTGCCAACAAAGTGGATTGTACTAATTGTACTGTGTTGCCATATCCAGCATTAACTCTCATAACTTGGAATAATGCCTATGGCATGTCCAGCATTAATTGTGAAAACTTGAAATGGGCGTGGTTTGTAGAGAGAAAATCACCAAAACATTAACATACATGCTGTAAGGTTAGAGTCCTGCACCATTGGTTTCGGGAGTATTAAGGCATGTACTGTTTAATGCGTTTGTAGCAATAGGTATTCTTGTGCAGAGGCAATTTCATAGTCTATGAAGTTTACTGAGACGTGATTATTGCTGGTTGAAAACTTTAACCCAATACCCGCCAAAGATGACTTGAAATATAGTCAGCTGAGGCAATTTTTGTTAGTCTCTAAAGAGACTTGGGATTTTATGTCAAAAGAAATCTTTTATCCATGTGTGGATTGCAGGTCATAGGGGAATAGAGAATGATATTGCTAAAATTGAGGTATCTGCCTAAAATTTCAAATTTGTTTTAACATCCTTAGAACTCTAGTAAAGTGTAAAGCTCTACTACTCCAGGGCAATAAAATGGATTGTACTAAGTGTACTGCCAACAAAGTGATTTGTACTAAGTGTACTGTTTTGCCAACAAAGTGGATTGTACTAATTGTACTGTGTTGCCATATCCAGCATTAACTCTCATAACTTGGAATAATGCCTATGGCATGTCCAGCATTAATTGTGAAAACTTGAAATGGGCGTGGTTTGTAGAGAGAAAATCACCAAAACATTAACATACATGCTGTAAGGTTAGAGTCCTGCACCATTGGTTTCGGGAGTATTAAGGCATGTACTGTTTAATGCGTTTGTAGCAATAGGTATTCTTGTGCAGAGGCAATTTCATAGTCTATGAAGTTTACTGAGACGTGATTATTGCTGGTTGAAAACTTTAACCCAATACCCGCCAAAGATGACTTGAAATATAGTCAGCTGAGGCAATTTTTGTTAGTCTCTAAAGAGACTTGGGATTTTATGTCAAAAGAAATCTTTTATCCATGTGTGGATTGCAGGTCATAGGGGAATAGAGAATGATATTGCTAAAATTGAGGTATCTGCCTAAAATTTCAAATTTGTTTTAACATCCTTAGAACTCTAGTAAAGTGTAAAGCTCTACTACTCCAGGGCAATAAAATGGATTGTACTAAGTGTACTGCCAACAAAGTGATTTGTACTAAGTGTACTGTTTTGCCAACAAAGTGGATTGTACTAATTGTACTGTGTTGCCATATCCAGCATTAACTCTCATAACTTGGAATAATGCCTATGGCATGTCCAGCATTAATTGTGAAAACTTGAAATGGGCATGGTTTGTAGCGAGAAAATCACCAAAACATTAACATACATGCTGTAAGGTTAGAGTCCTGCACCATTGGTTTCGGGAGTATTAAGGCATGTACTGTTTAATGCGTTTGTAGCAATAGGTATTCTTGTGCAGAGGCAATTTCATAGTCTATGAAGTTTACTGAGACGTGATTATTGCTGGTTGAAAACTTTAACCCAATACCCGCCAAAGATGACTTGAAATATAGTCAGCTGAGGCAATTTTTGTTAGTCTCTAAAGAGACTTGGGATTTTATGTCAAAAGAAATCTTTTAACCATGTGTGGATTGCAGGTCATAGTGGAATAGAGAATGATATTCCTAAAATTGAGGTATCTGCCTAAAATTTCAAATTTGTTTTAACATCCTTAGAACTCTGGTAAAGTGTAAAGCTCTACTACTCCAGGCCAATAAAATGGATTGTACTAAGTGTACTGCCAACAAAGTGATTTGTACTCAGTGTACTGTGTTGCCATCAAAGTGGATTTTAATAATTGTACTGCCAACAAAGTGATTTGTACTAAGTGTACTGTTTTGCCAACAAAGTGGATTGTACTAATTGTACTGTGTTGCCATATCCAGCATTAACTCTCATAACTTGGAATAATGCCTATGGCATGTCCAGCATTAATTGTGAAAACTTGAAATGGGCGTGGTTTGTAGAGAGAAAATCACCAAAACATTAACATACATGCTGTAAGGTTAGAGTCCTGCACCATTGGTTTCGGGAGTATTAAGGCATGTACTGTTTAATGCGTTTGTAGCAATAGGTATTCTTGTGCAGAGGCAATTTCATAGTCTATGAAGTTTACTGAGACGTGATTATTGCTGGTTGAAAACTTTAACCCAATACCCGCCAAAGATGACTTGAAATATAGTCAGCTGAGGCAATTTTTGTTAGTCTCTAAAGAGACTTGGGATTTTATGTCAAAAGAAATCTTTTAACCATGTGTGGATTGCAGGTCATAGTGGAATAGAGAATGATATTCCTAAAATTGAGGTATCTGCCTAAAATTTCAAATTTGTTTTAACATCCTTAGAACTCTGGTAAAGTGTAAAGCTCTACTACTCCAGGCCAATAAAATGGATTGTACTAAGTGTACTGCCAACAAAGTGATTTGTACTCAGTGTACTGTGTTGCCATCAAAGTGGATTTTAATAATTGTACTGCCAACAAAGTGATTTGTACTAAGTGTACTGTTTTGCCAACAAAGTGGATTGTACTAATTGTACTGTGTTGCCATATCCAGCATTAACTCTCATAACTTGGAATAATGCCTATGGCATGTCCAGCATTAATTGTGAAAACTTGAAATGGGCGTGGTTTGTAGAGAGAAAATCACCAAAACATTAACATACATGCTGTAAGGTTAGAGTCCTGCACCATTGGTTTCGGGAGTATTAAGGCATGTACTGTTTAATGCGTTTGTAGCAATAGGTATTCTTGTGCAGAGGCAATTTCATAGTCTATGAAGTTTACTGAGACGTGATTATTGCTGGTTGAAAACTTTAACCCAATACCCGCCAAAGATGACTTGAAATATAGTCAGCTGAGGCAATTTTTGTTAGTCTCTAAAGAGACTTGGGATTTTATGTCAAAAGAAATCTTTTATCCATGTGTGGATTGCAGGTCATAGGGGAATAGAGAATGATATTGCTAAAATTGAGGTATCTGCCTAAAATTTCAAATTTGTTTTAACATCCTTAGAACTCTAGTAAAGTGTAAAGCTCTACTACTCCAGGGCAATAAAATGGATTGTACTAAGTGTACTGCCAACAAAGTGATTTGTACTAAGTGTACTGTTTTGCCAACAAAGTGGATTGTACTAATTGTACTGTGTTGCCATATCCAGCATTAACTCTCATAACTTGGAATAATGCCTATGGCATGTCCAGCATTAATTGTGAAAACTTGAAATGGGCATGGTTTGTAGCGAGAAAATCACCAAAACATTAACATACATGCTGTAAGGTTAGAGTCCTGCACCATTGGTTTCGGGAGTATTAAGGCATGTACTGTTTAATGCGTTTGTAGCAATAGGTATTCTTGTGCAGAGGCAATTTCATAGTCTATGAAGTTTACTGAGACGTGATTATTGCTGGTTGAAAACTTTAACCCAATACCCGCCAAAGATGACTTGAAATATAGTCAGCTGAGGCAATTTTTGTTAGTCTCTAAAGAGACTTGGGATTTTATGTCAAAAGAAATCTTTTAACCATGTGTGGATTGCAGGTCATAGTGGAATAGAGAATGATATTCCTAAAATTGAGGTATCTGCCTAAAATTTCAAATTTGTTTTAACATCCTTAGAACTCTGGTAAAATGTAAAGTTTTACTACTCCAGGCCAATAAAATGGATTGTACTAAGTGTACTGCCAACAAAGTGATTTGTACTCAGTGTACTGTGTTGCCATCAAAGTGGATTTTAATAATTGTACTGCCAACAAAGTGATTTGTACTAAGTGTACTGTTTTGCCAACAAAGTGGATTGTACTAATTGTACTGTGTTGCCATATCCAGCATTAACTCTCATAACTTGGAATAATGCCTATGGCATGTCCAGCATTAATTGTGAAAACTTGAAATGGGCGTGGTTTGTAGAGAGAAAATCACCAAAACATTAACATACATGCTGTAAGGTTAGAGTCCTGCACCATTGGTTTCGGGAGTATTAAGGCATGTACTGTTTAATGCGTTTGTAGCAATAGGTATTCTTGTGCAGAGGCAATTTCATAGTCTATGAAGTTTACTGAGACGTGATTATTGCTGGTTGAAAACTTTAACCCAATACCCGCCAAAGATGACTTGAAATATAGTCAGCTGAGGCAATTTTTGTTAGTCTCTAAAGAGACTTGGGATTTTATGTCAAAAGAAATCTTTTAACCATGTGTGGATTGCAGGTCATAGGGGAATGGAGAATGATATTCCTAAAATTGAGGTATCTGCCTAAAATTTCAAATTTGTTTTAACATCCTTAGAACTCTGGTAAAATGTAAAGTTTTACTACTCCAGGCCAATAAAATGGATTGTACTAAGTGTACTGCCAACAAAGTGATTTGTACTCAGTGTACTGTGTTGCCATCAAAGTGGATTTTAATAATTGTACTGCCAACAAAGTGATTTGTACTAAGTGTACTGTTTTGCCAACAAAGTGGATTGTACTAATTGTACTGTGTTGCCATATCCAGCATTAACTCTCATAACTTGGAATAATGCCTATGGCATGTCCAGCATTAATTGTGAAAACTTGAAATGGGCGTGGTTTGTAGAGAGAAAATCACCAAAACATTAACATACATGCTGTAAGGTTAGAGTCCTGCACCATTGGTTTCGGGAGTATTAAGGCATGTACTGTTTAATGCGTTTGTAGCAATAGGTATTCTTGTGCAGAGGCAATTTCATAGTCTATGAAGTTTACTGAGACGTGATTATTGCTGGTTGAAAACTTTAACCCAATACCCGCCAAAGATGACTTGAAATATAGTCAGCTGAGGCAATTTTTGTTAGTCTCTAAAGAGACTTGGGATTTTATGTCAAAAGAAATCTTTTATCCATGTGTGGATTGCAGGTCATAGGGGAATAGAGAATGATATTGCTAAAATTGAGGTATCTGCCTAAAATTTCAAATTTGTTTTAACATCCTTAGAACTCTAGTAAAGTGTAAAGCTCTACTACTCCAGGGCAATAAAATGGATTGTACTAAGTGTACTGCCAACAAAGTGATTTGTACTAAGTGTACTGTTTTGCCAACAAAGTGGATTGTACTAATTGTACTGTGTTGCCATATCCAGCATTAACTCTCATAACTTGGAATAATGCCTATGGCATGTCCAGCATTAATTGTGAAAACTTGAAATGGGCGTGGTTTGTAGCGAGAAAATCACCAAAACATTAACATACATGCTGTAAGGTTAGAGTCCTGCACCATTGGTTTCGGGAGTATTAAGGCATGTACTGTTTAATGCGTTTGTAGCAATAGGTATTCTTGTGCAGAGGCAATTTCATAGTCTATGAAGTTTACTGAGACGTGATTATTGCTGGTTGAAAACTTTAACCCAATACCCGCCAAAGATGACTTGAAATATAGTCAGCTGAGGCAATTTTTGTTAGTCTCTAAAGAGACTTGGGATTTTATGTCAAAAGAAATCTTTTAACCATGTGTGGATTGCAGGTCATAGTGGAATAGAGAATGATATTCCTAAAATTGAGGTATCTGCCTAAAATTTCAAATTTGTTTTAACATCCTTAGAACTCTGGTAAAGTGTA
The DNA here is from genome assembly GCF_949316345.1 of Pungitius pungitius. Taxonomy (NCBI): domain Eukaryota; kingdom Metazoa; phylum Chordata; class Actinopteri; order Perciformes; family Gasterosteidae; genus Pungitius; species Pungitius pungitius. The sequence continues at coordinate 4,686,371 of NC_084903.1, forward strand.
AAGCTCTACTACTCCAGGCCAATAAAATGGATTGTACTAAGTGTACTGCCAACAAAGTGATTTGTACTCAGTGTACTGTGTTGCCATCAAAGTGGATTTTAATAATTGTACTGCCAACAAAGTGATTTGTACTAAGTGTACTGTTTTGCCAACAAAGTGGATTGTACTAATTGTACTGTGTTGCCATATCCAGCATTAACTCTCATAACTTGGAATAATGCCTATGGCATGTCCAGCATTAATTGTGAAAACTTGAAATGGGCGTGGTTTGTAGAGAGAAAATCACCAAAACATTAACATACATGCTGTAAGGTTAGAGTCCTGCACCATTGGTTTCGGGAGTATTAAGGCATGTACTGTTTAATGCGTTTGTAGCAATAGGTATTCTTGTGCAGAGGCAATTTCATAGTCTATGAAGTTTACTGAGACGTGATTATTGCTGGTTGAAAACTTTAACCCAATACCCGCCAAAGATGACTTGAAATATAGTCAGCTGAGGCAATTTTTGTTAGTCTCTAAAGAGACTTGGGATTTTATGTCAAAAGAAATCTTTTAACCATGTGTGGATTGCAGGTCATAGTGGAATAGAGAATGATATTCCTAAAATTGAGGTATCTGCCTAAAATTTCAAATTTGTTTTAACATCCTTAGAACTCTGGTAAAGTGTAAAGCTCTACTACTCCAGGCCAATAAAATGGATTGTACTAAGTGTACTGCCAACAAAGTGATTTGTACTCAGTGTACTGTGTTGCCATCAAAGTGGATTTTAATAATTGTACTGCCAACAAAGTGATTTGTACTAAGTGTACTGTTTTGCCAACAAAGTGGATTGTACTAATTGTACTGTGTTGCCATATCCAGCATTAACTCTCATAACTTGGAATAATGCCTATGGCATGTCCAGCATTAATTGTGAAAACTTGAAATGGGCGTGGTTTGTAGAGAGAAAATCACCAAAACATTAACATACATGCTGTAAGGTTAGAGTCCTGCACCATTGGTTTCGGGAGTATTAAGGCATGTACTGTTTAATGCGTTTGTAGCAATAGGTATTCTTGTGCAGAGGCAATTTCATAGTCTATGAAGTTTACTGAGACGTGATTATTGCTGGTTGAAAACTTTAACCCAATACCCGCCAAAGATGACTTGAAATATAGTCAGCTGAGGCAATTTTTGTTAGTCTCTAAAGAGACTTGGGATTTTATGTCAAAAGAAATCTTTTAACCATGTGTGGATTGCAGGTCATAGTGGAATAGAGAATGATATTCCTAAAATTGAGGTATCTGCCTAAAATTTCAAATTTGTTTTAACATCCTTAGAACTCTGGTAAAGTGTAAAGCTCTACTACTCCAGGCCAATAAAATGGATTGTACTAAGTGTACTGCCAACAAAGTGATTTGTACTCAGTGTACTGTGTTGCCATCAAAGTGGATTTTAATAATTGTACTGCCAACAAAGTGATTTGTACTAAGTGTACTGTTTTGCCAACAAAGTGGATTGTACTAATTGTACTGTGTTGCCATATCCAGCATTAACTCTCATAACTTGGAATAATGCCTATGGCATGTCCAGCATTAATTGTGAAAACTTGAAATGGGCGTGGTTTGTAGAGAGAAAATCACCAAAACATTAACATACATGCTGTAAGGTTAGAGTCCTGCACCATTGGTTTCGGGAGTATTAAGGCATGTACTGTTTAATGCGTTTGTAGCAATAGGTATTCTTGTGCAGAGGCAATTTCATAGTCTATGAAGTTTACTGAGACGTGATTATTGCTGGTTGAAAACTTTAACCCAATACCCGCCAAAGATGACTTGAAATATAGTCAGCTGAGGCAATTTTTGTTAGTCTCTAAAGAGACTTGGGATTTTATGTCAAAAGAAATCTTTTATCCATGTGTGGATTGCAGGTCATAGGGGAATAGAGAATGATATTGCTAAAATTGAGGTATCTGCCTAAAATTTCAAATTTGTTTTAACATCCTTAGAACTCTAGTAAAGTGTAAAGCTCTACTACTCCAGGGCAATAAAATGGATTGTACTAAGTGTACTGCCAACAAAGTGATTTGTACTAAGTGTACTGTTTTGCCAACAAAGTGGATTGTACTAATTGTACTGTGTTGCCATATCCAGCATTAACTCTCATAACTTGGAATAATGCCTATGGCATGTCCAGCATTAATTGTGAAAACTTGAAATGGGCATGGTTTGTAGCGAGAAAATCACCAAAACATTAACATACATGCTGTAAGGTTAGAGTCCTGCACCATTGGTTTCGGGAGTATTAAGGCATGTACTGTTTAATGCGTTTGTAGCAATAGGTATTCTTGTGCAGAGGCAATTTCATAGTCTATGAAGTTTACTGAGACGTGATTATTGCTGGTTGAAAACTTTAACCCAATACCCGCCAAAGATGACTTGAAATATAGTCAGCTGAGGCAATTTTTGTTAGTCTCTAAAGAGACTTGGGATTTTATGTCAAAAGAAATCTTTTAACCATGTGTGGATTGCAGGTCATAGTGGAATAGAGAATGATATTCCTAAAATTGAGGTATCTGCCTAAAATTTCAAATTTGTTTTAACATCCTTAGAACTCTGGTAAAATGTAAAGTTTTACTACTCCAGGCCAATAAAATGGATTGTACTAAGTGTACTGCCAACAAAGTGATTTGTACTCAGTGTACTGTGTTGCCATCAAAGTGGATTTTAATAATTGTACTGCCAACAAAGTGATTTGTACTAAGTGTACTGTTTTGCCAACAAAGTGGATTGTACTAATTGTACTGTGTTGCCATATCCAGCATTAACTCTCATAACTTGGAATAATGCCTATGGCATGTCCAGCATTAATTGTGAAAACTTGAAATGGGCGTGGTTTGTAGAGAGAAAATCACCAAAACATTAACATACATGCTGTAAGGTTAGAGTCCTGCACCATTGGTTTCGGGAGTATTAAGGCATGTACTGTTTAATGCGTTTGTAGCAATAGGTATTCTTGTGCAGAGGCAATTTCATAGTCTATGAAGTTTACTGAGACGTGATTATTGCTGGTTGAAAACTTTAACCCAATACCCGCCAAAGATGACTTGAAATATAGTCAGCTGAGGCAATTTTTGTTAGTCTCTAAAGAGACTTGGGATTTTATGTCAAAAGAAATCTTTTAACCATGTGTGGATTGCAGGTCATAGGGGAATGGAGAATGATATTCCTAAAATTGAGGTATCTGCCTAAAATTTCAAATTTGTTTTAACATCCTTAGAACTCTGGTAAAATGTAAAGTTTTACTACTCCAGGCCAATAAAATGGATTGTACTAAGTGTACTGCCAACAAAGTGATTTGTACTCAGTGTACTGTGTTGCCATCAAAGTGGATTTTAATAATTGTACTGCCAACAAAGTGATTTGTACTAAGTGTACTGTTTTGCCAACAAAGTGGATTGTACTAATTGTACTGTGTTGCCATATCCAGCATTAACTCTCATAACTTGGAATAATGCCTATGGCATGTCCAGCATTAATTGTGAAAACTTGAAATGGGCGTGGTTTGTAGAGAGAAAATCACCAAAACATTAACATACATGCTGTAAGGTTAGAGTCCTGCACCATTGGTTTCGGGAGTATTAAGGCATGTACTGTTTAATGCGTTTGTAGCAATAGGTATTCTTGTGCAGAGGCAATTTCATAGTCTATGAAGTTTACTGAGACGTGATTATTGCTGGTTGAAAACTTTAACCCAATACCCGCCAAAGATGACTTGAAATATAGTCAGCTGAGGCAATTTTTGTTAGTCTCTAAAGAGACTTGGGATTTTATGTCAAAAGAAATCTTTTATCCATGTGTGGATTGCAGGTCATAGGGGAATAGAGAATGATATTGCTAAAATTGAGGTATCTGCCTAAAATTTCAAATTTGTTTTAACATCCTTAGAACTCTAGTAAAGTGTAAAGCTCTACTACTCCAGGGCAATAAAATGGATTGTACTAAGTGTACTGCCAACAAAGTGATTTGTACTAAGTGTACTGTTTTGCCAACAAAGTGGATTGTACTAATTGTACTGTGTTGCCATATCCAGCATTAACTCTCATAACTTGGAATAATGCCTATGGCATGTCCAGCATTAATTGTGAAAACTTGAAATGGGCATGGTTTGTAGCGAGAAAATCACCAAAACATTAACATACATGCTGTAAGGTTAGAGTCCTGCACCATTGGTTTCGGGAGTATTAAGGCATGTACTGTTTAATGCGTTTGTAGCAATAGGTATTCTTGTGCAGAGGCAATTTCATAGTCTATGAAGTTTACTGAGACGTGATTATTGCTGGTTGAAAACTTTAACCCAATACCCGCCAAAGATGACTTGAAATATAGTCAGCTGAGGCAATTTTTGTTAGTCTCTAAAGAGACTTGGGATTTTATGTCAAAAGAAATCTTTTAACCATGTGTGGATTGCAGGTCATAGTGGAATAGAGAATGATATTCCTAAAATTGAGGTATCTGCCTAAAATTTCAAATTTGTTTTAACATCCTTAGAACTCTGGTAAAGTGTAAAGCTCTACTACTCCAGGCCAATAAAATGGATTGTACTAAGTGTACTGCCAACAAAGTGATTTGTACTCAGTGTACTGTGTTGCCATCAAAGTGGATTTTAATAATTGTACTGCCAACAAAGTGATTTGTACTAAGTGTACTGTTTTGCCAACAAAGTGGATTGTACTAATTGTACTGTGTTGCCATATCCAGCATTAACTCTCATAACTTGGAATAATGCCTATGGCATGTCCAGCATTAATTGTGAAAACTTGAAATGGGCGTGGTTTGTAGAGAGAAAATCACCAAAACATTAACATACATGCTGTAAGGTTAGAGTCCTGCACCATTGGTTTCGGGAGTATTAAGGCATGTACTGTTTAATGCGTTTGTAGCAATAGGTATTCTTGTGCAGAGGCAATTTCATAGTCTATGAAGTTTACTGAGACGTGATTATTGCTGGTTGAAAACTTTAACCCAATACCCGCCAAAGATGACTTGAAATATAGTCAGCTGAGGCAATTTTTGTTAGTCTCTAAAGAGACTTGGGATTTTATGTCAAAAGAAATCTTTTAACCATGTGTGGATTGCAGGTCATAGTGGAATAGAGAATGATATTCCTAAAATTGAGGTATCTGCCTAAAATTTCAAATTTGTTTTAACATCCTTAGAACTCTGGTAAAGTGTAAAGCTCTACTACTCCAGGCCAATAAAATGGATTGTACTAAGTGTACTGCCAACAAAGTGATTTGTACTCAGTGTACTGTGTTGCCATCAAAGTGGATTTTAATAATTGTACTGCCAACAAAGTGATTTGTACTAAGTGTACTGTTTTGCCAACAAAGTGGATTGTACTAATTGTACTGTGTTGCCATATCCAGCATTAACTCTCATAACTTGGAATAATGCCTATGGCATGTCCAGCATTAATTGTGAAAACTTGAAATGGGCGTGGTTTGTAGAGAGAAAATCACCAAAACATTAACATACATGCTGTAAGGTTAGAGTCCTGCACCATTGGTTTCGGGAGTATTAAGGCATGTACTGTTTAATGCGTTTGTAGCAATAGGTATTCTTGTGCAGAGGCAATTTCATAGTCTATGAAGTTTACTGAGACGTGATTATTGCTGGTTGAAAACTTTAACCCAATACCCGCCAAAGATGACTTGAAATATAGTCAGCTGAGGCAATTTTTGTTAGTCTCTAAAGAGACTTGGGATTTTATGTCAAAAGAAATCTTTTATCCATGTGTGGATTGCAGGTCATAGGGGAATAGAGAATGATATTGCTAAAATTGAGGTATCTGCCTAAAATTTCAAATTTGTTTTAACATCCTTAGAACTCTAGTAAAGTGTAAAGCTCTACTACTCCAGGGCAATAAAATGGATTGTACTAAGTGTACTGCCAACAAAGTGATTTGTACTAAGTGTACTGTTTTGCCAACAAAGTGGATTGTACTAATTGTACTGTGTTGCCATATCCAGCATTAACTCTCATAACTTGGAATAATGCCTATGGCATGTCCAGCATTAATTGTGAAAACTTGAAATGGGCATGGTTTGTAGCGAGAAAATCACCAAAACATTAACATACATGCTGTAAGGTTAGAGTCCTGCACCATTGGTTTCGGGAGTATTAAGGCATGTACTGTTTAATGCGTTTGTAGCAATAGGTATTCTTGTGCAGAGGCAATTTCATAGTCTATGAAGTTTACTGAGACGTGATTATTGCTGGTTGAAAACTTTAACCCAATACCCGCCAAAGATGACTTGAAATATAGTCAGCTGAGGCAATTTTTGTTAGTCTCTAAAGAGACTTGGGATTTTATGTCAAAAGAAATCTTTTAACCATGTGTGGATTGCAGGTCATAGTGGAATAGAGAATGATATTCCTAAAATTGAGGTATCTGCCTAAAATTTCAAATTTGTTTTAACATCCTTAGAACTCTGGTAAAATGTAAAGTTTTACTACTCCAGGCCAATAAAATGGATTGTACTAAGTGTACTGCCAACAAAGTGATTTGTACTCAGTGTACTGTGTTGCCATCAAAGTGGATTTTAATAATTGTACTGCCAACAAAGTGATTTGTACTAAGTGTACTGTTTTGCCAACAAAGTGGATTGTACTAATTGTACTGTGTTGCCATATCCAGCATTAACTCTCATAACTTGGAATAATGCCTATGGCATGTCCAGCATTAATTGTGAAAACTTGAAATGGGCGTGGTTTGTAGAGAGAAAATCACCAAAACATTAACATACATGCTGTAAGGTTAGAGTCCTGCACCATTGGTTTCGGGAGTATTAAGGCATGTACTGTTTAATGCGTTTGTAGCAATAGGTATTCTTGTGCAGAGGCAATTTCATAGTCTATGAAGTTTACTGAGACGTGATTATTGCTGGTTGAAAACTTTAACCCAATACCCGCCAAAGATGACTTGAAATATAGTCAGCTGAGGCAATTTTTGTTAGTCTCTAAAGAGACTTGGGATTTTATGTCAAAAGAAATCTTTTAACCATGTGTGGATTGCAGGTCATAGGGGAATGGAGAATGATATTCCTAAAATTGAGGTATCTGCCTAAAATTTCAAATTTGTTTTAACATCCTTAGAACTCTGGTAAAATGTAAAGTTTTACTACTCCAGGCCAATAAAATGGATTGTACTAAGTGTACTGCCAACAAAGTGATTTGTACTCAGTGTACTGTGTTGCCATCAAAGTGGATTTTAATAATTGTACTGCCAACAAAGTGATTTGTACTAAGTGTACTGTTTTGCCAACAAAGTGGATTGTACTAATTGTACTGTGTTGCCATATCCAGCATTAACTCTCATAACTTGGAATAATGCCTATGGCATGTCCAGCATTAATTGTGAAAACTTGAAATGGGCGTGGTTTGTAGAGAGAAAATCACCAAAACATTAACATACATGCTGTAAGGTTAGAGTCCTGCACCATTGGTTTCGGGAGTATTAAGGCATGTACTGTTTAATGCGTTTGTAGCAATAGGTATTCTTGTGCAGAGGCAATTTCATAGTCTATGAAGTTTACTGAGACGTGATTATTGCTGGTTGAAAACTTTAACCCAATACCCGCCAAAGATGACTTGAAATATAGTCAGCTGAGGCAATTTTTGTTAGTCTCTAAAGAGACTTGGGATTTTATGTCAAAAGAAATCTTTTATCCATGTGTGGATTGCAGGTCATAGGGGAATAGAGAATGATATTGCTAAAATTGAGGTATCTGCCTAAAATTTCAAATTTGTTTTAACATCCTTAGAACTCTAGTAAAGTGTAAAGCTCTACTACTCCAGGGCAATAAAATGGATTGTACTAAGTGTACTGCCAACAAAGTGATTTGTACTAAGTGTACTGTTTTGCCAACAAAGTGGATTGTACTAATTGTACTGTGTTGCCATATCCAGCATTAACTCTCATAACTTGGAATAATGCCTATGGCATGTCCAGCATTAATTGTGAAAACTTGAAATGGGCGTGGTTTGTAGCGAGAAAATCACCAAAACATTAACATACATGCTGTAAGGTTAGAGTCCTGCACCATTGGTTTCGGGAGTATTAAGGCATGTACTGTTTAATGCGTTTGTAGCAATAGGTATTCTTGTGCAGAGGCAATTTCATAGTCTATGAAGTTTACTGAGACGTGATTATTGCTGGTTGAAAACTTTAACCCAATACCCGCCAAAGATGACTTGAAATATAGTCAGCTGAGGCAATTTTTGTTAGTCTCTAAAGAGACTTGGGATTTTATGTCAAAAGAAATCTTTTAACCATGTGTGGATTGCAGGTCATAGTGGAATAGAGAATGATATTCCTAAAATTGAGGTATCTGCCTAAAATTTCAAATTTGTTTTAACATCCTTAGAACTCTGGTAAAGTGTAAAGCTCTACTACTCCAGGCCAATAAAATGGATTGTACTAAGTGTACTGCCAACAAAGTGATTTGTACTCAGTGTACTGTGTTGCCATCAAAGTGGATTTTAATAATTGTACTGCCAACAAAGTGATTTGTACTAAGTGTACTGTTTTGCCAACAAAGTGGATTGTACTAATTGTACTGTGTTGCCATATCCAGCATTAACTCTCATAACTTGGAATAATGCCTATGGCATGTCCAGCATTAATTGTGAAAACTTGAAATGGGCGTGGTTTGTAGAGAGAAAATCACCAAAACATTAACATACATGCTGTAAGGTTAGAGTCCTGCACCATTGGTTTCGGGAGTATTAAGGCATGTACTGTTTAATGCGTTTGTAGCAATAGGTATTCTTGTGCAGAGGCAATTTCATAGTCTATGAAGTTTACTGAGACGTGATTATTGCTGGTTGAAAACTTTAACCCAATACCCGCCAAAGATGACTTGAAATATAGTCAGCTGAGGCAATTTTTGTTAGTCTCTAAAGAGACTTGGGATTTTATGTCAAAAGAAATCTTTTATCCATGTGTGGATTGCAGGTCATAGGGGAATAGAGAATGATATTGCTAAAATTGAGGTATCTGCCTAAAATTTCAAATTTGTTTTAACATCCTTAGAACTCTAGTAAAGTGTAAAGCTCTACTACTCCAGGCCAATAAAATGGATTGTACTAAGTGTACTGCCAACAAAGTGATTTGTACTCAGTGTACTGTGTTGCCATCAAAGTGGATTTTAATAATTGTACTGCCAACAAAGTGATTTGTACTAAGGGTACTGTTTTGCCAACAAAGTGGATTGTACTAATTGTACTGTGTTGCCATATCCAGCATTAACTCTCATAACTTGGAATAATGCCTATGGCATGTCCAGCATTAATTGTGAAAACTTGAAATGGGCGTGGTTTGTAGAGAGAAAATCACCAAAACATTAACATACATGCTGTAAGGTTAGAGTCCTGCACCATTGGTTTCGGGAGTATTAAGGCATGTACTGTTTAATGCGTTTGTAGCAATAGGTATTCTTGTGCAGAGGCAATTTCATAGTCTATGAAGTTTACTGAGACGTGATTATTGCTGGTTGAAAACTTTAACCCAATACCCGCCAAAGATGACTTGAAATATAGTCAGCTGAGGCAATTTTTGTTAGTCTCTAAAGAGACTTGGGATTTTATGTCAAAAGAAATCTTTTATCCATGTGTGGATTGCAGGTCATAGGGGAATAGAGAATGATATTGCTAAAATTGAGGTATCTGCCTAAAATTTCAAATTTGTTTTAACATCCTTAGAACTCTAGTAAAGTGTAAAGCTCTACTACTCCAGGCCAATAAAATGGATTGTACTAAGTGTACTGCCAACAAAGTGATTTGTACTCAGTGTACTGTGTTGCCATCAAAGTGGATTTTAATAATTGTACTGCCAACAAAGTGATTTGTACTAAGTGTACTGTTTTGCCAACAAAGTGGATTGTACTAATTGTACTGTGTTGCCATATCCAGCATTAACTCTCATAACTTGGAATAATGCCTATGGCATGTCCAGCATTAATTGTGAAAACTTGAAATGGGCATGGTTTGTAGCGAGAAAATCACCAAAACATTAACATACATGCTGTAAGGTTAGAGTCCTGCACCATTGGTTTCGGGAGTATTAAGGCATGTACTGTTTAATGCGTTTGTAGCAATAGGTATTCTTGTGCAGAGGCAATTTCATAGTCTATGAAGTTTACTGAGACGTGATTATTGCTGGTTGAAAACTTTAACCCAATACCCGCCAAAGATGACTTGAAATATAGTCAGCTGAGGCAATTTTTGTTAGTCTCTAAAGAGACTTGGGATTTTATGTCAAAAGAAATCTTTTAACCATGTGTGGATTGCAGGTCATAGTGGAATAGAGAATGATATTCCTAAAATTGAGGTATCTGCCTAAAATTTCAAATTTGTTTTAACATCCTTAGAACTCTGGTAAAGTGTAAAGCTCTACTACTCCAGGCCAATAAAATGGATTGTACTAAGTGTACTGCCAACAAAGTGATTTGTACTCAGTGTACTGTGTTGCCATCAAAGTGGATTTTAATAATTGTACTGCCAACAAAGTGATTTGTACTAAGTGTACTGTTTTGCCAACAAAGTGGATTGTACTAATTGTACTGTGTTGCCATATCCAGCATTAACTCTCATAACTTGGAATAATGCCTATGGCATGTCCAGCATTAATTGTGAAAACTTGAAATGGGCGTGGTTTGTAGAGAGAAAATCACCAAAACATTAACATACATGCTGTAAGGTTAGAGTCCTGCACCATTGGTTTCGGGAGTATTAAGGCATGTACTGTTTAATGCGTTTGTAGCAATAGGTATTCTTGTGCAGAGGCAATTTCATAGTCTATGAAGTTTACTGAGACGTGATTATTGCTGGTTGAAAACTTTAACCCAATACCCGCCAAAGATGACTTGAAATATAGTCAGCTGAGGCAATTTTTGTTAGTCTCTAAAGAGACTTGGGATTTTATGTCAAAAGAAATCTTTTAACCATGTGTGGATTGCAGGTCATAGTGGAATAGAGAATGATATTCCTAAAATTGAGGTATCTGCCTAAAATTTCAAATTTGTTTTAACATCCTTAGAACTCTGGTAAAGTGTAAAGCTCTACTACTCCAGGCCAATAAAATGGATTGTACTAAGTGTACTGCCAACAAAGTGATTTGTACTCAGTGTACTGTGTTGCCATCAAAGTGGATTTTAATAATTGTACTGCCAACAAAGTGATTTGTACTAAGTGTACTGTTTTGCCAACAAAGTGGATTGTACTAATTGTACTGTGTTGCCATATCCAGCATTAACTCTCATAACTTGGAATAATGCCTATGGCATGTCCAGCATTAATTGTGAAAACTTGAAATGGGCGTGGTTTGTAGAGAGAAAATCACCAAAACATTAACATACATGCTGTAAGGTTAGAGTCCTGCACCATTGGTTTCGGGAGTATTAAGGCATGTACTGTTTAATGCGTTTGTAGCAATAGGTATTCTTGTGCAGAGGCAATTTCATAGTCTATGAAGTTTACTGAGACGTGATTATTGCTGGTTGAAAACTTTAACCCAATACCCGCCAAAGATGACTTGAAATATAGTCAGCTGAGGCAATTTTTGTTAGTCTCTAAAGAGACTTGGGATTTTATGTCAAAAGAAATCTTTTATCCATGTGTGGATTGCAGGTCATAGGGGAATAGAGAATGATATTGCTAAAATTGAGGTATCTGCCTAAAATTTCAAATTTGTTTTAACATCCTTAGAACTCTAGTAAAGTGTAAAGCTCTACTACTCCAGGGCAATAAAATGGATTGTACTAAGTGTACTGCCAACAAAGTGATTTGTACTAAGTGTACTGTTTTGCCAACAAAGTGGATTGTACTAATTGTACTGTGTTGCCATATCCAGCATTAACTCTCATAACTTGGAATAATGCCTATGGCATGTCCAGCATTAATTGTGAAAACTTGAAATGGGCGTGGTTTGTAGAGAGAAAATCACCAAAACATTAACATACATGCTGTAAGGTTAGAGTCCTGCACCATTGGTTTCGGGAGTATTAAGGCATGTACTGTTTAATGCGTTTGTAGCAATAGGTATTCTTGTGCAGAGGCAATTTCATAGTCTATGAAGTTTACTGAGACGTGATTATTGCTGGTTGAAAACTTTAACCCAATACCCGCCAAAGATGACTTGAAATATAGTCAGCTGAGGCAATTTTTGTTAGTCTCTAAAGAGACTTGGGATTTTATGTCAAAAGAAATCTTTTATCCATGTGTGGATTGCAGGTCATAGGGGAATAGAGAATGATATTGCTAAAATTGAGGTATCTGCCTAAAATTTCAAATTTGTTTTAACATCCTTAGAACTCTAGTAAAGTGTAAAGCTCTACTACTCCAGGGCAATAAAATGGATTGTACTAAGTGTACTGCCAACAAAGTGATTTGTACTAAGTGTACTGTTTTGCCAACAAAGTGGATTGTACTAATTGTACTGTGTTGCCATATCCAGCATTAACTCTCATAACTTGGAATAATGCCTATGGCATGTCCAGCATTAATTGTGAAAACTTGAAATGGGCGTGGTTTGTAGAGAGAAAATCACCAAAACATTAACATACATGCTGTAAGGTTAGAGTCCTGCACCATTGGTTTCGGGAGTATTAAGGCATGTACTGTTTAATGCGTTTGTAGCAATAGGTATTCTTGTGCAGAGGCAATTTCATAGTCTATGAAGTTTACTGAGACGTGATTATTGCTGGTTGAAAACTTTAACCCAATACCCGCCAAAGATGACTTGAAATATAGTCAGCTGAGGCAATTTTTGTTAGTCTCTAAAGAGACTTGGGATTTTATGTCAAAAGAAATCTTTTATCCATGTGTGGATTGCAGGTCATAGGGGAATAGAGAATGATATTGCTAAAATTGAGGTATCTGCCTAAAATTTCAAATTTGTTTTAACATCCTTAGAACTCTAGTAAAGTGTAAAGCTCTACTACTCCAGGGCAATAAAATGGATTGTACTAAGTGTACTGCCAACAAAGTGATTTGTACTAAGTGTACTGTTTTGCCAACAAAGTGGATTGTACTAATTGTACTGTGTTGCCATATCCAGCATTAACTCTCATAACTTGGAATAATGCCTATGGCATGTCCAGCATTAATTGTGAAAACTTGAAATGGGCATGGTTTGTAGCGAGAAAATCACCAAAACATTAACATACATGCTGTAAGGTTAGAGTCCTGCACCATTGGTTTCGGGAGTATTAAGGCATGTACTGTTTAATGCGTTTGTAGCAATAGGTATTCTTGTGCAGAGGCAATTTCATAGTCTATGAAGTTTACTGAGACGTGATTATTGCTGGTTGAAAACTTTAACCCAATACCCGCCAAAGATGACTTGAAATATAGTCAGCTGAGGCAATTTTTGTTAGTCTCTAAAGAGACTTGGGATTTTATGTCAAAAGAAATCTTTTAACCATGTGTGGATTGCAGGTCATAGTGGAATAGAGAATGATATTCCTAAAATTGAGGTATCTGCCTAAAATTTCAAATTTGTTTTAACATCCTTAGAACTCTGGTAAAATGTAAAGTTTTACTACTCCAGGCCAATAAAATGGATTGTACTAAGTGTACTGCCAACAAAGTGATTTGTACTCAGTGTACTGTGTTGCCATCAAAGTGGATTTTAATAATTGTACTGCCAACAAAGTGATTTGTACTAAGTGTACTGTTTTGCCAACAAAGTGGATTGTACTAATTGTACTGTGTTGCCATATCCAGCATTAACTCTCATAACTTGGAATAATGCCTATGGCATGTCCAGCATTAATTGTGAAAACTTGAAATGGGCGTGGTTTGTAGAGAGAAAATCACCAAAACATTAACATACATGCTGTAAGGTTAGAGTCCTGCACCATTGGTTTCGGGAGTATTAAGGCATGTACTGTTTAATGCGTTTGTAGCAATAGGTATTCTTGTGCAGAGGCAATTTCATAGTCTATGAAGTTTACTGAGACGTGATTATTGCTGGTTGAAAACTTTAACCCAATACCCGCCAAAGATGACTTGAAATATAGTCAGCTGAGGCAATTTTTGTTAGTCTCTAAAGAGACTTGGGATTTTATGTCAAAAGAAATCTTTTAACCATGTGTGGATTGCAGGTCATAGGGGAATGGAGAATGATATTCCTAAAATTGAGGTATCTGCCTAAAATTTCAAATTTGTTTTAACATCCTTAGAACTCTGGTAAAATGTAAAGTTTTACTACTCCAGGCCAATAAAATGGATTGTACTAAGTGTACTGCCAACAAAGTGATTTGTACTCAGTGTACTGTGTTGCCATCAAAGTGGATTTTAATAATTGTACTGCCAACAAAGTGATTTGTACTAAGTGTACTGTTTTGCCAACAAAGTGGATTGTACTAATTGTACTGTGTTGCCATATCCAGCATTAACTCTCATAACTTGGAATAATGCCTATGGCATGTCCAGCATTAATTGTGAAAACTTGAAATGGGCGTGGTTTGTAGAGAGAAAATCACCAAAACATTAACATACATGCTGTAAGGTTAGAGTCCTGCACCATTGGTTTCGGGAGTATTAAGGCATGTACTGTTTAATGCGTTTGTAGCAATAGGTATTCTTGTGCAGAGGCAATTTCATAGTCTATGAAGTTTACTGAGACGTGATTATTGCTGGTTGAAAACTTTAACCCAATACCCGCCAAAGATGACTTGAAATATAGTCAGCTGAGGCAATTTTTGTTAGTCTCTAAAGAGACTTGGGATTTTATGTCAAAAGAAATCTTTTATCCATGTGTGGATTGCAGGTCATAGGGGAATAGAGAATGATATTGCTAAAATTGAGGTATCTGCCTAAAATTTCAAATTTGTTTTAACATCCTTAGAACTCTAGTAAAGTGTAAAGCTCTACTACTCCAGGGCAATAAAATGGATTGTACTAAGTGTACTGCCAACAAAGTGATTTGTACTAAGTGTACTGTTTTGCCAACAAAGTGGATTGTACTAATTGTACTGTGTTGCCATATCCAGCATTAACTCTCATAACTTGGAATAATGCCTATGGCATGTCCAGCATTAATTGTGAAAACTTGAAATGGGCATGGTTTGTAGCGAGAAAATCACCAAAACATTAACATACATGCTGTAAGGTTAGAGTCCTGCACCATTGGTTTCGGGAGTATTAAGGCATGTACTGTTTAATGCGTTTGTAGCAATAGGTATTCTTGTGCAGAGGCAATTTCATAGTCTATGAAGTTTACTGAGACGTGATTATTGCTGGTTGAAAACTTTAACCCAATACCCGCCAAAGATGACTTGAAATATAGTCAGCTGAGGCAATTTTTGTTAGTCTCTAAAGAGACTTGGGATTTTATGTCAAAAGAAATCTTTTAACCATGTGTGGATTGCAGGTCATAGTGGAATAGAGAATGATATTCCTAAAATTGAGGTATCTGCCTAAAATTTCAAATTTGTTTTAACATCCTTAGAACTCTGGTAAAGTGTAAAGCTCTACTACTCCAGGCCAATAAAATGGATTGTACTAAGTGTACTGCCAACAAAGTGATTTGTACTCAGTGTACTGTGTTGCCATCAAAGTGGATTTTAATAATTGTACTGCCAACAAAGTGATTTGTACTAAGTGTACTGTTTTGCCAACAAAGTGGATTGTACTAATTGTACTGTGTTGCCATATCCAGCATTAACTCTCATAACTTGGAATAATGCCTATGGCATGTCCAGCATTAATTGTGAAAACTTGAAATGGGCGTGGTTTGTAGAGAGAAAATCACCAAAACATTAACATACATGCTGTAAGGTTAGAGTCCTGCACCATTGGTTTCGGGAGTATTAAGGCATGTACTGTTTAATGCGTTTGTAGCAATAGGTATTCTTGTGCAGAGGCAATTTCATAGTCTATGAAGTTTACTGAGACGTGATTATTGCTGGTTGAAAACTTTAACCCAATACCCGCCAAAGATGACTTGAAATATAGTCAGCTGAGGCAATTTTTGTTAGTCTCTAAAGAGACTTGGGATTTTATGTCAAAAGAAATCTTTTATCCATGTGTGGATTGCAGGTCATAGGGGAATAGAGAATGATATTGCTAAAATTGAGGTATCTGCCTAAAATTTCAAATTTGTTTTAACATCCTTAGAACTCTAGTAAAGTGTAAAGCTCTACTACTCCAGGCCAATAAAATGGATTGTACTAAGTGTACTGCCAACAAAGTGATTTGTACTCAGTGTACTGTGTTGCCATCAAAGTGGATTTTAATAATTGTACTGCCAACAAAGTGATTTGTACTAAGGGTACTGTTTTGCCAACAAAGTGGATTGTACTAATTGTACTGTGTTGCCATATCCAGCATTAACTCTCATAACTTGGAATAATGCCTATGGCATGTCCAGCATTAATTGTGAAAACTTGAAATGGGCGTGGTTTGTAGAGAGAAAATCACCAAAACATTAACATACATGCTGTAAGGTTAGAGTCCTGCACCATTGGTTTCGGGAGTATTAAGGCATGTACTGTTTAATGCGTTTGTAGCAATAGGTATTCTTGTGCAGAGGCAATTTCATAGTCTATGAAGTTTACTGAGACGTGATTATTGCTGGTTGAAAACTTTAACCCAATACCCGCCAAAGATGACTTGAAATATAGTCAGCTGAGGCAATTTTTGTTAGTCTCTAAAGAGACTTGGGATTTTATGTCAAAAGAAATCTTTTATCCATGTGTGGATTGCAGGTCATAGGGGAATAGAGAATGATATTGCTAAAATTGAGGTATCTGCCTAAAATTTCAAATTTGTTTTAACATCCTTAGAACTCTAGTAAAGTGTAAAGCTCTACTACTCCAGGCCAATAAAATGGATTGTACTAAGTGTACTGCCAACAAAGTGATTTGTACTCAGTGTACTGTGTTGCCATCAAAGTGGATTTTAATAATTGTACTGCCAACAAAGTGATTTGTACTAAGTGTACTGTTTTGCCAACAAAGTGGATTGTACTAATTGTACTGTGTTGCCATATCCAGCATTAACTCTCATAACTTGGAATAATGCCTATGGCATGTCCAGCATTAATTGTGAAAACTTGAAATGGGCGTGGTTTGTAGAGAGAAAATCACCAAAACATTAACGTACATGCTGTAAGGTTAGAGTCCTGCACCATTGGTTTCGGGAGTATTAAGGCATGTACTGTTTAATGCGTTTGTAGCAATAGGTATTCTTGTGCAGAGGCAATTTCATAGTCTATGAAGTTTACTGAGACGTGATTATTGCTGGTTGAAAACTTTAACCCAATACCCGCCAAAGATGACTTGAAATATAGTCAGCTGAGGCAATTTTTGTTAGTCTCTAAAGAGACTTGGGATTTTATGTCAAAAGAAATCTTTTAACCATGTGTGGATTGCAGGTCATAGGGGAATAGAGAATGATATTCCTAAAATTGAGGTATCTGCCTAAAATTTCAAATTTGTTTTAACATCCTTAGAACTCTGGTAAAGTGTAAAGCTCTACTACTCCAGGCCAATAAAATGGATTGTACTAAGTGTACTGCCAACAAAGTGATTTGTACTCAGTGTACTGTGTTGCCATCAAAGTGGATTTTAATAATTGTACTGCCAACAAAGTGATTTGTACTAAGGGTACTGTTTTGCCAACAAAGTGGATTGTACTAATTGTACTGTGTTGCCATATCCAGCATTAACTCTCATAACTTGGAATAATGCCTATGGCATGTCCAGCATTAATTGTGAAAACTTGAAATGGGCGTGGTTTGTAGAGAGAAAATCACCAAAACATTAACATACATGCTGTAAGGTTAGAGTCCTGCACCATTGGTTTCGGGAGTATTAAGGCATGTACTGTTTAATGCGTTTGTAGCAATAGGTATTCTTGTGCAGAGGCAATTTCATAGTCTATGAAGTTTACTGAGACGTGATTATTGCTGGTTGAAAACTTTAACCCAATACCCGCCAAAGATGACTTGAAATATAGTCAGCTGAGGCAATTTTTGTTAGTCTCTAAAGAGACTTGGGATATTATGTCAAAAGAAATCTTTTAACCATGTGTGGATTGCAGGTCATAGGGGAGTAGAGAATGATATTCCTAAAATTGAGGTATCTGCCTAAAATTTCAAATTTGTTTTAACATCCTTAGAACTCTAGTAAAGTGTAAAGCTCTACTACTCCAGGCCAATAAAATGGATTGTACTAAGTGTACTGCCAACAAAATGATTTGTACTAAGTGTACTGTGTTGCCATCAAAGTGGATTTTAATAATTGTACTGCCAACAAAGTGATTTGTACTAAGTGTACTGTTTTGCCAACAAAGTGGATTGTACTAAGTGTACTGTGTTGCCATATCCAGCATTAACTCTCATAACTTGGAATAATGCCTATGGCATGTCCAGCATTAATTGTGAAAACTTGAAATGGGCGTGGTTTGTAGAGAGAAAATCACCAAAACATTAACGTACATGCTGTAAGGTTAGAGTCCTGCACCATTGGTTTCGGGAGTATTAAGGCATGTACTGTTTAATGCGTTTGTAGCAATAGGTATTCTTGTGCAGAGGCAATTTCATAGTCTATGAAGTTTACTGAGACGTGATTATTGCTGGTTGAAAACTTTAACCCAATACCCGCCAAAGATGACTTGAAATATAGTCAGCTGAGGCAATTTTTGTTAGTCTCTAAAGAGACTTGGTATTTTATGTCAAAAGAAATCTTTTATCCATGTGTGGATTGCAGGTCATAGGGGAATAGAGAATGATATTCCTACAATTGAGGTATCTGCCTAAAATTTCAAATTTGTTTTAACATCCTTAGAACTCTGGTAAAGTGTAAAGCTCTACTACTCCAGGCCAATAAAATGGATTGTACTAAGTGTACTGCCAACAAAGTGATTTGTACTCAGTGTACTGTGTTGCCATCAAAGTGGATTTTAATAATTGTACTGCCAACAAAGTGATTTGTACTAAGTGTACTGTTTTGCCAACAAAGTGGATTGTACTAATTGTACTGTGTTGCCATATCCAGCATTAACTCTCATAACTTGGAATAATGCCTATGGCATGTCCAGCATTAATTGTGAAAACTTGAAATGGGCGTGGTTTGTAGAGAGAAAATCACCAAAACATTAACGTACATGCTGTAAGGTTAGAGTCCTGCACCATTGGTTTCGGGAGTATTAAGGCATGTACTGTTTAATGCGTTTGTAGCAATAGGTATTCTTGTGCAGAGGCAATTTCATAGTCTATGAAGTTTACTGAGACGTGATTATTGCTGGTTGAAAACTTTAACCCAATACCCGCCAAAGATGACTTGAAATATAGTCAGCTGAGGCAATTTTTGTTAGTCTCTAAAGAGACTTGGGATTTTATGTCAAAAGAAATCTTTTAACCATGTGTGGATTGCAGGTCATAGGGGAATAGAGAATGATATTCCTAAAATTGAGGTATCTGCCTAAAATTTCAAATTTGTTTTAACATCCTTAGAACTCTGGTAAAGTGTAAAGCTCTACTACTCCAGGCCAATAAAATGGATTGTACTAAGTGTACTGCCAACAAAGTGATTTGTACTCAGTGTACTGTGTTGCCATCAAAGTGGATTTTAATAATTGTACTGCCAACAAAGTGATTTGTACTAAGGGTACTGTTTTGCCAACAAAGTGGATTGTACTAATTGTACTGTGTTGCCATATCCAGCATTAACTCTCATAACTTGGAATAATGCCTATGGCATGTCCAGCATTAATTGTGAAAACTTGAAATGGGCGTGGTTTGTAGAGAGAAAATCACCAAAACATTAACATACATGCTGTAAGGTTAGAGTCCTGCACCATTGGTTTCGGGAGTATTAAGGCATGTACTGTTTAATGCGTTTGTAGCAATAGGTATTCTTGTGCAGAGGCAATTTCATAGTCTATGAAGTTTACTGAGACGTGATTATTGCTGGTTGAAAACTTTAACCCAATACCCGCCAAAGATGACTTGAAATATAGTCAGCTGAGGCAATTTTTGTTAGTCTCTAAAGAGACTTGGGATATTATGTCAAAAGAAATCTTTTAACCATGTGTGGATTGCAGGTCATAGGGGAGTAGAGAATGATATTCCTAAAATTGAGGTATCTGCCTAAAATTTCAAATTTGTTTTAACATCCTTAGAACTCTAGTAAAGTGTAAAGCTCTACTACTCCAGGCCAATAAAATGGATTGTACTAAGTGTACTGCCAACAAAATGATTTGTACTAAGTGTACTGTGTTGCCATCAAAGTGGATTTTAATAATTGTACTGCCAACAAAGTGATTTGTACTAAGTGTACTGTTTTGCCAACAAAGTGGATTGTACTAAGTGTACTGTGTTGCCATATCCAGCATTAAATCTCATAACTTGGAATAATGCCTATGGCATGTCCAGCATTAATTGTGAAAACTTGAAATGGGCGTGGTTTGTAGAGAGAAAATCACCAAAACATTAACGTACATGCTGTAAGGTTAGAGTCCTGCACCATTGGTTTCGGGAGTATTAAGGCATGTACTGTTTAATGCGTTGGTAGCAATAGGTATTCTTGTGCAGAGGCAATTTCATAGTCTATGAAGTTTACTGAGACGTGATTATTGCTGGTTGAAAACTTTAACCCAATACCCGCCAAAGATGACTTGAAATATAGTCAGCTGAGGCAATTTTTGTTAGTCTCTAAAGAGACTTGGGATTTTATGTCAAAAGAAATCTTTTAACCATGTGTGGATTGCAGGTCATAGGGGAATAGAGAATGATATTCCTAAAATTGAGGTATCTGCCTAAAATTTCAAATTAGTTTTAACATCCTTAGAACTCTGGTAAAATGTAAAGCTCTACTACTCCAGTCCATTAAATTTGATTGTACTAAGTGTACTGTGTTGCCATGAAAGTGGATTTTAATAAGTGTACTGCCAACAAAGTGATTTGTACTAAGTTTACTGTGTTGCCAACAAAGTGATTTGTGGAGATGACATCATCCTAAGTTTGTGGGCCGAGTGCGTAAGTCCCAGCAAGGCGACATAAGTTTCAAGGTCTAGGGCCGATTTCGTAAGACCCATCCAGGTAACCTTCTTTCTAGGTCTCAGTCTGGTAAACCCGGTGGGCGATCGGCAGTCCATTGCGACGTCCTAATCTGGGCTTTGACTCACCAGATCTCTTACCTCTGTTTTGACATCAACCCAAGTTTAACTTCTGTCATGACTAACTTTTGGCGTTTGCTTAAGAATTTCACTACGGCAGTGGGTAAGGTATTTATTCATTCATTTATTTACTTATTCATAGAAAATAAATGTCTTTTGGGGATTGGGCTTATTGGACCTCACTATCCCTGCCTTCGGGGATAGTACGTCATGATGGAGTCCAATCGCCAAAGACCTTGCACAATTCATATTTTATGCTTGTGTAATAAATTATTGTATTACTATTAAACGAGTCTCTCCTGATTGAAATGTAGCTTAAGCGCAAGTTCAGTCAGGAAGACAACCAGTCTGACTCTGTTCGCCTCCTTTGTAATTACTCTATCAGCTGATTGGGGGCGGGCAAATTTTAGTAACCAATCAGATTCTACACACGGTTTCCTTAAGCCAACGACGTTGTCGTTGTCAATCAAAAGTGTTCTCCTCTCTGTTGGCTGTCAGCTGTCATTTCAGCGTGTAGCTGAAGCGACCCTCCTCCACCCCAGTCACCTCCAGTTGGCATCAGCATTGTTCCTGGTTCGTCATCAGGTTGCTGCTATTCCTTACACCACCTCCACCAGTGTCTGGACTCCAGGGGGATTGGGCTTATTGGACCTCACTATCCCTGCCTTCGGGGATAGTACGTCATAATGGAGTCCAATCGCCAAAGACCTTGCACAATTCATATTTTATGCTTGTGTAATAAATTATTGTATTACTATTAAACAAGTCTCCTGAAATAGAAGTGTTATGTGTGCACTTTTTTTTTTAAACTTGCGTTTGGGAAAACCGGACTACCGGACAAAACCCTGTGACGAAACCCCGTGTGTTATTGTGTGCATGTTGGGTGTTCACCTTTTTTTTAAAACTTGCGTTTGGGAAAACAGGACTACCGGACAAAACCCTGTGACGAAACCCTGTGTGTTATTGTGTGCGTGTTGGGTGTTCACCTTTTTTTTAAACTTGCGTTTAGGAAAACCAGACAACCGGACAAAAAAACCCTATGATGAAACCCTGTGTGTTATTGTGTGCATGTTGGGTGTTCACCTTTTTTTTAAACTTGCGTTTGGGTAAACCGGACTACCAGACAAAACTCCTCGATGAAATCCTATTTTCCTTTCTTTTATTTTTTCAGCGCCTCGTTTTGTCTTTTCTCATTTTCTTCCCTCTCTTTCTTCTGCTTCTTCAGCAGTTCCTTTTGTATCTTGGCTGATTCCTTCATTTGCTTCTTCAGTATCATTTCTTTCTCCAACTTTGTACTAACTTCGCCAACTTCTTCTCCTCCTTTTTCATCTGCACCCTTTCCTTGTCTATTTTATGGGCGAGTTCCTGAAGGTGGAGGTTCCATATCCAAAGGTCATTTTTCTCTTGGGTCAGGAGCCTGATGTTTTCCTCCAATTGGTTCACTTTGAGGAGCAACTCCTTGTTCATCTCTCTATTGAGTGTTTCACTCTCCCGCTCTCTCTGGAAGCGGCCCTCATGTAGTGCAAGGAAGGAGTGGTGGTGTTGATTCGGAGTCGCACATTTCATTTTACGCTCTGCCTTAGCTGTGGATGATCGCGATTTCTTTCTCTTTCATCTCCAAGGCAAATTTGATATCAGTAGTTTCCTTCTCCCAGGCCTTTGTTCTAAGTCTCTGAAAGTCAAGTATCCTAGCCTCGTTTTTGGCAAACTCATCTCTCATTTGATTTTCCAGAATCTTGAGGTTTATTTTCTGATTGACTAAAACACTAGCAAACCGTAGCACTAACAAATGATAGCACTTAAATTGTACTTATAATGGCATATAACATGTTTTGTAACTGCTTATTTGATAAAAATGTACTTTCTTGTTACTTGTTTTCTGAGTTTGTATTGTGACGTCACAGGAGGCCACACCGCTCTCTGCGGAACAGTTCAAGGAGTGCTAGGACACCAGGTTAACGGAAAATAATGTTATATTGCTGTTCGGGGGGTTCTAACAGAAATTAACATTCTCCGTGACAAACTTAAGTAGACCCTCTCCTTGAGGTAAAACTAAAAACGCTGGTTCCCTCCGGCAGGAAAACACCCTTCTTCTGTCTTACTGGTATGTCGTGGTCTGCTGCTCGTTTCTTTCAGCTTTTCCCCCCTCCTCCCTCTCTCTGTCTCTTAATAACCCTTCAGTTCATTAGGTGTTGATCAGTCTCAGGTGTGCGGGACTGGAGGGGTGGGGTTCCCGGGTCCACCAGCAGATGGGGCCATAGCTGTCCCAGGACACAGCCATCTTCTGGGGATGTAGAGTCCCTCCAGGACCCAGCCTCTCGTGACGCCACAGTATCTATGTGGAAATGCACTTATTGTACGTCGCTTTGGATAAAAGCGTCAGCTAAATGACATGTAATGTAATGTAATGTAATATTTTCCACTCGGCCTCCATCAGGATCATCTTCCTTTCTTGCTGTTTCAGCTTGGCCTCAATCAAGTTCAGTTTTTCGAGAGCTCTCTTTTCACTGGTTGTGTTAGTGATCAGATTGTCCTTTTCCATGCAGAAAAATGCACATGTTCTAGTCCAAAGGAACTGGGCTAGGGATGTGCCTCATATGGGGATCCAAACAGGAACTTTGGCTCCTTCACCCTGCACGTGATTGAGCTGTAATGTTCCTCCATTCCTGTACAAAATCCCACCTTCCACAACAGGATCACTCAGACAGCCCCGCAGGATGTGGACTCTCTGAATTCGCCATGTTTTCAGAATCGATGGCTTGAAGAGAGGAGTGCCATTTGGGTCATTTGCCAGGTAAAACTGCTGAAAGACTCCCTCGACTCTCTTCATGAGCTCCTCAGGAAGCGGAATCCTGATCCTGCAGTGGTCTCGGATGTGTTGCTTGGTGGGGTTGGCAGGCAGAAAGCCACAGAAGGTGTAGGCTTCTTTAAGCCGCTGCAGGTCTTCCTAATCCACCACAGAAAAGGCTGCAGAGAGGAACTGAGCAAAGGAACTGTACACGGCATGATGCTCTGACACACACTCACGTAGGAACCGCCTCATGCAAGTCCGGCTTGATATCAATGTCTGCATTAAAATGCGATCTTGAAGCACATGTGATTTGGAGATGGCCAGAAGTTACATTGGCAACAATTGCATCGGTTGTTCGCCAAGAATCCCAGTTCAGATGCTCTCCTGCAAACAACTCTGCCACCTTGAAGGACGCACAGCATCCCTGAAAGAAAAAAATCAAAGTAAAGCTTTGTGAGAGCAGTCATATAGACCACCATGTGTGGTTCAGTGTGTATGGTCATCAAAATAAAAAATGCAAAGGGCTTTTCTTTAACTAAACTAAAAAAAATGAAAAGTAATTGTAAAGGTTGTGACTATAAGCTGTTTGTGTCACCAATGATGGTAAGAAATATTGATATAATTTACCTGTCTACCCACTGGTATCATGCCTTTTCTATGCCTGCAGCGCTGTAGCGTTTTGGCAGTTGAGAAGGTAGGCCAGCTCCTCATCTTCATCCATCACTGTGATGTAAACAGCCAATTAGAGAATTTTTATTAAATTAGCCTCTTCTATGATGAAGTTTGTCTTGTTCTGTGTATATGAGAGTGCTTTCAGCAGGAGCAGAAGAGGAGGTCTGTGTGGTTGGTGAGGAGACAGAGGGAGGAGGCTGCTTTTTCTGCAGGTACATCTTGAGTTTGTGCATTTTTGTACCTGGTGCACAGGTCTTCTTCAAGATGAAAGCTGCATAGCCGTCCTCTCTGCTGTCCCAGACTTCTCGCCAGGTGCTGTTAGCACGAGCACCACAACCAACCAAAAGGTCATCCTCTGATGCTGCTTCTGCGGTCACTGCTGGCTTCTGTTCCTCGTAGTTGACTAAAGACTGGATGTCTTTAAAGCCAAGTGAATAATTTATAAATGAGAGTAGTTTGTCTTTGTTGTGCCCCACTGCCATGAACACTCCTGCAGCCTGCTCCTTCTGCTGGTTCCTGATCAGGTAGATGGTGTACCCGATATCATTCTCCAGCAGCCAGCGGAAGGACTTCTCCTTATACTTCCCAAACTGCAGGATGTATTCTCCAGTCACCTCAGTGATATCTGAAGCATCTCCCCCTCTCATGCGAACCACAATCTCAATGCTCACACGCAGAGCATTCAGAGCCAGTAGGATCCTGACGAAGAAATCCCAGCGATCCCTTCCGGAAGTTAACCGCCATCCTCCCAGGGTAAAATAGCCGTTTGCGCATTCTACCTGTAATGACGAATAGCAGAACATATTAATAAGTGTATTACTACGTTATCGACAGCCAATGTTTTTTATAACAAAGGTCAATAGATCAGGTCTCTGTGTAAAGCAGGAAGGAACATCCGCCTAACATGTGGTGCTGGTGACTTTCATCTTTCTGTATGTCTTCACAGGAAGTCTGTGTGTGGAGCCTGACTATTTACACTGGTTGAAAACCTTTGAACTGCTGATGGAAGAAGAGGTTGAAGGGAGTTCATCCTAGCAGGGAGTCCCATCTTAGTTTTTCTTGATTGTTTACACACAAATACTGGTACTTGACACACAATGACCACAACATGTAACTCATGCACCAACCCCCTGAACCAATTCTGCTAAACTACAAACACAATTCTTGCTTTACACTCAAATTGCAATTCTAAAACACACTTTTTTCAAAACACTTCACACAATTCTCTGCATTCTCTGCACAATTTTCATGAAGAAAATTTTGTTTTCACAAGAAAAACACTCATTCAAAATTCTAAAGTCAACTGCCCTACTATGCACACTGACTCGTCACATGGGAAAACACCTATCACACAGTGTTACAATCGGGCAGAGGTGAGACAAAGTCATTGTTATGCAAGTCACAAGTAAGTCTCAAGTCGTTGCCCTCGAGTCCCGACTCAAGTCGAGTCAAAGATGAGGCAAGTCCCAAGTCGAGTCAAAAGTCAAAGCCAACAAGTCTCAAGTCGAGTCAAAAGTCTTACCATTTTATTTTCGAGTCATTTCAAGTCCTCTTACTGTATTACAGAAAATCCCTTATAACCACATGTTTTATTTGAAACTACTCTTTACTCATATCAATTTTGTGTTAATATTCATTGTCTATTGTACACTAAGGTATACGATAATACATTTCCGTTTATGCAATATTAAGAATATTTTCACTGCTTCAAAAGCCCTTCCCTCAAGAAACCAAAGTCATATGCTTTAAAGCAAAGTGGGGTCGGGGAACCCTGGGTGATGGTGCGCTGCCTCACAGACCTAGACTACGTAGGGAAGGGAAGTATGGAATGCCGTTTTAGTCAAAATTAAATAAATGAACAAAAACACGGTAATGCATAATGACACTGCATTTCATAATAAATAAATGAATAAAAACACGGTAATGCATAATGACACTGCATTTCATAATAAATAAATGAATAAAAACACGGTAATGCATAATGGCACCGTAATGCATAATGACCCAGTATTTCATTTCACGTTCTTATATGCAAATCAGGGGGCGTGGCTATCTATCACATTCAGAACAGACAACGGAGACGTGTGCAAAAAGGGCTGGCTAAGGCAGTGTTTCTCAACTGGTGGGCCGTTTGTCTAGAGCTGCCGAAGTCGGAACCGCAAACCCTAGTACTTCCAGAAAACCCTCAATATGTGTCAAAATAGTATCTGCAGATAACCCATGTTGATCGATTTGATCCGCTAATGCTAGCATGCTATCTCGGAGCCGACCGATGTCTTCCATTATGTCAACACTCTCACGTCCCTTAGCCCAGTAGTTCTCAACTTGTCTGGCTCCGGGACCCACCTTTACCCCTTAATGACAAGCGGCGACCCAATTCGATCGGGGGGGGGGGGGGGGGGGGGGGCTGCTTCCGCGTTCGCTAGCGGTGTCGACGGCACACGGCTCTGTCGTCTGTTCTGAATGTGATAGATAGCCACGCCCCCTGATTTGCATATAAGAACGTGAAATGAAATACTGGGTCATTATGCATTACGGTGCCATTATGCATTACCGTGTTTTTATTCATTTATTTATTATGAAATGCAGTGTCATTATGCATTACCGTGTTTTTATTCATTTATTTATTATGAAATGCAGTGTCATTATGCATTACCGTGTTTTTATTCATTTATTTATTATGAAATGCAGTGTCATTATGCATTACCGTGTTTTTATTCATTTATTT